>NC_057863.1:501458615-502658615 GCF_019393635.1 Dromiciops gliroides | reverse complement strand
CACACACTGGTGTCCTCATTGATAACTGGGAATGGCAACTACTTCTTACTGAAGGTAAAGGAAACATACACCCCCAGGAAAGAGTTATGGGCATAGGGCTGCTCCATGAACCCTACAGTTTCTGAGTATGAGTTCATGTGTTTGTTCAAGACACCTTTTATGAAATGTTCCCATTAAACTCGGGGGGGGCACTCTGTTGGTGAAAATTTGAATTAAGTTTACTGGGCTTCTCCAGTGCCATTATAAAATCCCATTTCCTCTTCGAAGCCCTGGGTGCATGCAGCATGTCCATTTTCTGACTGAGCTCAGGGTTACCAGTGCTGTTTCTTTTTTTAACCTAAACTTCTTGTGTGTCTTAATTTCTAGGTCATCACAACTCATCATATGCCTTCTAACAATAGAAAAATGACTCCAGACCCCATCTCTTGTCCTTTATCTTCCCATCTTACTCCATCCCCCACTCTTGGTTCCCTTCCCACCTATCATTCGTGGGACAATTGTTTTTTTTTTCTGGTTCATTTTTCCAAAACCATTTATCTTTTTATCTCCTTGGAAGAAAACTGCTCTATAAATCCAAAGTATCATTATTATTGTTGTTGTTATTATTTTGCTATTGAAATCCTTTGAATTATCTCAAGATTATTCATGTGCTTTTTTTGGACCTGTAATACAATACTGCCTAAGTCACCCCTACCAGGCTGAACAAAAAAGAATAAATTGTATCTTCAGGCCTAATCTCCTGCTTCACCCTATCTCCTGCTGGCCCTCTCGCCCCCAGAACACAGGGACACACCATGCAGAACAGTTGTTTGGTACCATGCCTAGCTAGCTACAGCATATCAATGAATGAGATCCTCCCTTTCTTGCCCAGAACGGGGCTAGCTGGGCATCCTCCAAGCAAGTGTGGAGGAGTTAGTCCCACCCCACATCCCCCTCTCCCTCCAGGGATTCTCCTCTTCAGCCAGTACTAGGCCTTTGTAACAGAGGAGAGTCACTGCAGGCAACTGGCACTCCATACACACACACACACACACACACACACAAGGGAGCTGGCAAGGCTACTCTCCTACCCACCCCACCCAGCCATCCTTGCGGGCCCCCTTACCAGGCCCCCTCCTTTTGAAGTCCATGTGCCCTTGGCAACTATTCAGTGACCTTAAACTCCTTCTATAAAGAAGATGACTCTTCCTTTCCTAGAAAAGCCTTCACACTGCAGGGAAGAGCAAATCATAATCAGGGATATAAATACAAGAAATTATACTTATTTCATCTTTTCCAATATGACATTTCTGAATAATGGCCAGTATTTTCAAAGTTTTTGCCCCTTTCCAAATCCTTTCTCTAAAGCTCTTCCATCAAACACTCCACAACTTTGTCTTTCTTCATTTTTCTTGACGTCTCTGGCATTCACACTATACATTTGGAAGCACCCAAAGGGAGCTTTCTTGATGCAACTTAATTCCCCATACCCCTTATAATCACAGAAGAATAGAATCTCAAAGTCAGAAGACAACAGAAAGAACTTTGAGTCAGAGGGACCTCAGTTCAATTCTTGGCTCTCTCACTGACTAGCTATGTGACTTTAGGCAAGTCACTTTACCCCTCTGGACCTCAGTTTTCTTCTCTGTAAAATGAGGTGGGATTGGACTAAGTGGCCTGGAAGATCCCTTTGAGCTCTAAGTCCTGTGATCTTCTCTGGGCCTTAATTCCCTAATATGTAAAATGAAGGATTAGGACTAAGATGACCTCCTAAAATCCTTTCTGGTTCTAAATAAGTGATCCCATAATCTTATGATCAGAGGTCATCTGGTTCAACCCCATACTTGTAACTCCCCTTTTTTCTGGTTCTTGTCTTGGTCATAGCTCTCTCTACCCCATTCTCCATGCAGCCCTCCTACCTGAAGCATTCTTCCCTTCTCCAATCCCTTTGTTTTTTTTCTTCCTGCACTATTTGGGAACATTTTCTTTATTCTCACTAAGGCTCACTCCCCAACTAAACTTCCACCTGAGACTAAGGACCACCTAACAACATCTTTTAGAAATTATTGTACCTGCCAGTCCTGTAAAGATAGGTAGCACCTGAGATGTTCTTTGATTTCTTAGACTCTTTCTAAAATAAGTGGAGATGATACCTCAAAAAAGCCATTCAGATCTACTCATCCAAATCAAGGACTGCTAGTAGGTGAAGTATAAATTTTTACTTTTCAAATGCAAACATAATACAAGCTCAATAAACCCAACTGAACGGCCTATGACCCCAAAAGGGCCACAGAGTCATTGCAAAAATTGAATATATTGTGACATTTTCTGCTACTCAGTTCAATTCAATTGTTGTTGTTTGTCCTTTGTTATTTAAGAGGACCATGACATATATCATGACTTGTTGTGAATTGGATTTAAGTGAGGGAGGGCTGGGCAATGTCACCAACCTCACTCTCTCCTCCAGAGCCATCTGGGTCCAGTGGAAAGATATACATTAGGACAACTGGAGATGACCCTGAATGTTTAAGGCAATTGGGGTTAAGTGGCTTGCCCAGGGTCACACAGCTAGTAAGTGTCTGAGTGAGATTTGAACTCAGGTCCTCATGACTCCAGGGCCAGTGCTATATCCATTGTACTACCTAGCTGCCCCATTTCAACTCAATAAACTTTTATTAAGCACCTACTATGTACCATGTACTTTGCTAGGCTCTGGGAATAAAAATAAGACAAAGATAGTTCCTGCTTTTAAAGAGTTTATAAGATTATAATCTGGGGGTGGGGGAGGAATGGGAAGGAACCTGGAAAAGGATGAGGGTGGAATTACCATATAGAATGCTAGAACTCAAGTGATAGGGGTGGTATCTGGGGGGTGGAGGGAAGACGGTAAAGAAGAATCTTTCTCTAAGAGCATATTACATAGATCATGCCAAGTTCTCAGCCTGTATAGCAGTATCACTCCCTGAGCATTCTCAGAGTTTGAGATATCATGGAAGGTAGAGAAGCTTCAGTTCCACTATAATATTCTCCCCCCACCCCCGCCCCCAGGCTGTTCAGGAATGGGCATGTAGGTAGGATGGGGCAATAAGGTGGAGCATGAAAGGGAGAGTTGTGGAAGAAGTGGAATGATAATGGGGGTAAACAAGTTCTAGGTTTAAGGATGACAAGAGACTCAATTCTTTTTTTCACTCGGGGGCAGAACATACCTCTTCTCTGCAGGAGGCAAATTGTGCTGTGACATTATCAGGCTCTCTACAAAGCACCGTGACCCTGACAGCTGAGGGAAGAGGCAGCCCCAGCAAGGAAGAAACCCACAAACACAGACACACGTTGGCAGCTGTCCATATCCTTGTTGGGAGCTAGTCCCAGGGCTGTTGACAGCAACCAAAAGGGAAGGAATGCCATTTATTTTTTCTACCTTTGCCTTAAGAAAAATAAATAAACCATGGATCCCAAGCTACCTAAAAACTTTGAGGGCATGTTGCCACAGTAGATCATTGCCTTTCATGATGTTCTAATTTCTCATCTGTAAAAGGTTATAGGAGAAAAAGCTAGACAATGGACAATTTAAGAGTGGAGGTGTGATTGAAACTCATCTTTGAAGAGCCAATCTGTTAACAATGCTACCTGAAAAGCTTTAGAAAGCTGTTTGAGAGATGTGTGTGTTGCAGCCATATTCCACCACATGAAGACCAGGAATGAAATCCTAGAGCAGGAAATGGAAGGGCTTTGTGCCCTCAGGGCTCTGTGGTCACACACAGGTGTCCACTGCAAGCAGGTGCAGGATAGCATCTAGATCTGTCTACCTGGTTGTCAGTCACAGCCCGGAAAAAGAGCCCCACAAAGAGGCATTTTGGGGGTGCTGTACCCATAGTTCCTCAGCCTCAGTGTACTTCTCTGGAATGACATATCAGGAAGAATGTCACAGAAGGAAGAGGCCCCTAGTTTTTGAGTGGGTGATTGAGCATGGGATGGAAAGCCCCTGTTCATTGTCCCATGGAAGCTGTTTGAAGCCACATAGCCTAATCCTCCTGAGCCCTTTTGGAATCTGAGGACGACTACCTCATAGAAGGAGGTTTTGTGTAATGATGCTATATAGTTATGGAACATGGAGTATGAAAGGGAAAAAATTATAAAATCCAGTGATGATTAGAGGGATGCAGGCAGAGTGGTGAGATTCATATTGCCAAAAGCATATCCTATATGAAAAAATAGCTATTTATCAAGAAAAATAGACGTCCCTTTAAATGCTTGGTAAGGAAATACATAAGATATGATCAACAAACTCCTTATTCCACTACATGGATGCCATGTGTCCCAAGAGGCTCCTGAGATAACCAATTGGAGCACTAGCTTGAAGTAGCAGCCTCATTACAATTCCAGCTCTTAGGGCTACGATGCTCAGTTAAGAAGGGGAACTGAAGGAACTCTGCTTGGCCCCTCTCTTGTCTGGTAGCCTTAATTCAGCATTTGGTTCTAGGTTCTCTTGACTAAGGACCTTCTGGGCAGGATGGGTAGCCTTCACAAAGCCCAGAGCACTTAGAAATAAACAAGGAGCTATGAATTACATAATGCCATGATTCCTTCCTGCTGCACTCACGGTTGAGGAGAGATGAA
Organism: Dromiciops gliroides; assembly: GCF_019393635.1. Classification (NCBI taxonomy): domain Eukaryota; kingdom Metazoa; phylum Chordata; class Mammalia; order Microbiotheria; family Microbiotheriidae; genus Dromiciops; species Dromiciops gliroides. Next base: position 502,654,019 of record NC_057863.1, on the reverse strand, counting down.
ACAGCAGCTGAGTGCATTTAACCTCTGAGGTAAACATTCTAAAGATCCATACGAGGCAGCAGCTGAGGAGCTCCGTGTCAAGAAATGAATAAGCAAAGTAGCAGTCACACACTCTCTAGTGATTTAGACAGGCGGGCAGGCAGAGAGGCACACTCCTCATGCCACTCTGGAGCCTAAATCCAAGCTCCTAAAGACATAGAAGACTAATCAGAAAGAAGTATTTGCCCCACATAAAATAACTGGAAGAGAGTACTGGCTTGTTCTCAAAGCTTTTGCTAGGCAACTTTCAGAGTAAACCAGTAAAGGGGCCAGATTGTGTATATGTATATATATATATATATACCCACAGTTACACCCTCACTCACTCACTCATTCACTCCAGAAAGAAATAATCTTCTAAAATGGTAATATATCTGAAGCTGCCTCTATGTCATTGTTCAGAGATAGTTCTTACTCATTCATCCTAAAAACTCCAGGGAAGACAAATTATCTTCCTGTTGCTGTCGGAGCCTTTGTGATGAGTAGAGGACCATTTGAATATGTGTGTTTATATACACACACATACCCTGTATAGGCACACAGCTAGATGTACACACACGGATCCCTCGTTAGAACTTATTAGATATAAGTGGAGTGTGAGCTAAGACACAGATAACAGGAAATAACGCACTGACTATGAATAACAACCGAAAGGGAACAGGAGGTAAGCTTGGTTTTGCTTACATTTGGTTTCTCCTTGCTAGGGGAAGGAAAGGAGGCATGCTATTATGTTTGCAACGCCGAAGTCATGCATGGCAGGGCTCTGCTTTCTCAAAAACTTTTACCCTTCATTTAATCAACAGATGGACCTGCTCTGTTGTATATTTTCCCCCGAATGTGAGTCCTGTCCCTCTAAGATCCGAGCTGGCACAGGCGCTGGCCTTGCGGTGCCACAGATGGCTCTGACGGCTCTGGCATTCCACGGCTCTTGGAAGGGACTGCTTGATCTATTCCCTTCAAACTCGATTCTACAGGTGACTTCTGATGCCCCCTGAGAAGGCAACCACCGCGGATGCCTCTTGCCAAGCTCGGTGCTTCCCCTTCCCGTCAGCCCCGCAGCCCCCCAAAGTTCTCTCCAGACACTCGACGCGAGCTTCCCAAATCCGGCGAGGCTGGGCAGCAGAGCGAATGCTCGCTCCAGGGGGCTCGATTGCATTTTAAGACAGGAAAAACCTGGCCCTCGGGCTCAGAGCCCAGCACCACCCTGGAACCACCAACAAATCCAGGGCAAACTCTTTTACACAAATCTTTTTGGTAACCACTGCAAATGACTCTACCGCACGCTGGCTCGTGCAGGAATCACAGCGCCTTCCGGCTCCTATACAATCACCCCGCGCGCTCTCCCTCACACACACTCTGTCCAAACAGCTCCAGGGCCAGCTGAAATATCCATCCACACAAAGCCCCCTGGCTGCGATCTTAGGGGAAGGAGGTGAAGAGAAGTTCAGAGGGGAAACGTACACATACACAGCTCCATTAACATCATCCGGACCTACAGAACTGGTGATTTCATTTGCTTGGAAGAGGGGTGGGTTTCGGTCGTTTCTTTCTTTTTTTTTTTTTTTCCATTTGGGCATTGAGAAGAGAGAGGAGAACGTCCCCCTTCCCCCTCTCCCTCCTTCTCTCTCCCTCACTTTCAAAGGGGAAGAAACAGTAGCATGTTGTTGCATTTTAAAGGGAAAAGAAGCAGTGCCCTGTTTGAATCTCTGCCTGCCTGGCAGTGAGCGGCGCATCCATCAGTTTGAGTGGCCAATGCCTGCCCACATCCCTGCCCACCGCCTCAGTGACAACCCCGCCGCGGACTTTCTTTGCAACTCAAGTAATGCATCCGTCCTACCTTGGCTGAAAAGGAAGAAGCAGACGAAGAGCAGATCAAGCTGGAAAGGTTTCATTCCTTAGAGCGAACCGAGATGAAAGCAGGAGGAGGAACTTAGGTTTGCAGTTAGTTTCTCTTCTTCACCCGCTCTCTAGCCTCCTGTCTCTGCTGCGTGTCCTCTCCCGAGCTCCGAGATCATCTGTCCGCCTGTCCGTCTGTCTTAGTCTCTGTCTCCGAATTCTTGCAACCAGATGAAGTCGAGTCGCCTTTTTCAGCCGCCTCTGGAAACCTGGCTCCTCACTAACGTACACACTCCTTGCAGATCCATTCTCAGCCTCTCAGCATCCCAGTCATACAGCTTCCTCCAGCAGGGCTCCTCCCACAGCAGTGAGTGAGGGAGAGAGAGGGTGTGAGTGACTGAGTGACAGCAGCTCCTTTCACTGAGGCTGGAGGGGTAGGGGAAGGAGGTGGGAGAGAAACGGGTCATAATTAAAGAGGAAATACTGTTTTGGTGGGGAGAGGGGAAAGGGGCTAAACACCGTGAGGGCGAGAAACAGGATTTTCTTTTCATTTTTTTTTCCCCTAGGGAGGAAAAGATTTGGCTTTTGCTCCTGCAATGGGCACACACACACACACACACACACACACACACAACATCTCAGGCTGTGAATAGAACTCTGAAATTCAGTAAATACAACATAATTTTGTTCAATAGGAATGAAATAGATTATGGATCTATACATATATGCATTTTCTGCCCCTGCAAGGAAGAGAGAAAGCAGAGGAGTAGTGGGGAATTGGGGCACTGTTGTGTGTATTGAAAGCAGAGAAAAAAAGGATACAGAGGTGTGTGTGTGTGGGGGTGCATCTTTAGCTAGGACTCTGAAAATATGTGCAGCATTAGAGTGAAGATAGTTTAAGAGAGAAGAAACATTCAAGATTCCTCTTTCTTGGGAAAAATCTTAGGATCCCAGATTTAGAGCTGGAAAGGGCCTCTGAGGTCATCTAGTCCAACCACCTCAATTTTACAGATGAGGAAACTGAGACTCAAAGCCATGAAGTGACTTTGCCAAGGTCACACTGCTTATGACTGGCAGAGTCAGGATTTGAAACCAGGTCCTCTAGCCCCAGATCCAGCATACTTGCCGATTCTACCACCTTGCCTTTATAAAGAAGGAAAAGGTTGTATAAGCAAAATGTTGAGACTTTATTTGGTTTTCAGCTATAAAAGAAAATGCAAGAGAGGCAAAGGAAAAACACCCAGCTTTGTTTCTTCACCTCATTCCCACCCCGCCACTAGCATTTCCTAGCAAGGGCCTGGGGGGAACAGCCTGTCTTTGGATTTTGAGTTTCTCTCAGAAAGAGAGCTGGGTTCCATCACTCCTTAGACCTTACTCTTTGCAAAGGTGTTTTGGGTTCCTGGAGCCAAGGGCAGATCAAGGTCATAGCAAAGTTCTACTTTTGTCAGAGCCCTCTGACCTTTTCTCATTTACCAAATATCTCCTCTTCCTCTGTGGTACCAGATTAGGAAAATTTCTAGGTCTAGTTGATTCACAAGCATTTGTAAGTGTTTTTCATGTTTGGAACATCATCCTAGGTGAGGTTTTGGAGTTTAAAAAAAATAGAACACACAGAATCATAGTTTGAAAGCACTTATCTCTAGGTAGGTTGGCAAAATTACATACATGAATTAATTCATAAGAATCTTAATTGTAAAGAAACATCTGTTGAAAAGTAGGGTAGGACTGAAAAGTTCTATGGGGACCAGGGGAGCAATGTATCTTGATTTGTCCCATCCCATTCCAAATTCAGACCATTAATCTCATCAGATCCTGGTGCTTAGGGAGGGTTTTTAAGTCTCTTCCAAATAGCCTTACATTCCTATTATACACTCTGCACCAGGGTTATTCAAAAGACTGTAGGTATTAACTACATACAACAACTTTGTCGTTTCAGATTCTTGAAGTAGGGCCACAGGGCACATCCCAAATTACATGAGCCCAGTAGGATAACTCTTATCCTTATAGTCAAAGACAACTGGATGATGTTCATCAAAGGTTGGTAAAACAGTGTGCTAGGGTCAGTTCTTCTTTTCTCAACATAATGGTTTGTTTGCTTGACTCAATTCAGAAGAGGTTAGCATGTCAAAGGGGGGAGTTAAAACAAACATTAGCTTTGGGAACAAAAGAGTAAATACCAAGTAAATGAGAATTGTGAGGTTGTGCTCTGAGGCTAGACAAAAGTGTTTTCCATCACTTAAATAAACTGGACCAAGAAGGGAACCATCAACACAGCCTTAAGGTACAGATGACATAGATAAAAATTAGCCAAATGATGGGCAGTACCTGGACACATTATAATTTAATTTAGAAGATAATGCATGCCAGCGATGGCTCTTATGAATAATTACAAAATGTCAAAATATGTAAATTAATATACCAAAGGTGAATACCTATATGGGTACATATATAGGTAAATATATGTACATATGCATATATCACATATAATAGTATTCTTTTACATTTGCCCACATTTTCTCATTTGACCTTCATAAGATTCTAGGCACAGATATCACCATCACCACCGCCACTACCACCCATTTTATAGAGAAAGAAATTGAAGCTCAGAGAGAATAAATAACTTGCTCACTGGTTTATTGTGTCACAATCTAAACTGGAACCCATGTCTTCTTTCTTTTTCACTAACTTTCCAGCTACCTGTGGCAAGAGCTGTCAATCCAGGCCATATTATGGGGAGAGGGGCAGGGATTGGTCTCTGGCCCTTATTCCAAGAAAGAGAGACCTAATACCTAAACTTTGGTCCATTAGTTTTAAAATCCTATTACGTGTGAATTGCACCCCAAAGAGCTAGCATGGCACAATGGAAAAAGAACTGAACTTGAACTTGTAGTCAGGGGACCAGAACTTGAAATGCTATTCTGTCGCTTGGAACTGCCTGTGTGACCTTGGGCACCTCTCCGTGCCTCAGTTTCCTCATCTGTAAAGTATAGGAGTTAGACTGGATAACCTCTAAGGTCTCTTATAACTTCAGACTTAGGACCACAAAAGACATTACATTAGATTCATGATTTATCATTTAGACATTTTATTTATAATTTTGTCATCTCTTATAGAAATTCCTCATTGGCATAGGGCCCAGAAATTGCTATGGAGGGAGAAAGATGCGGAGCGGGGGGAGAAGTATGGGGGAGGACAGACTCCTCGGTGAGCGACACTCATGGAGAGGAGATATAGCACGGATAATAATAAAAAAAAAAAATACAAAGAGCAGTCCCCAGAGACTCACTCACTGACTCCTGCACTCGTCCATGTGTTTCTCTTTCAGTCCCATGGGGGTGGGGGTGGGTGGGTCGGGAAGCTAGAAAGAGGGGAAGAGCGCCGACCCACTCCGCTTTCCCTCCTTGGCTTCCGGATGGGCTCGGATGTACCCCCGCCAGCTCCGTTCCCCCCAGTCTCCTCTCAGCCCTCTGTGCCTCCGGACTCCGGCAGAAACCCAATAAACCGAATGTTAAGTGATAAGCTGCCTGCCTCTAAAAGGGCCAGGAGGCATTTCAACCCTGAGTGCCGGAAAAACCACTGCAATTTTCAACAGACAGCACCTGGGAAAGAAGGCGAGAGCGGTACCTGAAGGATGGGAGGCAACGCGGCTCCGGCGCCAGCCCCGACAGCGGCCGCGCCAACCCCGGGCCCAGAGCAGGCGGGGTCCCCATTAGACTCACCTTCTGCGTGCTCCGGGTTAAACCTCTTTGGCGCTTCCAGGTGGTCTGCGCTCATCTCCCTCCTTCGGACTGAGTGGGAGAAGGAAGGAGAGGAGAGCGGAGCGAAGCAGAGCAGCGAAGTAGAGTGTGGAGCTGCTCCACCTGATGGAGGAGTGAGCGGGGACAGGCTCCAGCTCAGAGATAACTGGTCCCAGCCCCCTGAGCTGAGGACCAGCGCTGGTGTGAAACCACAGGGCTCCTCAGAGGCCACGGGGTTGGCGATTCCTTCTGAGGCTCATTTATGCGAAGCTGGAAGGGACCGCGGAGAGCATTTAGTCTAAAGCCCTGATGGAGGGTTAGAGGCATAAACTGAAACGAGGAAATAGAGGCAGAAGAGGTAAAAAGGATTTGCCCAGTGGCACAGAAGGAATTCGACCACAGGTCCTCTGACTTCAAATTTAGTGCTCTTCCCACTGCGGAACACTGCCTCCTTTATTCAGTGCTTCATCAAGCATTTCTTGAGTGCCCTGGGCTTGGTTATGGCAAAAAAAAAAAAAAAACCCAACCCAGTTGGAGTCTGGAGAAATGGATGGAGGTGGGGTGGTGGGGAGGGGGCTATATGACCATTGGGAAATCAATGAATGTCTCTGAGCCTATTTTCTTATTGGTACAATGACGATAATAATGCATGTCTTGGGATCATAAATCTAGACCCGGAAGGGACCTCAGAGGTCTTCTAGTGTAACCCCTACATTTTACAGACGAGGAAACTGAGGCCCAGGGAAGTGAAATGACATGCCTACAGTTAAAGATTTACCTTTCTTTGTCAGCCCAGCACTTACTCCAGTGCCTGGCACCTAAGTACCTAATATGGTAAATGGGTTGTTGACTTGAAGAAAATGGTAAATAGCAATCCACGGATTTCTGAGGGTAGCTCCTTGGAAACATTAGTAGCATATATGTGAGTACCTATTTTAAATGCCTGCTTTGTATGCTAGCATACCAGTATGCTAACTTTTGAGAGAGATGTCAAGAGGCAGCTAGGTGGCAGAATGGATAAAGCACCGCCCCTGGATTCAGGAGGACCTGAGTTCAAATTTGACCTGAGACACGTGACACTTGCTAGATGTGTGACCCTGGGCAAGTCACTTAACCCTCATTGCGAGGGGCATGGGAGGGGAGAGGGAGAGAGAGAGAGAGAGAGAGAGAGAGAGAGAGAGAGAGAGAGAGAGAGAGAGAGAGAGAGAGAGAAGACAAAGGCTCTGTCTTCAAGAAGCTTATAGTCTGGGAAGGTAGTGATTTCTCCCTTCCCCTCAGTACACCCTTGGAGATATCCTTGAGTCAAGTCAAGTCAACATTTACTGAAAATTCTCTATGTGTGGGGCCTCAGACATTTACTAGCTGTGTGACCCTGTGCAAGTCACTTAACCAAGTCTGCCTCAGTTCCTCATCTGTAAAATGAGATGAAGAGGGAAATGGCAAACCACTCCAGTATCTTTGCTAAGAAAACCCCAAATGAGGTCATGAAGAGTCAGATGTGACTGAAATGGCACCTATCTGTGCCAGGCATTGTGCTAAACTTAGGGAAGACAAATACAAGCAGACAGTCCCACTCCCGAAGGAGCTCATGTTCTAATGGGAGAAGACAATACACTGAAAGAAGCTGAAAACTGTGGGGCATGGTGGGAAAAGTCTGGAGGGTCAGGGAAAGGCTGGCAGCCCTTGTGCCCACTGCAGAGTTTCTTCAGGGAGTAAGGCTTACTTTAGCAATCCCCGGCTTGCTGACTACAAAGCAAGTTATTATGGGCACTTCCTATCCTGGTCCTCCGGCCTTCTCCTTATCACCCAGGAGGGTTGTCTAGGGGTGTGTTGAGGGACCTCAAAAAGAAGAGACAGAACCAGCTGGATTTCTAGGCTGGAGTTCAGACTGCTACTCTCATACCTGTGAATCCCCAAATCATTAAAATGCTCCAGTAAGCTTTCCCATTGAAAATAATATTAGAGGTCATCTAGTCCACTCCCCACATTTTACAGATGAGAGAAGTGAGGCTCAGAGAAGTGAAAAGCATTCCCCAAGGTCACATAGCTTGTTAATGGTTGAACTCAGACTAGGAAGCAGGCCTGTGACTTCTTTGTCCCTTTCTCTTTTCACTGCTCTGCATTGCCTCCCCCTACCTTTCTTCAGAACACCCATGCTCACAGCTCTGGGCATGAATCATCATGAGTCATGGAAGGAGAGCCAGATGGACCATCTTGGAGAAGAACAGATTTGTTGTATGCAATGGGAGGAGCTACTGAAAGCACAGAATTAACTGTGTCTTTTTTTTCCCTCGGGGCAACGAGTGTTAAGTGACTTGCCCAGGGTCACACAGCTAGTAAGTGTCAAGTGTATGAGGCTGTATTTGAACTCAGGTCCTCTTGAATCCAGGGCAGGTCCTTTATCCACTGTGCCACCTAGCTGCCCTCTAACTGTGTCTTTAAACAATGTTTATTACATAGGCACATTGGAAATCATCCTTAATTTTCTGTGTGTGTGTCTGTCATGTGTGTTATATGCTATAACAATTCGAAAAGATCTCCCTATAAAGGCCTTAGAACATCCTTGGACTGTTTTCCTTGCTGCTAACTCAGAATTACCTAGGACCAGGCAGAGTGTCAGTAAGCAAGATGCCAATTTTGTGGCCTGAGTGATGAGTTGAAAGAGGAACAACAATAAGGACCAAATGGTCTTCAGTCCCTAACTCCAGGTGATTTTTTCGATTTGAACAATCTCCAGTAAGACTTTTGCTGATAATTTACATAGCTCCTAGCCCTTTATACTGTGATTTCCAAGCCACAAATTACCAAGAAATTCCCAAATGCCAACATTTGGCTGCAGATCACAGTTCTGAAGATCAGAACACCAAAAAAAAAAAAATAGGGCTAGTCATTCACCATACTTTATGGAATTCTAGACCAGGTCAGGAAGGCATGGATTAAAATCTTTCCTCATACACTTACTGTCTGCTTGACCAAGGGTGAGCATGAATCTCTCTGAGCCTCAGTTTCCTTATCTGCAAAATATGAATGATGATACCAATAGAACTTGCCCCACACAGTTGTTGTGTGGTCCACATGAGATAGAATATTTAAAATAACTTGCAGACTTAAAAGTACAATATAGGGGCAGCTAGGTGGTACAGTGGATAAAGCAGCAGCCTTGGATTCAGGAGGATCTGAGTTCAAATCCAGTCTCAGACACTTGATACTTACAAGCTGTGTGACCCTGGGCAAGTCACTTAACCCTCATTGCCCTAACCCCAAAAATATAATGTAAATTTCAGTTAATAATGTTATTACTCACCTCTTAATAGTCCAATCCTACAAATGTACATTAATTACTGTTACAAAGATGAACACTCAGTCCTTAAACTCAGGGTTGCCTTGCTTGGAACTTGCCTGTGCCTCAGGAAAGGATTAAACTATGTACGGAGGAAGAAGAGATATAAAAAGAGGGAAGTTGCCATAGATTTTCTTAGTATAAAGCACCTTCTACCTATAATATGTTATTATTCTATGATTCCTAGCTAGTTCAGCTGGAGAGATCAGGCAAGCTTCTGGGAGGATCCAGATCTTGAGTTGGGTCTTAAAATTGGGCAATTGAAAGAAAAACAAAGATGAGAGGCTGTTAAAGGAGAGGGAATGGAATGAGCAGCGCAGCTATGCATAAGCACAGGATATGTGTGGGGAACAGTTCTAGAGGTTCATGTTACTTGAACTTAAGATGTCCAAAAGGGAATAATAGCTTGAGTTAAGTTTGGGGCCAGAACATAGAGGCTTTTAATGCCAGGTTAAAATGTTTGAATTTTCTTCTTTACATCAATAGGGACCTCATCCACGTTTTTGAGCTGTTACTAGGGAGGGGCACACAGGATTTGACCCCAGAGTGCCAAAGTCTAGAAAGACGCTTATCTTCCTTCTGGTGACCTCTCTCCATGTGTCTCAGTTCTCTACCAGTCTGTCATGCCAAATGGTACAAACACCCTCAGACTTCCAATGCTATGGTTTTTTCATGGGTGGATTCCTTTTCTGGGACAATCTTCCCTACCAACTCTTTTGTTGGGCAAGGCCATATTATCTAGGGTAGGAAATGAACCATTCTCCTTACAACATTGTGGTGAGATTGTCCATTGTTACTAACATCTCTCTTCTCCCTACTCCCCCTGCTCTCAATTTAATTGTCCCTGATATAGAAACTAGGAGCTATTACTTTTCGGCATTGGGAGAAAACCTGAAGGCTGTTAAGGATGGGTGCAGGAGGTGTTACAGAGGCAGTCTCAATAGTATTAGATAACTAGATGTGGGTAAGTGAGGGAACAGGAAAAAATATAAAATGACACTAAGGTCTCCCACCCTAGGTGACCTGGAAAAGAGTGACACCATTAATAGAGACTCAGAAGGAGAAGTAGGCCAAGAATTAGATAGTGAGTTTGATTTGGAGAATGTAGCAAGCATTCAAAAATATTTATTATATCAACAGCATCTTAATAAGGGAAGGAGGGGGAGAAAATTCTGACTTACAAGCCAGGAAACTTGAGTTCCAGCCTTAGTTGTGCTAGTTAGTTGACTAGTCTGGAAATAATAACTTAATCTTGTTCTGCCTCATTTTCCTCATCTGTAAAAATGATGGCATTGAACTAGATGATCCAGCTGTAAATTCTACTATGCTCCATAAATATAATCCAGATGCTACAACCTGTTATTAGCAAAACTGCCTAAAATGTTCAGTTAACTACTGATTATTCAGAGGGCTTATTACCCCATTTGGGGATTATCTTTAGGCCTTTATCACTTCCAGCTTTAAGAGCTGTAACCCAATCCAGTCTTGCTGAATTGAATTGAACCTTGATTCTCTTTGTTAGTAACCAAATAAAATAAGCTTTGGTGGGGAAAGGAGAGAAGGTGAAATTGCTGAATAAAATGAAGTTTAGGGATTATCTAGAGTTTACCTTTTATTTTTGTCCTCTTTCCACAACAAACAGAGAGTGGGTTATTAGGCTAAACCCCCAAAGTGTTATATTGAAACTGGAATTGCCCCAGATCTTTGTTTGCCGAATCAAATATATTTTATCCATATTTTAACATTTCCCTTTTATCCCTAAGGTATTTATTATTCTCTAAAAATCATCCCAAAGAGACAGATATTTTTGTTTAATCAATTTTAATTTGGGGATTCTCAATTTCTGTTCCCCTTTCCCAAAGATGGAGGGAGGCAAAAACAATGAAAAACTATTACCTTAGTCACTTCACAAGACTAAGAGCTGTTATGATATAAGCAAATGAAGATGGTTTGTTACCCCACACCATTTGGGCTTTTGTGGCAAGGGAATGTGGTTGGCATTGTTTCTCCCACCACGTTGTATTTTCAAAGAGTTGTCATTTAGACCACAGATAAAATGCGGCTGCTTCAGGGGACCTTGAGGCCTTGCTGAAGCATGAGTGAGTGTAAGGGAAGGAGCACTGACTCTGATGTCAGATGACCCGGATTCAGAATTTTACTCTGGTGCTTATCACTTGTGTGACCTTGGGCAAGTCACTTCATAGCCCTGGTTCCTCATTTATAAAATCAGGAGGTTGAATTAAATGGTGTGTGAGGTCCCTTCTAGCTCTAGCTCTATGATCTGATGCACTGTAGTCTGTAAAGGAGAGAATTTCTGAATTAAAGGGACCTTGGAATCCATCTAGTTCTGACTAGAAAGAGAAGCCCATCTCTAACATACTCAACATAGGGTTACCTAGCCTTTACTCAAAGGTCTCAAGTGACAGGGAGCCTGCTAGTTCCCAAGATCATCCATTCCACTTTTAGATAGGAATAATTGTTTGGAGGGACAACTAGGTAGCACAGTGGATAGAATGCCTGGGCTGGAGTCAGGAAGATTTATCTTCCTGAGTTTAAATCCAGTCTTGAAAAATTACTAGCTTATGTGACCCTGGGCAAGCAACTTAACCCTGTTTGCCTCAGTTTTCTCATCTGTAAAATGAGCTAGAGAAGGAAATGGAAAACCAATCCAGTATCTTTGCCAAGAAAACCCCGAATGGGATCTCGAGCCAGATATAATTGAAATGACCTAACAACAATGTTTGGAAGATTTTCCTGACATCAAGCTTAAATTTTCCTCAATTTCTACTCACTGCATCTAGTTCTTCTTTCTGAGGCCAAGTGGAAGGAATATAATCCTTCTTCCATATCACAACTCTACAGATCTTTGAAGGTAGTTTTCATAATCCCCTTCTACATCTTCCATACACTCCTATTTCCTTTCATTGATCCTCCCATGAAGTGAATTCTCTTCATCATCCATCACAGGTGTTCTCTTTTGGATGGTCTTCAGTTTAACAACTTCCTTTCTTAGGTGTGGCTTGACCAGGAAGACAAAGTTTAGAGAGATTTTCACTTCCTTATTCCTGGATACTACATTCTACTCCCCATTCCCACTACAAAGTAATTGGAATTAAATTAATTGCCCATGGGGGTAGCTAGGTGCCAGTGGATAAAGCACCGGCTCTGGAGTCAGGAGGACCTGAGTTCAAATCCGACCTCAGAATTTGACACTTACTATCTGTGTGACCCTGGGCAAGTCATTTAACCCCCATTGCCCCACACAAAAACAAACAAACAAACAAAAATTTAAAAAAAAATTATTGTCCAGGGTCACACAGCAATTGTCTAAAGCAGGATTTGAACTCCAGTCCTCTTCACTCTAGGTCTGGTGCTCTATCCACTGCACCACCTAGTAGCCCCCCTGTTCCTCTCTTAATGCATCTTATAATTGCATTAACTTTCTAAGCTGTCATTTTTTAACCATAAAAGTATTTTATTATTTTTCAGTTACATGTAAAGGTAGTTTTCAATGTTTGTTTTTATAAGATTTCTATTTCCAAATTTTTCTCCCTCCCTCCCTTCCCTCCCTCCTCCCCAAGACAGAAAGCAATCTGATATAAGTTATATATGTACAATCACATTAAACATATTTCTGCATTAGTTATGCTGTGAAAGAAGAATCAGAATGAAAGGGGAAAACCTCAAAAAAGAAAAAAAAAGTAGAAACAGTATGGTTCAATCTGTATCCTGATGCCACAGTTCTTTCTTTCTGGATACAAAGAGCATTTTCCATCATGAGTCCTTTGGAATGATCTTGGATCATTGTATTGCTGAGAAGAGCCAAGTCTATTACAGTTGATCATCACACAATGTTGTTGTTAACTGTGTACAATGTTTTCCTGGTCCTGCTCACTTCACTCAGCATCCATCCACTTATGTCTTTCCAGGTTTTTCTGAAATCTGCCTGCTCATCATGTCTTACAGCACAATGATTTAGCCATTTCCCAGGTGATGGGCATCCCCTCAATTTCCAATTCTTTGCCACCACAAAAAGAGCCAAGCTGACATTTTTTAATGTTAACTCATTCTCACCTTACTGGCCAGTAAAACCTTCAGATTCTTTTCATGGAGAACTCCTGCACCATTGCTGAAAGCTGTTTAAACTATTCTACTTTCCCCCTTCTCTGGCCTTCATAGTTTTGACCTTTTCTTCTTTAGATTGCTCTCTCTTCCTTACCTTTTCCTAGGATTCTACTTCTGCCCAGAATATCCAGAGAAATCTTGCACTCCATGCATACAAGCCAGAAAGATGTGTTCTGTCTATTACCTAAAGGGGCATGAGGAACCGAGTGGGGATAATCAGGGAAGACTTCTTTCAGGAGCTAAGCATTGAGATGAGTTTTGAAGGGAGTAAGGAGCACGAATCATTCAAGTCTAACCTAGGGCCTCAATCCAATTTCTTGTTTCTTTGTATCCAATTTAATTTATCCTTCACTCTGGTATGAAGCCATTGTCAAACATCTGGCACATGCCTGCTACCACTCTGGCTGTATTTTATCGGGATGGGTAATGAATCCAGACTATATATAGTTTGTAAAATGTGGAGCACACTTTAAGATGCACAGCACTATAGAAATGAAAGATATTTTTATCTTCTGAGCATCTTTCCACAGAAGGGTCCAATTCCCTGGCAAAGCCATTTAAGAACAATAGACCTGTTTAGCCCTGACTTACTCTGGAATGCAGGGCACTGGGTATTCAATTCATATGTGAGCTGTATTACTTTTTTTCCCTAGCAAAACTGAGAGAGGATGTAATTCCTGTGGAAGGAGCATTACAAAAAAGGAGTTGGTAATGCCCCTTGCCATCCCTGATCATGGCAAATGGTATAAACTGCCTACTTCCTGTGGATATGGCCAATCACATCTCCTTGAACTTTTACTAACTTGGAAGATTAGTCTTGCATCACTTGGGGATGTAAATTGTGCCTTTTCTCTATATCTGACTGGGGGAAGTCCCCTGAAGGAGTGATAGCAGTCAAGGTAGAAATCAGAGTTCTAATTGCAAAGCTCCCCATGCAAGGGAATCAGAGTCCGGAAGCTCACATCTGGTCTGCTCTTTTTCGATCCTTTTTTTTTAGTTTATTTACCCTCTCCTTAGTTTGGAAGCTAATGACAACTCAAGCAACAGCTGTGGGAACATCTGCATTTCATTTCATGAAAATCCTTCAGACTTTCTTCCGAGATGGGCAGTGTTACTTCCTTTTCATTCCCCTGGGTTTACATAAAGCTTCCCCCCCCCCAGGTCTTTTATTCTAGAAGAGATGAGACATTTGGATTAGGAACACTTTCTACTAACACAGTAGTGAAAAGCTTCCTGCCAAACTATTTGGCACAGAAAATTGTCCCAAAGTTTCAGATTTCCCAGACTCTCTAGAAAGATCACTGGCTTTGAGTTCAAATCCTGACTCTGCTACTTACCACTCATGTGACCTAAGGTAAGTCCTTTCATTTTCATTCAATTTAACAAGCACCTATGAAGTGCTTTCTAGGTGCCAGGTACTTCTGGGTGTTGTGTGTGTGTACAAAGACAAAAATGAAACAACCCCTGCCCTAGAGAAGCATTCTAAAAAGGGAAAATAATGTATGCACAAATAAGTCAAAACAAAATATATACAAAGAAAATACAAGATAATAGTTGGGTATTAGGAAGGAAATAAAAAGGGTGTGAGGAATCAGGAAAGGGAACTAGGGATTGCAAGAGGAGAAAATGGAGGAAAGCATTTCCAAACATATGGGGCAGGATATGAAAAGACAATGGAGATGAAGATGGGATGCAATGTATGATGTATGGCAAAGAGGTCCATTTGCCTGGAATATAGAGTGTGTGTGGCTGTGCAGGTGATGAGGCACGTATGAAATGAGTCTAGAAAGATACATTAGAGCAATGTTATGAAGGGCTCTGAACCACAATAGGAAGCTGCTGAAGTTTCTTGAGTAGGGGAGTAACGTGGTTAAAAGTAGGCTTTTGTAATGTCAATTTGATGGCTGTGGGGAAGATGTATTTGAGAGAGAGAGATCTGAGGAGTCTCACTTTCCTTATTTGTGAAATAAGGGGGATGGACTGGATCAGTGGAGTCAAACTCAACCAAAACCTGATCCCTATGGGCTACTATTGATTTTCAAACCCACAAAACAATATTAGCCATGTCGTATAATTTTTATTTATTTTCTTAAACATGTCCCAATGACATATTCATCTGGTTGGGTTGCATAGGGAGTTTCACAGGGTTTCTTGAGTTTCAAATGAGGCAAATTTGACATCTGAGGACTGGATGATCTGTGAGGACTCTTCCAACTTTAAATCTTGTGATTTTATGTCTGTTGCTATTCTATCCTGGAAATCCTTCCCGCCGCCCCCCACCCCACTTCCCACTCCCCTCTTCCCTCCTCAAGTCAAGTTCAGGAAATTTCTTATACATTTCTCAGAACTTTGGAGAACTAAAGTCTGGCCCGGATATATTTTATGCATGGGTGAACACAGAGCCTAAGCTTCTAGCCCAGGCTTGAGGCAAACTTACATGATCTCTGTGACTCCTTCCTCTGAGGGGCAATGTGATGTTTGAGGAGGGATTCTAGCCTGAGCATCAGGGAACAGGGTTTGAATTCTACCTCATAATCCCAGACAAATTAATCCCTTTGCAATTCAAGGCTTTTAAAATCTGAAAAATGGGGAACAGGTCGCTTAACTCAAGGGATTGTTCTGAGGATCAAATGCAAAATCTAAAGGATTTTGCAAAGCTTTAAGTGCCAGGTAAATGCTAATTATTTTGATTTTTTGGGGGGGGGCAATGAGGGTTAAGTGACTTACTCAGGATAACACAGCTAGTAAGTGTCAAGTGTCTGAGGCTGGATTTGAACTCAGGTCCTCTTGAATCCAGGACCAGTGCTTTATCCACTGTGCCCCTTGCTGCCCCAATGCTAATTACTTTAAAAAAAATTTGAAGTCAACTTGAGCCTAAGACTGTGCCTACATAGGCCAAAGAAGGGAATTGTGCTACTGAACTAAATTCAAGCCCAAGTCCTAGCTGTTGATGAGGATCCTGAGGCTCCAATTATTCAGACTGCTTTGCCACATGGTCCTGATTCCCCAGTGAGGAACAGCACGTTGTGTATTTCTTTTAAGTACAACGTGAAGGAAGAAAAGCCCCAACTACTAAAGCATCCAACCTCAACCATTTGTGGACTATTAGGATTATTTTTAATGTTCGTTAAGTATTACATATTGCAGAAGAGAGAGTTCTATCATTTAATTTTTTCCCCCTCTGAGATTGTGAGCTCCAGAAGGCAGGAGCTCTGTGTGTATCAAGTCCTATATAAATCTAGTGTGGCACCACTTAGTGCTTTTAATGAGTAGGAGAAAATTCCTAGGCCATGATTATTAGTTGACTGAGTCAGGGAAATCATCCTTAGAATATGTCCAACAGCCCAGATTTGGAAGTCTGCAGGCACAAAAATAAGGCTTCGTTTTAAGTAAAGACCATACATGAAAATAAAGAGCAAAAATTATTATGTAGCAGGGCATGGTGGCTCCTGCCTGCTTCTGGGGAGGATGGGACTGGTGGGGATCACTTGAGTTAGGGAATTCTGAGCTGCACTAGGGCTAACACCATACTGAGTCTGGCACCAATGCGGTGAGCCTGAGAAGTGGAGAGCCAAGGAGGAGAGGGGACCATCAGAGGCTGCCTACAATAGGGAACAAGCCAGGTCAGAATCTACATGGGTCAAGATTCCCATGCTGATCAGTAGTGGGTTTGATACCCATGAGTGGACTTTCCAGCCTGGTTGAGATAGGGACAGTGAGTCTGGGGAGGGGGAATCCTTTGGGGATTTGTGGTTCTCCATTTAGAAAAGAGTTGATGTGACTGACAAATGTGATGAGGAGGCTAGAGTTCTAGAATGAAGGTAATAAATTTAGAATTTTGTGCTTCGCTAGTCTACTCTCCATAATTTTCTAGATAAAGAAACAGAGGCCTAGAAAGGGAAGTGATCGGCCCAAGGTCATACAGACTAAACATGTCAGAGTCCTGATTTTAAGTAAGGTCCCCAGACTCCAAATTCAGCATTATTTTTACTGTATTATTGAAAAGAATGCCTCAAGGAAACCCAATCTCCATTTCCTACTTTAGTCAGATGAAGTATCTTTTCCTCCAAAGAGGGTAAATTTTGTATAGAATAAATAAAAATGATGCTACTTCCCCACTGCCAATAGGATAGACTCTAAATTGTTTTCTTAGCAGTAGTGATACGTATGAAGACATTATCCAAAATCTCTTTTCTAGTCTTCCTTCTGACCCATATCATGCATGGATTTATACTTAGGAGGGTAAAGGCTTTCCAGACTGGTGAAAAACAAGAGAGAAGCAAACTCATGCCCCTGGGCATTGAGCCTATGACCCTAGCTTCAGTCACTCATTCAGGTTCATACTACAGAAATGTCTGTGGGGTCCCATCCAGGCCTGTTTCTCTTCCATAAGTAACTGTAGGAGTCTCCCAGAAACTCAAGAGAATATTTGCTCCCTTCTCCAGACAACTTGTGGCACCAACTGACACTTGCATGGAACGTGATTTGATAGCAATATCTGCAAAGTGTCAGGGAGGGGAGGGGATCAATAAACTTAATTTACTTGGAATAATTCATTGCCCAACTGGAATTTTCAGCCAGGGCAGATGAATTCTACACTTACTCAGCTCATCCACCCAGATCATCAGGAGCCCAGCATATCTATCTTTTGGATGAAATGTAAAACTGAGTGTCTTGCTGTTATCAATGATTCCTCTGTAACTGCCATTCTAGAGAAGGGGAGCTAGTTTGGTGGTCTATTTAAAAAAGTGATGCATTAGATTTACTGATTTTTTTCCTTGCTACTTTTACCTGAGATGATCTGCTATAAACTTGGGCGTTTGGTTCTCCAGTTGTCAGTGAGAACTGTTTCCACTCCAAAGGAAGGAAAAGGCATGAATTCAGTTGAGTTCAATAATCATTTATTAAGCATTTACGATGATGTACAAGGTCCTGTGATAGACTAAGGGGATGCAAAGATAGACTCAGCACAGTCCCTGCTCACGAGGAAGTTACAATCAACCTAAAGGGAGGGGTGATAAAGACACCTGCACAACTGACAGTGATACAAAAAGGGATGAGGTAAGGTTGAAGGAGAGACGAGGCAAAGGGATATGAGCATCATGAAGGCAGAGAAATCACTTTTATATGGAGGGCGCTGGGAAGATGTCAGAAGAGGTGGCACTTGAATAGATGGTGAGATCCTTGAGGGCAGGGACTGTCTTTTGCCTTTTTTTGAAACCCAGTGTCTAGCACAGTATCAGGAACAGAGGAAACACTTATTAAATGATTATTGACTGACTGAGAAAGGTCTTGAAGAATGAGAACATATCTCCAGGAGAGGTACCTAGGTAAGAGATTGAATAGATAATGGTATCTTCAATACTACTACTACTACTACTACTACTACTACTACTACTACTACTACTACTAATGCCAGCACCAGCACTAGCACTAATAGCAGCAGCAGCAGCACCACCACCACCAGCACTAGTTCCAGCACCAGCACCACCAGGACCACCACCGTTACTACTAACAGTTAGCTAGTTATCATTTATGTAGTGCTTTAAGTTTTGCAAAGTGCAGTACTTTTAAAAAATTTCTTTTCTTTTCTTTCTTTTTTTTTTCAGGGCAATGAGGGTTAAGTGACTTGCCCAGGGTCACAGAGCTAGTGTCAAGTATCTGATGTTGGATTTGAACTCAGGTCTTTCCGAATTCAGGACTGGTGTTTTATCTACTGTACCACCTAGCTGCCTCCTTGTACTTATGTTTTCCCATTTGTAATAACAACCCTATGATAGATACTATTATTATTGTCTTCCTTTTATAGATGAGGAAACAGAGAGGTTAGGTGACTTGTCCAAGATCACACAGCTAGTAAGTATGAGGTGGGATATGAACTCAGGTCATCTTCACTCCAGATTTAATGCTTTTTTACCCACTATGCTATGGGTTACGGGAGGGCCAGGTTTACACACACACACACACACACATATGGAGGAAGACGATGTTAAGTTCTGGATATCTTGAGCTTGAGATGTTTATAGGAGACTCAGATGGTATAGGTAGTTGGAAATAGGGAACTGGAGCTCAGGAGATATATTGGGTGGGGTGGGATTGACAGATAAACTGTGCAGATAGAGAGTTAGGAGTCTTCTCCATGGAGATGCTAAAATGTGGAGTAGTAGATGAGATCACAAGGGGAGATAGCACAAGAGGGAGAGAAGAGGGTTGAGGCAAGAACCCTGGGAGATATGCCCATATTTCAGGGTGCCGGAGATGGATGGTTCTTCTTTCCTTGAGTACAGACCATCATCAGTATATGGGATTAGATCACAGCAGGATGCATTTCTTTTAGAAACAAAGAAGAATGCCTTATAGTAATGATAGAAAGAAACTGGAATTGGTTACAAAGAGAGCGTGTAAAGTATCTTTCAGATAAATACTGCACAGGTACGTGAACTAAATGACCTCTTAAGGTCCTTTCCAAACCAGTGATTCTCTGTCATGTGTAAAATAATTTGCAGTAGAAAATGCTATGTAATAGCAGCCATGTGATAAGTCACTGAGAGAGAACCAACCTAGGGGCCCCCTCCTTTCTTTGTTCCAGTGCAGTCATCTCTAACATAGAGTTAAATGCTGGCTCAGCAACTTTTCCATTAGGGTATAGGACAAGAAATGAAGGGGAACCCGAAAACTCAGGTGAAACAGCTAAGGGAGTTTGAGGAGACAGAATGTAATTATAAGGCAGTTTCATTACTAACTAATTATGAGAATGCCACTTTTTTCTTTAACTACCTGAGATTCAGTGATCACCCAGAGATTGGTTTCCTACTGCTTCTTTATGCTTCCACAAAAGGAAGAGGTAAGACAGTGTGACGATGTGCCATTAGCCAGGTGGGGTACCAAGATGCTGCTTGAGTGAGGTCACTGAATCTCAGAATGATGAGGAACCTCAAGGTTTGTCCATACCTGACCAAAACTTCCCTCATTGATATCATCTACCAGTCGTTTTGCAGTTTCTGCTTGAAAACATCCAGTGATGGGGAGCCCCCTGCCTCCAGAGGCAGCCTACTCAAGACATCCATGATGTCATTGGTCCTCTTCAAAAACAAAGGACAAAAAACATCAACAATTTCATTGCTAAATAGTGCTAATGGTTTGGAAATCCTCCCATACATACAATTGAAATCTGGCTCTTTTGAAGTGACAGAAATCTTAATTCTATGAATTTATGAAATACCTATATCTTTCTTAGCCTTAACTAACCCATTTGTAAAAAGTGGGGAAATCGTCTGCCTCCCCTGCCTTTCAGTGAGGTAGTAATGGTAAAAACAGAAACCTCCATAAAGCATTTCTGTTGTTGATGTTGTTGGGTATTTTACTTTTATTTATTTTTGGCACTGGTGAAGATGGGAGAAAAGTAATCAATTAATCACTTCACATCAAGTTAGTAATTTGATACATAAAGCATTGTACAACAGCTATAGGGGATACAGAGAGTTATCAGAGAGCATCTGTCCTCAAGCAACTTAGAATTTTATCTGGAGAGACAAAGCATATACATAAGTAGATAAATGACAATACACAGTGATGTAAGCTCTATGAGTGGTGCAGACATTGAATGGTTTAGGTATTTGGAAGAGAAAGGGTTCACTTTTTAGGTGGGGGAACATGGAAGAGATGGCCTTATGGAATGGGTGGTTGTTCAGTCCTTTCAGTCCTGTCAGAACCCATTTGAGATTTTCTTGGCAGAGATACTAGAGTGATTTTTCATTTCTTTTTCCAGTTCATTATACAGATGAGGAAGCTGAGACAAACAGGGTTAAGTGACTTGCCCAGGGTCACACATCTAATAAGTGTTTGAGACCAGATTTGAACTCAGGAAGTTGAGTCTTCCTGACTCTAGACCCAGTGTTCTATACACTGTGCCACCTAAGATAATCGTTGCTATAAATTTTTCTTTAGTCCATTCCATTTTTCCTCTATCCAAGTCCTCCTGAGATACCTCTTTGTAGTGTAGTGACCCTGGTAGCTATGCCCAAGTAGTACAAAGTCTGCTAGGTCTCATCAATTCAGAAATCTTTGAATGTCAACCCAGGCATCGGCAGAACATTCATCGTGTGAGGACCAGTTTAAGTTCAGAGAGGTTCCTTACCATGGAAGCTGACCTTAGGGTTATGAACTTTTCAGAAAAAATAACTCATGATGATGATCTTCCGAAGTATGATGGAGACCGTGATCCATATTGTCAGAAGGGATGGCCACACTGACTAAATTATAGAGTCTTGAAGTATGAGTTCATTTTTATTTTAGGCAAATCCTAAGATAATAACTGATGTTTATTTAGCACCTTATATATGTCATTTCATTTGGTCCTCATGATGATTCTGTAAGGTTGTTAATATTATTATTATTCCTGTTTAACAGATGAGGACTTTGAGATTCTGAGGGGTTTAGTGACCTGTCACTGATGTTTCCATACCTAGTAAGTGTCTGAGGCAGGTGTTCTTGAATTGGAGTTCAGTACTCTATTACTCCATGCTACCTGGTACATAATGCAGATGACAAAGATGATAGAGCTGTGAGAAAATAATGGGATTTGGCAGACACTCAGGGACCACACCTGAAGATTGATTTGGAATTGATTGAATTGGTTGAGACTGACTGATAGACTGACTGAGAACCTACTTAAGGTTGATTAAATAGAGATCACACCTGTCCGGGAGGGGGGGGGGTTGTTCTCAGAGGCTGTGGACTACAACATCAACAAGAGACCACCCTCAACCAATTAGCTTGAAGGGCCTTCCCTTTTGGGGGAGAGGGACAGGAAGTAGGAGGTGAGGCTGTCTCCCTGGGTCTAGCATTTTCGTTCTGGGACTTCAGGTTGGTGGCAGAGAGACGAAAGGAGATAGGCTTTTCTTGCTTTACTCTCTGTACTCCATGTGTTCTCTTTATTCTTTAATAAATGCTTAATGCCAAAAACTGGTGCTGACATTTCTAGTTTATAAGTAAACCTTAGCTAGTTCTTCCCCCCACACTGGGGGGAGAAAAAAACAACCCTCTAAAACATTCTTAGACATTGTTTTAGGATAGTGTGGTTCTTTCCTGTGGATCACAAAATGGAGAGAAGTCAAGGATTAGATCCAAGGATCACTGTTGTTAGATGCTCCTTTTTTCCCCTTTTCTAACTGAGCAAGACAAACATCAGAGCACTCTACTCTGGTTGTCCTCTCTCCCTCCCTTGAACACCTCAGATACTATTTTACCTGTCCAACCCTGGACTCCTTTACCTTAATGCTATGCTGGTCAGGAAGGTGGATGCTGCATTGGGTGATGAAGAGGAGGGAAAGGAAGGCCAAGGATGGTGGTATTGTGACAAGTGGGAGCATGAACCATAGATACCCTTTGATTTTCCAAAAATGAAAATATGACCAAAAAGTTGGTAGAAGTAGCATGCTAATATAGAAAGAAAGATTGCTGGACTTGATGTCATGGGACCTGGGTTCAAGTTCCAGCTCTTGGTACATTATGTGATTTCAGGGCAAGTCACTCCATCTTTCTGGGCTTCACTTCTTCATATGTAAAATGGAGGGCTTGGACTATATGACTTTATAGGTCCCTACTATTTCTAAATCCATGATCCACTGTAGTCTTTCAACTTGGGTGCTTTGTGATGAATTCCAGTGGTTCAGCAAAGGATCATGGGAGAATAGGGGACAGTGAGTTGAAGAGTACTTTAAAGGTCATTAATATACCTTATAATTTTGCAAATGGAGAAGCAGAGGACCTGAGAGGTTATATAACTTGCAAGAGGTCACACATGTACTAAGTGACAAATCTGGAATTCAAACCCAAATCCCATGGCTTCAAATCTAACCTCCTTTCTACTGCATTCCATGAACTGTCAGAGAAGGCTCTGAAAGACTTTATGTAACCAAAGTCCCAATTAGACTTATGTCTTTGACATATCCACTCCCTCTATCCCCCAATAAGCAATAAGACCTGACAGGAAGAACAATGGTGGATGACAGAGACATCTGAGTGAGCCTGTCTAAGTGCTATTGTGAGAATGAACACAACGTATGAAAGGAGGAAAGTGATCAGTCCTTGGCATCAGCACTCAGGGTTCCACTGAAAACTCCTCTGGGAAGAACACTTCCAAAAGTTAGTTCATAACTCTGTATAGCCCTTCTTCTGGAGTGTGTAGGTGTAAGGCGTGGGGGTTCCTAGTGAGGGGCTTTGGAAACACAGGGAAGATTTATATTGGGTATGGCTGCAGAATAAGGAAAGTTAGGCAGAGGGAAAAAGGCCTAGAGGGGACTGGGCCTAGAGCTGTGTGGGCCTCACGGTCAAGCCACAGAGGAGATGGGGTTTTTCATTCGTAATCAATCAATCAATTAATTAATGAACTAATCCATCCATCCATCCATCCATCCATCCATTCATCCATTCATCCATTAATACTTCAGGCACCTTGACCGTTTAGTTTGTTGTTGTTAGTCCTTCATTCTTAAAGAGTACCAATGACATTATGAGTGTGGTACCTTGACTTAAGGCATGAATTAGATTTACTTGAAGTGAGGCAGAGCTTCACAAAGTCATTAGCCTCACTCTCTCCTCCATAGTCATCTAAGTCCAGTGGCAAGACAACTGGAGATGGCCCAGGATACAGAGGATGACCTTGGCCTTGCTAAATGCCAGGTAACCGAAGGGGTCCATAACATTAACTGCAATAAGGATAGTCACTTAGATTCATGTTGCCTTTTTATTCTGAATAACACAAGGCATATTCAAGTAAATCATTATATTCACAATTCCAACATCCCTTCTCTATGTGGCAGGGAAGGGCAGGCTTCTTTTCCCCCTTTTTACAGAGGGAGAAATTGAAAACCAAATAAGTGATGATGAAAATACCAGTAAAATGCAGGGACAGGGATAGGATTATAATTTGGTTTTACTGCCTCCAAGCTCAGGACTATGCTTGACTTTTTAGTTCATATCACCCAGTATGGCCCCAGAGATACATAATCAGACCAAAAATTCAATTTAATTCAATTCAACAAGCATATTGAGTGCCTATTGTGTGCCCAGACTCTGAAGATACAGACAGAAACCATAACAGATAATATGTACATAGGTAAGAATATACAAAATTCATACAGAGTAAATACAAAGTAGTGGAGCAAAGCATTACTAACCTGAAGGGTGGGAATGGGAGGAAGAATTTACAGGAACCCAGGCTTCACAAATAGCTGGCAGTTAAAGCTAGTGATTATATGAGGTGAAGGTAAAGGACGGGGAGGAGCATTTCAGATAAGGGGTATGACCTTTGCAAAGTCAAGGATCCAGGAGATGTGATATTGTATATGGAGCAAGTATATCGTTCAGTGTGCCTGGAACAGAGAGGGTATAATCTGTCTTGAAACCCAGGATGTGATACTTTAAATGGAAGCTAGGGGAATTGATATGTCATCTTAGAGATGATAGGGATCCACAGGCATTTCTTCATAAGTTTTAAATGCTCTCACTGGTTCTCACAAATGTCCTTCCATTGATCATCCCACTGCTTTTTCCTATGATAGCAGAATTAGAAATGCCAAGAAGAGGCACACATATCTGACTATATAATGACACAAAGTTGGAAGGCCCTATGTTCAATAACATTGTGGGACATCCCTGGTCAATGTATCAGACTGATGAAGTGCAGGTCTTTCTCCCCATATGAGGCTAGACAGCTGCATCCATAGTCAGCTGTCTTTAACAATTAGTTTTCCTCTCTACTTCCTTGAAGTTTTCAGATCTGTGTCCTTCATCTCTCCCCATTTTGTCTTTAAACATATTGATATTTTTTACCTTAAATGACAGTGTATTCTGTTTTGGACCAACCTAAGACACAATTCCTGTTTCTGATTCTTCTGACAAACAATGGGCCATAACTGGCATATTTTAATCCCAAAATGGCATCTGAAAGCGGTTCTGCAATGTCGCCAAGCCAGCACTTTTAGAAGCATCTGACTGTATTAATTTCAGTCTCTTTCCTGAGGTTTGCAGGAAACTAAAATGTAAAAAATGCTGTGGCAAAAAATTAAAGCTAGATTGGAAAAAGAAGGGAGGGGGAAGACTGACAGGAAAGCAGGCTTCGTCGGGACAGCTCCCATTGACGTCTGCTGGATGTGTTCTGTCCTCCTTCCCACATATCAACATTCACGAAAGGAAAACAGCATCCTTGCCCTCAGAGTTTAGCCATTAGTCAGTTTTCTCTAAACATTGGAGATATATGGCTATACCCTATTAAACACGCTTGAGACAATGCACTGGGGCTTTTAGGTTAGGTTGTAAACATCATTTCTAGCCAGCTTTTGTTGCTGGGTGATTACAGCTTTCCTTTGTCCAATCCAGGGCCTAAGGGAGAAAACAAAACCCGTTTCACCAACTTCCAACAACGGTTTATGACACTTGACTTTCAGACATTCCTCTGTACTGAAGATGAGTAGCCCTGGAATTTAAAGCCTTGTGTTCAGTGTCTCTGATGATAAACCTACTCTAACTGTTCATTTATGATGAGAATTTGAAGCAAGTTCCACTTGAGCATTGTATCTCCCTTTAAACAGGATCTTTATTTGTCTGATTCCTTCCCTCTTCTCTGCCCATAACCAAAGCCTCTAATTTCCTTAGCTACAAGATTTTTCTTTTTCTTTCTTTTCTTTTCCTTATTATTATTATTTTTTTTTTTTGGAATTTTTGCAAAAGCATTGGTTTCCCTTGCTCGATTTTTGCAACCTGCATTTTCCAGCTTCTCACCAGTAGGTGGACACAATCGTGTTCAATTTATATAGCATTTCTAGCATGTTGACTCATGCCCTGCTCAGTCCTAGAGATCTCCAGGAAGGATTGAACAGTCATCTATTATTTATCAGAAGAGTGTGAGGGTGGGAGGTAGAGAGGGACAGGTGCTAAGATTTTAGAAGAAAAAATAGCTGTAGCAGAAGGGTGGAGGTGAGCATAAATTTAAAGCATCTAATATCATTCTGTCTTTTATCATCACCCAGCTGGTTTTGATTGTTTGTTGGCAAGGGGAAATGGAAAAACCAGGAACATGGGACAGTGATGATGAGGATGGGACCAAGGATAATTGCATTTTTTAAGTAAAGGGCAAGGGCTGAGGAAGAAGAATAGAAAATGTACTAGGTCATCAATTGCTAAACTTTTTCAGGAAATTGTGATGTTAATGTGGGGAACTTCTAGTGTGGGGATGTGAGGACTCTTTTTATTGGTAGAGATCAGCAACTTGACTATAACTAGAAGTGTGCTAGTAAATGTTTAACAACAGTCTATGAAAAAAAGTGTACATGAGACACACTTTTAAATATCATCTGCATTATTAACATTTTCCCCATCACTTTCTTAATTTTACATAATCAAAAAACCAATAAATCAAACACTGATTTGTAACATTTGGGTGTAAATGTTCCAACTGAAAATTTAACAATTAGTTCTCATGAGCCAGTTTGAGCTGGCTCCAACACGCCCTTGTGTGTAATTTTCCTTCAGAACTTTGTCCAGACCATTGAGAGAGTAAGTGACTTGTCCATAGTCACACAGTAATACATATCAGAGGAAGGATATGATCCCAAGTCTTCTCTACTCCAAGACTGGTCTTATAGCCATGGCACCACATCGCCTCTTGTACAAAAGAGGGCTTCATCATTCAGAAGTGTTTTGGGCATATCCATGTAGGCATTTGCTAAATCACAAATATAGCAGTTATACATGTGGATGAGACTTCAGATCATGGAGAAGTAGCAGACAAAGTTCCTGGTGATTTTTAGGCACAAAACCATTGACTCCATCCAAGGGTTTCAGTTTTCCATGGCAGACTCAGCTCTATCTGTCCTTATGTCAGCCTAGTGATCCAGAAGTCAGAGTTTTTTATGCATTTCTTTGTAAATCATCTTCCTTAGCACTGAGCAAAGGAGAGAGAGAAAGAATAATAACCAACATAGTATTTTCAAGTTTGCAAAGCACCTTACATAGGTTATCACAGTTGAGTCTAATAACAACCCTTTAGGGAGGTAGTAAGATTCTACCTGTAGGCATTATACAGAAAGGTAAACTTATTTGCTCATAGACAGTAAACATCAGAAATGATCTCAGTCTTTTCTTACTTGAAATTCAAGTCTCAATTAATTATTCTAGACTGCCTTTCCAATACAGGGAGAGGGATGGAAAAGAATAGGTCTTGCCAATATTAATAGGTGCATGCTTGTATTTCCTTCCCTGCCAATAGTAAATACAAAGTTCTAGACAGACTTAGAATCTCATAGAGGATGGAAACTAGGTTGTCTGTGATTGTTTGTGTGTGTGTGTATTGGTAAAGTGAGGAGGGGTGTTTGGCCCAGATGTTTAGCAATCTCCATCTGCCTGTTAATGGAGCCATCCATTTTCTTTTTTAAACTTAATTTTAGGGGGCAGCAAGGTCATGCAGTGGATAAAAGCACTGGCTCTGGATTCAGGGGGACCTGAGTTCAAATCCTGCCTCAGACACTTGACACTTACTAGCTGTGTGACACTGGGCAAGTCACTTAACCCCCATTGCCCCACAAAACAAACAACCCCCCCAACCCCCCAAACCCTTAATTTCATACATGTTAATTTTCATTCCCTTTCCCAGTTAACAACAACAACAAAACTGTCATAACAAATATGTATAATCAAGCAAAGTAGATTCCCACATTGGCCATGTCCAAAAATAAGTCTCATTCTTCATCTTGAGCTATCACCTCTTTCTTAGAATGTTGGGAACATGCTTCATCTTTGGTCATCTAGAATCATGGTTTGTTAGGATGTTGATAAGAGGTCTCAATTCTTTCTCAGTTTTAAAAAAATGATGTTATTGTATAAAAAGGTTCTCCTGGTTCATTCTGCATCAGTTCATATAAGTCTTTCAGGACTTTTCCGAAGTTGCCCATTTTATCATTTCTTATGGTGTAATAATATTTCATTAATTCATATACCATAATTGACTTAACCATTCTCCAATAGATGAGACAGTTATTTACCCAGATAAAAAGTACTGCTAAGATATTTTGATTCATATGGGTCCTTTTCTTTCTTTGAACTCTTTTGAATATAGGGTTAGTAATTGCATGCTTAGGTCAAAGGGTATGACCAATTTACTGACCTTTTGACCATAGTTCTTAATTGCTTTCCAGAATGACTGGACCATTTCATAGCTCCATGAACAGTGCATTAATGTACCTGTTTTCCTACAGCCCTTTCAATAACCATCATTTTCCAATTTGGAACATTTTTTCAGTTTGAAACAGTATAAATTCAAATGCCTGCCCATACCCTTTGACCTTTAACTTATTAAAGAATGGTAACCCATTTTAAGTAACTGCTTTCTATGACTATTCCCTTTTTTGGACTCAGGTAGCACTTCTCAAATGACGGGAACATTTTAAAGTAACAAATAATCTCTTTTCCTCTTATCCCTTCAGTTCTGCTGTGCTCAGAGAGTGATAGTTCATATATAGAATATGGAGAAGTAGCATTTAAGGTGAAAGGGTGGTTGTAAGAGACACTCTCAGTTATAAATCTTGAAAACTCCTAAGGAATTTCACAGTTCTCTGTTATATGAAAACAAGAAGAAAGATGTGGAAGAGAATGATTTCATGTTCTTCCTGTACCCAACCTCTGAAGTTTACAATAAGAGTTTTTCTTAGAGAGGTAATTCCTTTAGGATTTTTCCTTATGATCTTTCCTTATAAAAATAATAGATAACTTTTGTTTTTAGCTTGAAAAGACCAACACATCCAGTTTGCCTAATCTTTGAATTTGACACATGAGAAAACTGAGCCCAAGACAGATAATGACTTGCCAAAGTCACACCAATAAAAAAATGGAAGAACTGAGATTTGAATCTAGTTCCTCTGCCTCTTAACTCTTTCCACTGTAACATAATGCTTCCTCCTCCAGATCATGCCATAATTCTACCAATTCTTTCCAAACCTCCAAGCACCATTGACTCACAGTTCTGATATGATTTCCAAATTTCCATTTACCACATTGCCATTGGTGATTAGAAATTTCATAGTCTTCATAGGCATGAACCAGGACCAGGCACATCTTTGTGCAGCTGCTATGCCAGGAAGAGTCCTAAGCTCTGGCCTCACATCATAAGGGAGGTAAAGCCAGCTGTCAGTTCCTTCATTATGTGACTGGGGAGCACAGGCAGCCTATAGTCTGGGGACTTTCTTTATTCACTCAGGTCAACATGATGGGTAATTGCTGGCAATCAGGTTTTGTCCCTGGTGACTGGCAGCCACTGAAATCTCTTCCTGGCTGTTGTGGTAGCTATGACTTTGAATAAAGTAAGCTAGATGTCACTTCCAGGAAAACCTAATGCTGTCTCATCTACAGTCAAAAGTCCCATAGAATGTGTAGGGAGGCTGGACCCATCTGGGGCTGTTAGGGAGGGAAAAGACTAAAGAGGCTTCAGTCCTTGTTCAGGGCTATAGAACCACAAAATGTTAGAATTAGAAGAGAACTTAGAGAAATGTTAGTGCTA
This sequence comes from Dromiciops gliroides, assembly GCF_019393635.1. NCBI lineage: Eukaryota > Metazoa > Chordata > Mammalia > Microbiotheria > Microbiotheriidae > Dromiciops > Dromiciops gliroides. Next base: position 502,624,390 of record NC_057863.1, on the reverse strand, counting down.
GAAGCAAACTTAGAGATCATTTAGTCCAGAGGTGCAGCATACAACATTCCTGAGTTCCACTGGAACCAGATCACAATGTAATTGGGAAATATTTAGCAAAATAAATAAAAACACAATCAAACATATATATTGTTAGTATGTTGTTTACTAAATCAATATGCAGCCCACAGGGATTCTTATAAACTATTTAGTAGCCCCCATTTCCATTTGATTTTGACATCACATATTTAGTACAAACTATTCATTTGAGAATAGGGAAACTGAGGCACACCGAATGACTTACTCAAAGGACTTTTCTGGAGATTATCTTAGATCAAATGTGGTTGCTGGTGTAGTGAAAATGAATATATTTGAACTCTTGTGACTTTATAGGAACTTCTCTCAGTGAAGAATTTTCTCTATGATGTAGAATCTGAGAATATGAAAATGATCATAGGATCATAAATTCAGAGCTAAAAGGGACTTTATTGTCCATCCAATCCAACCCCTTCATTTTACAGCTGATGAAACTGAGTCCCAGAAAAGGGAGATTATTTCCTGGATATAAGATAATATGGATAAAGGCAGTATGCTTCAAAGGCAAGGGTTCTTCACTGTTTCTGTGTCCCTTTGCTTCTCAAAGACTATCCATGACAGAGGCTCTTAACCTTTTTGGTGTTATGGATGCCTTTGGTAGTCGAATGAAGCCTTTGTGTACCTCAGAATGATGTTCTTAAATGAATAAAATAAAATATATATTATTACGAAGGAAGCCAATTGCAATGAAATAATTATCAAGATATTTAAAAAAATATAACTTCATGGATCCTATGATAAGAAACCTTGATCAGTTCTGTCATCTAAAGCCTGGATGCTCCCTATAACATCTACGAAGAGTGGTCTTCTAGCCTTTTCTGGATGGATGGTGGAAGCCCATAGTTCAGGGATATGGAAAATCAATAATATCCTTAATACTTTGAATACATAATTGGAAACACTCACATAACTACCATGCCAGAACTAAAGAAAGACAGTGGGATGCCATCTAAATCCAAGGTTCTCAAGCAAGTGAGGGGTTAGAACAGGAAGCGAAATCCTAACCTTGAGCTCTTTCAACTCCAACCAAAGTGTGCTACACAGACAATTTCAAGGAGATGGGGATTTTAACTTCCTTCCCTGTGAAAGAAGCTGGAATTGTTCTACTTAGCTATGCTTTGCTTCTTCCCAGATTATAAGTCACTGCATGATGAGTTGGCCCAAACACCAAACTAACATCTTGCAAAAATTTACTTTTTTTTTTCCCTTTAGCAATTAACATTAGACTCAGGCAATTATTTCCTTGGGTCTCCAAGAAAGCTCGACATTGCTAAAAGTATTTTGTTTGTTTTACCAGGATAAAAAGAGTAAAAAAAATTAATTAGTGTTTCATGAGTCACACAGCTGACACACACCTTCTACTTTTAAAAACAAACAACCAGGACACCTTAGTCGTTAAACATCACCACTCCCCCACCTTCCCATCCTGTTCTAACTCTTCCAGACTTCAGAAAATCTTGATACAGCTAGGTGCTTATGGACACTGTTCCAGCTGTACCTAGCTTTCTAATGACTATTTCTTCCTGCTTGCCCCTCTTTTCCCATTTTACTGTTTGGCCCACATGTAACAGTCATATTTTTCTTTGTTGCCTTCATGAATATTGCCTTGGCTTGTGGCATCTCAAATGCAATTCAATAATCATTTATTAAATAGCAACTATATGAAAGGCACTGTGCAAATTGCTAGAAATATAAGAACAAAAATGCAATCATCCTTTCCTTCAAGAAGCTAACATTCTGCTGGAATGTATTTTCCCAACTAATATTTCCATCACAAGCATGTAATTAATATGATCTCAGAATACATCAATCAAAAATAAATTAGGTATAAATAAGTCCTAAATGAATTTGAAGTTGAATGAATATGGGTTTTGGGTCATTGGGTGAAAACAGATAATGCCACACAGGAAATGAGAGGCAACTAGGTGGTGTGGTGAATAGAAGACTAGGAATGGAGTCAGAAGGAACTGAGTTCAAATCCAGTCTCAGACACTTATTAGCTCTATGATCTTGGGCAAGTCAACTCTGCTTGCCTCAGCTTCCTCAACTGTGAAATGGGGATGATAATGCCTTCTGGGATTATTTTGAGAATCAAATGAGATTATATTTATAAAGCACTTAGCACAGTGCCTGGAACATAGCAGGCATGATATAAATGTTAGTTATTATTATTTATTATGATTGGTTGAAGAGAATTAGTCATACCCTGTGGGTCTACAGATAAAACAACACGCTAGTCCAGGGGTCTGACTATTCTAGCGGTCAGATAGTTGAAGTAGTTGAATCTAGAAGTGGGAGGTTCCTGAGAAGGACTCACTCTTGGGGCAAGGGGAAGAGAATTTTATTTTTTCAAAAGGTTGGAAGATCTGTAGTTCCCCTCAGCATTAGTTGCACTTTTCTAGAACAGTCTGACAGTGCCTGACAGTTCCATCTCCATCAAAAGATGAGAGATGAATACTGAGGACAAATAAGACAAAGAGGAAGGTAACTTCAGAACTCCCCAAGAATATTGAGTCTTGAAATCCAGTAGAAGGCTGCATCTAAGGGGAGCTTGGAGAGGGCTCCACAAAGATCCTACAATGTCATCTTCATACTTCATAAACTGCAGTGGCTCCCTATCACTTCCAGGATCAGATATAAAAATCCTTTGTTTTGGGCTCAAAGCCATTTATAAACTCTCCCTTTCCCCAACCCCCAATACCTTTCTAATTTTTTACACCTTCCATTCCCCCTGTTTCCTACATACTGTTTAAACCAATGACACTCATCTACTGACTGTTTCACGAAAAGGACCCTATCTCTTGGCTCTGGGCATTTTCTCTGGCTGTCCCCCTGTACCTGCAATATTCTCCCTCCTTATCTCTACCTCTTGGTTTTTCAGCCTTCCTTCAAGTCCTAACTAAAATCTAAACCTTTTACAAGAAGTTTTTCTCAACTCTAGTGCCTTCCCTCTCTTAATTATTTCCTATTTATCCTATAAGTAGTTTGTTTGTACACATGTGTTTGCTTGTTGTTTCTTGAAATAGATTAGGAGCTCCTTGAGGGCAGGGACTGTCTTTTGCCCCCCCCCCCCCTCCTTTTGTATCCATGGTACTTACCACAGTGTTTGGCATATAGTAGGCACTTAATAAATCAGTGTTTATTGACTGACAAAGGGAGGAAATGACTTCGAGTAGCCAGGATCTGTGACCTTACCTTCTGGCCACTTGTGTTCTGTAAGTTAGGGTTCACTTTTCCTAAGGATCTCTATTTTTTGTCAAGTGGAGAGTTTGCCTTCAGTTTGTGAGGCAAATTTCTGTAATAGCTTAGTAAATACCCTTTCTCAAAGCTAATTAAATCAAACTGATAATCAGTGGTGAGCATAATGGTGGTGCCTCATGAGAAGCACTACTTGAACCCCCCCCCCCCAACCCTCAGGATTATCCCTAGAAGCCTGAGAAGTAAGAGTAGCAACTGCCTTCTGGTGACCTAGTCAACCAACATAAGGAAAACTCAGAATTGACACTTAAAGCATAGCATAGGAGGAAGGTTGTCTATTTTGTGTTCCTTTTCATAGATGGTGACCCACAGAATTACTTGTTCACTAGCAAGGAAATAGAGTTCAGGGAAGAATCCTAACTGACTATTTTTTTGATAACTCCAATTTCTCTGGGTAAGAGTGTATCTAACTCTCAACCCTGTATAGTAACTGGAATACTGAGAACCAGCTTGTATTTTTGTAATTATTTAACATCTCTACATTCACAGTGATTTAGGTGTTGAAATAGACACCATGTATATAAAATGATGAATAATGGAAAGTGTTCTTCTTGGGGGAAGGGACTATTCTTGCCTTTGTTTTTTTGTTTTTTTGTTTTTTTCAGTGAGGCAACTGAGGTTAAGTGACTTGCCCAGGGTCACACAGCTAGTAAGTGTTAAGTGTCTGAGGCCGGATTTGAACTCAGGTACTCCTGACTCCAGGGCCAGTGCTCTATCCACTGCGCCACCTAGCTGCCCCTATTCTTGCCTTTGTATTCCCAATGTCTGGTACAGAGAGTGGTACAGGAGATAGAATACTGGATCTACATTCAGAACATGGATTCAAGTTCTCCCTTTGATTTAACTACTTGTGCAAGTTATTTAAATTTCTTGACCTCTTTGGCAGTCAGGTGAAACCTATCTATCCTTCTCAGGCAAACAGCCCAAATTCGGGAGGAAATTGAAAAAGCCATAAATGAATTTCTGAAGACGAAAACTCCAGGACCAGATGGATAAACAAGTGAATTCTATCAAACATTCAAAGAACAATTAATTTCAATAATATGTAAATTGTTTGCAAAAATAGCAAAAGACGGGATTCTACCAAATTCCTTCAATGCTACAGATGTGGTCTTGATACATAAAGCAGGGAGAATCAAAACAGAAAAACAAAACCGTCGACTAATGAACAGAGATGCAAACATTTTAAAGAAATGCAAAAATTTTAAAGAAATATCAAAGAAAATAGAACAATATGTCATTAAGCTCAAATACTATGGCCATGTTGTTTTTATACCAGGCATGTAGGGCTGGTTTTATATAGGAAAACTATAAACTTAATGATATTAATCAACAAAATCAACAAAAAATCTTATGATTATATCAATAGATGTGAAAAAAGCTTTTGACAAATTACAGAACATATTTCTATTAAAAAATTAGAAAACATAGGAATAGGCCTTCCCTTAAAATAACAAATAATATATATTTAAAACCAATAATACTATCATTTATAATGGAGATGAATTAGAATCCTTTCCAATAAATTCAGAGGTGAAACAAATGTCTATTGACACTTGATTTGACATAGTTCTAGAAATGTCAGCTAAAAGACAAAAAAAAAAAAGGAAAAAGAAATCAGGATGCCAGTGAGAGGGGGGATGAGCCTAGGTTAAGAGGAAACAAAATGATCACTTGTAGATAAGGTGGCATACCTAAAGAATGCAAAAGAGTCAATTAAAATTTAATTAAAACAATAACTTTAGCAAACTTGCAGGATATAAAATAAATCCACAAAACTATCAGCACTTCTAAAAAATACCAATAAAACTCAGGGAAAAATAGAGAAATTCCATTTAAAATTACTATAATATACTTGGGTTTCTACCTTCCAAGATACATACAAAAACTATATAAATATAACTATAATCAACTATTTAAAGAAATAAAGACAATTAAATAATTGGAAAAATATTAATTGTTCATGGGTAGGACAATCCAATAAAACAAAAATGACAATTCTGCCTAAGATATTTTACTTATACAATGCCATACCACTCAAACTACCAGACGATTACATTACTGACTGATTGACAAAGGGAGAAAAGAACTTCCAGTAACCAGGATCCTTATGAACTTACTCTTTTTCTACTTGTGTTCTCAAAATCTGAGTCTACTTTTTCCAGGTATGTTATTTTTGCTAGGGGAGTATATGCATTTTTTTCTAGTTCTATAAAAAAGAATAACAAAACTCACGTGAAGGGAAAAAGAGGGTGAGAATATCATGAGAAATGATGAGAAGAAATATGAATGAAGTGGGCCTAGCAGTGCCAGATTTCAAACTATACTACAAAGCAGTCATTATTAAACACAATATAGTACTCGTTAAAAAATAGAGAGATTGATCAGTAGAACAGATTGGGTATACAACATAAGAAGTAATTTTATCTATGCTCTCATATTTGAAACACAAAATCCCAGTTACTGGCATTTGTTTTTCAGTTGTTTTTCAGTTGTGTCTACCTCTTTGAGACCCTGTTTGGGGTTGTCTTGGCAAAGATAGTGGAGTGATTTGCAACTTTGTTCTCTAGGTTATTTTATAGATGAGGAAATTGAGACAAACAGGGTGAAATTATTTTCTCAGGGTCACAGAATTAATAAGTTTCTAATGCCAAATTTGAACTCAGGTCCTCCTGACTCCAGGCCAGGCATTCTATTCACTGCACTACCTAGTTGCCCCATTTACTAGCATAAGAACTCAATATTTTTTTTTGGAAGGGCAATGAGGGTTAAGTGACTTGCCCAGGATCACACAGCTAATAAGTGTCAAGTGTCTGAGGCTGGATTTGAACTCAGGTCCTCCTGAATCCAGGGCCTGTGCTTTATCCACTGAGCCAACTAGCTGCCCCATGAACTCAATATTTGACCAAAAAAAAAAACATGCTGGGATAATAGTATGGAAGAAATTGGATTTAGACTAACATCTCATACCTTATACAAAGATAAGCTCCAAATGGGTATGTGACCTAGATATAAAATGCCATATCATAAACAAATCAGAGAAACAGGGGAAATTACCTATCAGATCTATGGATAGGAGAAAAGCTCATGAGTGAAGAATTGAGAGGATAACAATGGATGATTTTGATTACATAAAATTATATTTTTTACATAAATCTAATAAAGCTAAAATAAAGGAAAAACATCTTTGCATAAAGATTTTAAGTGAACAAAATAAAATACATAATATTACAAAGAAACTGATTCTATATAGCTATCAAAATATTTTTTTTAAAAAAAGGATTTTAAAGACCTCAGGTTAAAAAACCCTGCTCCAGAGCTATGATTCTATGATCTTAATACACGCTTATTGAATTTGGTTGTTGTTGCATGTGCTAATCTGTCTGCACATAGTCCGCTTTGAAGCACTCAATGAATTATTCAAGGTAGCATCTATGCTTGGGTTAGGGATACTATCTTGGCTAATAATGACTTTTCCTCTTGTCTAAAGTCAGCATCAGAGCTTAGAGGAAGGGGATAGTCACTTTTTCCTCTAACGCTGGAGACAAAGATGAAAAACTAGGCATAGATGTGGGCAAGTGAGGGTAGATGGGAATTCACTTCTGACAAAATAATGAATGTCACTATAAATAAAGCCTTGACTCCTGAGGACCTTAGTATTGTTCATTGTACCCCATTCTGGCCCACTAAACTGCAATTTATTCTAGCAAAGCTTGCCCCTCCTCCTTTTAACTTTTCCTAAAGCAGGGGCTAGTGGTCTATTGTTAAAACTGTTTGGTTTTCAAAAGGCTTTTCTGCTGGCGTGAGCTACAAGAGTAAATAGAAAAGGACAGGTGCCAATAGAAGAAGGCAGTAAGTCTGGTATTATAAGTGCTGTCTGTGAGTTTTAAAGTAGGACTTGCAGGGATAAGACTAAATGCTGATAATTAAGAAGTGATAACTACGAAGGGGAAGTGGCACGGTGTAGGGGAGAGAATGCTAGGTTTCACGTCAAAAGAACTGGGTTCTAATCCTGATTCGGCTCATCACTGGTCAAATTACTTAACTTTTTTGGTTTCAGTTCCCTCATCTGTAAAATGAGGAGGTTTGGCTCTTCTATGAAGGTCTCTTCTAGCATTAAATCTATAAATCTATTGGCAAAAATCAACCATCTGGACCAAGTAGTGCCCAAGTTCAAATTCATGTGGGTTTGCATAATGAAATATCCTATTCCTGAGTGATGTCTGGATAGAATCTGGATAGAATCTCCATCTATCCTGAGAGAACTTGATTAACCAATTAACCAATTATGCTGGACTGATTAGGGGATGTTTAACTTGGAGAAAAGAAGACTTTGGGGAGGGGGGGTCATCATCAAAACTGTCTTCAAATATTGGAATATAACATTATTTTTGTCTGGCTTTTAAAGCCCTTCATGACCTGACCCTTTTGTACCTTTACAATTTTATTACAAACTACTGCCCTCTGTGATCTAGTGACACTTGCTGTTCCATGCACACAATACACTCCATCTCCTGAATCCTTGTCTTCTTACTGGCTGTCTCTTTGGCTTGCTCCAAGTATCAGCTAAAGACTCATCTCCTGCAAAAACAAAACAAAACAAAAACTTTCCCGATTCTTCTTTAATTTGAGAGCCTACTTTCACCTGATTATCTTTAATTTATCCTGCACCTATCTTGTTTGTACAGACTTATCTATATGTTGTCTCTTCCATTAGACTGTGAGCTCCTTAAGAGCAGGGACTGTTTTTTAAAATTTTATTGTTTTTTTAAAAAATCCCCAGTATTTAGTACAGTGCTTGACACATAATATGTACTTAATAAAAGTTTGTTGAGTGATTGGAAGTTCTGCCTTGTAAGAGGAATTTAATATGTTTTGCTCTGTCACAGTGGGCAGAAAGAAGAGTAATGGATAGAAGTTGAGTAGAGGTTTGTTGTTATTTGTCCTTGTTCTTGAAGAGGACCAATGATATCACAAGGGTGATATCTTAACCTGCCAGTGAATTGGATTTAAATGAAGTGAAACTGTGCAGAGTTATCAGTCTCACTCCCTCCAATACAGTCATCCAAGGTAGATTTTACTTCAGTGTAAGAGAGAACTTCCTAATAATTAGAAATATACAATGGAGTAATCTGGAATTATGCCCAAAGAGTTAGAAAATTGTGCATATCCTTTGATCCAACAGTACTACTATTAGGTCCTAAGGTGATCAGAGAAAAAAGGAAAAGAGCTTGTATGTTCTAAAATATTTATAGCAGCTCTCTTTGTGGTGGCAAAGAAATGGAAATTGAGGGGATGCCCATCAATTAGGGAATGACTAAACAAATTGTGTTATATGATGGTGATGGAATACTACTGTGCTGTAAGAAATGATGAGCTGGTTGATTTTAGAAAAAAACACGGAAAAACTTGCATGAAATAATGAAAAGTGAAGTGAGCAAAATGAAGATAATGTTGTATACAGTAAGAATAACTATGAACAATCAAGTTATTGAGTACTAGAAATATTCAAATCAATTATAAAGGACCTGGGAAGGAAGACACTATCCATCTCCAAAGAAAGAACTGACATAAACAGAAATATGCATAGTATTTTTTTACTTATATTTATAAATTAGCATCAAACAGTGGCCTTCTCTAGTACAGAATGGGGAGGGAGGGAGATAGTTTAGAACTTAAAATGTAACAAAGATTAATTTAATTTAAAAAAGAAATATATAAAAGTGGGAAGTGATGCACTTCCCTATCACTAAAGATCTTTGAGCATTGGCTTTGTTACCAGTTATCAGAAATGTTGGAGAAATGGTTATTTCTCAGTTATGAATTAGACTGGATAGTAATAATAGCTAACATTTAGGTAATGCTTTAAGGGTTGCACACCACTTTCTAAATATTATCTTATTAGATCCTTACATTGATGCAGGAAGATTGGTGCCATTAATATCCCAATTTTACCCATGATGATACCAAGACAGAGAGAAGTCAAGTGACTTGCCTAGGATCATGCAGATAGTAGGTGTCCAAGACTAGATTTAAACTCAGGTCTTCATGATTCCAGGTCTAGTGTTTGTACCACCTCTTTGCTTCTGAGGTGCTTTCCAGTTTGAGATTCTATAACCCCGTGAATGTTGTAGATGCACCAAGCAGAGCAAGGAGAGATTCCAAGTACATTGATGAAAATAACCATTGAGGGTTAATAAACAGTGAAACTATTTGAAAGGCTATCTTATGGCCTCAGCATTCAATTCAACAAACATTAATTTAGCACCCACTATCTGCAAGACACTGTGCTAGCTAGGCATTGAGGATCAGAAAAAAATAATAAGTTCCAGTCTGAACATATAGAATTTGAGACACCAATTGGATATCTATCTAGGTAAAGATATCCTGCAGAAAGTTGGACATACTGGACTGGAGTTTAGGAATGATATTAGGGCCAGAAAGGTAGAATTAGGAATCATCTGTATAGACATAGTCCCTTTCCATATGGCCTGTTCTTACGTATACTGGGTTTGATTGGATAGAGGTGATAACTGAGCCCATAGGAACTGATGAAGTCATTAAAAAGAGATATGTCATCTTGATCTTCTGTTACCCTAATAATGATTTAATTTGATCTGAGGAGGTATGGAACACTCATTTAATGGAAAGTGGGGAGAGGAGGACTTCTCAGTTGTGTCTAAAAGTAGAATAGGGAAATCTTAAGAGATGAAACTGGTGGCCTCCCCTTTACTGGAGGTCTTCAAACAGAGACTGGATGACTACTTGTTAGTAATGTTAGAGAGGGAATCCATATTCAGATTTGCTTTGGACCATATGATCACCAATTTCCATTCCAATCCTATGATTCTGAAGAGCATAATCAAGACATGATTGAACTGTGTTTTATGAGAAAGGGTATGAAAACAGGGTTTACAAATGGCAAAGAATGACAATGGTGAGAAGGGACCTGAAGCTGAGAGATGGAGCAGAAACCAATTTGGAGAGTTAAAATGGAAGTGGGGGTGGCGGGGGGTCTGAGGGTGGGTGGAGGGAGATAGGACAGGATGTAGTAGGATGAGAAGAGGACATATTTCATGATTCCCAGCAAAGCTGAGCCACTGTTTAGAGAAAAACCTACTTTAATGGCTACTAATTCCAATGCTGATGACTTGCTTTTCAACAGTCAGTGACTGTAAACATTTGTATAAATAGTAAGCATATCATTTCTGCTTGATTGGCAGTTTAATTAGGCATATGTCCTTTTGCTGGCATTGTAATCAGATTGGGGAGAATCCAGGATTTTTAGGTTGTTATGTTTGCTAGGGGCACTTTTAATATGTACTTAAGAATGTGATAGTGCTTTGTAAGAAGGACTTACTGCAACACATGGATAATATTATTATGTTAACAAGGAAATACTGTGCTAAAAAGAGAGGAAAAATGGGGAAAAAGCCCCTGAAAATCCTCATTCCTACCCTACAAGACCCTATCATCTCTTCTGAGTCTGTCAGTAACAAGACAGGGTTTCTATAACATTAAAATCAGCCTTGAATTTAAGAGCACCAGCAAAAAAAAAGCAAGTGAAAGTCCTTGCTATTTTTACAAGGCAATCTCTGTCTTCCTTTCACTCTCCCCACCAAAAAAAAAAAAAAAACCCTTTTATTGCAGTAAGTCTAAAATGATGCTGTAACTCTCCAATGGTTACTTGCAATGGGTCAACCCAAACCCAGATCAAGGTGAGAGAAACCAACAAGGTCACATGGCCATGAAATGAAACTAGAGAAATGATGATGTCCATTCTCCACCTCTAAATGGGATCTTTTAAACTCTCAGAGGAATGACATCACCTTGTACCACAGCCCCATTTCAACTTGTGTTCTTGACAGTAGGTAAGTGATGGGGTGTTGACTTGACTGAATTCCACTTTGGTCCTTCTAGTCTTGGTCTGGCTTGTTATTTTGGTAGAATTTTAGGTTCATAATTTTAGCACTTAGGGCTTATTTTTCCTAATAGGTAATTAATTCATATGATTTCCTGGTTCCAGCTACAAGATCCATACTTATTTGATATCCATATGGTGTTCTCTGTTAAATGAACTTCAAACCTTACAACAGCAAGAAAGTAAAACAGTAAAGCAGATAATATTCTAGCATGTTTTTAAAGATATAAACACATGAGTAAACTTTAATACTTTCATTCTTAATTGTTGTTAATCACACTAAAAGTTATTATCTGCAGAAATTAATAAGAATCCTACTTTCTCATACATACCTAACTTTACCTTGTGGTCAAATACCTTCTGCAGGCAGTAGAGAGTTGTGGGGCTCCAGACTCCCTCTCCTTTGTGGCTAAACTACTTGAGAAGGCCATTTACAATAGGTGCCTCTTCTTCCTTTCCTCTTCTGCTCTTCTTAACCCTTTACAGAATGTTTCCATTTTCATAATTCAATCAAAACTGCTCTCTCCAAAGTTACTCATAATCTCTTACTTGCTAAATCTAATGGACTTTTCTCACTTCTCCAGTGTTCTTACATCTTACACCTCATCCCTACACCCTTACCAATACTACATAACTCTGCAATTCAGTGACACATTTCCTAGTTATTCCTTGAACAAGATAGTTCATCTCCCAATCCCTGGAATTTTCACTGGATGTCCCCTATGCCTAGAATATTCTGCCTCCTGGCTTCCTCAAATCCTAGCTAAAATTCCATGTCTTAGAGGAAGACTTTTTATATTCTCCATAATGTTAAGTACTTTCCTATCCTTTATATTGCTTGTTTGTATGTAGTTGTTTATACGTTGTCTTTCCTGCTAGATTGTGAACTTCTTTAAAGCAGGTGTTGCTTTTGTTTTTCTTTGTATCCTTAGAACTTAGCATGGTGCCTAGCATATACTAGGTGCTTAACAAATGTTCATTAATTGAAGACAAATTTATATCCAGAGAGCCTCTGGGATATTGTCTCCAACAACCAGTAGTTTATCTCTGTCACATTAATAAGCAGTCCTTTTGTTCCACTTATGGTATTAGAATTAGCTTTAAATACCAACTAAAATCCCACCTTCTACAGGAAACTTCCCTTTTCATTGTTCAGTCATTTCAGTTGTATCTGACCTTTCATGAACCCATTTTTTTGGGTAAAGATACTAGAGTAGCTTGCCATTTCTTTCTTGAGCTTCTTTTATAGATGAGGAAACTGAGACAAACAGGGTTAAGTGACTTGCCTAGGGTCCCACAGCTAGTAAGTGCCTGAAGCTGGATTTGAACTCATATCTTCCCTATTTTAGGCTTTGCAGTCTATCTACTGTGCCACCTTGCTGCCATAAACCTTCCCTAACCCCCTCTTAATTTCATTGTTTTCCCTTTTTAATTATTTCCTATTTATCCCATATAATCAGCTTCATATAGATCCATGAAGCTTGTTTCCTATTTATTCATTAGATTGTAAGCTACTTAAGGGCAGGGACTGCCTTTTGCCTCTTTTTGTATCACTAGGGCTTAGCAAAGTATTTTACATATAGTAGGCCCTTAGTAAATTATTATTGATTGACTAATGAAAATTAATAAAGGTCATCCCCACTCTATCTTCTACCTACCTAGAATGTCTGTTTCCTGTCCCCTCTGAGTGCCTTGAATCTTGCCTCCCATGTGGCTAAAGCAGAGAGACTCAGCTCAGCATTGTGATGCCTTCAAGAGGGTAAAGATTTGTGATTAGTCATTTCTAATCCTAGAAGGTTTCTCAGTTGCCTTTAGAAGAATAGTAAAAAAAAAAATCTTTAACAACTCAGTGACTTTGTTGATAAGTAATACACAACATGCTCTGATATGATTTGATCTGCTGATTGTTGGGCAAATGTGGTCATCTGAATGGAACTTGTGTATATATGAGGTAGTATATGTAAGTTATTGAATGGCTTATTTAAAAAATATTCCCAATGTATTCAGTGAATATAGTCTTTAGATTGAGTAGACTCAATATTAGGTGAAGACCTTATTATTAACTTTTCAATGGGAATGTAGGGGTAGCTTAGTAATGATTGTTTTCTAGTGCTTCAAGACAGTGTTCTCACAACCCCAAGAAGCAGGGATAGAAAATATTATTATCCTCATTTTGAAGATGAGGTAACTGAGGCTAAGGGAGATGAAGTAGCCTCCCCATAGTCATATAGCCACTGTGTTATAAGAGGGAATCTAATTCAGGTCACCTGGTTCCAGGCCCACTGTTCTTACTCTTACACCATTTTAATTCTATTACAATTGAGGTTCCCCATGTATCCTGGAACTGGTCAGGAATCCCATGAGGTTTTGTCCTTAGGTTCAAGGCATATCTTCATTAGCAAGAGAAAATAATATCTAGTGAAAGCTGGCCTAACAACTGTTTTTTCCTGGAATTAGCTGAATAATTGTCTCAATTATTTGCTTTGTCCATGGTTAGAAAGACTGGAGTGCTGGAAATCAACTCTATTATATCACAGGCACTGGCCTACTGGATACCTTTGGAATGGCCACATAAAATTCAAGAAAGTGTGCCAGATTCCTGAGTGGATATGAATTAGAGTTTCATAGCTTACATAACCCTGGACCTGTGGATACATGACCTAAGCTGTTCCAGAGCTAAGCTTAGAATTTAAACTTTCCTCAACATGAACTCAACAGTTATATTAGGTCAAGTGTTTCTGTAAAGTCAATGTGTGAAAAACCATTGGTTGCTGGTTGGTTAATGGGTTGATGTCAAGCTAGAAGGAAGTCTTTTTTTCTTTTTGTTTTTTTTTTTTTTTTCAGAATTGTGTTAATATGGGGGCAGCTAGGTGCTGCAGTGGATAAAGCACCAACCCTGGATTCAGGAGGACCTGATTTCAAATTTGGCCTCAAGCACTTGACACTTAGTAGTTGTGTGACCCAGGGCAAGTCACTTAACCTTCATTGCCCTGCCCAAACAAACAAACAAACAAAAAAGAATTGTATTAATGCATAAAGGTGATATGAAAGTAACCTCTGTGCATTTTATTTCCTTTTCACTATAAGGTAAAGTGGTATTTTACACATTACAGCCAGGCAAAATCCATATATGAATCTCTTCATTACAGCTGAAATCAGCCATATAAATTTATTAAAAGTTGTCATTTTGGAGGAATTAAAAAATAGGAGTTGGAACAATTTGAACAAAAAGATATATTTCTCTCCTAGGGAAAATACCATATATACATAGATATACGCATATATACACTTAATATTAATATTGTCTTGCAAAATACAAAGTGTTTAGGTTATGTTTATGTATTTTTTAAAAAGTGCTTCTCTATGATCAAAAATACTGACAGAGCACAGGATAAACCTCCCCCCTCCCATATTTTCTACCTTTAAAAATACATGTTTGTTTCAGTGGTTGAGTATACTGAATTCATTGCAAATCTGGATCTTCTGTTTTGAAACCATAAGGAATCTGCAGCATTTTAAGAAATAGAGTGGATGGGACTATGAGACATCATTAAGTCCACCCTTATCCCCTGTGATCACAACTAAACGCAGGACCATGCCTAAGTGACCTCAGACATATAATACTATAAATCCCCCCATTTTGGAAACTGCATATTAGGTTAAGAAAAAAAAAAACTCACTTGGACGCAAGTCAACCATCAAAGTTGGTGTGATAGCAGCAAAAACCTTTTGCATCAGTCAAATACTACTTGGATAAAAGTTAGGGCTTTTTGAAAGTACATGAACTCTTTGAGGCCACTGTAGTACTGCTTCATAATGTGTTTTCAGTATCTTCAGGGCTGTTGCAGTTATCTGAAAGAGTTGATGCACTTCTGGAAGTACTTGGTTTGCTTAGAGGGAAGTCTCTAGTAAAGTATCACTGGGCTCTTTTTATGAACCTATGCTGTTTAACAATGTTATTAATGCTTTAGGTAAAGGCACAGATGACATGATTATCAAAATTTTAGATGATTCAAATCTGGAGCAAATAGCTAATATATTGGATAATGGGATTAGAATCCAGAAGAATCCCTAAAGGCTGGAATTATAGATGGGTTGATACAAATAAGATGAAACTTAACAAGGATAAATGTAAAATCATACATTGAGGTTTTAAAAAATCAACATGGGGGGGGGGTTGGTGCAGCTAGGTGGTGCACTGGATAGAGCACCAGCCCTGGAGGCAGGAGGAACTGAGTACAAATACAGCCTCAGACACTTGACACTTACTAGCTGTGTGACCCTGGGCAAGTCATGTAACCCTCATTGCCCACCCCCCCCCCAAAAAAAACCTTAAAAAATATCAACATGGGGCAGCTAGGTGGCACAGTACATAAAACACCAGCCCTGGATTCAGTAGGACCTGAGTTCAAATCTGACCTAAGACACTTAACACAAGCTGTGTGACCCTAGGCAAGGTACTTAACCCTCATTGTCCCCCCCCCCCCAAAAAAAATCAATACTAATACAAGTACTTTCACAGGAGAAGATGAGGCAAACCTGACTTAGCTCTTGTGTGAAATAAATAAATAATGTATGTATAGTTATATATTATATATAGTGTTTTTTAATATATGCAGTGTATTTATATGTATATATGTATATATATATACACATACATATATACACACATACATAGTGTTTCAGTGGATTGTAAAGCAAATATGATAAAGGTGACTTGGCTATCAAAAATGCTAATGCATACTTTAGTTATATTTAGAGATATATGATGTCGAGAAGACTTACAGGGTTGCACAGTGGATAGAGGGATGACTTTGGAGTTGGGAAGCCATGGATTCAAGTGTTGCCTCCAAGATATCTTATGTGACCATGAGAAAGTCATTTAACTTTTCAGTACCCTGGGCAACTCACTAAGTTCCAAACAAGCTACAGAGCTGTATTGGTGGAGGGAGTTCCCAAACAGTATTTTCCATTACTGATGTAATCACAGACATCCCTAAAAGGGGTCCAGAAAAGGAGAGGTAATTTTATCTTTGTTCTCTGCTCTGGTCAGACCACGCTTGAAGTAGCATATTCAGTCTTGAGCATCATATGATAAGAGAGACATTGACAAAATATGGGCAATCTAGAAGATGGTAAGGGATGATAGGTACATAGATTAAGTGTTGGAAGGGATGGAGTTATGGTAAGGTTATCAATTCAACTCCCTCATTTTAACGGATGGGGCAAATGAAGTACAGAACTTGACTTGTGACATAAAATAATATCATATGGGCAAGAAACTAGGGATGCTTAGCTTGGAGAATAAAAGACCTAGAAGATCTGATTGCTGTGTTCATGAATTTAAAGGTTTGTTCAGTGGCAGAAAGGTAATTTTGTCCAAGCTCCGCGCTTTCACAGGTGAGAAACCAGAAGCTGCGAGAGATGGTCCAAGTAAGGTTGTTCTTCCTTCTTAAAGGGACCGAGGACATCACAGAGTGATTTTTAGATTTGCATGTGAATTAGATTTAAGAGAGGCAGAGCTGTGCATAGTTGTCAACTCTTCTCCAGAGTCTTCAAAGTCCAGTGGCAAGCTAACCATCAAGAAGACTGGTGATAACCTGGGATGCAATGGGTCACCTTGACCTTTCTACCCGAAGATTGCATAGATAGTAAATTGCAGAACTGAGACTAGTAAAATGGGATCACAAATATCTTAAAATTATTTTGTGGAGGATAATTTTTCTTAGGGTAAGAAGTTTAATTAGAGGATTTTTGAGGTCTTCCAACTCAAAGACACTTTTATTTTAAATCCTAACAACTGAGTTGAGGTGAATATCCTTTTGGACAAACTTCTTCTGAGGAATGGGAGGCATGAAGCTGCTAACTTTTACAGCTTTGCTGTCTACTGATCAAATTCATTAGGAAATGGTAATGTCTTTGCTTCACTCCCTTTGTAGACACAGCCTTAGACTCACTGCTTTTAGGGCATCAACAATCAAATGCTAGTTTTATGATGTCCTGGCCACATTGCTTTAGCATCTGCTTAACCAGCTGACCTGTATGGCCATGATACCTATGGGTTTAATCTGTACTTGTATTTGCCTAGCAGTTGGAATAAGAAAACAAACATTCTCTCTTCCCTACAGCTAGCATGGTCTTCCAATATGCTTCTTGAATCCTTATTATCCTGAACTTCTACCCAAGGCAAAAGTACCCTTCTCCCAGTCTCTCATTTCTATCCTTTTCCACTCCACCATTTCTAGGGTTTCAATTCAACACTGTCTCTTCCTGCAATAACTCCTTCCACCATACTTTTGTGAATTCCTTCCTACTGTAAGAAAAACATTTTTCCCATCTTCTTAGTCTCCTTTACACTCCCCAGTATTAACTGAAATCTGTCTGTCCCCTGATAACATTACATCTCTAGCATATAGATGTAAAAGAAAGCACTCTGTAAAGGAAAATACTCTTTAAAGGAAAACACTCTTTCACTCGCCCTTTAATTCTCAGGGCAAGATTTGATTTGTTCTAAACAACGAAGAGATCAGAGAAGAAAACAAAGACTCATATGTACACACATATTTATAGCAGCTCTTTATTGGCAAAGAATTGGGAAATGAGAGGGTATCCATCAATTTGGGAATCACAGAAGAAATCATGATATGTGAATATAATGGAATCCTATTGTGCCCTAAAAGTGACAAAAAGGACAGTTTCAAAGAAACCTGGGAAGATGTGGATGAGCTGATATTGAGTGAAGTGAATATAATCAGGAGAATAATTTATATAGTAACCATAATATTGGAATGACAAATAATTTTGAAAGACTTAAGAACTTGATTCAATGCAATGACCAAACATGATTTCAGAGGACTGAGGAAATATGCTGCCTACAAAGTGGCAGAGAAGTTATTGACAAAAGATGAATGAAACATACAGTTTTGGATATGGTCAATGTGGAAATTTGGTTTGCTTGACTATACATATTTTTTACAATTTTTTTCTTTTTCTTTTTTCAGGGAAGGAAGGATGAGAAGAGAATAATGCTTATTAACTGAAGAAGAAAACAAAAAAAAATGATCAAGGCAACAAGGAGGGATTAATATACCCCTTATGTCTACTTTCAATTCCAGATAATTTCTCTGCTGTCATTCACTTCCCTTTCAGCTTATGTCAACAGACTATTCCATCCTTTCTCAAGGTTCACTGTTACTCTCTATTGGTCTCCCAAATATTTTCCTTTCTTTTTCACTTCAGCACTTGGCTCACTGCCTTGTGTTGTTTTTTTTTTCCACTCCATTTCTTCCCTTCATCTTTGGTAACTTTAGCAACCATTTTGATAACCTTTTCCATCTTTTTATCTTTCAGCTCCCAACTTCCTTGACCCCAATGATTTTTATCTCTGTTTGACCAGCATAGTAATAGCTTAGATATGATCATCACTTGATACTGCCACATTCCAAGATAATAAATTCTGAATTTCCCTTTTCAGATGGAAAGAAGAAATGGACTTGGAGTCAGAGGACCTGGATTTGAATCCTAGACTTGTTAGCTATCATCTATAAACCTTCAGCAGATCATTTCATCTTGGTTTCCTCATCTATAAAATATGTGGGTTGGGCTAGCTTTCCAGCCCTCACTCTTTTGTTTTAGTCTTGTTTTCCTGGCCATCTTCTTCACTCCCAAACCTATTTTTTCCTATTGTGACCTAGTCCCTCAATCCCTCCCTCTTCCCTTAGCTCATTGTACCTGTTCTGGTTTCTCTGTCAGCCAAGAAGCATTTATTAAACACTTACTAAATACCAGACACAGTACTAAGCGATGAGGATACAAAGAAAGTTAAAAACACAGTCTTTGACTTGAAATAGCTTACATTTCATTCATATCATGTAAGCAGCTATGTACTTACTGATTACAGTGGCCAGCCATCCCCATGTACTATTGAGCTATATCTTTATTGTTTGTGTTTTGTTTTGTTTTGTTTTTTTGCAGGGCAATGAGGTTTAAGTGACTTACCCAGGGTCACACAGCTAGTAAGTGTCAAGGGTCTGAGGCCAGATTTGAAGTCAGGTCTTCCTGAATCCACTGCACCACCTAGCTGCCCCCTCCCCCAGCTATGTACTTACAAGATATTTACATTGTCAGTTTTAAGTAATAGCAGGGGTTGGTACTAATGATTAGGGAAATAGAAGAAATACTGGGAAAGCCCTCAAGCAAAAGGTGAAATTTGAGCAGAGTCTTGAAGGAAGCCAAGGGAGTCAGAAGTTAGAGGTGAGAAGGGAGAGCATTCAGATTATGGGGGAGAGCCAGTAAAAGGGTTGAAATTAGGAGGTGAAGTGTCATGTGTGGGAAACAGCAAAAAGTCCTGTGTCCCTAGAGTACATGGAGGGGAGTCAAGTATAAGGAGATTGAAAAAGTAGGATGGGATCAGATTGTGAAGGGCTTTGAATACCATACCAGGATAGAATGCTGGACCTAGAGCCAGGAAGGTCTGAGTTCAAATCTGACCTCAGATACTTACTAACTGTGTGACCCTGAGCAAATCACTTAACTCTGCTTGCCTCAGTTTCCTCATCTGTAAAATGGAGATGGAAAAAGCAAACCACTACAGTACCTTTGCCAAGAAAGTCTCAAATGGGGTCACAAAGAGTGGGATACGACTGACAAACAACTGACCAACAAAATTGGATGCCAAACAGAGGATTTTATATTGAATCTAGAAGTTAATAGGGAACCACTGGAATTTATTGAAGGGGGAGAGGGGAGGATTAGGCCTAAAGCTCAGTTTAACTTTAGGAAAATCACTTTGGTATTGAATAAATGATGGATTAGAGTAGGAAGAGACTTGAGGCAGGGAGATCAAAGGGAAGGTTATTGGAATAATGAGTATTAAATAATAATTGGGCATGAAATAACGAAGGTTTGAATCATGGTAATAATTGCATGATCAGAGAGAAGGGGATATACATATCTACATAAATGTATATATGTATGTATTTGTGGGTGTATGTATGTGGGTATACACACACACATACACACACACACACACACACACATATATATATACACACATATATATATATATACACATATGAAGGTAGAAACAACAACAGGATGTGAACAGATTAGATATGTGGAATAAGTAATAGAGAGGAATTGAAGATGACATGACAGTTGCTAAACTATGTGACTGGGAAGATGATGGT
Organism: Dromiciops gliroides; assembly: GCF_019393635.1. Taxonomy (NCBI): domain Eukaryota; kingdom Metazoa; phylum Chordata; class Mammalia; order Microbiotheria; family Microbiotheriidae; genus Dromiciops; species Dromiciops gliroides. The sequence goes on along the minus strand of NC_057863.1, from coordinate 502,603,948 downwards.
GCCCTCGACAGTAATAGCAATGTTTGGAAAAGGAGAGGGTTTCAAGGGAAACATAATGAGTTCTGTTTTGTACATGTTCAATCCAAATGGTCAGTTAGAGATGTCCAATAGGGTGATCAGTTATCATCAGAGTTCAGGAGAGAGGTTAGGACTAGACATAGAGATCTCATAATCATCTGCATGGAAATGATAATTGAACTGGTGGGAGATGGTAAGATAATCAAACAAGATAGTATAGAAAGAGGAAAAAAGAGGGCTCAGGACATAGTCCTGGGGGGCACCCACATTTAGTGGCTATAACCTGGATAAAGAATAAGTAAAGGAGATTAAGAACTGGTCACAAAGTAGGAAAAGAGGGGGCAGCTAGGTGACTGGCCCTGGATTCAGGAGGACTTGAGTTCAAATCTGATCTCAGACACTTGACACTTACTAGCTATGTGACCCTGGGGAAGTCATTTAACCCTCATTACCCTACCAAAAAAAAAAGAAGGAAAAAGAAAGTAGGAGAAGAACCAGGAGAGAGGTATGGTGAAACCCTAGAGAGGGGAGAGTATCCATGATAAGAGTGTGATCAATGGTGTGAAAGGCTGCATGTTCAATCATCTCAATGGGGAAAAAATAGCATAGTGGAAAGAACACTGAATTTGGAGACAGAAGAAATCTGGGTTTGAATATCACCATCTAGTCCATGGTCTTGAATTCTCATCTTTGTCACACCACATCTCCCCTGTATTAATTATTTATTTTTTATCCATTATATTGTAGAATCATATAGATTGGAAGGGACCTTAGAAGTTATCTGGTCTAACCTGCAATTTTTTATATGAAGAAACTGAGGCCCAGAGAGGATAAGCAATTTGCTAAAGGTCACCTAGGTAGTAAAAAGGGCAGAGATAAGATTCAGATGACTCCAAATCCAGTCTTACTATAGACATCTCCCAATGTTCAACTCTTCTCTTTCCAGTCTTTTTACACCTTACTTCCTGACATATACTCTTCTTTCCAGTGACACCAGTCTCCTGGATGTTCCGTCCATAAGACACTCCATCTTTCTACTCTGGGCATTTTCTCTGGCTCTCCCCAATGCCTGGAATACTCTCACTTCTCTGCTCCAACTACTGACATTCCTGGTTCCCTTTAAGATCCAACTAAAGTCCCATCATCTACAGGAAGCCTTCCCTAATACCATTTAATTCCAGTGTTTTTTCCTCTATTAACTATTTCTTATTATTTTGTATATAATTTGTTCTGTATATATTTGTTAGCATGCTTAGATTGTAAACTCCTTGAGTCCAGGGACTGTCTTTTGACTCTTTTTGTATCCCCAGTACTTAGCTCTATGCTTAGCTCATAATAGGCATGTAATCAATGTCTATTGATTGGTTGACTCTCTTCTTTTTCCTCTTTCATTGTTATTTACTGATCTCCATTTTCAGTGCTTCAACTATCTCTTCTACAAGGAGAATTCCTTAATCTAGATTTACAGTGTCAAATTCTCTTCCAAGTAGCAGGCTCACATTTCCAATTGTCTGTTGGACAACTTCATCAGTACTTCATGATCAATATGTCATCTTTTCCCCAAAACCTGATCTTCTTGACAGCACAGTTTCTGTTAATGGTGCTACCCTTCTAGTAACTCTCAGTGTAATTTTGGCCTGCTCCCTCCTTCTCTTCTACACCTGATATGAGTTGACAAGTCCCATAAAGTCTATCTACACGATATTTCTCAAATCTATCCCTTCCTATCATTCCCACCACCCTAGTTCAGTGTCTAATTACATCTCATCTGTATTATTGCAATAGTTTCCTGACTGGCTACCTTAACATCAGTTTATCTCCTGCTACAATCCATTTTATCCCCTGCCTAATAACACACAGCTCTGATGGACAAATTGATCGACTCCACTGCTTCAAAACATTCAATGGGTCTGCGTTGCCTATCAAATAAAAGTATCATTTTCATTGACTTTAAAGCTCTGAAAAGAGGTACTAATTCACTATTTTATAGTTAAATTTAATTTTTAATTTAATGAACACCAAAAGGAGAACATTTCCATATTCAAAGCAGAATAAAAAATATGTGAAACCATGAATCTCTATTCCATAAAACTTGTTTTTTTAAAAGTATGTAATGACTTCCACATGTTACTTTCAAAGCTGTACTTCTTGTCTGAATTTCCTTCTGAACTTCCTTGTGTTCTCTTCCATGCATTAAAAATGCTTCTACGACCCTCTTTTCTTTCCTCTTTTGCTAGCTCCCCTCTTCTCCCTCAAATCATTACCTGCCCTCATCAAGAAAGGAAGACATAATCCTTATGGAAAATAAGCATGGTTGATCAAAGCAAGTTCATAACATTTTCATGTTTATAAATATATGTTCAATCTGTTTGACTGCATCACCTATGCCTTTATCAAGTGTGGATAGCATCAGTCATAATTAGCCTGGTTCCCTTTTGAGTATTTGTATCCTCAGTCTCTCTCATGATACCAGGAACATAGCAGATGTTGCTTCGAGATGGTCTTCAACATGGCCTTAACCTAGCTTTTCTGCCTTATATCACACTACTTACACTTTGCTCTCTACAATTCAGATTGTTTTAGATTATTTGATGGGATGTTGGATTGCTCTCTGCAATTCACACTGGATTGCTTTGGGTTATTTGTATTGTTGTGTTTTTTTTTTGGTACACATACTGTGTTTTCCTTTTTTCATACCTTTGTTTATGCAATTCCCTTGGAATTAACTCCCCATCCCCTCTCTTCACTTGCTGAAAGCCTACTCATCCTTCAAGACCCAAAACAAATGTGACCTTGCTCACAAGCCTTCCCCATTTCCCCTGTTGGTAATGTTTCTTCTTCATCTGAATGTTTATCAGTCAGTTAGCGAGTTTCTTAGGTACTTCTATTGTCATCTGCAATATAGTCATTTGTGTGTGTGTGTGTGTGTGTATACACACACACACACACACATATACACATACACACATAAACAAGCACATATATTATATATACACACACACACACACACATATATATACATATGTGTGTGTGTTTTATCCCTTATCTATTTGTCTTAGCACCACTAGCTTATGTATTTTTTGGTGACAAGACCTATGTTTTGTTTGTTATATTTCCTCCTGTGCCTAGGGCAGTGCACACCTTAGAATAGGACCTTAAACATTTCACAGTTGAATGAATGAGTAAATGAAGGAGAAGTTATGTACTCAAGTGGCAAAATTATTGGATCCTAAGATAGTGAACTGAAAAGTAATTTTAGAAGTTATTTAATCCAACTATTTCATTTTACAGATGAAAAAAATAAGATAAAGACATGAGGTGTCTTGTCCATGATCTCATTGGTGGTAGGAAGACGTGTAGGGATTTGAATCCAGGTATTTTGACTCCAAATCCATTCTTTCCACTCTGTCATGCTGCTTTTCATAACTTACTCATTATGAAAAAGATCATTTAAAATATGAATGTGGCATTGAATTAAGGCCCCAAATTTGGAAGCCTACAAAGAAAATAAACCTTAGAATCTCTGAAATTATAGCTGTAGAAACGAATAATAGTGAATACAGTGAATCTTCTATTTGGGACCTTTCTTGATGGTTTTGCTGCACCTCACTCTGGGGTCAGTTTTTGAATGAAGTGATTCCACTGTCCAAAAATACTTGTCTCTAATTCCAGGTGGATTTTAGCCCAGGTGCATTTCACTACTAAAGTCAGCCCAGGTCCACAGATTAAAATCTCTTTGCTCATCCACATAAACTCCTAAAATCAGTTGCCTTAAGGTCTACACATAAATTTCTGACTTTCCTATTTAACCTCTTCTGCTATGTTCCCTGTGCTCCTATAAAATTTGGGGTGTCTGCTTAGCTCTGTCTCAGATACTATTACTGCAGTAAATGTTTAGCACCGATTACTGGTTATTCCATCTTTTACTAAAGAAAAGGTAGCCCCAGCTGGTTGATTACACTTGAAAGTATTTGGTAACTTGAGGGGGGTGGTTTATAAAATAATAGTATTTTTAGAGGATGCCAACAGAAACTCTGATCCTGGCTAATGACCCTAACACCTGGCTCTGATCAAGGCACATCCAACCCACATGGGGTGGGGGGAAGGGAGAGAAAACATCAACAGTTGTCTGGCATAAGCCAATCTCATCTAGCTGTCTTGGTACAGTATATCCTGCCTGTCTTTCACTGGGAGAATTCAACAAAACAAGCATCTGGAAAAAGGGAGACAATACCCATTGTGGACCACTCTGCAGGTTGTTAAAGGGCCTGCTGCCATGTGGGTAGACAGTGCCTATTGCCAAACAAAGCAGCTCTGCCAACAGACATTGGCCTGTCACCACAGCTATTTAGGCAGTAAACTGCTCCCGATGATGGATTTGTGTGAGCTGGTCAGACCATGCTTGTGCCACTTCTAAAATATTTGCTAGGCTATATCAGTAATACCACCAATCTTAGTTCCTTTCTTTTTGTTTGAAAGATATAGTATAATGAACGGAATGACTTTGTAGTTAGAAGAACCAAGTTTGAATCTTGGTTTTGCCATGAACTAGTAAGTCATTGAAAGTTCTGTTCCTCAGTTTCTTCATCTGCAAAATGGAGATTATAAAAATTATAAGTACTTAATTTACAGTGTGGAATTCAAGGAGATAACATATAAATCACTTTTTAAGCCATGAAATAATATGAAACTACAAATTATTGCTATTATTATAATTGGAATTGCCATCATCATCACCATCAATGTTATTCTTATTCTTATAGAAATGAAAACTAAAGGTACACACTGTGATCCCGTCAAATTTCTCAGAACAGCTTAGGGATGCTGGTAGTGTGGACGAAATCCTTTACAATGTGCCCTGTAATCCTCTGAGCTGAGACCAATCATTTCAGAATGTTCCATCATTACCCTTCCATCCCAGTGAACTCTTTGATTATGGAGAAAACTTCTTTTCCCCTCCCTCTCACCTCATACTCCCACAAGCCTCTTATTCCAACTGGGTCATTCTGGACTTCAGATAGCACCTGCCATTAGGAGAATGTCATTGAGCTGAATTTCATTATGTTCTGACACATTTGCACTGTAAGTCTGTAATGTACTGTAGCTCACCTTTATGTTAAATTAGTTCTCATCCACCTGAGTTATTAATAGAATGCCCTTTTGCATTATCCTTGTCCTTTACCATCACGAATGCCCCTCTCTTCACTTCCAAAAGGAGCCCAGTCCCAAGGGCTCTTCTACTGGGACAAGCCCCATTCCATAATGGTTTTGGGTTTTGGACTTGGTAGGGTTGCTTGAGCTGAAGTGGGGAGGGAGAGGCCAGTGTGCAGAATTATTGACCAAGTTGAGGTAATATATGGTTACAGGTTGGCTTTGAGCTTTCTATCCAATTGTTTGGAAATGGAAGCAACATTAGGACCATCTAGTCCAATTTACCCATTTTAAAGAGGATATTAAGGCTCAGAGGTGAAATGAAATGACTTTCTCAAACTCACCCAGCTAGTTAGCCACAGGGCCAAGAACAGGTCCAGGTCTCAAAGATGCAATTCTGTTACCCTCATATGAGAATTATACATCAGCCTTGATATAGCACTTTAAGGTTTACAAAACACTTTACAAATATGATCTCATCTTAGTCTCACAATAACCCTGGTAGGTGCTATTATTGTCCTCATTTTATAGATGAAGAAACTGAGGCAAACAAATGTTAAATGATTTGTCCAAATTAATATACCTAGAAGTGTCTATGGCTGGACTTGAACTCAGGTCTTTTTGATTCCAGGTCCACCACTCTCTCCACTGAGCTGAAACTCAGTTGATAGGGTGAGAGAAGGAATGGATACAGAAGTTTTAGTAGTCAGTGGGAAAAGATAGTAGGGTGGAAAAAGAAGAAATTTTTACATGGAAGGAAAGATAGCTCAATTTATTCAAACATTTCAACCAGTTTGTGGCAAAAGAGCAGAATTTTCTTTTCCTGGGAAGAAAGCCTCATTGTTTTTCTGAAACTGCATCTATGATCAGAGAAGGGAATTTAAATTCTGCACACAAGCCACCTTCTGGATGCCCAGGCTGGAGACTGAGACTGCACCTCAACCCAGAGAGTTGATTAGAGCTTAGCCCTTTAACCTTTCTGGGATCCTTCATTAACTTTGGCCTAGATGGAGACTACCACAGAGTAGGAAAGCAGCACTGGGGACTGGGACTAAATACAAGAAAGTGAGAGAGAGAGAGAGAGAGAGAGAGAGAGAGAGAGAGAGAGAGAGAGAGAGAGAGAGAGAGAGAGAGAGAGAGACAGAGAGACAGAGAGACAGAGAGACAGAGACAGACAGAGACAGACAGAGACAGACAGAGACAGAGACAGACAGAGACAGACAGAGACAGACAGAGACAGACGCAGATAGACACAGACAGACAGACAGACAGACAGACACAGAGACAGACACGGAGAGAGACAAAGATGGAGAAACAGAGACAGAGAGACAGAGGCAGATATATACAGAGGCAGAGATATACAGAGGCAGAGAGAAATACAAAGAGACAGAGACCAAGAGACAGACAGATAAAGGGACAGAGGATAAAGATAGAGACAGAGATTTAGAGACAGATACACAGAAACAGAGACAGAGAAATATAGAGTGCAAAGAGACAGAGACAGACTGAGGCATACAGAGACAGAAAAAGTAGTAATGGAGACTTTGGGAGACTGACCCGGGGTATAAGTAGAACATTGTCTTCAGAGAAGCAGAGGAGTATAATGGACAGAGAGCTGGTTTTGAAGTCAGAAGGATCTGTATTCAAGTCCCACATCTGACATTTACTGACTATGACCTTGGGTCACTTAACCTCTTACTGACTCAGGGAGCTCTCTAAGACTATAATTTGAAGAGAAGGCACAAATCTTAATTGTTAGAAGTAGTTCCTCAGGGGAAATCCCTACAAGTCCAGTTTCTCTATCGAGCTATCTAAGAATAGCCTATGGAACAGTGCTGTGCCTGAGAATGGCAAAATGATCGTGCTGGAAGTTTTATTTTACCACTGATTCTTCCTCAGAATTACTATGTAATATGGTTCAATGAACAGTTAATTTGTTGGCAGAAGATGTACAATCTAACCCTGACAACAAATCTTGTCACCTGATCCAGATCCTAAGAAAGATAGGAAAACTTGATCTCGGAGCTATCACCAAAAGTTGGTGTAACTGATTTATGACTGGGATATATCTTGTTCAAAGAAAAAAAGAATATGTAAAAGGGTTGGTGATGGAGGAACAGATATTAAAAAGATTTATTCACATGAGAAAATCCTGGGATCATAGTGGAGAATGGGAGAGGGAGAAGCACAGAGAACATTTGCATGAAGATCAATGCAGGAAGAAGCAGAAGTGATATTTTCATTGGAATAAGAGGGAAAAGATGAAGAGTTTAGGAAATAGATCACCGTTCTTGCACAAGAGCACCATAATATATATGCATACATATAATATATACAAACTATTACATAAAACTATATATTTATATAAATATACATGTTATTATTCATGTATATAATATAAAATATGTAAAGTGTACCTGGGACATGTTTTGGAACTCTCTCTAAAAAAAGTAGATATAAAAAAAAAGTTTTCTTGATCTTCTTCATAATAGTTTCATTCTTTATAAGTAGATTAAGGGGCAGCTAGGTAGCGCAGTGTATAAAACACTGGCCCTAGATTCAGGAGGACCTGAGTTCAAACATGGCCTCAAGCAGTTGACAGTTACTAGCTATGTGACCCTGGGCAAGTCACTTAACCCTCATTGCCCCATTTTAAAAAAAGTGGATTAAGAAATGAAAAGAATTGCTCTTCTAGACTTGAGTCTCACCAATGAGAGAATTTGTTGATTAAGTAGAAATGATGGCAATTGCTATGGGGAGGTGACCTCTCTACCTTGGAATGTATGATATAGAAGTAGAGGAAGATGGGCACAGTCTGACAGGTACTCTAGAATTTTTGAAAGTCAATGTCAAAAGGTCAAGAGAAAAGTTAAGGAGGATTCAGTGCCCTAAAATTCTCTAGGCAAAGTCCTTCCAAGAGGTATGGGAAGTTCTTAAGGAAGAAATTGTGAAGAGAAAAAAGGAGGACTGTCGAAAAAAGCAGGTGTGAATATATAGGGCCATCAGCTGCCCTTGATTTTTAAAAAGAAATATACAGAAAAGAGAAGTGGGACAGATACAAGAGAATGAATACAAGTGTGGCATAGTCCTAGAAGAATATTGTCAGGATTTTAAAAGCTCAGAAAAAGCTGAGGCTGGTGAAGAATTCCAAGGACAATGAAAAAGAATTGTTTTCTTCTAAAGATATATGAGGGGATCGAGGAAGGCCTAGGACCATTTTTCAACTGGATGGGATAATGATTTTAAAAAATGATTAAGAGAATGCAAAACTATTCAATTCTTACTTTGCTTTGGCTTTTTCTACCAAGGAAAATATTCTTGGATTGGAAAGAACAAAAAAGTGGCTTCTAGGGAGCTGAAAGCCTAAATAAGCAAGGAGACGAGACAGTAAGAGAATTCTGACATAAGCTAATTTATATGATGCTTTAACTTTTTCTTTTTTAAAATATATTTTATTTCATTAAATATTTCCCAATTACAAGTAAAATTTTTAAGATTTGTTTTTTTTTCCACAAATTTGAGTTCCAAATTCTTTCCTTCCCTAATCCCCTTCCTTACCTCCCCTGAGAAAGCAAGCAACATCGGTTATACATGTGAAATCATGTGCTTTAGTTTTTTCAATGTACTTTATATGACATCTCATTTAAACCTCACAACAATCCTATGAATTAGGTCCTACAAGTATTATTTTTATCTTGATTTTGAAGATGAGGAAACTGGGGGTTAGAGAGGTTAGGTCACTTGACCATGGTCATAGCAAGAAAGGATAAGAAGAGATTTTTTAGCTCAAGTCTATCTTGATTACAGGTCCAACATTCTAGTCTCTTACCCAGTATCCCAAAATAAACTTAAAGGTATTATTGTGAAGCCACTGTCAGTGATATTTGGAAGATCCTGGAGAAAGTAGATGATTATTGATTGGGAGATGACCAAAAAATCATGATAAATTAAAAAAATGGAATAATGTTGCTCCATAAAAAATAATGAATATAAAGAATTCAGAGAAATACAGGAAGACATAAATGAGCTAATTCAAAGAACATCAGCAGTGTGAGGAAGCCAATATATGCAACTACACTAATGTAAGTGGAAAGGAAAAGAGGACAAAACTTAATATTGTGTAATTATTATGATGAAACAACCTCTTCATTAAAAGTTGGGGGATTATGTGTATAGATATGTTGGCTGATTTTGTTGACTTGCCTCTTTTCCCTTTTTTCCTTAAATCATTTTCATTAGGAGAGGAAAAAGGTACATATTTGGAAATGAAGGTGATATAAAAATAAAAGGAATAAACTGTACCAAAGGATAAAAATTGCCAAAAAAAATGGGTGGTGTTCAGATTTTTCAAAAGATGGAAGGGAGTTGTGTCTGCAAAGTATAATTTAGTGAACTTTAATTCCTGGAAAAAATTTAAATGTAATATTAAGGGGAGAGTCAGTAAATATTCAGTAAAGGAAGGGATAATCACAAACAATCATCATGGTTTCATAAAGAACATGCCATACCAGGCAAACCCCATTTCCTTTTTTTATCATATCTCAAGATTTGTACACATAGAAGTGGGAGATGCTGGAGATAATGTTTACTTAGGTATTAGCCAACCCTTTGACAAAGTTTGTGATATTATTCTTATGAATAAGATGGGGAGGTATGGGGCAGATAATAGTATGGCTGGGTATATTCAGAATTATTTGATTGGATAGATATAATAAGTAGTAATTAATGTTTCAGTGTCAATTGGAGCAAGGTCGTATGACATAGGGATCTGTCTATCTTCACCTCTATGGCTCCAATTTTTTCATCAATGACTTAGACAAAGGTATAAATGGCATTGTTATTAGACTTGCAGATGACAGAGCTGAAACAGATAGTTAACACATAAAATAAGAGTCCAGATTCAAACAGATCTCAACAGTATAAACTGTAAAGCTGAATTGAATGAAATGAAATGTAATAGGAGTAAATGTAAAGACTTAACACTTGTGAACATTGTGTTAACTTCTCAAATACAAAATAAGGATTCCGTGGCTAAGTAGTAATTGGTCTGGAAAAGATATGGGGGTTTTAGTGGACTTGCAAGCTCAACATGAATAAACAATTTGACTCGGAATCCAAAAAAGCTAATGAGATCTCCAGTTACATTAATAGAGAAATGTTATCCAGGACTAATAGAGTCCCTCTGTATGTTGTCTATTCTGATTACTTCTGGGGTGACATATTGAATTCTATATTTCATGTTTAAAGAAGGCCATTGATGAGATAAAGAATGTATTTAGGAGAGTGACCATAATAGTGAAAAGCCTGTAATTCATAGCATATTAAGAATATTATAGCCTATAAGTATTAAGGGGAGAATCTTTAGAAAATAAAATACAAACTCATCTATTTGGCATTTAAAACCAATCACAATCTGGCTCTAAAGTTAGCTTTTAGGCTGATAGGTGTATTACTTCCCTTCATACACTTGTATTCTAGCCAAAGGGCCCCTTTGGGTTCTCCTGTAGAGGATATTCTACCCCACATCGCTTTGCTTTTAAGATATCCATCCTCTGCCTCTTGGAACCCCTGGGTCTCTTTGAGACTCAATTTAAGTGTCACTTCCTATAAGAGACCTTTCCTAATAATACCTTCAATCATTAGTTTTTTCCTTCCCTGAGGTTACTGTTTTATTTTGTATATATAGCTTGGTCCTAATTAGTGTGAGGAATGAACCATCTGAACCAGTTGCATTATTCAAATTCATACTATGTTTCCATTGGGCTAGAACCAACGACCATATTTTAGGTAATTGTAACTTTTAATAGTGAGAATTTGAATGCGTGTGACCACTTTGAGACATACATTACTTGCACCAATCAAGACCTAACTGCACTATATAATTATTTGATTAATCAGCAAGCACTTATTAAGCATTGTGCTAAGTGCAGGGTATACAAAGTAAATCAGTAATTATCCTTGACCTCTAGAAGCTTACATTCTATAATGCTTACATTCAACATGTAAAAATTAGGTACATCCAAGATACATACAGAGTGAATGGAAGATATAATGTTAGAGAGTAAGGCTCTAACACTTGGAGGGACCAGGAAAGGCTTCCTCTAGAAGGTAACATTTGAGCTGAGTCTTGAAGGAAGCCCGGATTCTAAAAGATGACATTGATTCCTGTTGATAGGTTATAAGCTCCATGTGGGTGGTAGTTCTTCTGCTTTAGTCTTTGTTATTTCCAACACACATCTAGCATATAACACTTTTCCAATAAATGTGTGTTGAATTAAATTGACTAGATGCCCATGGTTAGTGGGCATGATCTCGATGAAGAACCAGAAAAGGAGATTCAGAAGTAGTGGTCACACAGGTAGGAGGAGAACCAGGAGAGAGTATTGTCCCCAAAACCTAGAGACAAAAGAGTGTCAAGGAGAAGAGGTGATTGATCATGTGGAAGATTACAGAAAAGTCAAGAAGGCTGAGGATTGAAAAATGGCAGTTAAGGGGCAGCTAGGTGGCACAGTGGATAAAGCACTGGCCCTGGATTCAGGAGGACCTGAGTTCAAATCCAGCCTCAGACACTTGACACTAGCTGTGTGACCCTGGGCAAGTCACTTAACCCTCATTGCCCCCCCCCCCAAAAAAGAAAGAAAAATGGCAGTTCGGTGGAACAATGGATAGAAAGAGGCACTTGGAATCAGTAAAACTTGAATTTGAATCCTACCCCAGACACTTACTGGCTATATGACCTTGAGAATGTCATTAAACCCCTCTGTGCCTCAGTTTCTTAATCTATAAAATGGGGATAATGACCATAACTACCTCATAGGGTTGTTGTGAGGATCAAATGATTTTAAAAAATGTAAAACACTTTGCAAATCTTTTAGTGCTATATACATGCTAACTATTTTTATTGTTGATGGATTGGAACTTCATTGCCAGATATTAATGTTTTTAGGGCAATACAAAGTGCTTAACTTGCCATCCAAGGCTCTCCACAACCTGGTTCCAGTTTAGCCTTATTTCATATTACTCCTTTTCCCATATGAATACAACCAAACTGGATGATTAGCTGCTCCTCGGATTCAACATACCATTTCCTGTCTGAGAATTTGTTCAGGCTGCCCCACATGTCTGGAATGCCCTCTCTCTTCCTTTCTACCTTTCAAAATTCTCATCTTGCTTCAAGGCTCAGTACAGGTGCCATTAGTTCTGCTTTTCCAGATTCCACTAGCTAAAAGTATTCTCTCTTTCCTCAAGTTTTCCTAGAGCACTATCCTGTACTATAAGTGTATTTTCTCCTACCTCCCACCTTGTATTTTCATTCTACTTTTTTGCTTCATTATCATGTAGAGGGGACTGTGGACTCTTGACAGCTTTGCCAAACAATGCAAACTCTGCTAAGTTCCACTAATGTAGAAGAGCTTTGGTATGAGATTGGCAATGAGCTGAATCTATTCCTATAGAACCCAATTAGCTAAATATGGAATGGCTCATCACTGGTAGGTTGATTGATACACAAATTCTTTTGCTATGACAACCCACAGAACAAAGTTACAAAAAAACAGATGAAATACAAAATGCTCCTCAGCTCTATGTTCCTTCCACCCCTACTGCTGCTCCTATGGTTACCTTGTTAGTGAGTTGGAAGATGTGGGCAAAACATGCTAAGAATGGACGATCTCTTCATGAGTTTTTGTATTCCAACCATGAAATTCTTGTCCAATGACCAACATGTCAATACATTACTAGAGGAACTGAATCATATCAATATTGATATTCATGCTATAAATGAAATGAAAAGATGTAAGAAAATTGCAGTTAAATGGAAGGATGACTCATAGGTTCTCCTTGGAGAGGCAAATAAAAGAGCTGACACAGTTAGTTTCCTCCTATTCCCAAAGGAAATAAGAGACATCATTTTATGTCACATTCGGTCATCTTGCCTTGCAGTGCTTATGATGATTATGGGGAAAAAATGACGATTATTGCAACTTATGTACCCAACATCTGTTGTAGATGATGAATAGCCAGAGGAATTCACCAAAGAATGAGACAAGATCCTCTAAAAACAATTAAACATATACATGAATATCTTGTGAATTTATAGTGAAGGTGAGCACAGAGAAGGGAAGTAGTATTTCATATTGTGATGTTTAAAATCTAGATTGTGTGATCACCTTAAATTAAAAAGCTTCAGTACCAGTCTTTGGGCATTAAACATTTATTAAAAGCATACAGGTCTTCACATGGAGTTCAGAAAGTTAAGAAAAAAAAGGCCTACCTAGTCTAGAGTTCCAGTCTTGTCTGGTTCCTCCTCAAGTCCTACATCACCAGCCTGCTTCAACCACGAACTCCCTAGCAAACTCATTGTGGAAGCTTTTTATAGGTCTTGAACAGATTCGGTCCTTACACACTGCTTCATGATGATTGGTTGGTGTCCTCCAAATCCATTGGTTCGCTGAACTTGAAGGTGTTCCCAAGTTAAGTTCACAGTCTAGCTTCTGAGAACCATATCTTCTTAAGGGCTACAGGTATGATTACAATCTAGTTAACTTTGAAGTAGGCTAATCAGCAGTCGATCACTCTCACTTGATACAATCAGTTTAGATTAATCTCCAGGTGGGTCTTTGAGTATCTGCTAAATCCCATTATTTTATCACACACACACACACACACACATATACATATATACACATGTATAATATATACATACATATTTGTATATGTATACATATATATGTCAATTTCCAAATGGAGAGATATGGTAACCAAATACAACCACAGAGTTAGTATTAGTATGTAGGGGCAGCTAAGTGGTGCAATGGATAGAGCACTGGCCCTGCAGTCAGGAGGACCTGAGTTCAACTTCGGCCTCAGACACTTGACACTTACTAGCTGTGTGATCCTGGGCAAGTCACTTAACCCCAATTGCCTCACAAAAAAATTATTAGTATGTAAACTAAAGTGCAAAATGGAGTATGATGGTGGAAGATTATGAACAATATTACCTCACAAAGTAGTCAAGATCAATAGAGGAGAAAGTAAGACTGCACAAAGCATAAAATGAAAATAAGCCAGTTTATCTCAAGGGTATTTGTAGCTGTAACTGGAAAGAGGACAACAAATAGACCAAAAATAAAATACATCTATCAGAGTTCTTACACCACTGATGATAGTAGAACCCAACATATAGGTATAAAAAGCCACCATACCTGATGGTTCATATGAAGAAAATTAAATAGCAAACATGAAACAACATTGCAAAGGCTTTGCCGATGGATATGATCTGGGCCCTAAGATTAACAGTAATAGAAAAAGCTGGGTTGTATTTGGGAAATTAATCAGTTTTTTTCAATGATTCTGTGCTGGACCCTGACACTAAAATCTATTTTAAAAGACCAGTCTTCTCCTGTTGGTGCCATATTACTATGAATTATGGAATTCCACAGTCTCTAAGTAATCAAAATTTTGGATGACCCACAAGAGTGGCAAGGTGGGCATGAGTAGCCTGCATCATGCTGCCAACAAAGACTTAGGTACAAGTGATGGTGTAAAAACATATCCAATGAGTACCTATACAATCAGAAAATGAAGTGCAGAAAAAGGAATGATAATATATGGCCAACCTGAGTGTTTTAACAATTACTAAAGACTGTTTAAAGGCCAAGAGGATGGATGGAAACTTCTCGGATTGATATTTCTACAACATTATGAATTTACAAAGTACTTTACATGCATGGATCTCTTTAGAGCCTCATTATAAGGCCATGAGGTTTGTCTTACTGACATCAATATTCTGTGGTATCATGTAGGCAACAATCACATAGGATAAGAATTGGTTGGCTTGCACTTGTGGAGTCCACACCTATATGATGGAGAGCATGATCCACAGAATTATTGATATATAAGCATCAATATGATTGTGTATATGCCATACTATATATTATATCCTTTGGGTAAAGTGTAAGCTCCTGGAGGGAATGACTGTAATATTGTATCATTGTGGCTCTCGTACTTATCCCAGTGCCTTGAACATAATAGAGGTTTAGTAAATGTTTGTTGAATTGAAGAAGATGCTGGAATTGTTTTATCACCATAGAGAGAGTTATTTTTATCCAATGCAGGCACGATACTGCACTTGCTCCTATCTCAGAGTTATCAGACTGCTTTTGGAAACCCAAAGCAAGTCACCCAAGCTCTTTGAGCCTGTTTCCTAAACCATAATATAATAATACCACCTGTACTACTTAATTCCTGAGATTATTGAAAAGATCAAATGAGATCATACTTTTCTGTTTGGAAGAAACCTTAAAGATTATCTAGTCTAAGCCCTTTATTTTACAAATGAAGAAACTAAAGAACAGAGTTTACACAGAGCTAGGATTTGAATTCATGTCTTCAGACTTCAAGTCCAGTATTCTTTCCTCTACCTCATGCTGTCCATTGTAGGCATAAAGAACTATAAAAATGTTAGTTAATGTTATTATGAAACATTTTTGTCCCAAAGCAGATTGTGTCACCTTGACTGGTATAAAACATTTGGAGTTAAAGCCTGAATTGGGAAAGAAGGTAGTTTGGTTCTTCAGGACAGAAAAGCCAGTGGAGTTTGAATTTTGCCTGCAGAGATACGGAACAGGTGCTTGTTATGTCAAGGATCACTCAGTCCTATGAATGATTCCTCTCACTAATGCTAAGCCATGAATCATTGGTCTGTGCTACTGTAAAATTAACATGCACACTGCTATAAATAACTCATCTGTAATGGGCTGTCATTGATGGCTTTTTGGAAAGGCTTGACTCAGGAGTAAGAGTTTTAATGACTGTAATTGAAATTAGATGAAAAGCATCAGTGTTGGGCTTTTCTCTGACCCATGCGAGGACAAATTCCATCATATGTCAAAACAATTATGCCATGTCAGGCCTGAGGGACAAGCCGGTGCTGTACCAGCTCTCAATACCTACTGACTATAGCCTCCTGAGTCATCTGTTAAGGAGTGATAGGAAGCCAGTTGTTTCCCAATCCAGTACCTTCACAAAAAGGACTATGGTCTAGCTAGGAATATCTATTAGTGATAAAAGTATAACATATACTGCTCTGTAGTTTACAAATAACTTTCTTCACTAAAACAAAAATAATTCTGTGAGACAGGTTGTATAATAATTATTATCCCCATTTTATGGGCAAGAAAAACTGAGGTTAAGATTGATTTAAGAGGCTTGCCTATGCATCCATGATTGCTAAGTGAATTATGATGCCAGATTTTTAATCCAGTTCTTCTGATGCTCAGTCAAGTGCTTTTTCCAGGGGCCTGCCTTTTGGAAAGCAAGATTATTCACTGCCAGATCCCTACTGCTACTGGGGGCATCATCATCATCATCATCATTTGTGGGGCAATGAGGGTTAAGTGACTTGCCCAGGATCACACAGCTAGTAAGTGTCAAGTGTCTGAGGCTGAATTTGAACTTAGGTCCTCCTAAATCCAGAGCCAGTGCTTTATCCACTGTGCCATCTAGCTGGGGGGGGGGGCAGGATCATTATTAATAAAATCCATGGACATAGGATCTCAGGGGTGATAGGATCATAGGTTTAGAACAGAAAGGCAATTTAGAGAAGTCCAATACATTTTTACAGATGAGGGAATTGAGGCTCGGAAACTTGAAGCAATCTGCCCATCACACAGGAAGAGTCATAATAGGAATTCAAATCCAGGATTTTGACTCCAAATCAACACCACACAGTGTCCTCATATACATCAAGACCTAGAACATCTTATTCATCCCAAATAGAGGATAAATCTGTTGCCAACTCCTGTTGATTCTGTCTTCTCAACATTTCTTGTCTATGTGTCCCCTTTTCTACTCTGACACTGCCACCACCCTGGTGCAGGCCCTTATCACCTCCCTCCTGGACTATTGTAATAACCTGATGGTTGGTATCCTTACCTCAAGCCTCTCTCTACTATAATCCATCTTCCCATTTTCAAAGTTGTTCTTTCTAAAGCAAAGGCCTGAATGAACATGTCACATCCCCTATTCAGCAAAGTTCAGTGGCTCCCTATTACCTCCAAGATCAAGTATATTTAGCTTTTATTTAACTTTTAAAATCTTTGACAACCTGGCCCCTTCCTACCTGCCCCAAATCCCTATATGAATCCCCCCTCAAAACACCCTATGACCTTAGTGATACTGGCTTCCTTGTTGTTATTCACATATAATAATAATAGCTGACATTTATATGTAGATTTGCAAAACCATTTACATACATTATTCCATTGGATCCTCACAATAATCCTGTGAAGTGTTGTTGTTGGTCAGTCATTTCAGACATTCCCAATCCTTCATGACCTATTTGAAGTTTTCTTGGTTAAGATACTGGAGTGTTTTGCCATTTCCTTCTCATTTTACAGATGAGAAACTGAGGTGAACAGGGTTAAGTGACTTGCCCAGAGTCACATGGCCAGTAAGGGTCTGAGGCTAGATTCAAACTCACAAAAATGAATCTTCCTGACTTCAGGCCCAACACTCTAGCCACTGAACCACCTAGATGCCTCATTTTACAGATGAGGAAACTGAGGCTGAGAATAGTTTAGTGACTTGACCAGAGTCATATAGCTAGTAGTGTCTGAATCAGGATTCAAAATCAGGACTTCTTTATTCCATCTTCAACTAGTCTACCTAACTGCTGCATGATACTCCATCTCCTGATTTGATGACTTTTCACTGGCTGTCCTCCATATTTAAATTGTTTTCCCTCTGCTTTTCTGTCTCCTGGTTTCCTTCCAGTTGTAGCACAAATCCAACCTTCTGCAAGAGGTCCCCAGTCAATGTTAGAACCTTTCTCCTGATGTTACCTCCAATCTACCCTGTTTAGATCCTGGATACTCATAGTTTCATTACATGTTGTCTCTCTCATTAGAATGTGAGTCCCTTGAGGGTAGGGACGGTTTTTGCCTTTGAATTTCTAGAAGTTAGAAAACTCCAGGCATTGTTAAGCATATAGCAAGCTCTTATTAATGCTTGTTGACTTGAATTTTTAACGATCTGCATGTAAAGAGTCTTCATGATTTCTTTGGTCACTTGTTCTGTGTCTAACAACAATTGCTGGTAAGAATTTCTTCCTTATGTTTAACCTACATTTCCCCTCTTTTGATTAAAACACTTAATCCTTAAGCAGTCTTGTATAATGCAGCACATTCATCACTAATAGGGGAATAAATACAGCCAAAGAGAAGCATGGGGTTAGCTTTATTCCACTGACCTGCTCTCATTCCAAGCTGCTTTTTCTAAGCCAATTTAAATCAGGAGTGGACATTCTAAGCAAGCTAGCTAAAGAGTATTTCAAACCAGGCTATAAAGAGTTTCGGTTTTCCCTTTTGCATTTCTCTGCTTGTGTTGAAGAATCCTTCAAGTGTGTGCTTACACATCAGTGAGACTTTTTTCAGAGACAGCTCCCAGCACTTGGGCCTAGATTAATCCATGCTACATACCTCTCATTCCTCCTCCCTTTTCTCTCTGCTCCCTACCTCCATGCCTATTACCTGATCTCTAATACACATTGACAATTCAGGGGTCCAAGGAGCCTCCTTCTATAAATGATTATCTGGTACCTCATGATATAGTGAGAAGTACACTGGATTTGGAGTCATTTGAACTGGAGTAGCTTGGTGGTACAGTCTGGCCCTGGAAGACTCATTTTCTTGAGTTCAAATCTAACCTAAGATACCTATTAGCTATGTGACCCTGGATAAGTCACTTAACCCTGTTTGCCTCAGTTTCCTCATCTTTAAAATGGGCCAGAGAAGGAAATGGCAAACCATTCCAGTATCTTTACCAAAAAACCACAAAAACCCCCAAACCACCACCGAAATAGAATCAGACACAACTGAAAAACATGGACCTCGGTTTAAATCCTAGAACTCTTATTTACTACCCATGGGATTTGGGGCAAGTTATTTCACTTTTTCTGAGCCTTGGTTACTTCTGAAGTGAAAGTGGGATGGATTAAATGGTCTCTGAGTTCTCTTCCAGATCAAAGAATATGGTCCTATCATCCTTTCCCAAACTCACCCCATAGAGCAGGTGGGCTTTTGAAGGAATGACCAGATTCTCAATCCCAGCAGTGATCTTGTTCTTAAGAGGCTAAAATCATTGGAAACCAATAGCCTGCCATGTCCTTCCTTCATAATTTTCTGCCCCCAGCCAGCTGGCCAGGGAGTCAGCCAAAGAAGTTAGATTCATCCACACCCCCAGTCCTCATGTCTCCCCAGCTGAGCACCCATCGTGCCAGCAGCGGTTTGCAAATGAGCACACAGCATACCTTTGTTCATGCACTGTGTCACCAGTCCCTACTCAGAGGCAGCTCCATAATCCTCCTGTGAAAAAATAACAAGGCCCACATAGGATTGCGTACATGGGCTAATTACACGTAACAAAACAGCTCCTCTCAGGAGAGAAGGAGTGTTTGGTAGTAAATTAAGAGATGCAAAAACCACCGTGAGTATTGCTGATTAATCCAGCTCTCTAGCAATGGGGAAGCATCCTTGAGAACTGGGTTTGCGGTTGATGATAATTATATGCCCACTATGGGGGCTTCTCATGTATGCTGGCTTTTGTGTGGAGAGGGGAATGTGGCTGGGATGGTGAATACAAGGCTGATTTTTTTCAAGGCCATATTGATTGACTAGAAATTACTTGAGGAAAACACTAATATTTCATTAAATACTGTAGTGTCCTCTTGTGCTATGGCTTACAACCATTGTCCAACACCCATCTTTCTCTGATGGGAAAACCTTGGTTCATTTTCAAACACTAATCTAGATTTTCTAAAAAGGACCAAACATTTACCTACTTAAGCAAGCTTTTATTTTATTTTCTATTTACTTTCTGTCCTCAGCACCATGTATTCAGGGTCCATTGATTGCACCGGACAAAGTATAAGTTTGATCATATTACTCCCCTGATCAAGATTATTCCATGGTTCCCTCTTGTCCTTAGAATGAAAACCATACTGCTTAGCTTGGTGTTGGAAACTTTGTCAATCTGGTTCTAGCACAGTTTTACAGGCTTATTCCACATTACCCTGACATATGAGCTATTCCCTGAACTCAGGTTTCTATGTCTTCCTGGAATGAACTTTCACTTTAATTCTACTTCTTGGAATTCCTATCCTCAGCTCATGAGCTGTTTCCTACTGCCAGCCTTTCCTGATCTGATGCTTTAGTTTTCAGTGCACTCACCCCTATAAATAATAGCATATAAAGGTATCGGTTTATATTCTTTATCCTGCCCCAGTCCCCAAGTATGCATGCTACTTGAATATATGAATGTTTTGTGTTTTGTCTTTATGTCTTCAGGGCCTAAAACTGGTAGCCACCGAAAAATGTTGTTGTATCAGATTGGATTTCAAGGATCTAAATGGTTCATATTTATATGGTAGTTTAACATGCTACATCTTTACCACAATCCTGTGACCAATGTAGTACAAGTATTAATATCCCTATTTGACAGATGACAAAACTGAGAGTCTACTAGGTAAAGTGACTTGGCCATGATCAAATATAGCTAGTAAGAAGAGAACTCGGGATTTGAACCCAGGTCCCTTGACTTCAGATCCAGCTCTTTGTCCATTGTACCATAGTGAAAGGCTAAAAGAGAGAAATGAAAAGTATCCATAATTTTTAAAAATATATATAACACAGAAGCGTTTAATGTCATAATAAATGTCTGTTGAATTAAGCAAGTTATAGCTGGAATGGTATGTACACACATTCTGTAAAGAGCTTGTCTGTACATATTTGTTTGCATGTTGTCTCCTCCATTAGACTGTGAGCTCTTTGAGAGCTTGGTGTCTTTATGTTTTTTCTTTATGCCCCGGTGCTTAGTAAATGATAATTGACTGACCCAATTGACTATGGGCTGATTGGGAAAGATTTATGGAGAGTATGAGTCTTTTTTTTTTTTTCAGGGCAATGAGGATTAAGTGACTTGCCCAAGGTCACACAGCTAGTAAGTGTCAAGTGTCTGAGGTCGGATTTGAACTTAGGTCCTCCTGAATCCAGGACCAGTGCTTTATCCACTGTAATACCTAGCTGCCTCCGAGAATATGACTCTTAACCAGAATTTAAAACAATATATAGGGGGACAACTAGATGGCACAGTGGATAAAGTGCCGGCCCTGGATTCAGGAGGACCTGGGTTCAAATCTGGCCTCAGACACTTGATACTTACTAGTTGTGTGACCCTGGGCATGTTACTTAACCCTTATTGCTCCACCCCCAAAAGAAACCCGAAACAATATATGTTAGTAGGGTGGGCAGAAGGGAGGCATTCCAGGCAGGGGAGATAGCACCTGGCATATTTTGTGCAGAGGATAACAGGTTTGCTTGGTTAGAGAATGAGTCTCTTTATTCTTCCATATTTATGAATGTTATAGTACTTTAAGAAGGAAGGTACTTCTGTAAGAGTCATCATGGACTGAATTATGAATCAATGTACCCATTTTCTTCTCCTGGCTCTTTACAAGGCGGGTAGGTGGGAGTTGGGGAGATCTAAAGCTAAATTCTAGCTTCAGACACTTACGACCTGTATGACCTTAGGCAAGTCACTGAACCTCTGACAGTCTGAGTTATTATTTCTTTAACTGTAAAAGGGGATAATAACAGCACCTATCTTTCAGGGTTATTGTGAAGATCAAAGGAGATAATATCTGCAAAGTGTTTGGCACAGTACCCAGCTCATAGTAAACATTTAATAAATGCTTGTTTTCCCCTCACCATCTTCCCTTCCTCTATCTCAGAGGGTGTTTGGGGCAAGTTAATTAACTCCTGGGGTCTCAGTTTTGTCATCTCCAGAACAAGGTGGACAGACTAGATGAAGCTCCCTTTGCTCTACTATGTAGGATATGGTTACTATGATTTTGGAAACTTCATGTTATATGGATTCTACGATAATTTCCACTCTTTTATGAATTAGTTCTGTTTGGATAAATCACTTCATCTCTCTGGACCTAATAATCTTCACTATCTTTAAAATGAGCTTGGATTAGTTGACCTCAAAATTCCTTTTTGGCACTAACATCCTTTTTCTCCCTAGAATTTGTCCCTAATAAATACTTAGTAAACATTGAATGAAGGGGATACAAATAGAAAATTAAGTAAGACCTTTGAAACCAGTCTATGATTAAAAGTCACAATACCTTTCCTTTGGTAAATAGTAGAACAGTTAGATATAAAGGAAAGTGGATGAACA
Organism: Dromiciops gliroides; assembly: GCF_019393635.1. Taxonomy (NCBI): domain Eukaryota; kingdom Metazoa; phylum Chordata; class Mammalia; order Microbiotheria; family Microbiotheriidae; genus Dromiciops; species Dromiciops gliroides. Next base: position 502,581,541 of record NC_057863.1, on the reverse strand, counting down.
ACTGGACCCAAAGAGCAGGGATTAATGTCAATCTAGAATAATGTCTCTAGTTAAGCATTACAGAACACTGAATCTACTCTGTTCAATATTTTAATCAATGACTTGTGTGAAAGCAAGGTTGGTAGGCCTAACAAATTTTCAGGTGACAGAGTTGTTATCCTGAAACAAATAGGGTGATAGAATTGAGATCCTAAAAAGAAATTGAAAAACTAGATATATCTAATAAGATGAAATTGAATATGGATGCTATAAAGACCCATGCCAGACTTAAAAAACTCATACAAGTATAGGTTGGGAAACGTATAGCTAGGCAACAACTCAAGTGAAAAAGTTAAGGAATTTTGAGTGGACTCTCTGTGAGCCAAAAGTGTGACATGGCATAAAAGAGAGAGAATAACTGCTGGGTAAAGGTATGAAGGAGAATGAAATTAGGGGTATAGGTAGGGATTATTTTTAGTAAGTAACAGAGATGCCTCTTTTACTGGAAGGAAGGAAGGAAGGAAGGAAGGAAGGAAGGAAGGAAGGAAGGAAGGAAGGAAGGAAGGAAGGAAGGAAGGAAGGGAGAAAGGGAGGGAGGGAGGGAGGGAGGAAGGAAGGAAGGAAGGAAGGAAGGAAGGAAGGAAGGAAGGAAGGAAGGAAGGAAGAAAGGAAGGAAGGGAGGGAGGGAGGGAGGGAGGGAGGGAGGAAGGAAGGAAGGAAGGAAGGAAGGAAGGAAGGAAGGAAGGAAGGAAGGAAGGAAGGAAGGAAGGAAGGGAGGGAGGGAGGGAGGAAGGAAGGAAAGAAAGAGAGAAAGAAAGAGAGAAAGAAAGAAAGAAAGGAAGGAAGGAAGAAAGAAAGAAAGAAAGAAAGAAAAAGAAAGAAAGAAAGAAAGAAAAGAAAAGAAGGAAGGAAAAATTCATTAAATGCCTATTATGTGTCATTTTTAAGTGCTATTTTAAGTGCTTTACAAATATGAGTTCAGGAGGAGAGAGTAGACAGCAGTGCTAAAAAGGTGTGGTAAATCAGGACATGGGCTAACAGATTCTAAGTTGGGAACTCAGTCTTCATGATAAATATCTCCAAATATTTGAAAGGCTGTCACCAGGAAGAGCAATTAATTAGTTTTATTTGGCGACTGAACTAGCAGCTGTAAGACAAAACTAGAAGCCATAGACCTTCATTTTAAAGAGGTAAATTTAGTTTGATTATGGGGAAAAACTTCTAACAACTAGACCTATACAAAAGTAGAATGGGTTGCCTCAAGAGGTAGTGAATTCTCCCTCATTGGAGCACTTGAAGCAGAGAATGGATGACCAGTTGTGAGGGAAGTTGTAGAGAAGTTATTCTTAAGGTATGGCTTATGATAAAATGATCAAGAGAATTCCATCCAACTCTGTGATTTCATGGCTAATTGTAGGCTGGATGACCACTTGTTGGGTATGCTACAGAGATATGTTTTAATGGATTGGACTAGTCGGCCACTGAGGTTCCTTTCAACTGAGATTCTGTGATCCTTTGAGGTTTCATGACATAGGAAACCAGGTCATGTGTTTTCAGTATTTGTAAGTGTGAATACATGGGTATCAGAGAAGAGAATGGTTTTTGAATAGTAACTGTGGGAAATGAGAGGTTTTTTAAAAGGGTAGAACAGAAAAAGGTAGTACAGTAGGAGAGAAATAATTCTATATCTAGAGAAGACCTGGATTCGAATCCCAACTCTTCTACTTAATAGCTATGTAGTCTTGGTCAATTAGCACATCTTCAGGCCTTACTTTCCTCAACTGGAAGATGAGGGCATTGGACTAGATACTCTTTAATGTCAAACTTCTTTAGACCTCAGTTTCCTCATTTGTAAAATAAAAGGTTTGGACTCACTGACCTTTATGATCCTTTTCTGCTCTAAATCTATGATCCTATGAGCTAATCCCATCCCAAGAAATACCGCAGCCAACTGACAAGAAGTAGCAAGGGCCTGCTTTACATTATGAATAATTATAATAGTTAGCACTCATGTAGTGCTTTAAGTTTTGCACATTGTTTTCTTTTTCTTTTTCTTTATTTGTGTGTGGAGCAGTGAGGGTTAAGTGACTTGCCCAGGGTCACACAGCTAGTAAATGTCAAGTGTCTGAGGCTGTATTTGAACTCAGGTCCTCCTGAATCCCCTGTGCCATCTAGCTGCCCCCTACATGATTTTTACAAGTATCTTCTTTTGTCCTTACAACAGTTCAGAGGTTAAGTGACTAGCCCAGTGTCACAAAGCTATTTAAGGGCCTGAGTATAAATTTGAACTAAGGTCTTCTTAATACCATGGCCAATGCTCTATCTACTGTGCCACCCCATGGCCTCTTATTGGGTGATATTGATGAACATGCTATGAATTTGTAGCTAATGAAATCAGCTTGATTTCATGATTTTCTCTTGTGAAGTTCATCAGGGAAGAATGACCTAGGTGGAGGTTGTTTGGGGAAGAGGAATCACAAATAAGTAATAGGTAGAGATCAAGAGGGCAAAGAATTCTAGAGCAAATGTTTCCTGTGATATATTGAAACAGCAGACCAAGTCATCAAATGAAAAAAGAAGCAGTGGGGAAAATGTCATGGGCTAATAAGGATGGCTCAAGGAAGCAGAGGAGACAATAAGATCAAAGAGTAGCCTAAACATGAAACCTCTATTCAATTAGACATGCTTGAAACAGGGACAAGTACCAAATGACAAAAGGGGGTAGGAAAAAAGGATACGAATTTAAGGTTGGAGAGTGAAATTTCAAATTCATAGGGAAAATGGGTGGAAGTTTCAGATTTAGACTAAGTATAAGAAAAATCTTCCTAAGAACTAGAGCTGCCAAGAGTAAAATGAGCTGCTTCTACAGCCAATGACTTCCCCATCTTTGGAGAACTTCAAACACAAACTGGTTGACCAATTGTCAGAGAAAATTTTGAGGATTGTTGTTCAGGTATGGGTTATACCAGATAACCAGTACGGTTCCTTCCAATTTTATGACTCAGTTTATCAAGGATTTATTAAGCATCTACTAGGTTCCAGGCACCACAGGCACAAAGACAAAAATCAAAATAGTCTCTGTTCTCAAGGTGTTTATATTCTCGATTCTACCAATACCTTTCAAGACAGGTGCAAGATGAAGCCGACTGCCAAAGAGTAGGAGGAAGTTAGAAGTGTCAAATTCTGGCATAGAATGTAGCCTTCTGGTATCTACTCTAGCTTGTGACAGGAAGTTGGATCTTAGCATAGCCTGGGCTCAGTATTGCTTCCTTCAACTTAGTGCTTTACTTCTTGAAGACTCCACCCCACTTCATTTCTTGGGATGAGATAGTTCAAGAGCCATAGTTTTATAGAGTCTGCTAGGTGATACAGTGGATAAAATGCTAGCCCTGGAGTCAGGAAGACCTGAGTTCAAATCCAGTTTCACATACTTACTAGATGTATGACCCTAAGTCACTTAACTTCTTTTTACCTCAATTTATGCAGCTATAAAATGGAGGTAAGAGCACCTACCTCTCAGGGCTGCCTACCAACCTTGTCCAAGTTAAGTGGAACCTTAATCTCTATTGTACACTCACATTCCCCTTCTTTAGTCTTGTAATTCTACAAAAGCTATGTAATAAATTTCCACAGCAATGGCAAAGAGCGTCAGTAAGAAAGAAGCTGTGTTTTGAATGTTTTAATAGAGAGAAATTGACACTCATCTACTTCAGTATTCAAAAACCCTCTCTCTGGAATAGCAGAACAATGCCTCCTCCTTTTTATTTTCCTTGCTCACTACCACGAGCTGTTGTTGTGAAGCCAATCCTTCTGTCACAATCCTTTATTTTTACCTCTCCCCCAGTTTGTAAATCGTTTTCTTTCTCTAAAAGATTAGAATGTGGTAAAAAGCTGCAGTGACTAAGAAAATGGGCCCTCTGTGAGTCAACAGATCTGCTCCCCATGTGTCTTTGAGTCATATCTGTTGAGGACCCTTAATACCAGCTAGGTTTTTCTCCTGGGAGCAAGACTGAGAAACACGTTGTGTTGTGGTGGGAGGGGACAATTCCCATCCTCTTTAGCCTGTGTTGCTTACAGCCTTGTCCAAACACCTGAGTAGGTGAGGTGCTATTTTGGAAAGGTTGGGAGGTGTCTCAAGTATAAAGATATGTCTGATTTTATTTTTCCTTTTTGACAGGAGCCTAAGCAAGAAACCTCTATTCAACTAGACATGCTTAAAATGGGGGCAAGTACCAACACCAGACCATAACCCAGGGCAGGGAAAGATTCATTTGAGGGGAGAAGGGGGCCATCATGACAAGAAAACTCCAACCTCAGGGCACAAGATCTTGTTGGTGAGAGAGTCCAGACACTGACGCTTGGTGGGATACAGAAACCTCGGGATACCAGAATCTATGTTGTTGAGGAGGGTGATGCTATAGGGAGAGAGCAGAATGATGCTGGGAGGGGTAGGAATTTAAGGTGGAACTAATTATTCTTGCTAACTAGAGGCTAAGCTTAGGTTTTTTCCCTATGTACATGCTGTCAATACCCTCCAAATTTCAGTGCCTTGGGGCAAAGCCCCAGTGACCATATCCTTGTTATACCTGTTCCCATAGTCTTGTTCACCCAACCTGAGGAATTAATGTTGTTTTATAGTTCTAGAATTCCAAGTGAAAGGCCATGTGGTATTGTACGTGGAGACAGAAGATCAGATTTTTGTCACAGTTGCATCATCTATTAGCTGCATAACTATTATCAAGCCATTAACCTCTCTGAATCTTCAAATCTGTAAAATGGAAATTACTATGATGATGGTGGTGATGACAGTGCTGATGGTGGTGATTGTGGGGTGATGATGGTGACGATAATGATGATATTTCTTTCCCTCCAGGGTTACTGTGAGGAAAACACTTTATAACTTTGAAAAAAAAAGTCCTAAAGAAATATGAGCTAAATGACTTGTTAATACAAATGCTAATCTGCATTTAGAGAATTTGTTATTCTGGCTGTGTCAGCTTGCAGTCCAGTTTCTCTGCTTCCCAAGTACTCACCTCATGTTCCTTTTCTTCAATACTCTTATTTCATTCCCTTTTGCCTTATTGAACCTGACAGTATGAGGTTGGTTTAGTCCAGCTTAAAAATTATGGTCTCTGGGGCAGCTAGATGGTGCAGTGGATAGAGCACCGGCCCTGGATTCAGGAGTACCTGAGTTCAAATCTGGCCTCAGACACTTAACACTTAGTAGCTGTGTGACCCTGGGCAAGTCACTTAACCCCAATTGCCCCTCAAAAAAACAAAAAACAAAAAAAAATTGTGGTCTCTAATGACAGTCAACAACAGCAAAATTTGGGCAGTGTAGAAATTCCCAAGCTTGACAAATCAAGAAATTGCCTTCAGAGAACTTTAATACCTTCCTTTCCATATCATCACTGCCCAAAAGCTCGGGATGACGTAGAAGGTATTGCACTAGGCGCCAAGGCGTAATGATGCCAACACTATGATATTCCTTGGAGCAAACTCTGCAGAGGAGAAGGGCCCAGCATCCCACGCTACTTCTAGGCTCACAGGGACATAGTCAGAGACCATTAGCAGAATGTTTCACTAATCTTCTTAGCTGCTGGTGTGCCCTGGGAGCTAAGGGACTTCTGAGACCCAGGATGAGCAGAGCCCTGTTTGCCTTAGAAAGTCTGGATCTGAGATTTCAAAGCTGGCACATAGGATAGAATTTCTTAGGCTTTCTAGAAGCTGCCATGTCTTTCTTGAGTCTATGAAGTGGAAACTTGTGAAACGGGTCTGATTGTTTAAAAAAGAAGATTCTATTGGGGACATCTCTCGCTGGAAGCACTAGGCATTGCATTATGTCTAACAAACCTTGAATTCAGGACCAATACCTTTCCTCCTCCTCATAAGAAAGCAAGTTAGGACGGATTGATTGAGGAGAAGGGGCTGTTAAAAAACTTCCTGTTAGTCCCATTCTTCAATAATCTCTCCCATTTCTCACCTTATTTATGCCTCAGAATCTCCAATGTGAACAGAACAAGAAAGAAGGATTGTGAAATTGGTGGGACCCTAGAAATATCTAGTCTAACCCCATCATTTTATAGATGAGGAAACAGAGAGCTTCAGTGACTTACCCACAGCCAATCAATCAATAGCACAAATTAAATGCTTCTTCTGTTTGACACCATACTTAGGCTCTGGGAATACAGAAACAAAAATGCAACTGTCATTCTCAAGGACTATGCTAGTAAGGGAGGGGAATACACATGCACATATACATACACATATATATATAATATGCTAATATATAATATATATATATAATATGCATACATATATATCTTAACAAATTCTTATTGATATAATTATATACTCTATCTATATACACATACATGTATGTATATGTACACATATAATGTATATATACCTACCAACACATATTTGTGTGTATGTATGTATGTATGTATGATCATATGCAGATTTACTTGACATGTGATTTCAGTAGACTAGACAACTTGGGGGAAATAGGACAGTCACTCTACCAAGGCAGATCCACTGTTCTGTATTTTATAACCTTAAAAATATTTTGGGGGGCACTGAAAGGTTGAATAACTTCTCTAGGGTCACAAAGACAGTATGCATCAGAAGTGGCACTTGAATACAGAACTTTTGGACCCAGGTCAATTCTCTATCCATTATGTCATGCAGTATACCATAGATATAAAGTAAATGAAAAGTAATTTTGTGATGGGAGTGGGGCATGGGTTCAGAAAAGGCTTTATGTAGAAGTTACATATGGACTTAACTTTGCAGGAATCTAGGGGTTGGAAGAGGCAGAGAGGAGGACAGCTAGAATTCCAGGCAGAGGGAAAAGCCAGCACAAAGCCATGCACACCAGGAGATGTTCTGGAGTGAGAACAAAAAGGTGGCCATTTTGGCTGCTGTGTTGCAGAATGTGGCAAGGGGAAGAGTGAGTGACAAGCCTAGGATAGTAGATCGGAAGGAATCAGGTTGTGAAGGACTTTAAATGCCATTCAGAGGAGTTTGTGTTTGATCTTAGAGGCAATAGGGAGCCACAGAACAGTCCTGAACCACAAGCCTGTAATGATTGGAATGACACCACCTGCTGGAGACTTACTGTAGCAAAGCTCCACCACCATGTGGAAAATGCCTCTGAGGGCAAGGCCATGCGGCTTTTCCTTGGCGTCAGGAAGTGATGTTTGCTCATGGGTACTGTCTATCAAGGCTACCAGCCAATCAACTTGAGGAGCCTCCCATTTCTGAGAGGGACACGTGAAATAGGAAGCTGACCCTGGTGGAGGGGTTCTGTCTCTTTTGGTTCCTGACCTCACCATGGTGGGTTGGATGATAGGGTCTCTTAGAAATAGATTTTTACCTTTCTCTCTGATCCTAATGCTCTTTAATAAATACTTAAACATTTAAATACTTTTGCTAAAGCTTATAATTTGTTGGCGACTACTCATTAGATTTTAGATAGCATAGCTAGAATTTTAGCCCCCTTACAAGCCTTTGGAATAGCAGGTCTTCCAGCATTGCCTACAGACATCATCTAGGGAAACCACCTTTGTGTAGGTGTAGCCCGGCAACTGCTCCTTCAGGTAGTATAGACACATGGACTGAAGACCTAGAAAATGAGTTCTTGCCACCAAAATCCTTGGCACTGTTAAGTGGTTCATCATCAGAAACTTAAAGGATTTTATCATTGACAATAGCATTAAAGAAAAGGCATTACCATCTGTTTCACCACTACACCCTAAACACCATGGGACCTTTCCATCTAACTTGTCTCCCCCACTAGAACATGAACTCCCTGAGACTAGGGACTGTCTTGCTTTTTTATTTGTATCCTTGTAGAGTTTTGCATATAGTAAGTGCTTAACAAACATTTTTTCTTTCTTTCATTCATTCATTCACATGCAAGACCTAGTGAACATGACATTAAGTATGGAATGTTTTGGCTTGAAATTCATTCTTAAATGGGTGTGGTGGCAGCCAGGAGGAAGAATATGCCTTTCTCCATTTCCATGCAAAACTGGTCCATGGCAGTGGACGTTTATTACTGCAGAGTATTTGGTTGATGGGGGAAGGGAATCATAGCTTCCTGAATGTGTGCCTTTGCTTTTGTTCCCGCCATCAGGAATGCCTTCTCTTCTCTCTTCCGTATGTCCTTTCCTTCCTTCAAGACCCAGCTCCATTCCCAAGTTTGCTATGGGGCCTTCCTAGCTCACAGTGATGTCTCCCTCCTCCCAGTTCCTATAACATTTACTATACAAATTACTCATTTGGTTTGGTACTAACATAGTGATGTGCTTTTAGAGAGAGCTAGCAAGGATTTAGAGATCGTGTGTTGTCTTATAGTGTATATGGTTATTTATAGGTATATATGTATTTATAGGCCTATAAATATACAAAATCTGGATATACATGAGTTTATGCATAAGTATATTGTTAGAATGTATATGCATGTTTACATGTGCATCTACATACATGTATATGTGTATTTCTAGGATATACATATAGCCACACATATAAGTATATTTCATATATGCACATACACATATATGTATATACATGTATATTCTGTTTGCATACAAGTACATATTTATTTATGTGCATGTGCATAGATATGTATATGTGTACACATACATATAATGTTGTTGTTCTTCAGTTGACTCAGTTATGTTTGACTCTTCAGGACCCTGTGGACCATACTATCTATGGGGCTTTCTTAGCAAAGATACTGGAGTAGTTTGCCTTAACCTTCTTTGGTGGATTAAGGTAAACAGAGATTAAGTGACTTGCCTAGGGTCTCATAGCTAGTAAGTGTCTGAGGTCATATTTATACTCAGGTCTTCTTGAGTCCAGGTCCAGTGCTCCATCCACTGCACCAGATAGCTGCCATGTGTGTGTGTGTATGTATACACACATGTACACATATATGTATATATGTGTGTATATATACACACATATAAATCCCAGATCTTTCTATAGGTATATCCACACATACACACATACATACACACATGAGATTATGTGTCTTTTCTTTTGTCTCTCAAAGTCTGCATGGTATAATAGCAAGAACATTTGACTTGGAATTAGGAGAGACCTAGTTTTGAATTCCAAGTCTGACTCAAACTGATCTTGAACCTCAGCTTTCTTAACCATATAATGGGAATAATGGGGCATTACAAGTTGAAGTATTGTAAAGAAGTTACATTGTAAACCTTAAATGCTTCAGAGCTGTGCTATTATTATTGCTGCAGTGCATTACTGTGATGGGAAGCTCTGGAAAGCTGTGCCAACAGAGCCCAAACCCTATCAGATCCTATAAAGCTGGAGAAAACACTGAGTATGGGTTTGGCAGTGGACTGTGTATAATAATCATGATAATGATAATAACATTAATAGCTAACACATTGGACACGTTAAGGTTTGCAAAGTATTTTATATAAATCATCTCATTTGAGCCTCGCGAAAACCCTCGGAGGTACATAGTAATAGCATCCTCATCTTGAGGATAAGTAAACTAGAGATGAGAGAGGCTGAGAGGTGCTCCCAGCATCATGTGATGATAGCTAACCTTTCTATGGTGCTTTAAGGTTTACAAAACACTTTACAAAATTCATTTCATTTAATCCTCCCAACAACCCTGGGAGGTAGGTGCTTGCCATCACCATTCCAATTTTACAGATGAGGTAATTGAGGCAGTCAGTGTGTAACGGACTCACCCAAGGTTATATAACTAATGAGTGTCTGAGGCTGAATTTGAGCTTAGGGCTTCCTGACTCCAAGGCTCAGTGCTGCATTCGTTGCTTCACCTAGCTGCCAACTATTAGACACAATGCTGGGAAGTGTTTGAGGCAGGATAGTTGAACTTGGCCCTTACTGACTTCCAGTTCAAAACTCTATCTACTAGATTGATGATCAGGTAATCGACCATGATTACTCACTGCAACTATTTACTAAGGTATTTGAGGGTTTCAATCAATGGAATCATTGATCTTTTGTATGCTTCAGCTTCTCCCTGACACGAAAGACCTGTCTTTTTAACCTGAATGTTCTTCTAGGCACACTATGGGTGCAAGTCATGGAATACCACAATATCTTAATAACTAAAGTGGTGGGTTACCCAGTGGGTAATGGTGTATGTGAATAGTCTGCAGCACATTACTCATGAGGAGCTGTGCAGGAGAAGAGGTCTGAAGAATCTTATTCAAGGGATGTAGGATCACAAAAGGAGGTGGGCCAATCATGTAGTGGGAGTGTGGGATAACCTATAGACAACCTTCATGATTTATTGGCATGCCTGTATTGTCAAGAGAGCAAGAAAAAGGCCTCCAAGACATTAGATGGACTCACTTGGACTGTTTACAGGAGACCATGGGAAAAGTGCAGCACAGAAAGAGGAAACGTGGATAGGTTTCCATTTCTATGGAGCCTGTGCCAGATGAGTTCATATACTTTCTACTGGACTTTATTGTATGATCCTTTAAGGCCAAGGTCATGTCTTCTATAAAGATCTCAGAGTAATAATTTCCACAGAATATCACTCAATAAACCCTTGTAGCTGTCTTGATAAACTTCTCCCAAAGCCTTTCCTTATAGAAGGCTCCGAACTTTGAGAACTTTCCAGGTAACTCACCATTTTCCATCAGCACCTAAGTTTGGTTTTGAGTTCTGAGTCCATGCCACATCATACCTTGGTTTCTTCCCATGCCCCTCACATCCTTTTCAGCTTCCTTTTCAGTTTTGTCTTCTCTCATCAAATGGTAAGCTCATTGACGACAGACACTGTCTTTCTTTCTCTTTTTTTGTAGCCCCAGTGCTTAGCACAGTTCTTGCACATAAATATTCACTAAACTGAACTGATAGAACTTAAAGCAGATGGACTGTGCTGGAGATGAGATTAAGGTTGTGTGCATGCTGAGGGATATCCAGTGCCCTGTTCTCTCTTTGACCATCAATACAAAAGAGCATAGATCATATACCTTTCAGGAACAGAAGTGATGAGGTCTAGATCTTAGAAGTTGCCTTCCACCCCAATCTACCCCAAGACAAAAGCATAAAGAGATGTAACCACCTGGCTAGACTCTGGAGAAGAAGAGGTAGATGATTTTGTTATACTAAAGAATGTCTGGAAGCTGTTTGGAGGCTAAAGTACTTGTATTTTACAATTTCATTCTAACACATTTAGAACCTATTACGTGAAGAACACTGTGCTAGGCATGTGGGGGGAGATTGAGAGATATGATACTGGCTCTTATGGATCTCAAAATATAATAGGTGCTATGATGAGTAAATAAAACTATAATATTCAGTAGGATATGAGAAGAATATGAGAAAGGTACAAGATGTTATATGAGTTCTGAGAAGAGAAAAATTATTTTTGACTTGGGATTTAAGGGAAGGAAGATTTAGTATTTGACATGAGTCTTAAGGCTGGATGAACAGCATGTTGGGAAGAGAGATCTTGGTGAGGCACAAATTGGAACACAGCCTCACATGGCCCTTCCCACTCTGGGATTATCAATAACCAAGAGCAAGAATTCTTAACCTGAGGTATACAGGCCTTCCCCAAGAGGTCCATGGAGATATTTTAGGGAGTTCATGAACCTGGATAGGAAAAAAAAATCTTTATTTTCACTAAACTACCAGAAATTCAGTATTTCTTTCAATTATGAATTTAAAAAATATATTCTGAGATATAGGCTTCACTTGATTGCCAAAAAGGTCCATGACACACAAAAAGGTTAAATATCCTTGCATTAGAGGGTTGTCTGGATATGGGGTATGTAACCAGAACAACACTGAAGCTCTTGGAGAAGGCGTTGTTGTTGTTGTTGTTGTTGTTGTTTCAATGAAAGGAAAGAAAGCCACAGAGTTCAAATATTTAGTCTAACTTCCCCATTTTCCAAAGGAAGAAACTGAAGCACAGTGTGGTAAAGCAATTTGCCCAAAGTGATGCTGCCAATGCATGTAAGAGCCAGGATTTGAACCCATGTTTTCAAACTCTAGTCTTGCACTCATTCCATTACACCTTTTTGGCTCCCAAACAACTAATTTCTTTCTTTCTCCCCCCTAGTTCCAACTTCAATCTCTTAAATGAGAACAAATATTATTAACAGGGAATTTAAAAAATATGGGATTCCTTCCATTCCCCAATTATTATATATTTGGTCTGTCACCTGAACATTCTCATCTGTGCAGGCTGTGAGCAGATTAGAAGTTCCTCGTGGTTAGAGAACATGTCAAACCCCATAAGGTCCCCAGCACAGTGACTTGAATGGGAAAACAAATATTTATTGATGCTGACAGTTGTGAAGCAACTAGAGTTTCAGCTAAAAATGTCAGCATTAGGAAGGGAGGAAGGGAGCAGTGCTAAAAAGCACCCATACTTTATAATCTCAAGATCCACCTCTAACTGCTTGGATTTCTAGGGGATATCTGTGTTGGGGGTATGTTGGAAGGTGTTTCAGGTAACAAATTTCCCTTCTATCTTGGGGACTTGCCAAAGCATCTTCTCAATGCAATCACCTCTGGGGTTGCCTCCTTTACATCTGTTCAGATGTGCCATCAGGATTATCAACACCATCATAGACCCATTGATAGGACCAATGTTTGGGTTTCTGAAAGCAGACTAGCTGGGGAATAACAGTTACAAGTACCATTAAAAGGTCCAGAGGAATAGTTGGCGACAGATGGCTTGGGTGGGGGGGGGGATAGATGACATGGTTCAGGGTGTGTTCTTATGCAGAACTAAGGGGAGGGACAAGTAGTTATTGCAACACCAAAAGATGAACAGGCCAAAGAGGCTATGGAAGGCCACATGGTGGGCACAGACAGGCTGCTGTGCATTCCCAATGGTGACTTTCCTGGGAGACTTCCAACACAGGAAGCTGCTGTTACCTATTGAAATGACCTTGGTGAAATAGCAAAATGCCAAACAATATAGCTGTAATGACAGGAAACAAGGCTGTGTTTGACTAGAAGCCGTGATCAGTCACAAGACAAAATCAATCAGCCAATCATTATTTTTAAGTACCTACTAGGTGCCAAGCTGTGTGCTAATCTCAGGGCAGGGGGAGAAATGACAAAAAAGACATTCCTCATCCTATAATCTAATTAGGGAGAAAACATGCAAACACATATGTACAAACAAGCTATATATGGGATGAATAGGAAATAATTAACAAAGGGAAGACAGTAGAATTAAAAGGGACTGGGAAAGGCTTCTTGTAAAAGAAGTCCTTTGGGACATAAAGGAAGTCAGGAAAGGCAGTAGTTAGAGATTAGGAGGGAGACCATTCCAGGTATGGGGACCAGCCAGAGAAAATACCCAGAACATCCAGGAGGGTGGTGTCACTGAATTGAAGAGTATGTGTTGGGGAGTAAAGTCTAAGAAGACTAGAAAGGCTGTGGAGGTGATGTTATGAAGGGCTTTGAATATCAAATAGTATATTGTATTTGATCTGGAAGTGATAGGGAGCTACAGGAGTTTCCTGAGTTGGGGGTGTGTGACATAGTTAAACCTGCCCTTTAAAAAAAAATGAAAATCACTTTGGTGGCTGAATGGAGGATGGGTTAGAGGGGGGATAGACTTGAGGCTGGCAGACCCCCCAGCAACTCTTGAAATCATCTGGGCATGAGTGATGGAGGACTTCACTGGAGTGGTGGCAGTGTCTGAGAAGGGGGAATATTTAAGAGATGCTGCAAAGGTGAAATCAATAGACTTTGGCAACAGCTTGGATACAGAGGAATCAAGGATAATGCTTAGGTTGGAAGCCTGAGGGACTGGAAGGATGGTGTTGCCATCTATAGTAATAGGAAAGCAGTTAGGTGGCACAGTGGATAGAGCACTGGCCCTGAAGTTGGGAGCAATTGAGTTCAAATCTCACCTCAGACACTTACTAGCTGTGTGACCCTGGGCAAGTCACTTTAAGCCCAATAGCCTTAAACATCTGGGGCCATCTCCAGTTGTCCTGATGTATATCTTGCCACTGAACTCGGATGACTCTGGGGGAGAGAGTGAGGTTGGTGACAGTGTACAGCCCTCCCTCACTTAACTCCAATTCAGTGAAAGTCATGGCATTACCCCGATGTCACAGTCCTCTTCAAGAAATGAAGGACAAACAGCATCAACAATTGGGAAGGTAGCAGGATCAGAGGGTTTTGGGGAAAGATAATTAATTCTGTTTTAAACATATTTAGCTTAAGATGTCTACTGGATGTATAGTTTGAGATCTCTGAAAGACTGTTGGAGATGTAAGACCAGCAAAAGATTAAGATTGGATAGACAAATTTGGGAATCCTCAGTATAGATGTGGTAATAAAATCCATAAGAGCTGATGAGATAACCAAGTGAAGAAGAGGAGAAGGCCTAGGACATGTAAGGTTTGAGGGCATGCTTCAACAAAGGAAACTGAGGATTTCTCAGATAGATAGGAAGAGAACCAGGAGAGAGTAGTGTCCTGAAAACCAAAAGGAAAGAGTAATTTCTTTTTTTCTTTTTCTTTCTTTCTTTCTTTCTTTCTTTCTTTCTTTCTTTCTTTCTTTCTTTCTTTCTTTCTTTCTTTCTTTCTTTCTTCCTTTCTTTCTTTCTTTCTTTCTTTCTTCCTTTCTTTCTTTCTTTCTTTCTTTCTTTCTTTCTTTCTTTCTTTCTTTCTTTCTTTCTTTCTGTGGGGTAATGAGGGTTAAGTGACTTGCCCAGGGTCACACAGCTAATAAGTGTCAAATGTCTGAGGTCGGATTTCAACTCAGGTCCTCCTGAATCTAGAGCCAATGCTTTATCCACTGTGCCACCTAGCTGCCCCCAGGAAAGAGTATTAAGGAGGAAAGAATGCTCAACAGTATCAAAGGCTACAGAGTGGTCAAGGAGAATGAGGACTGAGAAAAGACCATTGGATTTGGCAGCTAAGAGATCATTGATATCTATGGAGAGAGCAGTTTCAGTGGAATGTTAAAGTAAAAAGTCACATTATAAGAGATTGAGAAGAGAGTGAGAGGAGAGAAAGAGGAGGTACTTATTTAAGTGACCTTTTTTGAGGAGTTTAGCTACAAAGTACAGAAGAGATACAGGATGATAGTTATCTAGAATGGAAAAATCAAGCGAGGGTTTTTCAGGATGAAGGAGACATGGGTATGTTTTTAAGCAACAGGGAATGAGTCAGAGAACGGGAAGTGATTGAAAATAAATGATAGATATACAACCTATATTAGACTGCTTTCCATCTTGGGGAGGAGGAAGGGAAGGATGGGTGGGAGAAAATTTTGGAACTAAAAACCCTGTGAAAACAAATGCTGAAAACTATCCTTATATGTAACTAGAAAATAATAAAATACTTAAAAAAAATAAAATAAACGATAGAGTAAGGAAAACAAAGGAAACAATATATTGGAGGAGACAGGACAGAATGAGATCATTTGAACACGTAGAAGGGTTAGCCTTGGTAAGGAGTAAGGCCACTTGATCATGTGAGGTAGGGGTGAAACAGAAGATAGTGGCAGAAAGCATCTGAATTACAGGAGATGAGGAAAGGGGGAGAATTTGATTCAATTCACTGAACATTTTTCATGTACTTATTATGTGCCAGATACTTCTAAGCACTGGGAGAAGAGGGAGCTCTTTAAAAATACCCTCAATTTTTCCTGTAAAATATGAAACAAGGTTCTTAGCCGAGAGATGAATAGTAGGAATAGCTTTGAGAGGCTTGGGGAGGGATGAAAAGGTTTGGAAGAACTGCTGTGGAGAGTGGGATAGTGTGTTGAGAAGGGAGGTATACTAAGATTGCCTAATAGCAGTGAGGGCCCAGTTGAGGTTATGTAACATTAATTTGTACTGGGCCTGGTCAGAGTGGTTATGTGACTCCCCCCTCCCATCTTCATTCATTAGCATTTATGTAGGAGTGAAGGTGGTAAATGATGAGTGATCCAAGGCTTAAGCTTGGCAGGGTATAATTGGGATTATAATATGGGTACTTGAGATTCGAGAGAGGAAGATGGGGTAGAATTATTTCACCAATGGGTCAAGATGGGGAAAAGAGGTGATGGTAGCTAGTGCAGGGAAGATGGCTTGGGGCTTAGCCTGGTTTCTTATTACCTTTCCTCAGAGAACATCTCCAGCAGGAGATGGAAGGCAAAAGGTATGTGGTCACAGTAACGCTTGGCCCCTTTTTTTCATCTGGGGATGCTTGCCATCCCTGCAAAGACTCCCTGCAAAAGAAGAAATCCTTTGAGGTTGATTGAAGAAACCTGGCCTGAAATCTTGCAGTGTCCAGCAGGTGATGGAAGGGAAAAAAATGGCAGGAGATGGATGAACGGTCTGAATTTCAGATGGTACCTCCAGGATAATAAAAGTATAAGAGAAAGATCTCAAGCTCATTTGAGGATTTAAGGGAAATTGTGGGCACGAACTGTACAAAATCAGAAGATGGGGAAGGGTTGCTGTTAACATGGACGGAGGCAGTATCCTTATGGATAGAACCACAGCTCTATTAAAGCACTGAAGTAAATGTCTTATTGCTACCCTGGCTATGTCAAAAGCTCCTTGAAGGAAGGGACCATGTTTTTTGCTTTTCAGTGTGTCTCTTTCCCTCATAAAATTACAGTAATCATTCCTGTTCTTCTTAAATACAGGCCTAGTGGATAAGAAGTCTTGTAGCCTGTGCAAGTGCTTTGAGATTTGCGGGAAAGGGACAATAGAAAACCAAGGGGTGGTAGTAATTCCATGAGGTATGCTTTTCCTCACATGTACATTCTGGTCTCTTTGGAGTTCTCTGTTAAGGCCTGCTGAGCTCTTCCTGTGGATGCTATCTGGAGTTAAGTGCAAACTAAACAGTATCTTGAATATCTAACATGTTATGAGGCATAGCAGATGACTCTGTATAATCAAATATGCCATTCCACATTCCATTTGTAATTTCACAATTTAGCTCTCTGCACCATTTAAGCACATACAAAGCCTCTACAGAAATCCTCATTTTTCACAAAAGCCTTTATATGTGAGTATCGTGCTGATTTTTTGGATCTTTGTCGTGTCTAATGAGATTCTTGCTAAGTTTTCTCAGTGCAAACTGTGATAGGGAGAACAGAAAAAACACACCAATAGAATAGAATGATGGAATGAAAAATGAATGGACACAAGATGGACAAACCATAGATAAAGATAGTGGCCAAGTAGATTGAAATGTGGGATAGTGGAAAAGGTCCTTAGTGGATTTGGAATCCCAGCTCTGTTACAAGTCAGTTGACTTCTCTGGGCCTTAGTTTCTTTCTCTAGAAAACAAGGAGATTGGACTATAGGATCTCTGAGGTCTCATCTAGTTTTAAAACCTATGGACCTTTACAAATTAGAATAGTATAAGTGAGCATCCGGTATCAGGGAGCATCAGCCCAGCTGAGAAATTGATCATCCTTTCCTTTCTAATTTGATCATTATGCATGGTTTTCCTGACTCTCTCTGGAGGAGCTGGGAGTAGCAGGAGAGTCACATTTTAGCTGCAGATAAATGGTTGTGCGCTCTGGGTTGAGTTTCATAAGGTAATAATGGTCTTTTAGCATTTATATAGTGCCTTAGAACTGAAAGCTCTCTAAAACTAAAGGCAACATGGTGGAGTGGAAAACATTTGCAGGGTTTGGACTCAGTGGTCCTAGGTTTAAAACCTGGTTCCGCACCTCTCTGTATGACCTTTAGGCCTTAGTGTCTTCATCTATAAAACGAGAGAATGAAATAAATAACTTCTAAAGATCCTTCCAGTTCCAAGTCTATGTTGCTCCTATGATCTGGACTCCAGTTTCAGCTTAGCCTCTTATTGTCACCCGAGGCTTCATTTCAATTCTCTGAGCCTCAGTTTCATCATGTATCAAATGGGGATAACACTTATCCCCTCTGTCAGGATAGTTATGAGGAAAATGCTTCATAACCCTTCAAATGCGATCTAAATGGCATTCACTGTATGAGTGACCTGGGACAGGTCACTTGATGTCACTGGGCTTCATTTCCTTTGCTTTAAAAGAAGGGATTTGAATTAAATGGTTTCTAGGATCCCTTCCAGATCTAAATCCAAAGTTATATGCAAATTATTATTATGTGAGTTATTCATACATATTCTCTTAGTGTAGTTATCATTAGCTTCATTTTATTCATGAAAAAAAAACAAAAAACCAAAAGTGAGGCTGAGAGAGATGAAATGCCTTCCCCAAGGTGAAACTAGGACTCACACTGAAGATTAGTCACTGGAATTGAGTATGGACAGAAAGAGGAAGGGACAAGAACCATATGGGCTTATACACATTTTTTAAAAAATGAAATAGAATATTTTGGTGGCCAAATGATCCTTAGAATGTGTACAAAAGGAGAACTTGGAGTTAACTGCAAAGCTATCAGAAAAGAGGCTTTCACCAAGGCTTCCTTTGTTTAGTTTCTAATCTTTTCTGAATCTTATGTGTCTGTCTTCAATTCAATTCAATTCAATGCAAAATTTATTAAGTGTCTACCATGTGCAAGGCACTGAGTGAGGAGCTGGACAGAGAGACAAAGACAAAGGAGTCCTTGACCTCGATGACTGTGTATTTCACAAAAGAAGATATGGCATGAACATAAATACAACAAATACAAAATATATAATAAATAAAGTACAACACTAAGAACAGGGTACATCAGGAAAGGTCATATGTAGGAGGCTGGCTAGAGATTCTCTTGGGAGGAAACTAGGGATTCTGAGGAGAAGAGGGAGTACTTTCTAGATATGGAGGTCCATTTATGCAAAGGCAGATGAGAGATGGAGATGTTGAGTTTGAGATTCCTAATCCATCCAAGTAGAGATGTCTGCCAGACAATTTTGATAACATGGGAATGAAATTCAAGAGAACATTAGGACTTTTCCTGCCAATAAGCTTATAAACTCTATAAGGGGGAGCATCTCCAGTCATCCTGATCTTTATCTTGCCACTGGACCCAGATGGCTTTGGAGGAGAGAATGAGGTTGGTGACTTTGCACAGCTCTCCCTCACTTAAATGCAATTCAATGCAAGTCATGCCATCACCCCATGTCATGACCTCTTTGAGAATGAAGGACAAACAACAATAACAACAACAACCTCTATAAGGGCCAAGTATTGTCATTTTCCATACACTCATTCTGTCCCTTAGAGGCAGTTAGGCACAGAGGATAGAGGATAGAGATAGGATAGAGGATAGCTAGGCATAGAACTGAGTTCAAATCTACCCTCAGACACCTGGGCTACTCACTTGACCTTTATCTTGGCCTCAAATTCCTCAACTACAAAATAAGTATAAGAATAGCATCTACCTCCTAGTGTTATTGTGGGAGTAAAATGTGATAATATTTGTTAAATATTCTGCAGTGCCTGGCCCATAATAGGTACTTAAATGCTTGTTTCCTTTTTTCCTGTCCCTGTAGAACTCAGCACAGCTCTGAGAGCTGGAAGAGGCATGAGAGGTCATCTTTTCCTGTCCAATCCATTCATTTTAGAGATGAGGAAAGGCAGGACCAGAAAGGTCAAGTGATGTGTCTGGGATCATACAAGCAGCAGAACTGGCATAAAATCCAGGTTCTCCTCTTCCAATGTTTGCCCACTAGACCACATAACTTCTCATTGTAAGTACTGAACAAATACTTATTGATAAATGAATTAATGAATGAATGAATAAAAAAGTCATTTTTGGCTTACTCTATGCCAAGCACTTGGAATAAAAATAGAAAAGAAAGACAGTTGTTTTCTTAAGGAGCTCTTGTCTTCTTGACTCTAGCTCTTCAACATCTATCCTCTCAGTCTCCTTCTTTGTATTCAATGGCTACTACCCTCTAGTTAAGACCCTCATCATCTCTTCTAGATTACTGTAGTTATCTACTAAGTGGCATCTCTGTGTAGAGACCAGCCTCATTCGAGTCTTGAAGCAGCTAGATAGCACAGTGGATAGAACTCAGGGCCTGGAGTCAGGAAGACTCATTTTCCTGAGTTCAAATCTGGCCTCAGACAATTACTAGCTGTGTGACCTTAGGCAAGCCACTTAACCCTGTTTGCTTCAGTTTCCTCATCTGTCAAATGAATCAGAGAAGGAAATGGCAAATCCCAAATGGGGTCATGAAAAACTGGATATGACTGAATAACACCATTCTAATCCATCCTCCTGTCATCTACCAAATCATATTCCTAGACTAATGCAGGTCTGATTATGTCATATCCCCCCAAACTCCACCCATTACCACACTCCAGTGATTCCTGATAGCCCCTAGGATAAATGAGAACTCTTCTGTTTGGTATTTGATATCCTCTACAAGTTGACTCCAGACTATCTTTACAGACTTATCCCATATTTATCTTTTTCCATGCACTTTGTGGTATAGCTAAACTATATTTTCTGCTGTTCCACTCCCTTTCTTTGCCTTTTCCCAGGCTGTCTCCTATGCCTGAAATACAGCCCCCTTTCCCCTCTATCTCTTAGAATTCTTTGTTTCTTTCCCAGCTTTAGTTCAAGTGCTGCCTCTTACATGTGGCCTTTCTTGATTTCTCTAGCTGCTAGGACCATTCTAGCAAAGTTACCTTCTATTTGCTTTGTACCACAGGTATTTTGCATATACTTAAACAAGTACTTGTTCTTTTCCTCAAGAGAAAGGAAACTCACTGAGGGCAGGGACTGTTTACTTTTTGTCTTGGTATCCTCCCAGGGGATCAAAGGCATAGCTCCAGACTTGTTGATTAGTTTCACAATGCATAGTAATAGATGACACTTTTCTTTGAGCAAATCCCCATGAATGACTCTGGTAATTCCAAGACTTCTATCTTCATGTTTTGAATGACTTGCCAATTCAGCTAGCTATGTGGTACTGTGTGGGCACACCAGTGTTAATTGTACTAAGGCATGAGGCTGCAGTTGAAGCTCATGCAGAGCCATCCTTTTCTCTGAACTTCTATAGAAGATAGTCTAAAGCACAATTTACCACTTGGCTTTATACCATCTTGTGCTATTTATTAATTGTATAATTTAGTTTCCCTAATTGTAAGCTCCTTGATATCAAGGACATAGTGTTATGTTTCACTTGAAATATACAACATATTTTAGCTTGATGCAAGGAATACTTCCTAACAATTAGAGTTACACAAAAATAGAATTAGCTGCTCCTAGAAGTATCAAATCCCTACTCACTGGGGGTCTTAAAGGAGAGGGAAGTCTTTACCACCACAGGGGCAGAGTTATAATAGGGAGATTCATATCCAGGTGTGGGTTAGACTAGTTGGTCTCTGAGGACCCTGCAAGCTCTAAAATTTGGTGTCCATTTTGCCTGCTCCCCTTCCTCCTCTTCCTCTTCTTCCTCCTTATCCCTTTCTATTTCTTCCTGCTTTTCCACCCACTCCATCTTTGATTTCTCCATCTTAAGCTGTTGTTTTTGGGAGCTGTATGTACCCAGCTCTGTAAAATGCTTTCCCGTTTATCTCATCCTGTAAAGACTTTTGGGATACTTTGTATAAAAGACACTATAAAAAAAGAAATGGAATTGAATTTCACTGAATTTTAAAGTCCTATGAGTGTGAAGCGCTCCTGGGCAGAAGGAGGAAAGGGAGGGAGGGAGAGAGAGAGAGGAAAAAGTAAAATTACTTCATGCACAGCAAGAAGAGGGACTAATTAGCCTCTGCCAAACAACCACTGATTTCCCAAATCTCTCCTGTTGACCAGAAAAGTGGGAGGGGAATATATAAGATAAACTGACTCCAGAGGAAATAATCTCAGGAGGGAAAGGTAGTACCAAGGGAGTATGCTGTTCCTAGTCAGGTGTTTAGGACAATCTTTTTTTTTTTTTTTTTACTAGACAAAGACAAGATCACATTGTGGAAAGAGCACTAGTTTGGGAGTCATAAGACTTCAGTTTGGGTTCTATTGCCACCAGTTTCTAAATGTGGGACCTTGAACAAATCACTTCATTTTTCAGTTACTGTTTCCTCATCTGTAAAATGGGGGTAAATAATAGTTGTTTTACCTACCTCATTGACTTGTCATGAGAATCCATGACATGTGTGCAAAGGGCTTTATAAACCCTAAAACATTATACAAATCTAAGCTATTATGATCCCTTGGGGATGCTATTGCAGTAACCCATCAAAATGCACCGGGTTAATAGCAGAGCCCCCAAACGCTATAGCCTGAATGCTATGCATCAAAAGAATCATTATTCCTTTGGTTTAAAAGGTACTATTCATCAATACTCATTGAATGAAAATATATTTATTTATGCTTTAGGTACTGTGTTTCATGAATACAGAATCCAGAGTCAGTAGACTTCTGTTTGCATCCTGGTTTAGCCATTAACACTCTGTGTGCCCTTGGGAAAGTCATGTAATAATGATAATAGTGAGCATTTCTGTAGCATTTTGAGATTTTCACAACACTTTATACATGTTATGTCATTTGATCCTCATGCCAACTGTGGGAGGGAGGTATGTCATTATTCCCATTTTACAGATAAGGAAACTGATACTAAGAGAAGTGAAATGATTTGCTGAGGCTTATATAGCTAGCAAGGGCCTGAAGTAGGATTTGAACTCAGACCTTGCTGCTTTCAGGTCCAGCACTCTTGATTTCCTCCAAGGTGTGATGTGTACAAAGTTTGAGAGACATGATTTCTGGGTAATCAATCATGCTTGAATATAATTAATAAAAGGAGTCAGTGACACTCTCAAATACCAAAGACCCTTGATGGAACCCACTCACTGCTTATATGCCCTTGGAAGAATGGGTGTTCCTGAGGGTGGTTAACAAATAAAATAATATTATAGTGAGAGGTGGACCTATTCTAATGAGGGGCTGGGCTGTGACATTGATCACGTCACTTACTTCTAAATCACCCTCAGCCTTGGGCAGTCTAGAGAAAGAATCTACTCCCCTGCCCAAACCTGCCCCAGTGGAACACAATAGACCAGAATGCACATTAGAGTAAATTCTTTGTAAGGTTTTCTAATTGGGTGGAGCAACAACTCCATCTAGATAAGATAGTAGAGGTGGAGTAAATTTTTGGGAAAGGTCATCTCCCCAATTATTTGTTATCTAATAATTTCTCTAAGGCTTAGCTGTCTCTTGAACCTCAGTTTCCTCATCTACACAATGAGTTGGTGGATGATCTCTAAGGTTCCTTCTAGCTCTGAGTTCTGTGAATCTGCATGTGGACACTGCATTAGCCTCTTTGGTAGATACAAGTCAATTAAACCACTGCATCTGTCTTGAAGGAATTTAAGATTCAGTTAAGGAAGTCTAATCTGGGCTTCTCTAGGTATGCAAAGTTCTCCAAAGGGGGAGATACCTTTGAGGGGCCTTTTGAGCATGCCCAGTAGGTCTAATATGGGTCGGTCTACATCCCCTACTATGTGGGTGGTGGCTGCCTCTGTCTTTGAAACTGTTGTTACTGAGACATTTGACCTTTTTCCATCCTTTTTATACTTTTGGTAACTCTTATCTGCTGCATCCAGAGGGTGAAGATCCCACTTCACTCTCAGCAAGAATGCCATGAAATGAACCAGTGAGAAGGGAAAGAGAAAGACTTTTCTTTCCTTGCTCCTTCTCTTTTACCTGATTTTGGGAAACATGCCTGGGGATGTCAGTTTTTATTCTATGTTGTTTGTCTTCCTCATTTTCAGATCCTGGAGACAATACCTAGAGCACCAAAATTTGAGCCATGGTGACCCCGGAGTCAGGATTGAAGTGTGGGGGGGAATGGTGTAATCAGCCAGTCTGGTCAGGAAGCTCTGGGAAGCCAGTGTGCATAGGACTCAAGCACAGTGGGAGATGTGGAACTGAGAGAAGGCTCTATGGGGAAGTGAGTTAAGTGATGAACCTTTCCCTTTCCCTTCTCCACAGATTCAGGTAGTACAGGGCAGATATGGATTATGCCTCCCATGTGTTGGGCTAGTAAATTTGTTCTTTTGTGATTATACTTTCTGCAGTAAATACATCTTTGTCAAAGCTAATCTGATTGCCATTGACTAAATTGGAGTTGTAGTACAGGGGACCACCCTCCTACACTTAGAGGAAGGCCATTGATGGGGGCTGGATTTAGTGAAGAGAACCTAGGCATCCCAAGCTCCCTTAATGGTGTCAAGATAATGGCATGTGATAGATGAGATTTGGCAGATACTCAGGAGCCCACCTGAGTGGATTACTGGCTGATTTGACTGGATTAGTAGTTGACTAGATTCTAAGCACATCTGGCTGGTACTTGATAATCTAAAAAAACTTTGAACTTCCGGCCCAGTCAACCAACCAGATTGAAAAGCCTCCCATTTCTGGGAGGGGACAGGAAGGAAGAAGGAGAGCCTGCGCAGAGAGCACTGTCTCTTTGGGTTCCTGATTTCACCGTGATGGCAGCAGAGGATGGCAGAGGACGAGACAGAGGAGTTGAGGAAAGATAGGATTGCCAGGTTGTAGGAATTCTGTTCTCAATCTTTCTCTTCTTTTCAATAAACCCTTAAAAACCTAAACTCGTTTTATCAGTGATTTTAGTCAGTTTCCCCCAAAACTGGGGAAACAGATTAGGACCCACATTTAGAATTTGAAATTATACAATGATACTGGAGCATCCTGGGGATAGAGTAAAAATCTAACCTACTTCATCTTCAGGCAGTAGGGTTAAAGGTAGTTTTGTGATATAATGAATATCCTAGCCAGAATTTAAATAATTAAATGAACATTTTAGATAAGGCAATAGTAGTAGGACTGTCACTGGGATGTATATGAAAAGTTCCAAGGGAATAGTAATAATAGCTCACATTTTTATAGTACTTTAAGGTTTATAAAGCATTTTCTTCAAACTATCACCATTAGGTAGGTGGTACAAAGATTACTACCTTCATTTTACAGCTGATAAAATTGGGGAAATTACTGTATGACAGAATTTGGAGGATTTTGAGTTGGATTTAAAGAACAGTCATTACTGGATCAATGCCAAGCTGAAGGAGGGTCTATATTGTAGTGCTTCAGGGATTTGTCTTGTTCCTGTGCTATTCAACATTTTTGTCGATGACTGGACAAAGGCATAGAAGACATGTTGTAGATGACACAAAACTGGGAGACATCAAATATGGCAGACGATAGGATCCTCATCTGAAATACCTTCAACAGTCTAGGAACAATGGATTGAATCTGGTAACTTGAAATTTCATAGAGATAAATGTAAAGTCCTTAATTTGGGTTCAAAAAACCAAATGTACAAATGAAGGTTAGGAAAGATATGCCTAGGGAATGCTTTCTGTGAAAAAAGATCTTGGCATATCAATGGATTCCCGTATCAATATGAGTCAATCATTTGACAAGACAGTTAACAAAGGTAACATAATCTTCAGCTACATGAATAGAAACATAGTCTGGAATGTGTGCATATATGTGGACATATGTGTGGGTGAAATACTATAACTTTTTTGAGCTCTTCTAAGACCACAGACCACAAATGGAATATTATATTTGGTTCTCAGTGTCACATTTTTGTAATTACATTGACAAGTTAGAACACACACAGAGAAAGTTCACTAGTTATTTTTAATCCAAAATTTCTCTGACTACCCTTTTTTCAGTCCATTGGCACTCACAAGTCTCTAGAGCCATTCTGAGTTTCTCTGGACAAGACAATATTACTTAAAATGGATACAAAATATCTTAGGCTCCTATCCATACATGAAGCACCCATTTTGGCTGGATGCTGAGTGAGAGGCAGCCCAGTACAGTGGAGAGTGGGGCTGGATTGGCAGTCAGGACGAGGTGTTCAGCTTTCCCTTTGGTCACTTCATAGCTTTGCAATCATGGCCTAGTCACATAAGCTCGATGAATTTCACTTTGCTCATCTGTGATATGGGAATAATAAGATCTCACAGGGTTCTTGTGAGTATCAAATAAGATAGTGTATGTAAGCAGCTTTGAAAACTTTACAGTTGCTATATAAATGTCAGCTAGTAATATCTCCTGGAGAACTTTATTCTGTAATAATTACTCATCTCTCTAGGTGTGGCTAAGATGTAGCACTGGGCAGAGATGAAAGAGGAGGCAAGAAGAGCTAATATAATCAAATTCTAGGAAATTTATGGTTTGTTTGTTTTTTTTTTGCAGGCAACGGGGGTAAAGTGACTTGCCCACGGTCACACAGCTAGTAGTAAGTGTCAAGTGTCTGAGGCCGGATTTGAACTCAGGTACTCCTGAATCCAGGGCCGGTGCTTAACCACTGCGCCATCTAGCTGCCCCCTGGAAATTTATGTTTAATATCTACAACGAGGTCATCTCTGTGGGTCTAGGGGAATGAAGAATCTCTAGGTGAAGTCAAGCAAACAAGCACTTAAGAAGTGAGTGTGCCAGATCCTGTGCCAAGTGGTACAAAGAATGCTAAGGCAAATAAACGAATAAATTAATAAAATTATTCACATAAATACATAGACAGTCCCCACCCTTGGGGAGATTATATTCTCACAGGGGAAACAACACAAAAACAACTAGTTACCTTTCACAATTTATAGAATATAATTGGAAAGTAATGTCCAAGAGAAGCCACTAACTTGGGAGGGAGCAGAAAAGGCTTTTTGAAGAATGTGGGATTTGAGCTGAGTATTTAGGCTAGAAAAGCCAGGAACCATAGGAGAGGAGGAAGAGCATTCTAAGCATTGTAGGATCACTAGTGAAAATTTACACATTTGCGAGATGGAGGGTTTTGTGTGAGGTCAGCAAGGAGGCTAGTGTCATTGGATTACAGAACACATGGACGGGAATAAAATGTTATGAAGTTGGGAAAGTTGGGAAAAGGCCAGCTTATAAAGGGCTTTAAACACATTACAAAAATAGATAGATAGAGATACAGATACAGACACAGACACAGACATAGACATAAACATGTCTGTCTGTCTATCTATCTATCTATCTATCTATCTATCTATCTATCTATCTATCTATCTATCTATCTATCATCTATCATCTATCTATCAGAACATTTTATATTTGATCTATCCTGGAAGTAATAGGGAGCCATGGGAGTGTATTGAGTAGGACAGTGACATGATCTAAGCTTTTAGGAAGATACTTTGGTAGCTGAGTGGAGGAAGATGGACTGAAGTGGGGAAAGATTTGAGATAAGGGGATCAACTCAATGGCTATAGTAGTAGTTAAGGTGTGAGGTGAGATAAGAAGCACCATGGTGTACAAGAGAAATTGAAAAAATGGAATCGATAAGACTTAGCAACAGATTGGATATGGGTGTGAGAATGAGGAGTCAAGGACAACACTGAGCTTATGAGTCTGAGGGATGGAAAGGATGGTAGTACCCTGAGCCTTCCATCTCCTGCTGGTTATAGCATGTTCCCTGAAGAAGGGTTTCCGGGGCTAGGCTGGGCATTTTCCACTTACCCCAAAGCAACAATTTCCATCTGTACCAGTACAAGGCATGTACCACCTCCTGCTTCCAACCCAATCTTCCAATTGGGATATGAAGAACCTTCAGTGTAAAGATGAACCCTCCTTTCAATCCAGGCCTTCCACATCCTTCTTTATCTGTCTGTTGAGGGTACAGGCGTGGCAACTTCCACTAAACTCTGAACATTCTCACACTTATTTATACCTTTCACATCGCAGTGATTATGAACTCCTGTAGATCACCCCCTAAACTCCATTCCTTATCCCCTAGTACCTGATTCCTCATTTCTTTCCCATCAATCCTCTCACAATATAGCTTTATTGTAAGTCCACTGAGCCCTTCCACTGTGTCCTCTGATTCCATAGGCAACAAACTTCCCTTCTTCTTAAATTTATTCCTTTCCCACTCCTTCTATCTACTAGCTCTTTTTTTTTTGGGGGGGGGGTCAGGGCAATGAGGGTTAAGTGACTTGTCCAGGGTCACACAGCTAGTAAGTGTCAAGTGTCTGAGGCCAGATTTGAACTCAGGTCCTGAATCCAGGGATGGTGCCTTATCCCCTGTGCCACCTAGCTGCTCCCCATCTATTAGCTCTTACTGAAAGCTGGATTCCCCTTAACAACACAGCCTCCCTGGCCACTCTTTCCAAGACTGAGTGTACCTTCACTCACTCTCTTCAGCTCACTGGTTGAGGCAGGAGATTTGGCATACACCTTGCTCCCCTTAGCCACTTTCAGGTTTCTCCCCACTCTTCCTTTGAGATTTGTGTGATTCTTATCTATTACCCAATTGAAATGTTGGTAGCTGTTATCTACAGACTCCAGGTCATCCCCCTCCCTTTACCTAATGAAGGCTTAAAATTTTTCTTTCCTCCCCAAGTCCTGCCCACATACTAGGGGACTTCAACATATATATTGATTTTTCCTCAAATACCCTAACCACTCAATTTTTCAACCTACTAACCTCCCATGAGCTACTACTTCACCCCACCTCAGCTACACACAAAGATGGTCTTATACTTGATCTTGTCATTTCCCCCACAAATGTACTACCTCCGTGTTCAAGAATTTTGAAATTCCCTTATTTCACCAATCTATTGGCTTTTTTTTTTCAGAGCAATGGGGGTTAAGTGACTTGCCCAGGGTCACATAGCTAGTAAGTGTCAAGTGTCTGAGGCTGGATTTGAACTCAGGTCTTCCTGAATCCAGGGCTTGTGCTATAAAGCACAAGTGGATAACCACTGCTCCACCTAGCTGCTCCAATCTATTGGCTTTTTATCTCTTTTTTTCTTCCCTTTCATAACCTTACACTTTATCTTCACTGTGACCTCTGATCCCTGGATGCCTCAGTTCTCTCCCAGGCCATCTCCCCTACACAAGCCACTCTCTCTTCTTCTCCCTATCTTTATTTTTGATGGACCAATTCAATTCTACACTATCCTTTTCTCTTGAACCCCTATCATATTGCTGATTATGCCGAGCCAAGCCTCAGCCTTGGATCACTCCCACTATTTGTAACCTTTGCTCCTACCATGTGCTGCTAAGTGAAGCAGGGTGTGGGGTGGGGATAGAATCACACAACCATTCTGATGGGTCCACTACAATGTTATGTTATATAACATCAACTGGGCCCTCAGTGATGCTAGGCAATCCTACTCCCTTATCCATTCACTATCCCACTCTCCACATTGGCTCTTCCAAATGTTTTCATTCCTCCTCAAACCCATGGCTCCTCCTCCCTGCCCCCTCCACCTTAGCTGAGAACATTGTCTCATATTTTACAGAAAAAATTGAGGCCAGTCACTGTGAACCTCTTCTTCTCTTCATCTATTCCTCAGGTGCTTTCTGACACTCTTTCCTCTTTCACCCCTGTCTCACATAAGGAAGTGCCCTCAACTCCTTACCAAGGCTAACCCCTCTACTTGTACAAGTGAATCCATTTCATCCCATTTCCTTCAAGAGATTTCCCCTTCTGTCATACCCACCTTTTCAATTATTTTCTATCCTTCCTCTGTTCGCTCATTTCCTAGTGCCTACAAACATGTGCCTCTCTTCCCTATTCTGAAAAAAACCCTCACATGACCCTTGCATCCCTGCTATCATCCGATGTCTCTTCTGTCCTTTGCAGCTAAACTCCTTGAAAAGGCCCTCTACAATAGGTGCCTCCACTTTCTCTCCTTTCCCTTTCTTCTTAACCCCTTACAATTTGCCTTCTGACCTCATTTCACTAAAACAGTTTTCTCCAAAGTTACTAAAGATTACTTAGTTGCTACATCCAATGGCTTTTTCCTCAATCCTCATTCTCCTTGACCTCTCTGCAGCCTTTGAAACTGTTGATCACTTCTTCCTCCTTGATACTCTCTTCTGTTGAGGTTTTCAGGACACCACTCCATCCTGGTTTTCCTCCTACCTATCTTACTTCTCTTTCTCTGTCTCCTTTGCTGGATCCTCCTCTGGGTCATGCTCTCTAACTGTAGGTGTCCCTCTGGGTTCTGTCCTGGGCCCTCTCCTTTTTTCCCTCTCTACTAATTACCAACTCTAAGCTGATGATTCTCAAATCTACCTTTCCTGCCCCAGTCTCTTTGCTGTCCTCCAATCTCACATATCCAACTTCCTTTCAGACATCCAGAAGTAGATGTCTAAAACACATCTTAAATTCAATATGTCCAAAACAGAGACCATTATTTTCCACCTTTCCCCATCTTCCCTATTACTATAGAAGACAGCACCATCTTCCTAGTCCTCTGGGCTTAGGATAACCTAAAGCTTATCCTGGACTCGTCTCTATCTTTCACCCCTATATCCAAGCTGTTGCCCAGGTCTGCTGATTTTAACTTTACAACATCTCTTGAATATCTCCCTTTCTCCCTTCTGACACTGCCACCACTCTAGGGCAGGCCCTAATTACCTCACACTTGGATAGCTGCAAGAGCCTACTGGGGTGTCTGCCTGGCTCAAGTTTCTTCCCACACTAATCCATCCTCCATTCAGCCACTAAAGTGATTTTCCTAAAGCACAGGTCCAATTATGTTACCCCACTACTCAATAAACTTCAGTGGTTCCCTATTGTCTCCAGAAGCAAATACAAAATGCTTTGTTTGATATTCAAAGGCCTTGATAACCCAGCTCTCCTACTTTTCCAGTTTTCTTATGCCTTATTCCCCAACTTCCTTCAATCCAGGGACATTGGCCACCTGACTGTTCCACAAAGAAGACATTACATCTCTGGGCTCCAAGAATTCCCTTCAGCTGTCTGCCATACCTACAACACTCTCCTTCCTCACTCCAAGTTCCAACCTCCTTGGCTTCCTTTAAATCCCAGATAAAATCTTGCCCTCTATAGGAAGTCTTTTCCAAACCATCTTAATTCCAGTGACTTATCTCTGTTAATTATTTTTTATTTATCCTTGCATATAGTTTGATACACACACACACACACACACACACACATATATATATATATATATATATATACATAAAAACAGACACACATATTTGTGTGCATGTTGTCTCTCTTATTAGTTTGTAAGCTCCTTGAGAGAAGGGACTGTCTTGCCTTTCTTTTCAATTCGGCGCTTAGCACAGTCTCTGGCATATAGTAGGTACTTAATAAATGATTGTTGACTGATTGATGGTGCCCTTGAAAATAATACAGAAGTTTGGAATAGGTGAGGGTTTTGAGAGAAACATAGTAAGTTCACTTTGGGACACTTTGAGTTTAAGCTATCTATGGGTTTTCCAGTTTGAGATGTATAATAGACAGAAAAGGGACTGGCAGTTAGGAGAGAGATTAGGGAGGGATAATTGGATCTGAGAATCATCTACATACATATGATAAATAATCTATGGGAACTGAGTTCACCAAGGAAAGTAATATATAGGGAGAATATAAAATGGTCTAGGACAGAGCCTTGGGGGACACCGAGTGTTTCAAATGAGATAATACTTAGTATAGTGCCTGGCAAATAATAGGTGCTTAATAAATGCTTCTTTCCTTTCCTTCTCTCCTCACCTCTGTTTGTTGGGTATGGCCTGGATGAAGATCCAACAAAGGAGACCGAATTGACACCGTTCAGTCATTTCAGTCATGACCCATTTGAGGTTTTCTTGGCAAAGATACTGGAGTAGTTTTGCCATTTCCTTCTCCAGCTCATTTTATAGATGAAGAACCTGAGGCAAACAGGGTTAAATGACTTGCCCAATGCCACAGAACTAGTAAGTGTCTGAGGCCACATTTGAACTCAGAAAGATGAGTCTTCCTGACTTTAGGCCCAATGATCTATCTATTTCACCACCTAGGAGACTAAGAGACTCAGGTAAATGAGTAGGAAGAGAATAGAAAGAGGCAGAGAGAGAGCAAGCAGTACTCTCACTAGAGAGCAAAACATTGTTGTTGTTTGTCCTTTATTTCTCCAAAAGTACCATGACATTGGGGTGATGTCAAGACTTGCAATGAATTGGAAGGGCTGTGTAAGGTCACCATCCTTACTTTTGCCTCCAAAGCCATCTGGGTCCAGTGGCAAGATATTAGGACAACTGAAGATGGCCCCAGATGTTTGAGGTAATCAGGGTTAAATAACTTGCTCAAGGTCACACAGCTAGTAAGTGTGTGAGGTGAGATTTGAACTCAGGTACTCCCAACTTCAGGGCCAGTGCTCTATCCACTGTGCCACCTAGCTGCCCCTAGAGAGCAAAGAGTAACAAGGATACAAAGGTACAGAGAGGTTAAGAAGGAAGAGTATTGAGAAGAGGCCATTAGATTTATCAATTAAGATAACTTTGGAGAGATACTTAAAATTATAGCATAGCGTGAACCCATAGAATTTAGAAATTGAAGCAATCTTTAAAATCACCCAGCCATGAGACTACAAATCTAGAGATGAAGGGGACTCCAGAAGTCATCTATTCCATTTCTCTTGTTTTTTAGATGAAGAAACTAAAACTAAGAGGGGTAGTGATGGGTCCAAAGTCACACCAGTAGTAAGCACCAAAAGTGAGACTTGATCTCAGGTTAGTACTATTTAGAGTCAGTACCATTATATATCATGGATCATGCTACCTTGCTTTATAAGGACAATGAGGATTAGTGGAACCAAGTGTCTTGTCCAAAGACATACAGGTAGTAAATAGTGGAGTTGGGATTCAAATTCAGGTCCCTTGACTCCAAATCCTATATTCTTTCCACTGTAAATGCTACATTAAAATGAATGCATCACTGGGACTTAACAATGATGTGATGACTGAAATATAAACATACCTTCTAACTCTAAGGTTTACAAAGCCTTTTTTCCCTGTGAAGTTGATAGTATAGATATTATTATTCCCATTTTACAGATGGGGAACCCAAGGTTCAGAATATTTAAATGACTTAAAGTTATGCAGGTAGAGGAGTTAAAATTCAACAGCGAGTCTTTTTTGCTCCAAGTTCAGTGCTCGCTTTTGCTACAATTAGGGCACTTTTCCATCACCCTTTCTGAGGCTCAGAAATCATCCTCATCTCTTGATTTTGTGTCTTGGTTCCAGAGTTTGGCCACACAGGTGGGCAGAGTTAAGACTGAGGACTTAAGAGCGAAGTGGCTGAAACTCCATCATAAAAAAGGAAAATCCAACACAAAATCTTTCATGTGGCCCCCCGGCTGGCTGATGTGAAGGAGGTGATTACTAGACTTTTACTACCCTCGTTTTGATAAAGCTGTTTTTTCACCCCCACACCTATGTTCAAGGTTAATTCTGTGTTATTTTCTCCACTGCAGGCCTTTACAGAGTGCCACAGGGAGTAGCGTCTAGTGAAGCAAGGCTGGGGAGGCAGGCGGTGGAGCTGTGTTAACTCTGAATGTGACTGGGAGGCAGGCTTAAGCTGATGGCAGAAGAACAAGTGTTTTTCAGGTGTTAAATGCAAAAGGAGAGAACAGTCAGGCCTCTGGAGCATCCACTCTTTTAGAGAAAGCCACAGGTTGGCTCCCAGCTGCTGCTTCCAGATCCTTAGAGATTATGTTGGGAGAAATCAGAAGAAGGCAGTGGGGGAGAGGCCTGGCTCACTGGCAGAATAATAGCTTGGGAGAGCAGAGATGCTGGTGATAGCAAGGAGAGCTGGGAGAGGTGTCAGCAGAGAGCTGACTAGGGAGGATGGCTGAGAAAGCCTCCCGGGGGTGGTTGGGGACCCTGTGGGTTTGGCTAATGGGCCCTGTTCTGATCTTTTTGAGAATAATCATTCTGAACATACTTCTCATCATCTGTCTTCCCACTATAGGCTTGTGAAACCATAAGGAAGAGGGTGTTTGGGGTGTGTGGCTGAGGGGGAGACATACGGTTAGATTAGGTCACCTCCCTAAGAAGTCTGGGGAGTGTTCTGTAATTAGGAAATCAGGCCTGTTTGCCTTCCTTTATACCTCATTGTTGTTCAGTCACTTCTGATTCTTCGTGACAACATTTTTGGTTTTTCTTGGCAAAGATACTGGAGTGGTTTGCCATTTCCTTTTCCATTTTACAGCTGAGGAAACTGAAGCAAACAGGGTGACTTGCCCAGGGTCACACAGATAGTAAGTCTCTGAGGCCAGATTTGAATTCAGGAAGATGAGTCTGCCTGATTTTAGGCCTGGCTCTATATCCACTGCACCGCCTAGTTGTCCCTAGAGTCAGAAGAGATGGGTTCAAATTCTAAATCTGTCGCTTACAAACTATGTCACATTGGTCAAGTTACTGAACCTCTCCAGGCCTCAGTTTCTTCATCTTTAAGATAAGGAGAGAACACTGTGGACTGGAAAACCTCTAAGATT
Organism: Dromiciops gliroides; assembly: GCF_019393635.1. Classification (NCBI taxonomy): domain Eukaryota; kingdom Metazoa; phylum Chordata; class Mammalia; order Microbiotheria; family Microbiotheriidae; genus Dromiciops; species Dromiciops gliroides. Next base: position 502,547,395 of record NC_057863.1, on the reverse strand, counting down.
CCTTTCAGCACTAAATCTATAATCCTGTGTCTAAGAGGTAGAAGAGAGCTTTCCATCAAATTTGCCAATGATGTGAAGCTGGGAGGGATAGCTAACAGACTAGAAGAAGAAAACGTTTAAATTACACTCCAAGGTTTTGACTAGAAAGAAGGTGGTGATATCAGTTGTGCCTATCTTATAGATGAAGAAACTGAGGCTCAGAGAGGTTAAGCAACTCACTTGTCATTACACTAATAAGCTGTTGAGGTGGGATTTGAATTCAGGTCCTCCATATCCTAAGTCCTATGTTCTTTCCACTTTACCACACTATCATCACCCAGGTACTTTTCTTGCATATGCCAGGGAATTTCTTCTAAGGCATCCTAGGACCAACTTTCCTAAGGGTAGGAAGTGTATACAAGGCATTGCATTTGACTAGCTGGTACTGTTAAGGGAATTATGTTTTTTTAAAAAATCATAAACTATCAAATGCCATGGAAACACTTATTAATCCTGGGGGGCTGGAGCTCCAATGATTTTGGAGCATTGCAGTGGCTTTGGTTTCCAGTGAGCGGTTATGAAACTCATTCAAAGCTCTCTGTTTCTTGGACTAGAAATCAGAGCACTCAGTACACATTGATTTAGTGTCTTCTGTCAAAGCATATCAAAGCAAGTAAGCAGCAGAAACCCCTCCTATGCCCTTGGGTGGAGAGCGGCACAGAGCAGTGGGCACAGAGCAGCAGGCATCCATTTAGCTCTACCAGTGTCTTTCTCGAGCCTTGACGTACCTGAGAACCAGTGTTTCTTTTCCTCAACATCTTTACCCTTCATTCTCTTGCCTTCTAATGAGTCCTCAGCTCCTTTCCATAACAACCCCAAATGATATTTTGCTGTGACTTTGAGCTTGCAGGAATGAGATAGTGTGGATGATAGAAAGGGCACCAGGCTAGGAGACAGGAGACCTGGATCCTCATCCTGGCTCACTGCAGGTGGCTGTGTAAAAACTTGACATCTTATTTGAACTCTCTGATCTTCAGATTCCTCATATATAGTAATAACAGCTAGGATATGTATGTACATATATATATATATATGTGAAAATATATATGTATTCATATATATCCACATACACACACACACACACACATATACACACACACACACACACACAATCACTTAAAGGTTCGCAAAGCACTTGACATATATTATCTCATTTTAACCTCACAACAACCCTGGAAGCATTTATTTATTTATTTATTTATTTATTTTTTGCGGGGCAATGGGGGTTAAGTGACTTGCTCAGGGTCACACAGCTAGTAAGTGTCAAGTGTCTGAGGCCGGATTTGAACTCAGGTCCTCCTGAATCCAGGGCCAGCGCTTTATCCACTGCGCCACCTAGCTGCCCCCTGGAAGCATTTATTAATTCCCTACTACAAGGGGCAGTTAGGTCATGCGGTGCATAGAGCACCAGGCCTGGAGTTGGGAATACCTGAATTCAAATCTGGCCCCAGACATTTATTAGCTGTGTGACCCTGAGCAAGTCATTTGACTCCATTTACCTCGGTTTCCTGATCTATAAAATGAGCCAGAGAAGAAAATGCGAACCAATTCAGTATCTTTGCTGAGAAAACTCCAAAAAGGGTCACAAAGAGTGGAGCACAACTGAACAACAACAACTATGTGCCATCACTGTTAAACACTAGGGATACAAAGAAAGGCAAAAGATAGTTTCTGTCCTTAAAAAAAGCCCACAGTCTAATGGAGGAGACAACATGCAAATAAATATGTAAAATCAAGCTATATACAAACTAAGTTGGAGACAATTACTAATGACAGTATATGAAAAGTGCCAAATATTTGAGGTCATAGCTTACATTTTTGTTGTGCTTTCAAGGTTTAAAAAGCTCTTGGTATCTTGACATTGTGAGGATAGCAGAGGAGCTTCCCACTGGGTATACACTGCTGTTACATGATGGCTTAACCACCTTTTTTTCTAGTCTACTCTATAATGATATTACTTCTCTTCCACAATTCATCATTGGTAAGGAGTTGTAGCCTACTTATCCTACCATAAACATTTCTATTGTACTTTGGGGCAGCTAGGTGGCACAGTGGATAGAGCACAGGGCTGAGAGTCAGGAAGACATCTTTCTCAATTCAAATCTGGCATCAGACACTTATTAGCTGTGTGAACTTGGGCAAGTCACAATCCTGTTTGCCTTAGTTTCCTCATCTGTAAAATGAGCTGGAGAAGGAAATGGCAAGCCACTCAATTATTTCGGGCAAGAAAACCCCACATGGACTGAAATCACTAAGCAACAATTGTACTTTGAGTGATCTATAATTTGTATTCTTGTGAGCAACCTGCAAGATTCTACAATTAGCAGCCATATAGCACCACCAAAAGATATTGTTGCCAATATTATGGGACTTTGTTTCAAGGAAGACTTTGGGGTCATTACAACATAGATAATTTTGTTTAGCAATCCTCTGATTATTCATATCAAGTGAGGCATAAAAGAAGGATATGTTTGTGAACATATAGGTATTTGCTGCTGTCACATAGTATGCTCAGAGTTTAAATGGAATATGGATTCCCTATACACACTACAGAGTTTCCTAAATGCAGTCCATAATAAGTTAAAAGAGATTATCCTAACTATCCACACAGGAAGAAAGGAAATCAAATGGATGAAGAAGGGTGTCCAGATGATGTTATATAGGTGGATGGGAAGAAGCTTGGGCAATGTAAAGAGTGGAGTCTCTGGAGGAGAGGTTTGTTGCTGTTCAGTTGTTTGACTCATGTCTGACTCTCTGTGACCTCATTTGGGGTTTCTTGGAAGAGATACTGGAGGGGTTTGTCATTTCCTTCTCCAGCTCATTTTATAGATGAGGAAACAGAGGCAAACAGGGTTAAGTGACTTGCCCAGGGTCACACAGCTAGTAAATATTTGAGGCCAGACTTGAACTCAGGAAGATGAGTCTTCCTGATTCTAAGAGCCATACTCTATCCACTGCACCACCTAGCTACCCCAAGGAGTAGAGAGCATAGGGGTTCAATTCTTGCCTTTGATGCTTAATAAAACCATCAAATTGTGTGACTTTGGGTAAATTACTCCACCTCTCTGGGTATCAGTTTCCTTATCTGCAAAATGAGAGTTGTTGACTAGATGGCCTCTGAAGTTTCTTCTACTTCTGATCTCACAGAGTTGGTCCTTCAATACACATATTTTGTGTCTAGACACTGGATGGACAATGAGAGGAAAGTAGGGTGTATTGTCTTTGGGAAATTGTGTAGTGCTCTTAATTACTCCAAGCTTCTCCCTGAAATAAAGGGATTATTAAACACAGATGACATTCTCGTCAATTTAGGTGTAGCCCTGCCTAAAAGAACAAAGATGAGTCAGATGTGCCCTTAAAAAGCTTTCTAGTCTAAGCACTCTTTGGAATCTTGTACTTCTTACAATTGTGGTTCATGATACTTAGAGATAACTACTCTAATAGGAATAGAATCATTTCTGTTCTCTACTGAAAATTTGAGAGGGGGAAGGCATGTGGGATGGGGCAATGGCAATAAGGAAAGGGGGAAGAAGAGAAGGAATGATGCTTCTGTTCAGGTTGTAAGGATGTCCATATAGGTCTTTGGTGAAATTAACATTTTTTTATATTCTAAGTCAACTAATAAACATTTATTAAGTGCCTCCTATGTGAAAGGCACTGTGCTAAATGCTGGGGATATGAAAAGAGACCAAAAAAAAGTTCCTGCCCTCAAGGAGCTTACAATCTAATGGGTGAGACAATCTGCAAACACATATATACCAAGTAAGCTATATATAGGATAAATAGGAAATAAGAGGGAAGACAATAAAATAAAAAGAAATTAGAAAAGGCTTTCAGTAAAAGATTTTAGTTGGGACTTTAGGAAGCCAGGGAGGTCAATAGTCAGAGGGGAGAAGGAAAACATTCCAGGCATGGGGGGACAGCAAAAGAAAATGCCCAGAGTCAAGAGATGAATTGTTTTGTTCCTAGAACATTCAGGAGTCTGGCATCACTGGATCAAAGAGAATACATCAGGTACTAAAGTAGAAGACGACTGGAAAGGTAGGAGGGCACTAGGTTACAAAAGGCTTTGAATATCAAACAGAGAATTTTATATTTACTCTTGGAAGCAATAGAGAACCACTGGAGTTTATAGAGGAAGGGGGTGATATGGTCAAACCTGAGCTTTAGGAAAGTCACTTTAGCAACTGAATGGAGAGTGAGTTAGAGTAGGGAAGGACTTGAGTCAGGCAGACCCACTAGCAGGCTATTACAACAATCCAGGAGTGAGGTGATAAGGGCCTACACTAGACTGGTACCAGTGTCAGAGGAGAGAAGAGGTCATATCTGAGACATGCTGCAAAGATGCAATTAACGGAGCAGCTAGGTGATGCAGTGGATAAAGCACTGACCCTGGATTCAGGAGGACCTGAGTTAAAATCCAGCCTCAGACACTTGACACTTACTAGCTTCTGTGTGACCCTGGGCAAGTTGCTTAAGCCTCATTGCCCCACAAACAAAAAGAAAGGAAGGAAGGAAGGAAGGAAGGAAGGAAGGAAGGAAGGAAGGAAGGAAGGAAGGAAGGAAGGAAGGAAGGAAGGAAGGAAGGAAGGAAGGAAGGAAGGAAGGAAGAAAAAGAAATTGACAGGCTTTGGCAAGATTGGATATGGGGGAGTGAAGGATAGTGAGGAAACCAGGATGACTCCTGGTGTTGTGAGCCTGAGTGACTGGGAGGATGGTGTTGCCCTCTACAGTAGTAGGGAGGGTAAGAAGTGGAAAGAGTTTTAAGAGGAAAGATAATGGCATATCGAGTTTAAGATGTCTACTGCAACTCTGAGCATACTATGTGACAGCAGCACATGTCTGAAAGGCATTTGGAGATGGGAGGTTGGAGATCCACGATGAATTTCTAATAATGCATAAGCTAGTGTCCCTGGCAAAGAAAGTGGTAGGGAAACTGGTGGGTGGGGAACTAAGGCGGAGGCTGGCCCTGTGTTGCCAGAAATAGGAGCTACTCAGGACAGAGGTGACTCATCCAAGCGGTTCCCTGAAGGCGAGGAGAACCCCTTCTAGAAAGTGTCAAAATTAGCAAACTCAAAGGGCTATACCCAGTTGCTAGTGGTTATTTCCCAGCTGCAGGACTCTGATAAAGCTGCCTTTCTCTGCTCCAGCTTTGACTGCATCAAGTACTAGCAATACCACTTTCTCTACTAGGTCTTATTCTAGAGTTCCACAGAAGGGAAAGCCTTTCCTAATATCCAATCTCAGCAGACACGGGCCACACCCCACAAACTCTATCAAACGGGCACGCACATAGACCTGGGAGGCTGGCTAGTCGAGTGCTGCTGTCACATGTCCAGGTAAGGATAGCTCCCATGGTGCCTAGAACGTAGAAGGTACAGCATAAATACTTGTAGATGTGACTTTATTGATGCGATTTATTTTTATTGTTTATTCTTAAATAGAGGGGCATTTGGCCTCAGCTATCTGGTTTCCCTCTGGGGGAAAACAAAAAGATCAGGATCAGAGGCTAATGGGGACAATCGAATCCAGGAGTCGCATGTATCCTTGTCTGCTGCTATCCTGCAGACTGGCTGCTCTGAGCATCGGTGAATGCTAAGGGACCTCTTAGCCTTCCACATGTGTGTCATTCCTTCAATCTCCATCCAAGTTTGATTTCCAGTAACCCTTGGGGGAGACTTCAGAGTGTAATGAAAAAAAAAGAAAAAGAAAAACTCCGTCAAGTGGAGTAATTGGCTGTTCTCTTACCCCTCCCCACATGCTTCTTCATTTTGTGCCTGTCCTCTTTGTCACAGGCCCCGGCCCCATTCAACTTGGGAAACAATGCCACCTCCGCTGTCCCCTTCACCTGACTTCGCTACCTGCTCAGAAACCCATCTCCTGCTTTTCCTTTTGATGCCTTCTCCTTAGTTGCCACGAAGAAGTGCTCGTATCAGCAAACAGATGGCGGCTGAGGCATGTAGCATAAAATATATTTATCAAGGCAAACAGCTGTAGCCCATTTCATTCCGAAGATTTCTATTAAAAGTTCTCAGGAGCTACAAGCTGCTCAGAGTCTGCAGTCTGAATACAGCCCCGGGAGCAGGCGGCTTTGTGCACTACGCAACCCCCTCCGTGCCTTTCTTTGCAGGTCCAAAGAGAAAGCAGACGGTCTCCTGTATTCCTTTTTGCCGGCTTCAATTATAATGACACAATCGAATTGGCATCCTTTGCCTTCCTCCATTCACGGAGTTGAGGGGGGGTACACCCGAATAGCTTTCGCTCTCCAAGCACCACATTAGACAATGGCATCATAGTAGCCAAACAATTGAAGTGAATTGTAATGGAGAATGTCTCCGAAGTAGCTTCTCTGGGGTGTTCCCTTCCCCCTTGTATAATTGAGGAAGACTCATATAACGTTAGAGTTTGGAAAGCACCTTTGACATTCCCTCATTTCTCTGATGTAAAAGGGAGGCCTAGAGGTAAATGGGCTTGCCCAGTATCATACAGCTAGTGATAGGAAGAGGTACTGTTATCAGAAGTTTGTTTGTATACAAGGCAGTGGCATTTGTGAAGTTTTTGTTTGTTTGTTTTGGTTCGTGGGTTTTTTTTTTTTGTGTGTGTGAAGCAATTGGGGTTAAGTGACTTGCCCAGGGTCACACAGCTAGTAAGTGTTAAATGTCTGAGGTTGGATTTGAACTCAGGTCCTCCTGACTCCAGGGCCGGTGCTCTATCCACTGTGCCACCTAGCTGCCTCCCTTTTTTATGCCAAAGAACCCTGTGGATGCTCATTCCTCTCACTCTGGGGAACTGAAAAAACATTACGTTTCATTAATCTGTCTAATTTGCTTATTTTCCCTCTTTTACTATATGAGGCTCTCCTTCATAGGTGAGGAAGTCAGTCAATATACATTTGTTAAGTACCTACTATGTGCCAGCTGCAGTGTTAAACTGTGCTTAGACAACATGGGATAGTGAGTAAAGAGCTGACCTCAGAGAAAAGAAGACCTGGGTTTCAAGACTCCCTCTCTCTCTCTCACACACACACACACACACACACACCCACCACTAGTTGTATCACTTACATACTCAGTGCCTCTAGGAAATTCTTCAAGGCTCTATGTTGCAGAGGAGTTCATCTATATGGGTGCAGGGAATCCCCTCATTTCAAGGCCCCTACAAAGGGAAAAATACAGTTCTGGTCTAAGAAAAAAATACTTTTCCATTATTCTTATTCTATAATATTTCAGAGATAGATAAAAGTAACTACTACATTATCTCAGGGACAGTTCAATTGGTAGAGCCTGGTGGTAATGAGGGCAAGGTCACAGTGTTAAGTCTGATACTGGTCAGTTATTTTGACTTAAAAACTGTTCCCTAACCACAAATCTAATCTGAATGAGCCATGATGAGAGAGTCATAAGGAAGCCTAGCAAATAATAGCAACATAATCATATGTGGTACCACGGAAAGGGTAGGTGTGGTTGTGTGGGAGACACAATACACTTGGAAATTTTGCCAGTAATTGACACAAAGCTCACTAACCTAGAGTTTGGATAATAATACTGACAACAAAAATGATGATAATATGTCATAATATAACATATATTTACTGAGGAGATATAGCAAAAGCCAAAATACAAAAACCTCCACTACTGGGTGCCCATTCTCCTCTACCCCCTGGATCCCTGAGGAGAGTGGACTCGAACAGAGAGGAATGACTAGCAACATTCCCTCCGCCAAGTTAGCTTCTTTCAATGTTGCCTCCTTGCTTGCAGGACATAGTGTGTTAGCAGCCAGGTCGATTATCCTGCTGTTTTAGGTCTTGAAATTTGCTCTTCAGGACTGGCTTCTCAGTAGGCTCAGCTGCTGCAGCTGCAAACAGATTTTGCTACAGACTCCAGGTGTTGGACCTTTGGTGGCCCTTCTGATTTGTCAAAGCTCACAAGGTTGTAAGTGGATCCATTCCATCTGTCATACTTGTTCCCCCAAGATTAGGAAAGAATAAACACAACGGAGACGCAGACATGGTATACTGCATTCACAGCCACATGATCGTGATGACAGGGAATATGGTGGCTGGTAGCAGGAAGCTTGCTGCTTCTTTCATTGCTACAATATCTTTTTCACTCTGCCGAGAGGCATGCAAAATATTTTTCTTCCTTCTCATTCCAGGGAATGAAAGTTCTGCTTGAGCCTTTCATATGAATGCTTAGTTCAGTCTCAGCAGCCAGTTTGTGGGCTTTTTGTCACCTTGCAGTAAGCAGAGAGAAAACAATCATAGGGCACCTGCTCATGCTCTAAGTTAGGGAGAAAAAGAGGCCCTCCATGTAGTATTTCCTGAAGGATGCTTAGCAAGACTCCACATAGACATGGAGAAGGCAGAGAATATTGCACATGCTCCAAGTCCCCCCAATCATTTAACATATTATAATGATAGTAACAACATACAATCAGATATCATTTCAAAAGATATTTCATTTTAAATTCATGGAATAAAAATATTTCTATAACATAGTATAATAAAAAATATTGGATTGCACATGAATGCAAATCTACCATGTACAATTTGCTATTCCTTTCAAATAAAATATTATATACATACATATATATATATACATATAAAATTATTCTCGACCTACTTCTATTTTTCAGTTCTTGCTCCAGATGCAGATAGTATCTTAAGAATCCACTTCTTTGAGCTATTTAAACATTAAGCACTTCTGCCTATCTGCAGTCATTTTATCTCTCCCTACTCAATGACTTTTTGAAGATCACCAATGAAAGCTCAATGATCACTTCAAGTTTTTTTTTTCAGTTCTCTAGAACGTTTCCATTGGACTCTAGGACTCCATGAGGGCAGCTAGGTTTTCTTTGCTTATCTCTTCCATTTTCTTGGGTTTCATTGCCAGTTAACCACCTTTGTTCCATAATATTCATTCCAAAGATCATTTTTCCAGGGTTGATAAAAGAGAAGCAGAAAAGGAGTTGGAATGATATTTCTCCTCATTTTTGTACCTTGTTATGGACCACTCCAAGCAGATGTTCTATCCTTCATTTATTCTTCTTCTTGCCATTCAAATAGGTCTTATCCTTTCCAACATTATTACTGTAAAAGGGTACCCCTTTTATTTTTGTCTTTATCCTTAGTGATTTGCCTTTTTACATCAACTTTTTAAAAAAATCTGCACTGGTTGATAAGATCCCAGCCTCATTATAGCATAACTGCAACTAATCTTCTTAGACATGTCCCCTTGTCTTCCTCAATGAAATCATCTATGATTTAAGAACAAGAATTTTGTTCTTAAGAGCCTCTCATCCTGTTACAGCCAATTCCTTTTTAGAGAAATTAGCCCTTGGGATCCTAACTAGCTTTTCTTAGAGGGTTAATTTTTTTTCATTCAAAATCTAGATTACACCTGGTATCACCCTACTCATCTATAACAACCTTTGGCACACTCACTTCAAAAATTTGTCATTGAATTCCCGCTTCTGGCTAGGAGGTCTATAGTATACAACCATCACTATATTTTTCCTGTCTCTCCTTTTTATCCTAAGTTATATTCTCTCTGAGGGGATCCTTAGGTTTGCAGATTTCAACAAAGGAATAAATCTTCTTGATACATGATGCTATTTCACTAACCAGCAAATTAATATTTTAAATTTATATTATGGGTCACACTTCCATCATTCCATTCCAGCTATGATTTATAACCATGAATATCTCAGTGACACATAATCTTTTAAGTTAAGCATTTAACCTCTTTATACCTCAATTTCCTCATCTGTAAAATGATGATGTTCAGTCATTTTTCAGTCATGTTCAACTCTTGGTGACCCCATTTGGGGTTTTATTGGCAAAGATGCTGTAATATTTTGCCATTTCTTTCTCCAGCTCATTTTGCAGATGTGGAAACTGAGGCAAAGGGGATTAAGTGTTTACCTAGAGACACATAGCTAGTATCTGAAGCCAGATTTGAACTCAGGAAGAAGAGTCTTTCTGACTCTAGGTGTGGCATTCTATCCATTGTACCACCTAGCTGAACAAAATGATGATAATATCATCTATTTCCTTTATTACAAGGTAGTTCGAGGATAAAGTGGAGTAATATATAGAAAACCCTTTCATAGGATCATGGTTAGGGCTGAAAGAGACCTTAGAAGTGATCTAGTCCAATTTCCTCTTTTTTCCAGATTAATAAACTGAGTCCCATATTGATTAAGTGTATAAGATCCTATAGATAGCGAGTAACATTAAGCTATATATTATGAAACAACAGGTTACATAAATATTGGCTATGATGGTGATGGTATCATGTTTATTAGTCCATTGATAAATATTTATTAAGCTCCTAATGTGCATCACTGGGCAGCTAGGTGAAGCAATGGATGGAAAGTTAGGCCTGGAGTCAGGAAGACTCATCTTCTGGAGTTCAAATCCAGCCTTAGATGCTTACTTGCTGTGTGACCCTGGGCAAGTCACTTAACCCCCGTTTGCCGCAGTTTCCTCATCTGTCAAATGAATCAGAGAAGGGAATGGCAAACCACTCTAGTATCTTTGCTGAGAAAACCACACAATGGGGTCTTGAAGAGTTGGAGATGACTGAAACAACTGAATAACAACACCAACAACTTGTCTTAATATTACTAGCTCACACTCCTTATTACTTATTACACAATGCATTGGTGTGCAGACATTTGAGATCATGAATATAGTTTCCAGTTATTTCTAGTTCTTTTATACAGTCAGCCAGTTAGTCAGTTAGCCTTTGTTAAACACCTACAATATGGCAGGAACCACTTTACTAAGCGCTGGGAAGGAACTTATAGTCTTATGGGGGAGACAACATGCAAACCGCTATGTACAAGATACACATAGATGAAATTGCAGGTGGTCTCAGAGGGAAGGCACTTAGATTAAGGAGGCCTGAGAAAGGCTTCTCCAACAAATTACTGTTCTTTTCACTATTCCTCTTCTTCCTGTACATACTTGTTCCTTTTGGACAGTATCTTGGTTTTGCATCTGAGAATCTTCCTTATTCTTTTTTTTTTTCCTTTTCTACTTAGTGTTCTTCAGGTGAGTTCAGCAAGTCCCCAAGCAAATAAATTTTTCTTTGTGGTCTTAATCAGTTTCACTCTGTCCCTGGCTGAATGCCTGTCTAAACCATGGTCCCCAAAGCCAATTCTTGTTTGTTCTCTGACACCATTTTTTTGGCCAGATGTTCACTCCCCCCCTCCCCATCCTCTAACATCCCTAACTCCAGCCAGGATCAGGGAATCATGGTGCAGTAGAAAGTAGGCTGAATTTAGAGTGGGAGCATCTGCGTTTGAATCTTGTCTCTACTAATTAGGAACTGTGCGATCTCAGGCAAGTTACTCTTGCCTCCCCAATCCCCCCAGGGAATCAGTTTTCTTACCTTTAAAATAGAGTTGGACAAGATGATCACTAAGGTCCTTTAGAGTTCTAAATCCCATGGTGCTATGTAAACACCACCTATGCTTCCAAGTCCTCCAGTATTATTGCCAGGAATTTATAATCTGTCTGTATTATTCCCCTAAAGATAACCATGAGTGGTTAGTGGTCAGCAACATCTAGCTGGAGGAGCAATGCAAAACTCTATGCCAATCATAATTAAAAGCATTTACATAGTGCTCTAAGGCTTGAAAAACACCTTACAAATATGATCTTACAACCTGGAAGGCAGGGTTACTATTGTCCCCATTATACAGATGAGAAAACTGAGACAGATGATAAGTTACTTGCAGGTTATGTAAGTGTTAGAGTAAATGCTTGATCTTTGTCTTCTCTCTCTAACCACTGTACCATGTAGCTGTCCTCAATCAATCCACAAACATTTATTAAATGCTTACTACAACAGGGCAGGCACTGTACTAGACATTGGGGATAATAAAGACAAAAATGAAACAATCTCTGCTTGCAAAGAGCTCAAATTTTAATGGGGGAAATAATAACACATACATAAACATGTAAAGAGATTCAATGCTCTATCCACTCTGCTACTTAGCTGCCCTCTATCAATCAATAGGGACAAAAGTGACCCTACCTACCAGGGTTTTTGGCATAGTGTTTTGCCTGTGCCAACATCAGCCAGATGTTATTGGCCAGTATGACATATGTCTTCTTACTATAGCTAACAGCACATGGTTTGGCTACTGGAGAAACTTATGGATCCATCAAAAATCTACCCAGGACTACAAAACGCTGGAGCCTTGGTGAAGACAGGTCTGGACACCAGGTCTTTTGACTCTAAATCCAATACATTCATTATGCTCCAATGCCTTCCTAAAGGACTCCATGCAAATCCATCCTCACTAAAAGCAAGATATCATAAAACTTCTCTTTGATTAATGGTGTGTCAATTGTGCTATTTCCATCTGTAGCTTTTATTATTCCAATGGATTTTTGTCAGAAAAATTAAAAAAAATTTAAAATATTTGATGACATATTATGATATTTTTCAACATTTGGAAGTTTTATTTTAGACAAATTCTGTTTCCTCTTACTTAGTTCTTTCTTTTCCATGCCTGTTTCATCCCCCAGAAGATTTTCCAGAGTCACCACCTTCATCATGCACTTCCATTAGTTTTCCCAGTTCAAACTTGGGCTCCTTGAGTATATTGACTTTTGGAGCAAATACATTATGGAATGAATAAATGAACTGGCAAGCCTTTTCCAATGATGTCTGGAATCAGTTTATTGATAGCTTCTTTCAGGTTATTTGTCTGCTCCTCCAGGGTCATAATTTCCACTAACACTGTAAATTTGAGGGACCTGTTGGTACTATTGCTAGGTATAAAAGGTCGTAATGATAATAGTTGTTGCCCTTAATAAAACCAACTTGGAAGAGGTGGAACAAGTATCCATGGAAAGTTTTGACATCAAAATGGGCTTTAATCATGGTCTTCCATGTTTTTTGACAATGGAATACATCTTGTCCTGGGTAAGGTGCATCCCATGGAAATGAGCCAAAAAGTTTTTGCCCTGAATCTCTTTAGTAATCAGCTTGAACTTAGAAAAAGCAATCTCATTATTCTACAGATCAGTAAAGCTCACTTCAAAAAATACAACCTCGGAGACCATCAAAGGCAATTTTCATTTCTTGAGTTCCTATGACCAATGTCCTGCAAATAATGATTATATTGAACATAGCTGGTGCCTTGATATTATACTGATACTTCAAAAGTGGGTCAATCACTTTCTTCTTGGCTCCCTTCTAGCTGCCTTTGGATAGGTATTTATTCTTGCCAATTGCCATAATCCTCTTCAGAAAGGCAAAAAAACATTCCAAAGGATTTTAAAGAATATTAGACTTGGAAAGGACTTTAAGGATTTTCTATTCAAATGCCTTGGGGGCAGCTAGGTGGCACAGTGGCCCTGGATTCAGGAGGACCTGAGTTCAAATCTGGTCTCAGAAACTTGACACTTACTAGCTGTGTGACCCTGGGCAAGTCGTTTAATCCTCATTGCTCTGCTGTATATATATATATATATATATATATATATATATATATATATATATATATATATGCCTTCATTTTACAGATGAAGAAATTGAGGCCCCAAGTGCTTTCTCAAGGTCACAGAGCTTATTGTGGCTAAAGTAGGATTAGAAATCAAGGACTCTCGTTCTTTGCTTTTTCTGCTATACTACCCCATTTCTCAGAAGTCTATCAAATAAATACAAGTGCTATAAGGACCCTTAAATGATTCCTCTATTCTGCCTTCAACAGATGCTGAGAATTCTAAGATAAATGAAAAATTTGCCAAGTGAAAGAAGGCAATATTCCTTAATTCCCATTTACAAGGGAGAACATTATTTCTTGTACCTATCTCTCCACAAAGGAGCAGCTAGGTGGTACAGTGGATAGAGCAAGGGGCCTGGAGTCAGGAATTCAAATCAGACCTCAAACACTTACTAGCCGTGTGACCTTTGGCAAGTCACATAACCCTGTTTGCCTCAGTTTCCTCATCTGTAAAATAAGTTGGAGAAGGAAATGCAAACCACTCCAGTATCTTTGCCAAGAAAATCTGAAATGGGGTCATGAAGAGTTGGACACAACTGAAAATGACTCAACAACATCTTTCCAGAGTAGTCCCTATTTCCAAGAAGTCCAACAGGGAGGAAAATACATTTTGTATTTACAACATGGAACTGTATAATAAGTTGAAATATCTAATGATACTAATTGAGAGGTGTTACAATGCAGTGGAGAGAAAGCCAGCATAGGAACAGGAAGATCTGGGCTCAACTAACACTTCTGACACACCGGCTGTGTGACTGTTCATAAGTCAGTTAACCTCTCACTACCTTAAGAAGCTCTTTAAGATGATCACTTTCAGAAAAGTTCCCAACTCCCTTAGGAATGGAATTTCTGGATGGTAAAGGCAGCTTCCTACACAGATGACAGCATGAATCTGGTGTAAAAAAACACAATAGGGTGACCAGATCAACTCAGTAAACTCCAGTGTCTCCCCATGGCCTCCAGGATCAATGTCAAATTCCTGTTTGTTATTCAAAGCCCTTCATAACCTCACTCCCTCCTACATTTCCAGTTTTCTTAGACCTTCCTCCCTATGATATACACTTGGATCCACTTTGGCCTCCTGGCTTTTCCATGAACAAGACATTCCTTACTATGGCTCCAGACATTTTCTCTGGCTCTCCCCACTGCCTGGAATGCTGTCTTTTCTCACCTCTACCCACTGACTTCTTTGACATCCTTTAAGACTCTACTAAATCCCCATTCTTTAGAGTAACCCTTTCCCAACCCCTCTTAATTCTAATGCTTCCCCTCTGTCTTTTATTTCTAATTTATGTTGTATATAGTTTGCATTTTATATATTTGTTTCCATGTTGTCACCCCCATTGGATTGTAAGGTCCTCCAGGGAAGGGGCTGTCTTTTGCCTTTTTTTGTATCACCAGAATGTAACAAAGTGCTAAGCACATAGTAGGCACTTATTAAATGTTTATTGACTGATTGAGGTTTGTTTTCACTTTGTATTGATGTTAGGTGGTGTGGTGAATAGAGAACAGGGCCTAGAGACAGGAAGACCAGAGTTTGAATACAGCCTTTGACACTTACTAGCTACGTGACCCTGAACAAGGCACTTAATAGCTGTGTGCCTCAGTTTCCTCATCTGTAAAATGGGGAAAATAATAACTCCTTCCTTTCAGGGTTGTTGTGAGGATCAAATGGATTAATAATTGTAAAACAATTAGTACACTGCCTGGAACATAGTAAGTGCTCTTTGTTAGTTATTATTATTATTATTATTATTATTATTATTATTATTATTATTATTATTATTATTCAGAGAGGATTAAAGGGCCAAGTCTAATTTCCTGGGGCATTTACCATTTCCATGCTTTCTAGAAGGACTAAAGAACTACCTTGGTCTCTGTTCAAACAATTTACTAGTTTGATGAGTTACTTACATCATATAACGTGGGGGTCAAGGTCTCTTGAGTCATTCAACTTAGTTCACAAAACAACTTTCAGCATGGAATAGCTCAATCAAATTCTGTTCTGGAGTCAAGGACACAGGTATAAATTCTGCATCTGATAATTACTAGCTGTATGAGTCTAGGTAATCCCTTAATTTCTATGAGCCTGTTTCCTGACATCTGTAAAATGGGGCTCATGATAGTGCCTCTCTCAAAGGGCTGGTGTGAGATTCAAATGAGAATGTATGTGAAGCTCTTTACAAGTCTTCAAGCACCATATAAAAGTGAGTGATTATTACATTGTTAGACCAGATAACCTCTTAAGAGCTCTGTGAGCTCAAAGATATATGATTCTGTGACCTCAGGATACCCTTTAATAGAGAACAAGAAAAGCTGGTTGGGGGCAGCTTGTTGGTGCAGTGGATAGAGTGCCAGGCCTGCAGTCAGGAAGACATCATCATGAGTTCAAATATGGCCTCGGATACCTAGTAGGTGTGTGACCCTGGGAAAGTCACTTAAACCCTGTTTGCCTCAGTTTCCTTATCTGTAAAATGAGCTGGAGATGGAAATGGCAAACCACTCAAGTATCTTTACTATGAAAACCCCAAATGTGTCATAAAGAGTTGAATTGAAAATTCAATTGAAAATAACTGAACAACAATAGAAAAGTTTGTTTACGGCAAAGGGTAAGTTGTGCTTATAGAGTGCTAGACCTGGAGTCAGAAAAAAATTTTAATTTAAATGTAGCCTCAAATACTTACTAGCTGTGTGACCCTGAGCAAATCACTACACTGCTGTCTGCCTCAGTTTCTTCATCTGTAAAATGGAGATCATAATAACACCTCCTTCCTTCCTTCCCTCCTTCTCCCCTCTTTCTTTCTTTCTTTCTTTCTTTCTTTCTTTCTTTCTTTCTTTCTTTCTTTCTTTCTTTCTTTCTTTCTTTCTTTCTTTCTTTCTAGGACGCCTTATAATCAGAAATCAATAAGGTCATTACCCTCTTAACACAGTTCCTTGAGTCCTGTTAATAATGGTGAGTATTTATATGGCATCATGTTAAGATTTACAAAGATCTTTATCAATATTATCTCATTGGATCCTCACAATTACCTTGGAAAATAGGTGCTATATAACCATTCCCCAGTTGATGAATGGTGAAAGCATATAAACAGGCAGTTTTCAGAAGAAGAAATCAAAGCTATTTATAGTCATATAAAAATACTCTAAAATATTATCGATCAGGGAAATGCAAATTAAAACAACTCTGAGGTACCAACTCACATACGTATTAAATAATGCAAAACATTTAATATTAATAATATTTAACAAAAATAAAGTGAAAAAATTGTGCTTCAATTTATAATCAAAGTTCTTCAGTTCTCATTCTGAAGCTGGATAGCATCTTTTTACCACAAGTCCTTTGAAATTGTGTTCGATCATTGTATCGAACAGAGTAGCCACGTCTTTCACAATTCCTCTTCATTAAAACATTGCTGATCTCCTAGTTCTTCTCACTTCACTTTGCATCAGTTCATATAGATCTTGCCATGCTTTTCCAAAACCAACCCTTTTCATTATTTCTTTTTTTTTTCTTTTTTTTTTTTTTAGTGAGGCAATTGGGGTTAAGTGACTTGCCCAGGGTCACACAGCTAGTAAGTGTTAAGTGTCTGAGGCTGGATTTGAACTCAGGTACTCCCGACTCCAAGGCCAGTGCTCTATCCACTGCGCCACCTAGCTGCCCCCTTCATTATTTCTTATACCACAATAGTACTCCATCACTATCATTTACCACAGCTTGTTTAGCTATTCCCAATGAGCATACCCTCAATTTCCAATTCTTTGCCACCACAAAAGAGCTGCTATAAATATTTTTTTACATATAGAGCCTTTTTCTTTTCCTTTCATCTCTTTGGGGTACAGACCTAGTATTGGTATTGCTGGGTGAGAGGATATGCACTGTTTTTTTTAAATTCTATGGAAATAGTTCCAAACTGTACTTCATAATGATTGTAAGAGTTCACTACGTGGGGCACGAAGGTGGCTCAGTGGACAAAGCATGAGCCCTGGATTCAGGAGGAACTGAGTTCAAATCTGGCCTCAGATACTTGACACTTACTAGATGTGTGACCCTGGACAAGTCACTTAACCCTCATTGCCTCGCAAAAAAAGAAGAAGAGTTCACTACTTCACCAGCAATTCATTAGTATACCTATATTTCCATTAGTCCCTCCACCATTTGTCATTTCTGATAGGTGTGAGTTGGTACCTCAGAGTTGTTTTAATTTGCATTTCTCTAATCAATACTATTTTATAACTTTTTTCATAGGACTATAGATGTTTGATTTCTTCTTCTGAAAACTGCCTATTTATATCCTTTGACCATTCATTAACTGGGGAATGGTTCTATAACTCCTATTTTCTAGGTAATTGTGAGGATCCAGTGAGATAGTATTGATGATGCCCTTTGTAAGTCTTAACGTGATGCCATATAAATACTAGCCATTACTAACAGGACTCAAAGAACTGTGTTAAGAGGCTAATCACCTTATTCCTTTCTGGTTGTGAGACATCCTAGAGTGAGACACCAAGGACTGCACATTCCAGCAAACCTATAAAGATTACATAATAGGCTCATCACATTCTCCTGGGGGCACAGACCACACTCTGCCCTCTACTTGCTGCTTGACCTTGGGCAAGTTAGAGGGTTTATTCTCAACCTCAGATGCCTCGTTAGTCATCTGGAAATATTCATACTTGCAGTCCCCAACAACCTCACAATGGTGAGGATCACATGTGAGGTAATCGCTATAAAACACTCAGAAACTGTAAAGATCTCTATAAATGTGAGTCATAATTATTATTATTATGCAAACTTCTGAGTATCTCTAGCTTTGCAGTCTGATTCTCCCCAGGAGCATGCAGAAGGGCCCTAGGCACCTCCGGTTCTCACAGTTGGGAGCCCTTGGCATATCAGTGTGGGTTCCTTCCTTAAATGCCACTTAGCTTTGGGGACCATATGCCCCTTTTATTTGCTTTTGTTATTTTTTTGAAGGAAGAAAAAAACCTTTTCCCCCCACAGGACTGCAATAAAGGAGCATATGTATCAACTAAAAAAAAAATCCTTGGCAACAAAAGCCTTTTAATTGAACACAGTCTCTCCAGCCAACTTATGTAAATTCTATCCCAATTTTGGGCATCTATTTTGAGCACAGAGAGAAGCAGTATGAATCTTGCCCTAAAATTGTGCTCAACAGAAGGGGTGACACCATATGGATGCCATGTTATAGGAGACTGTCACCTGCTAACCAAGATGAGAAATTACAGGTTACAATTGCCTCCCTGCAGCCTGAGAATCTCTGGGGTGTGGGGCCCCTTTAGGCAGCAAAGTGTGCAGGTGACAACCTGAGTCTCAGCTGAGGCTCCTTATCCACAGGTGCAGGGGAAGTTCCAGGTGAAGGATAGTTGAAACCACTACCTCCAAACGAGGCCAGGACCCCTATTAGTCTGATTTTTTTTTTAAGAGCTGAATTTTCTCTCTCCCGGCATACATGAAATCCTATCTCATCTTATAAAATCTTTACTAGCAGAGAATCTCATGGGTGACTGCTGGTCAATGAGAAATAGGGTGTGGGGCAGGGTGTGCTGGAGCCAACTCAAATTGGCTAGTAAGAGCAATTGTCAGATTTTCTGAGTGAGCATTTACACCTTGGGCATTGGCAAATAGTATAAATCAGGGCTTGATTTATTGTCCAGTGGATTGTCTAGACTTAAAAAAGTGATGGAGTAAATGTTAATAATGCATATTAAACTTAAAAGTGTGTCATGGAGACTTTTTTGAGTGTTGGTTTATTAACCATTTACTAGCACCACCCTGATGGTAGCAACACCATAGAAGAGAAGCCTAACACTAGAGAGAGACAGGGTACTATTGTGGAAGAAATGAGTTCTGGGTCTGGAGTCAGACATCCACTGTGTAGTTTTTCTCCATGTATTTATTGTTGTTCAGTTGTTCTTCAGTTGTGCCAAACCCTTTGTGATCCTCATTTGGGGTTTTCTTGGCAAAGATACTGGAGTAGTTTTCCATTTCCTTCTCCAGCTCATTTTACAGATGAGGAAACTGAGGCAAACAGGGTTAAGTGACTTGTCCGGAGTAACACAGATAGTAAATGTATGAGGTTCAATTTAAACTCAAGATGAGTCTTCCCGACTCCAGACCTGGGACTCTATTTACTGTACCACTTATCTGCCTTGGGTTGAAATCTTGACTCTATCACCTACTGCCTGTATGACCTTGAAATCATTTAATCTCTTGTGGCCCCAGTTTCCTAATCTGTAAAGGAGAGGGTTGGAGTGAACAATCTTTAAGGTTCATCCTATCTCTAAACTGATGGTCCTATTACCTGACAAATCTTGGGGAACTCAGCTTGCTGGGTTTCAATTTCCTCATCTATAAAATAAGGGCTTTGAATTAGATGACTCTTCATATCCTTTCCAGAAATGAATCTTCTGTATCATTTTGCCCTGTATTACTTATACCAGGTGACATTTACATAGTGTTTTACAATTTACAAAGTGCCTTTGTGTACATTACCTCATTTTCTCCATACACCAACTCTTTGAAGTTGGCAGCACAAGCATCTCTATTTCTATTATACAGATAAGGACACTGAGGCTTAGACATTAAGTGGCTGTCCCATGGGCATTCAACCATCCAGTGGCAAAATGGGGACCCAGACTCCTATTTCTGCCTCAGTTTCCTACTTACTAAGATATGCTATTAGCTGTGCACAAATTTTTTTCCCAGTTACTAGACTGTGAACTTTATGAGGAGGGGACTATTTCTTATTTGATCTATCTTCCCTGGTTCTTAATGTTGTTTTTTTGCCCAAAGTAAAAGTGCTAATAAATTTTTGTTGAAGATGAAATTAGGAACAATTACATATTGCAAAAGCACACACAAATCTTGTGACTTCCCAGGAGAAAGATAAAACACGTGTATATATCATTTTGTATGTAGGAGAGCCAGATGTGTGACCCTGGGCAAATCATGTAACCTCTCAGTATTGTAGGCACTTTTCTAAGAATATAAGTGGCAGAGAAGGTACCATCTTGAATTGGTAGACAGAGTTGAGTTCCTCATTCCTCTTTATTCCTTATGCTGTATACCAAAAACCTGACAGGTCCAGATGACCATCACTTGTTACAAAGTGCTTCATATACATTATCTACTGTCTCTGTGTGTTATACACATACATAGAATATATGTGTGTGTATATACATATATCCATCCATCCATATATATCCATACATACATGCATACATACATACATGTGTGTGTATGTATATAAAATCACCTAACTGGTAATGTAAACATTGCTGATCCCGTCATTTTGGAGATGAGGTAATTCACACTTATTAAACCACTTGCCCAAGGTCAAAGAACTAGTGAGCAGTGGAATTGATACTGAAACCTAGAGCATTTCACTGTAAGTCCTGAGTTCTGTTTATTAAACCCTACTTTCTCCCTACAGAAGTGCTCTAACTTGAAAGCTATGTCCCTGTCTATCATTCTCTATACACATAATGCTGTAGACTGGGATACCAAAGTCAGACAACTCAGTGACATGGTTCTCTGAGAACATCTGTTAAAAAAAATTGTAGATACTCTCTGGAAAGACATTCATCGCAGAGGAAATGACTGTAAAAGTGACACCAGAATGTCCCACATTTATTTTTCACCTATAACTTTTCCCCAAAGTCACTCTATTTTCAGGTCAGTTCAATTTCAGGTATTCCCTCCTGCCCCCATTTCGAATCCTTACTGGCTCAGGTAGGTACATGAATATAGCTACCACTGATGACCTAAGTTTACTTGGTTGGAACAGTTGGCTGTATGGAGAGAAGGCTCTGGTGCATTCCATATCTGTTAAAGAAGCTAGGAATGTTAACCTAAAAAAGCTAAGACATAATAGTGTGGGGAGGACATGAATTCTGGTTTTAAGTCATGATTCAGTGGTAAGAATATTGGCTCTAGAGGAAGAGGACCTATTTCGAATCCTGCTTTTGATGCAAACCACCTATGTGACCTTGCACAAATAATTTACACTCTTTGGGGCTCATTTTTCTTACCTATAAAATGAGGCAATTTTCCTATTACTGCCACTGATGTTCCTTCTGGCTCTAGGACTATGATCTTCCAGTCTTAGGCATTCAAAGGGAGGAGGCAAAAATTAGACTTCTGTTTGATCCCAGAACACAAAATTAGTAGTAATGGGTGGAAGCTGCAAAGAAGTAAACTGAGGCTTGAGGTCAGGAAAAGCTTCCCTACATTTGAGTTAACCAAAGGAGAATGGTTTACCTCAGTAGGTTTCTTCTCACTGGAAGCTTCCTAAGCATTAGCTGGACAATCACTTGTTGTGTATGCTGTATACTTGTATATTTTTGTGTGATCACAAGCAATAGATGGTGGTGATGTCTCTTCCAACTCTGAAATTTTTGAGATTCTGTGAAAGTTTGGGCTGCACTATTTCCATTTACTCTACCCCGTTATAATTGAGTGAAGACAGATCCTACCCCAGGAAAGTAATGGGTTTTCTAGGTAAAGCCACCAAATGAGCAGTTGGAGAGTGCTTATTCTTAATGTCTTGAGATCATGTTCTAGTCTAAAAAAATTTTGATTTTGACTAGCTATAAAGCAAGGATTCCTTGAATAGTGAAATTTTTTAGAGACTTAAAATAGGTGACTGGGGAAGGTGGTTGTATCTTAGGATTCAGGAGAGGCACAAATGATATGTCTTTATAAACCTTAAAAACACAATGCAAATGTATGATATTTGGATATTATCAACTAATATTACTATTAGCATTGTTATCTCACTCGCTATTTTCATTTGTCTTGACTATCTCAAATGTAGGTCCACTGAAGGCAAGATAACCTTTTAGGTTGTTTATAGTCCTTGGTCTCCTTCTGAGAGGCAGTAGCAGAAAGGATATTGAATTAGGAGCCCACTGGCCTGAGTTCAATTCCCTACCCAGCACTAAAATGACTTTGGGCCAGTCATTTAAATCTCTGGGCTTCACATTCCTCATATGTAAAATGGGCTTCATAGGGCTGGTAGGAGGAAAATATTTTACTAATATTAAACTGGCACAAAATATGAGTTATTATTATCATTGTTATTACTCTTTTGGTATCAGTTTTCTCATCTGTAAAATGAGGATAATAAAATCTGCCTTTTCTGCCTCACAGCAATGGGTAAGAAGGAAGCAATGATCACTAAAGTCCATGAAAGCTTGATATGATTCCAAAGATTAGGTCCTGGGTAAGAATGCTCTGGCCCAAAGCCAGAAGATATTTTGGATAGCTCAACCCTCCTTATCCTGGCAGAGGATATACCTTCTAATTTCCTCATACCCTCAAATATCTTTTCCAAAGAAAAACACTAATATATAAATCACTACAATGGGTCACTTCTAGAGGATTTTCTTCTTTAAAAAGAGATATTTTAGTTGTATGAAGACATTATGAAATATGGTAGGGATAACAAATTAGTAGGGATTAGTTTATCTAATTAAGCTATTAGAAACCATTATCATGTAAATGGCCAAAAGATATGAACAAATAGCTTTTAAAAGAAGAACTTCAAAGTGTTCAAAACCATAGAATAATGATTGGAATCACTTAATAATAAGAGAAATGCAAATCAAAACAACCCTGAGGTTTTACCTCACACTCTGCAAACTGAGAAAAATGACAAAAGATGGCATCAGTTAATGGTGGGAAGATAGAAACACTAATACATTGTAGGTGGAGCTATGAATCAGTAAAACCATTTCAATCTGGCATTATGCAAATAAGGTGACTAAAATGTCCATATCCTTTGATTCAACAACTCCATTACTGGGTTCATATCCCAAAGATGCCATAGATAAGAAAAAAATCTCCATGTACTCCAAAATATTTATAGCAACACTTTTTTTGATCATTAACAATCAAAAACAAAGTAGATATCTATTGATTAGAGAATGACTAAATTAATTGTGGTAGATGAATGTAATGGAATATTGCTATACTATAAGAAATGATATATGTGATGAATTCAGAGAAGCATGGAAAGATCTACATGAACTGATGCAGACTCAAGCAGAGCCTAAAAAACAATATACACAAGGACTATAAAAATGTAAATGGAAAGAACAACTCACCAAAAAATCAAATAAATGTAACAAGATTACAGAGTGAGTGGGACTTTAATGAAGTGATATGGTAGGATACTCCCAATCTATTTGATAAAGTCAAATGCATGTGTGTTGCATAACATCTGTGTACTTCCCACCTCCACAAAAGAGTAGATTGGGGGTGTTTTTCTCTCTAAAAAAGAAAAATGCTATTTGTCTTAAGGGATGGCTCTTGGGGAAGGGAAGGAGAAGAATACATAGGCTACTGGGGTTATGTAAGAAAAAGAAAACATCAATAAAAATTATTCTTGTTTGTTTTAAATAAACTACTATCATGTAGAGGACAACAAGGGTGGTGCAATGGATAGAACTCTGGCTCTAAAGTGAGGAAAGCCTGAGTTCAAATCCGGCTTTAGACATTTACTAGTTTTGTGACCCTGTGAAAGTCACTTCCCTCTGCCTCAGTTTCTTCATCTGTAAATGGGGATAGTAATAGTATTTCCTTCCTAGGGTTATTATGAGGATCAAATAAGATAATAATAATTGCAAAGGGCTTAGCACAGTCACTGGTATATAGTAAAAGCTATATTAAATCCTAGCGATGCTGCTGCTGCTGCATAGAACAGGATGTTGCATGGTTGGGGCAGAGCCAGGAAGCATGAGGTTTAATTCTAGGACTGTGTGAGGCCACAACTTAGTGATCTGGGAATCTAGGAGTAAGGTACCATTTATGATACAGTGGATAGAACACTAGCTTGGGAATCATCTTATATGGATTTGAATCTTAGCTTGGACGTTTACTAGACTTGGAGAGAATAGTCAACTATCAAGCATTTATTAAGGATCTATTATATACAAGGCTGTGTGTGAGGCACTGGAGACCCAAAGACACAAAGAAAACAATTCCTGCACTCAAATATCTCACATGCTATGAGAAACGATATGCCCCCAGCTGCAATAGCTAGTAAGTGTTGGAAATGAAACTCAACCCCAGTTCTCTGGATTCTGAGTTCACTGCTCCTTCCACTTTTCTATGCTTCTTCTCTCTACAAGGAACCAGATACTTTGCTGCTTTAGATAAGGATCTATGTAAACTCTAAAAAACAGTCCTAGGTGTCTCCATCCTTTCTCTGTGCTCAGGGGCTGTCTGTCTGTCTATGACTGCCGGCTCTGACTGACCCCTGCCTTTTGCATCACCATCACTAAGGAAGGATTTCTTGCTGGGTCTATCAGGGATTGGTACAAGTGAGGCTGCAATGGTCTCTTTACAGTCTTTCTTCCGGTTCTAGCTTTGTTGTGAATTGTGAGTACTGCCTAACTGCTCTCAGGGATCTGGGCCACAGAGAAAGAAAAGTTTATGGCAGGTATTTATGCAGCTGTAGCAAAAGCCAAATGGGTCTCCAGCTCCCTGTTGCATGATCACATCGGTAGTAAACATTCTCCTTTCCTTGAAAGCACAGCTCCCTCAGCCCCTCCCGGTGCCTGGTGCCAAGCCTCTAGCTTCCTCAAGCCTCCCGGGAGGCATTAGGTCACCCTAGACAGTTGATGCAAACACAGCTGTTGCTCCCCATGGAAGATGGTCTCTTAGCAGCAATCACTGGGCCTACAGGGACCCTGCTTTAATATAATGGCAGCATACTACAGTACATTTTTCCTTGGTAGCTCTGGGTCATAGGATTTGTGCAGGGTGCTGCTACAGGGTGTTGTCAGCTGTCTCCAGAACCTTTCCTTCTTTGGGATAGGTCCCCCGCCTTGATTCTTGAGGTGCTGAAATGGATCCCTCCCTTGTAGCCCAAGCACACATGCAGATTTGTACCTGCTTCTCTTTCCCTGGAGGCAGATGGAACTGGGGGATTCCTTAATCAAATGTCTTTCTCTCTGAGGTGGCCTTCACTACTAAACCTCAGTCATTTTCAGGATGGATAATTGCAAAATATTGTTAGCTCTCAATCTAAGCTAAGTCATGGGAGGAGGGATAATCAGTCCCAAAGAGGTGATCATCTGGGGAAAAAAAATGTCTGTTTGACTTTAGCATGTGCTGTATACAAACACATGACAGATTATATCGTTGGAGAATGTTAAAAGCTGCAAAAGACCATAATCCAGGGGTTCAAAGCAAGAGGTGCATAGTCTTATTTAAAGATATGTTTTCACTGGATTTAGGTATAATTGATTGCCTGTGTAATCTTATATATTTTATTTTATTCATTTAAAATGTTATGCTTTTAAAGATTTTCTTTTGTGAGGTGGAGTCTGTAGACTTCACCCGGACTATCAAAAGGGTCCATGACACACAAAAAAGTTAATAAACCCTGCTCTGGTCCAAAGTTTCATTTTACAGATAATGAAACTGAGGCCTAGAACACTAATCTCTTTAGGCTGCTCTCCTTTACCTTGCTCATTTAAATCATTTATGTTTATGGAAGGCCACTGAAGCATGATGTAATAGAATGGGGAATTGTAACTAGCTAGGCATCCGTTGAAGTTCACTCTGTTATTGATTGATGAGGTCTGTCTTTCTGCTCTTATCTTCTCTTTCATAGAAGCTGGCTTTTCCTGAGATAAATCCTCTTCTCCTGCCTGGTACCCTTTACTCCTACTCTTACCTCTTTCTGTAACCTCCTTATATCTTCTCTGTTTGGAAGCTTCTGTTTCTAGACTAGAACATCCAGTTCCTTGGCTGGTTGAGGTTTCCTTGCCCATGACCTCAGAGGATTCTAAACCAACCCTCCTTATAAAACATGTCAGTATCTCTGAATGGGGAGCAGCCAAGACCCCCTGAAGTAAATTGAACAAGCTGTTCTGCTTCCTGAGCATCCCTGAAGCATGGACTCAGGAGTCCCTTTGGCACTTGGTATAACTAGGTATCAAGTCCTAGGAGAACCTTTCTTTGAAAGGCCATTGTAGATTCCCATTTCCTAAAGACCATTGTGCCTGAAAGTTCCTGATTGTGTCCTTCCATACCTCCTTCCATTTAAGGAGTTGTTGGTCATGGACTTAGCATAACTTAATGAGCTGCCTTAGCATCGAAGTGGCAGTTCTAGGCCTTGTGTGAAGGAAGGGGGATTATTGGGTTTCTGTCCTCCTTGCCTCTTGCTGCTTTGAGTAAGTCAACAAGAATTTATTAAGCACTTATTATGTGCCAGGTAATGTGCTAAGCACTGGATCTCAAGGAACTCACAGTCTAATGCAGGAAACAACATGCAAACAGCTATTTACATACAAGAAATGAATGGGGTATATGGAAGGAAATCTCTAAGGGAAGGCACTAGTATTGAGGAAGGACCTGGAAAGGCTTCTTACAGAAGGTAGGATTTTATCTGAGATTTGAAGGAAACCAGGGCATCCAGGACGTGGAGGTGAGGAGAGCATTCCAGGAATGGAGGACAGCTGATGAAAAGGCTCAGTGTTGAAAGATGTCATATCTTCTGTGAGGAACTGCAAGGAAGCTAGTTTCACTGAATCAGAGAGTATGGGGAGGCAATTGAAGTAAGAGAACATTTCAAAAAGTAGGAAAGATCCTAATGGCTTTGAAATCCCTAAAGAGGATTTTATATTTGACCCTGAACTTAATAGGGAGCCTCTGTTGCTTACTGGGGGTGAGGGTCAGGAGGATGAAACGGTCAAATTTGCACTTTCAGAAAATCCCTTTGGCAGCTGAGTGGATGATAGATTGGAGCAGGAAGACATCTGAGGCAGGGAGACCAATCAGAAGGCTATTACAATTGTCCAGTGCTCAGGTGAGGAGGGTCTGCACCAGGGT
Source organism: Dromiciops gliroides (assembly GCF_019393635.1). NCBI lineage: Eukaryota > Metazoa > Chordata > Mammalia > Microbiotheria > Microbiotheriidae > Dromiciops > Dromiciops gliroides. The sequence continues at coordinate 502,519,971 of NC_057863.1, read as the reverse complement.
GATAGAAATATTAAAGGAAAGAAGGGAGCTTAGAATCCATAACAAAGCTATATGGCCTTCCCTTTAGGGCCTTCTATTAAATATGCCAAATAAAAAGGCTTATTGCTTTCAGCATTGACTGGCTCAACTAATTATTCTGTGAAGCCCTTTTAATGCCAGCATGCCATCCTGACATCAACAAATTCTTGACTTTCCTAAATCATATGTAGGGCATTTGTTTTGTTCATGTAGCCTATGTGTATGTCCGTGTGGGTTTTGTAAACATGGCTCAGAGGGAGGTATGGATCAATATCTTTGGAATTTAGCCTACCTTCTCCAATGGAGACTTTGATTCCTGCCTGCAGGAAGGCCAGAGATGGAGCCATGAGCCTGGTTACTCTGTTCTCCTAAGAGAAGGGTATTGAAAATATAATTATATCAATTTTCTACCCTTTTTCTGCTAAATTTTGATAGTTTAAGTAAAATTATTTTTCTTAGGTTCAAGTTGTTTCTCTGGTTGCTATTCCTTAAAAAGAAAGGGTTTTGTTTGTATGTTTGTTTGCAACTCATTCTTCTTTATTCTAACTGTCCCCCTTCAATACAGAAGCACAATGTTCAGCATCATCCCCTCCTTTCCCTCCAAATCCACACAAATATAAGAGAATGTAGGCATCAACAGCAAATAGGCTCTATCCCTTCTAAATTCTATGAATAGGCATCTGGTATTCTCCTCCATCTCTGCAATGCAGCTGTCAAATCACACGCACGCTCACACACAAACATACACACAGCAGGTTCACTACTCAAAGCAGTGCTGGTGGTTAGACTCAAAGTTTTATGTCCATATTTTGGTTCTCTATAAATTCCATCAACTAGATCAAATCCTAATGTCACTAGAGAAAGTAGAAGAGCACCAGAGACAATAGTTAGAAGACAGCAACTCAAACTTTTAGTGTACAACCTCTATTCTGCATCAGTTGGGCTACACAGGCATCAGATAAAGTGGTGGTACAAAGCTTAATCAAATCAGAGGATCTGTCAATGTGGGACCTGTTGAACAAAAGGGTTCCTTATCTGTCTTGTCAGTTTCATGATACATCATGGTATCCATAGTTTTTCTGCCCAAGAAATATATTTGATGAATTGGTTCCTTGCCACCATATTCTAATTACACAAAGGACCATCACAAATAGTGAATAGTGAATAGTGAATAAACCTATTTATTCAAGCAGATAGCTAAGAGAAATTAGAGAATTTACAGAAATTACAATATAGCAGATATTATACAAAATGATTGAGCTCTCCCACTGAAAATGAGATATCTCAGTTAAGAGAAAGAGATTTCTTGATTTCACTCAAGGAAAAAAATTCCTAAAGTCTCTAAGAAGACAAATTGAAAATCAAAGGAATGTTAGGGGTCTTGCTTTCTACTACATGTCTTCTCTTCAAAGTCAGTTATCTTTCTCTCTGAATTTCTCCTCCAAAAGGGTCTGATACCACATATGTCCTCTCTCAAAGTAGCAAGCAAGAAGATTGTCTCTCCTCTTCCAAGCTGTCATCATTCTCTCCACTATTGAAGAGAGTTTTATGTAAGTGATACAGGCTTGAATCCCAGCATATACATAATTTTATTGTTCAGAAGTTGAAGGAACTGCTATTCTTGGTGTGATTTTTGACCTATAAAGAAGAGCTAGTAGCTGAAGTAGAAATGACTGGAACTTTGGGAGGAATTGGTAGATAAGGACTTATGTGCATGGGGAAAACATTTCTTTGTTACTTCATTTTTATACTGCCTGATTAAATGTATTTTATTTTGAGCTAATTTTTCTGTATGGCTGATAAAAGTAAACATAATGGGAATGGTGCCAATGGGAGCTCTTGTATTATAGTTTTGAGTGGTTGCTGAGACATAGAAAGTTCCCTATCTAGGGAGGGTTTTTCTACATGTGAGGGGGATGCTACATATAGAAAATGGAAGCAAGGGCAGACAACTGTGGAGGAATATAAAAGAGTGGTGCAGTTCTCTAAGAATAGTGTCCAAAAGTATGAAAGCTCAGAATAAGCTTAACAGAAAGTTCTTTTAATAAAACTAGCCTGGGTTAAGTGAGAGGATGATGATGGACAAGAGAGAGAAGAAGCACCACCTAATGCTTATTTTGCTTCTGCTTTCCCTAACAAGGCATAAGCCTATAGGCTTAAAAGGATAGAATAAAAGTTGAAGCCCAGGATAAATGAGGCAATGGTAAGGGAGCACTTAATGACTCTCAGTGAATGTAAGTCACCAGTCCCTCATGAACTAGATCCCAGAGTAAAGAACATGCATCTGGGATTGCTGAGCCCATGTCGGAGATCTTTGAAAAATTTTTGAGGTGCAGTCACTTTGTTGGTTGGGTTTTGCTTAAATATTCCTTTGTTATAAGGCAGGATTCAGTGAGAGAGGGTATATATGGAAAAGATTCTTATATAAATGCATATAAATAATTTTTAAGGGAACAGTTCATGACAGACTAACCACATTTTCTTTTTTTTTGATAAGGATATGAGATTGATAAATAAAAGCATGATAGAGACATAGTATGCTTGGCTTTTAGGAATATGTTTTATTGATGCATTTTGTTTCATATGCCACAAGTCATGTACAGATACACATATTCTCTCACACAGCTCTTCCATGGACCAGAATCCCTTGTAACCAAGAAAAAATTACTCAAAACAGACAGATAGAATAATCTTGTTTTATAGCATATGTAACACTATGGACATGTAGTACCCCACATCTCTACCGGGAGAAAGGAATTATTTTTCAATATATATTCTCTGGGATCAAGATTGGTCATTGCAAATAAGTGTGAGTAAATTAAGAGTTTTGCTAATCTTTAGTGCTATTTTTATTTACATTAGTATAGCCTATACACTGTTCTCCTTATTTTGTCTTCTTTGAAGCCTTCACATATATTGCTCCTTATAACAAAATAATATTCCATTACATTCATGTAGGACAATTTCTTTGGTCCTTCCTCAAATGATGGGCATCCCTAACATTCCCAGTTTTTTGTTGCCACAAAATCATTATTTTTTTCTATGAATATTTTGGTATACATGAGGACTTTCTATCTTTTAATCCTTGAGGTAGCAGTCAATAGTAGAATTTCTGGGTCAGAAGATGTACACAGGTTCATGTGTGTGTGTGTGTGCGTGTGTGTGTGTGTGTGTGTGTGTGTGTGTGTGTAGTTTAGTGACCTTTGTCATATAAATCCAAATTATTTTTTAGAATCACTGAACCAATTCATAGCTTCACCAACAGTGAAGCTTTGCTGCATTTTAGTAAGTTATTTGAAACAGTCTCTAATGATATTCTTGTGAAAAAATCGAATAGTGTGGAGTGTATGATAGCACAGTTGGGTATATCCCAGAACTGTTTGAATGACCACATGCAAAGTGTAGCTGTTAGTGGCTCTCTGACAAATTGGAAGGAGGGCTCTAGTGGAATTCTCAAAGATCTGTTTTTGGTCTAGTTCTGTTTCAACATTCTTATTAGTGACTTGAATAAAAGCATAGATAGGATGCTTGACAAATTTACAGATGACATAAAACTCATGTGAGAATTAACACATTGGATGACAAAATTGGCATCCAAAAAAAACCCCACACCAGTTAAAAAAAATTCAGTGACTGTAATAAGATGTAATTTATAGGAATAAGTGGAAAGGCTTAATTGACTCTTGCTTTTAGAGCCAGAAGGAACCTTAGAGGTCATCAGATTGAACTCGTCTTATTTTACAGATAAAGAAAAGAAACCCGAGAGAGGTTAAATGAAGTGCCCAAGGTCACACAGACAATCCTAGTGGCCAAGTTGGTCCTGTAACTCCATATCCCACAGCCCTTTTCACTGTACTCCATTGCCTTTGCTAGTCTAGTCCTACAGAACAGGACACAAAAAGTCAGATTCATTAAGTACAGGATCATGGAAGTAACTTGGCAAACCATTCATACAAAAATGATCTGAATGTTTTAGCAGACCACCATCTCAATAGGAGCCCCTGGTCTGCCACAAAGACCAGTAATGCTATGGAGATCTTCAATATTTCAAGCTTGATACTAGCTTTCATTACTGGAGGTGCTATTTCCAGAACAAGAGGGAATGGGTGCCCAGGTTGTTGAAAGGACTGCTATTTATGGCATTAAAGGCTTGGTCAAAGGAACAAGGGATGTTTATTTTAGAGAGGGAGTCACTTAGAGACAAGGTGTGATCCTTGAAGACAGTATTTAAAAGGCTTTCATTTGAAGCTTGGATTATATTTGTTTTGTTTGCCACCAAACAAATGAAGGGCAGAACCAGGAATGTGTAGAGAGCCCAATTTCAACTTCATTTCAGGAACTGCTCTCTAACAATTGGAGCTGTCCCAACCAAAGTCTATCAGCCCAAGCCCTGATTCAGGAGGTAGTGGCTTCTCCATCATTAGATATTTTTTAAAGCAGGGGCTGGATGATCACTTGTTGGGCTGTTGCAAAATGGATCCTTGTTCAAGTCCAGATGATCTTTGAGGTACATTTCAACTCTTTAGGTTCTGTGAAATTATGACTAGGGTCATACATAACTTGTGGTACAGTACAAGAACTAGAACCCAGGTACATATTAGATAATTTAAATACCTTTCTAATTGTATTAGTCTAATAAACTGCATCCCGAGCCCACACTGTTGGGATAAAGTTAAGCAAAATAAATGGATAAAATGACCTTGTTGTAACCTACGGAACATTCTGCATCTGTAGCCCCCCCCCCCCATCTCTTTACTGTGAGGAAGGAAGCATGTTTCATATCTATTATATGGGACCAAGACTGGTCATAGCAACTAATTTGAATTTGGTTGCCCTTAGGATTATTTTGGAGGCAAGGGAGTAAGAATCATTCTAGATGATAAATGGATGCTACTATTTGTATACATATGTTTGTAAATTATATAATCCCAGAGGTTATGTAATTGAAGTTCTAAATAGATGCTTCCTAGGAGGTATGTTTCTACATGCAAAGCCACAGATACAGAACTAGGGATTCTCTCCTTCAACCACTTGTATTCTTTATGACCTTGGATCGACAATTGCAATTTAACTGAACAATCATTAAGTACCTGTATGTGGTGGTGGTAGGAAATATGACAGCTAATTATGGTGTAGTTCCTACATTCATGAAGTCTATTTCCTCCAAGTTTAGGTTCTTTGAGGTCTCTGTCAATCTTCTTCCCTTCTGTAAGATGGGATGATATCGCTACTTCACATGGCCAGTGATATGATCACAAATTTAGAGCTGGAAGGGCTTTAGAAGTTATCTAGTCCAATTCCCTCATTATACAGACAAAGACACTGAGGCTACTTTCCCCTGATCCGTGGAAAGTTAGTTAGATTAGAAACAATACTGAGAATCCTTTGACTAAAGTATCCTATAAGGGATACATGAATTAGGCCCCACCAGAGCTTTAGCTAGGTCTGGACTCAACAGCCAGCTTCAGGCACTCTGGTGGTATAGGACACTTTCATTTGGATATATGAACTCTTTTGACAGAGGTAGCCTTGGCATCTTTCAGACTTTGAAGTCTTCAATGCTTCTTACTCTAGTTAAGAGAATTGCTCAATCCCAGGGTACCTTCACAACAGCTAAAATGGGTGGGAGGGTGATTGTTCAATTCTCAGATTGGAATCCTAAAGAACAGAGAGAAGGGACTTGCCAAGGTGGGGAATACATATGTGTAGAACTCTCTTTCCTCCTGGCTCAGCAAAGATTGAAACTGTTGTCTAATAGAAAGAAAATTCTCTCTTTCTGTTGTCATCTATTCCACTGGGGATGGATTCAGTGGCTTATTTGCTGAACCATTTATCTTTTTTCTCTAATTGAATTCTTTTCTGTCTGTCTGTCTGCCTGCCTGCCTGCCTTTCTGTCTGTTTGTCTATCTATTTATCTATCATCTATCCATCCATCTACTTCTCTAGTTTTTTTTCTCTTTCTATATACATGTATATACACGCAAAGATTTTTGTACCATTGCCCAGAGGCATTCAAGTAATGGGGGCATTTTTAATAAACCAGATAAGTAAATAACTTTCTTCCCTTCCTAGTCAATCCCAAGGGGCCAGAATTCTACAGCAGCTTTGAAAAAAGAAAGAAAGAAAGTAAGATGGGATCCAGACACAAACTACAAGCTGAAGCTCCAGGGAATTCTCAGGTTTCTTTTGGGACAGGACTTATTTTTGCCACAAAATGAAGTCACACATCTGTGTTGGAACAGACAGATGGGATAGAGAGGCGCCTCCCCTTGACACCTGTTGGCTTCGCAGGTTATGATCTAACCCCACCTAGTGTTGATTAATGTATGTTCTCTGTAACCATGAAAGTTTAAATGAGTGAGGATTGGGAATCACCTTAGAAGTTTCATAATATTATTTGGAAAGATAGTTTAAAAATATGTTAGATTTTATGTAATCCTTTCTTACCCCTCATTTTACAGATCAGAAAACTACAGGGTAGAGAGGTTAAGTGGGGAAATGAAGGTCACACAGTAAGTTAGTAGCAGAAACAGCAAGAGAATCTAGTCTCCTGACTTTTAGTATTCTTATAAGTGTTATAGTACTGTCTCCCATACACCACCTTGGGGGCTTCTTCCCCAACCAGAACCCTGGTTTTCAAACTGCGTGTTTGGGATTCTAGAAGCTGGCTGACATAGGGTATAGTAGTGCTAATGGCAAAAAACAAGGTGATGCAATGGATACTGCTGGACCTGGAGCCAGGAAGACCTGAGTTCACATGAAACCTCAGACACTAACTATGTAACTCTAGGCATGAAAGTTAATTGCTATCTCCCACAGTTTCTTCATCTATAAATGGGCATAATCAAAGCATCTGCCACTCAGGGTTTTTATGAGGCTAGAATGACATAATAGCTGTGTAGTACTTCGGAAACTTCAAAGTATTATGTAATTGCTAGCTATTTTATTATGATTTTTTACTAATATGAGAGACTCAACTACCCAAAAAGAAGCTGGAGCTCTCTGGAGGCTAAAAGCATAGTACCTGAGAAATTTCTTGATGTTAATTTCATGTGGAAGAAGGAGTGAATTCATTTTAATGTGTTGGCTCTAGAGAACAATAGGTAGAAGTTAAGGACAGATTTCAGTACCTTTCCTTACACAGGAAAATAATTCTTTTATTAAAAATTAACTAAGCTTTTTTTTTCATTATAACAAATAAGCAGAGTGTAAAGGGAAGGAAAAATAATTCGAACAAAGTATAGTGGGATAGTCTAGGCCAGGAATTTTTAAACTTTTTCCACTCCAGACCTTTTTTCACTCCAGAAATTTTTCCACGACCCCAGGCATATAGGTATATAAAATATATATACATAACCTTTTACTGTTGCCAAATTTTTCCCAACCCCCACATTCAATTATATGACCCCCATATGGGGTGGAGACCCACACTTTAAGAAGTTTTGGTCTAGGAGGTAATGATTTCCCCATCACTCTTGGTTTTAAAGTAGAGGCTAAATAACCACACATCAGAGGTACAGCAGAAAGGATTTTTGTTTAGACAAGAGTTGGGCTAGATGACTTGTGAGCTCTCCTCTGATCCCATGATTTCATGATTCTTTGATCAATCCATGTTCCAGCCTAATTTCAAAAAACTTTTACTAAGTAGTCTCAGAAAACTCTTTTCCCAGAATCACAGAATTGAGAGTTGGGAGGGCCCTCAGTGACCATCAAATCCAATTCATACATGAAAGAACCTTGGTCTTAGGTTTCCAACAGGCAAAGTAGAAATGAGAGCTCCAGTCCATTTATCCTCCCACAAATGTGGTGAGGATGGATGAAATCAGGATAGAATGTAAAACTCTGAAGGAGAAGGACTTTAGAGATTCAATGCAGTACTGTGATTTCCTCCTATGATCTCATGGACCACACCAGGCTATCCAGACTAAGGGAATGTAAGAAGTAGTAGAGGTACCCTCACTAAACAGGTATACATAGGACACCTTCTCCCTTCAAGTCATTCACGTAGGCTAGTGCTGCTCTGGACCAACTCTAAAGCTGGAGATTAAACAACAGTAATAATAGCTCATATTTCTTTAGCATTTTGAAAGTATATTCCTTAAACCACCCTCTAGGTAGGTTGTACACATTTCACAGTTGCTATTTTACAGATAAAGAAAATGAAGTTCAGAAAGAGATGAAAAGAATTGTCTGTAGTCACATGGTAAGGAAATGTTAGAGCTGAGATTAGAACCCAGGTCTTTGGACCCATAGCCTAGATCTCTGTTGACTAATTTACAGGACTTTTTTCTCAAATTACTCTTAGCCACTAGTTCCTATACTTCTACTGAGAAACATCATCAGGTCTCAAACTTGAAACAAATAAATAACCCCTACCCCAATTTTTTCTTGGCCCTGCTACATTCTTGTGTTATAGTTGTTCCTTGGTGCTAATTTCCTGTTGCCGTTTAAGGTGGGTGGGTGTGTAACCCAGGTTCACTCTCAGGACAGTCCAGGTTTGCTCTGAGTACAGAGAGCTCATCCATTCTAAGGACTTCCAATATTAGCTCTGTGTTGATCACTGCCAAATTTAAATTTTGAGCCCTGAGGTCCACATCTTCAGCTGCCCGGTAGCTATCTCTGTATGAATCTCTGCCCATGGCTTCAAATTTAACATTTCTAACATTAAGCTCATCATCTTTTTTTTCTTCTCAAAATAGCACTTCCTCTGGACTTGGGGAATGAGTGTCAGCATCCCAGTTACACAAAATTCGGAGACGTCAAAACTTTGAAGTTATAGTAGATTCTTGTATCCTCTCCTCCTACATCTACTGAACTAGGTGGTGAAATGGGTAGAATCCTGGTCATGGAGTCAGGAAGAACTGAATTCAATCCCAGCCTTAGATCCTAACTAGCTGTGTGACCCTGGGCAAGTCACTTAACCTCTGTTTCACTCAGTTTCCTCTTCTGTAAAGTGGCGATAATAATATTACTTACTTTCCAGGGTTGTTGTGAGGACCAAGTGAGATAATAAGTGTAAAGCACCTGGAGCATAGTAATTGTCATATAAATGTTAGTTATTATTGTTATTATGTCTTTAGATTTTTTTATTCATAGTTTTTTTTTTTAATTACCATGGTGCTTTAGAAAGAGTGCTGGATTTGGAGTCAGAGAGCCTGGGTTACAATCCTGATTCAGCCATGCTCCTTTGGGTGGTGGTGGTAGTAGTAGTGGTAGTAGTGGTGGTGGTAGTGGTGGTAATGGTGATGGCGATGGTGGTGGTGGTAATAATGGTACCAGCTTTGTTCCCCTAGATAAAGTAGAGTAGAAAATAACCCTAATAAGAAAAAATTAAAATCCACCCTCCCATTCTCTAAGACTTCACTGAAAGTATAAAAAGATGTCTACCTAATAAGATCACAGGATTAACAATTAAAGAAGACCTTAGAGATGGCCTAGTTTAACCTTCTCATTTTATAGGGGGAGTAACTGAAGTCAAGAACAGCCCTCCCTCACTTAAACCCAATTCATCACAAATCATGACATCTCCTTGATGATGGTCCACTTTGAGAATGAAGGACAAACATCAACAACAAGAAGAAGAACCTCTCCTAGGTCATGCTCATTCAGCATGAGTTCATGTGGCCTAGCACTTAAAAACCAAAAACAAAGGCCAAAGATAAGAGACAAGGGAGAGGAAAAGCAGAGAGGAAAGGAGATTTGGCAGAAGTTAAGAGAGATGGATCAGTAATGAAATTAGGCTTGCACTGTGGTGATGGCAGCATCACAGGACAGTATATAGAGAAAAAGGGCCCAGGACAGTGCCAGGACAGTACATCTCCAAGTAGGGAATATGAGATGGGTTAAGACCCAGGAAAGGAGATTTTTAAATATGGCCAGACAGTTAGGAGAAGATCCAACAGAGATCAGTGGCACGAAAACACTGGGAGGAGATTGTGGTCCACATAGTTACATGTTGTATAGAGGGTAAGAAGGAAGAAGATTGAGAAAAGGCTATTAGAAGTGGTAATTAGATCACTGGTGACACTGGAGAGAGCAGTTTCAGTTGAATGATGAGGTTAGAATTCAGAATGCAGAAGGTTTAGAAGAGAGTGATAGATTAAAGTGGAGAGAGACTTGAGGCAGGGAGATAAATTAGGAGGCCATTACAATAGTCTAGGTAAGAGGTAATGAAGGCCTGAACTAAAGTGCGGCTGTGTGAATAGAGAGATAGAGTATAATACAAGGGAGGACATGGAGGCAAAAACAAAAACAAAAAAGATTTGACAATTCTCTGGATATGTTGGGAGAGAGAGACAGAGAGAGAGAGACAGAGAGAGAGAGACAGAGAGAGAGACACACAGAGAGATTGTACTTATGAAAGGGAGACTGGAATAAAGTGAAGAAGGCCTACCATGGTGCCTTGAATACACCCATGGTTAATGGGTTTGCTGGCAATTAAGGAGTAAGAGGAGAGAAAACAAAGGTAATGAGTGTAGAATGATGTTTGAGAAAGGGATGAAAGAAAGAAAGAAGTCTTTGTTAAGCACCTACTATGTGGTAGGCATTGTGCTAAGCACTTTACAAATATTATCTCACTTAACCCTTACAACAATCCTAGGAAATAGAGTTTAAGTTGGGAAAGCTCAGACAGACAGAAGGTAGCAGACAGAATCAAGCGTCACACAGCTAGCAATTGCCTGAGACTGATTTGAACTCAGGTCTTCCTGACTCTAGGCCTAGAATTTTTTCCACTGTATCACTTAACTGTAAGAAAGCCATAGGACAAAAGCTTGTGGGGATGGTTAGATCTAGTGAAGGATTAAAAAATAAACATTTAAGGAGGGAGAGACATGGGTTTATCTGTAGACAGTCGAGGAGAAACCAGTAGATGCTGAGAGATTAAAGATTAAAGAGAAGAGAGAGAGAGAGCATGATGTGCGTGGAGAAATATGCTGAAGATGGAGGGAATGGGATCAAGGGTACATGTATGGAGGTTGACCTTGGTGAGAAGGGCTACCTCTTCATTAGAGAGTGGAATTAGGGAAGATACTGTGAAGGGTTTTGAGATGAGAAGAGGGAACAAAAGGGTAAGTGGTCTTGATTTTCTCATTAAAGTAGGAAGTAATGTCTGGTTAGCTGAGAGGTTGGGGGGAAGGAGTGCTATGGGAGGTTGGAGGAGCAAAGAGGCTTGAGAGAGCTGCTGGGGGAGTGGGAGAGAGTCAATTAAGGAGGAATGAAAAGATTGCCTCACTGGAGCGAGCATCCCATGTTAGATTAGATAGCGCACAGTGGACTTAGTGAGAGTACTCAGTCTATTGATTTTGTCCAGCTCTGTTCAGCACCATCCACGAAGAAATGGAGAAGGCAGAAGAAGAGGGAAGGAATTAATACGGGCTTGGAATTTGGCAAGCTGTGCCAGCAATAAATGGGGAAAAGGAGGAAGGGATTTGAGAGTAGAATTCAGGGTAGAGCTGAACAGGATAAATAAAGGGCTAAGCTTGGGAATGAAAGAGAATGCAGCCAGTGATTCCTTAGAAAGCTCTTAGGAGAAAAGAACCCTGCAGATCCATTTGCTGAGCCTGTCTAGTTAAACACTCACCTATTGAACTCCAGCCTCTTATCCTGTCACAGCCTGGTCGAGAGGTATCAGACTGCAACATTCTGGATGGAGTGCTTGATTAAATTAAACTAAAATGTAATTGGGAAATATTTAACCAAATAAATAAAAATATAATAGACTGTAGATAATATTGATACATGGTTTTCTGAGGCAATAGGCAGCCACAGAGATGCTTATGTATGGTTTAGTGGACCCCATTTCTATCTGAGTTTGATACCATTGGCCGAGATCAGGGACTGGCAAACTGTGGCCAGGCAATGCGGCCAAGTCTGGGTCACTGCCTGTTTTCATATGGCTCATGAGCCAAGCTTGGCTTTTACATTTTAAAATAAAATTTTATTGCATTGAAAAAATGTAAAACCATGCTTAGCTCTCTGGCAGTACAAAAACAGGCAGTGGGCTGGATCTGGCCCTTTGGCAGTAGTTTGCAACCTCTGGTTTAATTCTCAAAGCTGGACATTGGAAAGGTCAAAAGAAAGAATTCATGGGATCATAGATTTTGAGATGGAAAAAGAGACCACAATGTAACCTCACTTTACATTTGAGGAAACAGAGACCAAGAGGGTTGAAGTGATTTGCCAAAGACCATACAAGGGGATAAGTGAACAGGGAAGGTACTTTGATCCCAGACCTAGCCCTGAAAGCAAAGAATCCCAGTTGTTGATAGTATGGCTACAATCAATCAATCAATCAATCAATATTAAGCACCTGCTATGAACCAGGCACTGAACTAAGCACTGGGGAGACAAAAGGGAGGCAAAAGACAGACAGCTCCTGCCCTCAAGATGCTTATAATCTAATGGTTACAGATTGGATGGAGTCTCATTCACCATTACTTAAATTTCCCATTTTCCTATTTGGGGGAGTAATATTTGCCATTTACCTCTCTGCAAACACATATGTAAAGGAATAATTTTAGTGGGTACATTCTGTCTGCTACATCCTCACTCAGAATCATAGTCTATTGGAATAGGAAAAGATGTTAGAGGTCAAACCACAAATGAACAGGAGTCCTTTACTGAACAAGCGATTTATTTAGCTTATTCTTGAAGACCTACAGAGAAGGAAAAACCCTTCTGAGGCATCCCATTCCACTTTTACTTTATTTATTTACTTATTTTGGAGGCAATTGTGGTTAAGTGACTTGTCCAGGGTCACATAGCCAGTAGGTGTCTGAGGTCAGATTTGAACTCAGGTCCTCCTGACTCTAGGGTCGGTGCCATTTTACTTTCAGACAATTCTAATAGTTAGGGCATGTTGCTTTACACGAAGCCTAAATCTCTCCAACTTCTATCTACTGCTCTTACTTCTGCCTTTTAGGTCCAAACAGAAACAAACCTTTCCTTTTTCACAAAGCAGCCCTTCAAATCTTCAAAGACAGCTAGTATGTCTTTCCACCTATTTCCCTTCTCCTAACATCTTAAAGTGTTATATAAATGCTAGCTATTATTTATTACTCCCCCCTCCACCGGTCTTCTCTTTTTCAAGTTAGATTCCTCTTTTAGTTTATGATAGCACATATTTTTATAGAGGCATGTGGTGGATAGCATACCAGACCTGGAGTCAGGAAGACCTAAATGCAAATCCAGCCACAGATACTTATTAGGTGTGTGTGACCCTAGGCAGGTCACTTTACCTCTATTGGCCTCAATTTCTTCATCAATAAAATGGGAATAATAATAACAACTACCTGGGGGCAGCTAGGTGGCATAGTGGATAAAGAACTGGCCCTGGATTCAGGAGGACCTGAGTTCAAATCCGGCCTCAAACCCTTGACACTTACTAGCTGTGTGACCCTGGGCAAGTCACTTAACCCTCATTGCCCTAGACCCCCCCCAAAAAAAAAGTAAAAAAAAATAAATAACAACTACCATCTGAAGTTGTTGAGATAATATTTGTAAAACACTTGGCATAGAGGAAGCACTATATAAATGTCAGTTATTATTTTGTGACTTCCAAAGTGTTTTCTGTACTCCAGTTTACAAGAAAGGTATTATAAGTATTTTATTCTTCTTTGCTCATAAGAAATGAGCATGAGTGTCAGAGAAATGTAGTGATTTGTCCAGGGTCATACAGGGTCAAAACCAGAACTTGAATCCACATCTTGTCACTCCAATCCAAGGTCCTTCTGTTCTTCAGCTCCAGTCTTGTTACTACGCATACATTTAAAAGTTCTCATCTGGTTTCATTATTATACTCTCCTTCAGCCCCCTTCAAACCCTTCTGGCAGTCACAAAAGGGGATGATGCTTTAGGGCCCCCAGAAACCTCAGGAGCCTCCTCAGGCGAATCCCCAAGAATACTGAGCTGCTGATGAGGAAGTGATTTATAATCCCAAACACAGTTTCTTTCACCCGTTGGTTCCGGTTTCCTGCATCTCAAATCACTTTGCATATTAGCATTACATTGACGACATTCAAAACAGGTGCTGCTGCCTATAGAACAGCTGCTGCAGCCCACTGAAAGCTTCAAACCGAGACCCGGGTGCCTGAACCTTCCTTCTGATAAGCTGCAGAGCAGGTAAAATCATCATTAAAGGAAAATTGACTTGTAAGTACGCCTGAGATTCTCCTCATTGCATCTCACCACAAAGAAGAGCGAGGCGGCCGCACCGAAGGGAAGCTTCTTAAAAAGTGTATTCAACAGAACAACAGACAAAGAAATTGCCATCTCGGGAGGGTAGCGAGGACAGAGTTTAAAGATGCCAAGAAATGAGACCCTGCTTGCATTTCCTTGGCACCAGAGGCTTTTAAAAGTTGGTGTTTCAGAGGCTGTCTGCTTTAGCAGAAAGGCCTGGGAGAGCCAAGGCGCCCGAATGAGTTCTGTCTCTCTGTTAAAGAGGCAAAGTCTGGCATTCAGGAGAGGGGTGGGCATGGGAAAGGTGGGGCAGGCAAGTGGAGCATTGGGAAGTTGGGGCACTGGTTGGGGGGCGGGGAGTTGGGTGCTTGGCTTCTGGGCTGCTGTGGCCTTGAGGTCTTCTTTCCCCTAGATTTGGAAACTATTAGCTTACAAAGGCTTTTTGTCTTCTCCATTTTTGTTGTTGTTCAATCGTTTTTCAGTCGTGTCTGACTCTTGGTGACCCCATTTGGGGTTTTCATGGCAAAGATACTGGAGTGGTTTGCTATTTCTTTCTCTAGCTCATTCTACAGATGAGGAAAATAAGATGAGTCAGGAAGACTCATCTTTGTGAGTTCAGATACAGTCTCAGACACTTATCTCGATGACCCTGGGCAAGTCACTTAACCCTGTTTGCCTCGGTTTCCTCATCTGTCAAATGAGCTGGAGAAGGAAATGGCAAAGCTACTCCAGTATCTTTGCCAAGAAAACCCCAAACGGGGTCATAAAGAGTCAGACAGGACTGAAAAACGACTGAAAAAGAGGAAGATTCATCCACCTAGCTCATCGCCTTTTTTTCCTACTTCACCATACAACACACCATCTTCTCTTGATTACCGATCTGATAGAGGGTAGGGAGAGAACAGAAAAGCAAAATGCACAGACAGACCTCCATTCCATTTTAGTCAAAGACTAACTCCTTTTTTTTCTCAATAGATTTTTCATTAGAATTGCTCATAAGGATAAATTTGACTTTCGCCATTTTTTTTTCCTTTTCCTATCTACTCTTTGTTTACTAATCATAGAATTCAGAGTTGGAAGGTTTACCTTAGCCTGTTCTAATCCAGGCCCTCTATTTCCCAGAGGAGGAAACAGAAGCCTGAAGTGGAGATGTGACTAAAGATCACTGATTTAGACCTCAAGGGGACCTGAAGTCATCTAATCAAACTAGCCTATTTGGAAGATGAGGCAACCTGGGCCTAGAGAATTTAAGTGATCTGCTGGGTCACAGAGAGAGGATTTGAACCCAGTACTTCTGGCTCTATATCCAGTGTTTTCTCTATCAGCTCATGGTGCCTGAGTTCATGTGGGTGGGAAGGAGCAGAGCCAGAATGTGAATTTGGTTTTTCTCAGACCAGACATAGTATTGTAGTGAAGGAATAGCTAAGCCACAGGTAGATCCCCTCTGGGCTGACCCCTTGTGCTTCTCAGATGGAGGCTTCATCCTCTTCATTCTCTATGAGACTGGGGACTCGGGACTTTCTTGCTCATACATCCACTGAATAGCTTTCCTTGCCCCCCTCCCTATCCAGGGCATACCTGGATCCCAGTTGGTCACTGGGAAGATTGAAGTGTTTTAATGAGCAGGCAGAAAAGAACATACTCCCTGAATCACCCCCATATTAATTAGTGTCATTTGAAAAATGACTTCTCACAATCCGTGCCTCTCTTGGAACCTCGGTTGGCAGTCTGGAGAGGATGTGGTATTGCCTCATTTCTGCAGGCTGAGCCTGCCCCAGAAAAATGTAATTTTGTTTTAAAACCTTTGGGAGGTCTCAAGGTCCCTCTGATAGAGGGAGGGAAAGCGGAGGAAGAAAAGACTGCACACGCGGATTCCTCCCCTGTGCCCAGGCTCTGTGGCAGTAATTACACAGATTACAAGGAGCATTAAAGAGTCCTTGGTCGCATCTTTGCCTTGGCACGCCGGCTCCCCAGCAGGAACTCCGGCACCTCACAGGCCTTTCACCCATGTGGGGACTGGCGCCTTGTTCTAACCACATCCAGGCTGCTACTGGACATTGGGATGCCCTCCGGCTCCTCGTTGGCTTGCTTCCTTGGGCATTCTGTCCATGTTTCTGGATGGACTGGCTGTTAGTATATTTGTCTATGCCTGGGGGAAGGAGAAAACCAGCTCAAGGAATCTTTGTCCTTGTGGATTTTCCCCCACATCCTGCAACTCTCCCTCAGCTTTGCTGCTGCTGCTCAGGATTCCCCCAATTCCCTTCTCTTACACCAGATAGGGATTCCAACAAGCTAGAGAACCTTTCTCCTAAATGCTCTTCTCAGCTTCCTTTTCCTTTCCCGCCCCTGGCCTTTTGGGACCCCCAGAGGTGGTAGCTGAAATATGTTTTTTTTTTCTCTTGAAGTCAATCTTATATTTGAGAATGCCCCAGTAGTTAAGCCTCTCCAATTAAAGTGAAACAAGTGGTGACATCATCAGGCTATGACATTGCCTATGGTTTTTCTGACCTAGATTTATTCAGCCTGGCTCTGTACAGAGGGTAGATCCTGAAAGGGGGAGATTATTTTGTTGCCTTTTCTTTTGCCTTGACCAGAGTGGATCAGAGAGAGCTACAATACAGGTGGCTTTTTTAGGAGAGGGCCCTTGCTGCAGACGTGAGCTTTATCTCCTGGCACAAAGTAGACTCCTGGAAGAGTAGTCTGTTTTGGGGGGTTGTGTAGACCATGGAAAGATCATGAGTTGCTGGGGAGAGGGCCAACAAGGACTGATAGACTAACAATTACAGAATCTCAGGGCCCAAAGGGAGCATGGCACCTTTCTCCTTCCACCTCCCCCCAATCAAAAAACTTATTAGTTTCAGGATAAAATAAAAAATCCTTTGGCTTTTAAAACTCTTCACAACCTGGGTCCTTCCTACCTTTCCAGCCTTCTTACACCTGACACCCTTTGATGATCCAGTGACATGGGCCTTCTCAACATTCCTCTCACATGACACTCCATCCTTACTGGGGGTATCCTATGCCTGGAAGGTTTCGTCTCCTTCCCTCCACTCCAACTTCTCTGGCTAAGACTCAGATCGAATCCTACCCTGTGTAGGAAGCTTCTCTTGGTGCCTTCTCCCCTTTCTCCTCCACCAAATCCACTGCTAATGCTTTCTCTCTGTGGTTATCTTTCATCTATTCTGTGTGTATACACAAATAGTAAGTGCTTAATAAATGCTTATTGACCAGTTGACTTTAATATAGTTTTCTTCTACATGAATAAGAATCCCTTCTGCACACCCAACAAAGAGTCACCCAGCCTCTGTGGGACAGCCTACAGTAAGTAGGATCCTACCAGTTGCCTTTACAGCTTGCGAGTCAACTTTTCAATAGATCTAATTGGAAAGAAGTTTTTTTTTTTCTTTCTATCAAGACTACATATGCTTTGCAATTTCTCCCCGTACTACTTCTAGTCCTGCCCTTTGGATTCAAAGCAAAGCAAATCTAGTTCCTTTATGACAGGACGATAGCTCCTCAAAGATTAGAACACCAAGGTTAAAAAACAAAAACAAAAACAAAAACAAAACAAAACACCACCAACAACAACACGAAGAAGAAGAAGAGGAAGAGGAAGAGGAAGAGGAAGAGGAAGAAGAGGAAGAGGAAGAAGAGGAAGAAGAGGAAGAAGAAGAACAACAACAAGAACAGCAACAACATGATAATGTCCTTCCTCAGTCTTCTTTTCTCTAGCTTACATAGCCTTAGTTTCTCTTATGGCACAAACTCAAAGTCTTTTCTTAGGTTGCTTCCCCTGGATTCTCTGAAGCTTTTATTGTCTTTCCTAAAATGTAACATTTAGGACAGAACAAATTATCCCAGATGTGTTCAAAGCTGGACAAGGTACATCTAGTCTTGGACACTAGGCTTTTCTTTATGTAGCTGAAGATTGCATTTCTCCCTTGGATGCCATATCACGTCCTTGGCTCATCTCAAGCTTGCCATCCTCTGATCTTTGTCAGTTTACTGTATCTAGATACAACTCCCCCTTCTTGTACTTATGATCTTGGCTTTTAAAATCTGAGTCCTTTACATTTATTCTCACTAACTTTTATCTTTTTAAATCTGACACAGAATTTTAGACTGCCAAGGTCTGTCTTCAATCCTGACTCATCTATTATTATCTCTCTCTCACAGGTAAGTGGCACAGGGAAATGTTGGACCTGAAGTCAGCAAAACCTGAGTTCAAATCCAGCATCAAATACTTGAAGTGATTGAGAGTAGCAAAGTGCTCTCTGACTGTTTCACTATTCATTTGGGTGCCAGTTTTCTATTAATTTCATCTTGTTGTTCTCTTCTTTCTAGTCCAGAGATAGGCAGCTCCCTTTGTCATCTGTTATCATGTTGCTATCTTATCCTTTTTTTTGATCCTCCTCTTTCCCTGGGCATAACTACTTGTGAAAAAAAAAGATCCTTTGGGGTCTTTTGCCCTGCCCCACCAAAGACCCTTTTACTGTTTTTATTGGCTTTTTTGCCAGCCCCTGCTTATTCTAACCTTAGTATTCCTGACACTATTTTTGAAAAAAATATTTTTGCTTATTTTGTTAAATATTTCCCAATTATTTGTAAAAATTTCAGCATTCATTTAAAAAAAAAAGATTTTCAAATTTTCTCCCTCCCTCTCTCTTCTTCCAGCCCTTGAGAAGACAAACAATGTGATGGCTTTTCTTTTTCTTTGCTTTGCAAGGCAATGGGGGTTAAGTGACTTGCCCAGGGTCACACAGCTAGTAAATGTCTAGTGTCTGAGGCTGGATTTGAACTCAGGTCCTCCTGAATCCAGGGCCAGTGCTTTATCCACTGCACTACCTAGCTGCTCCCCAAAATGTGATATCAATTAGTATTTTTATATTAGCATGCTGCAAAAGAAAACACAAGCAAGAAAAATAAAGTAAAAAAGTACGCTTAAATCTGCATTCAGAGTTTATCAGTTTTCTCTATGGAAGTGGATAGCATTTTTTCATCATGAATCCTTTGGAATTTTTTAGGATCATCTTCATCAGAGTATCTAAGTGTTACACAGTTGATCATGCTTACTATAGTGCTATTACTGTGCTGACCTTATTCTGACAAGAGAGTACCACCCTTAGGGGCAGCTAGGTGGCACAGTGGATAAAGCACCGGCCCTGGATTCAAGAAGATCTGAGTTAAAATCCAGCCTCAGACACTTGACACTTACTAGCTGTGTGACCCTGGGCAAGTCACTTAATCCCTGTTGCCCTGCAAAGAGAGAGAGAGAGAGAGACAGAGACAGAGACAGAGAGAGAGAGAGAGAACCATGCTTTCAGATTTGTTCCTCAGCACCTATGATTGATTTTGTTTTGTTTTGTTTTGTTTTTTATCACCTATGAAGGCCTTTTAAAAATCTCAGTTGGATGGTGATTACCATAGGCCTGAATTTTTTGCTGCCCTTGAACTCCCTCCTACTGCCTAGTCTGGGGGCCCCTTCTTCACCTTCTGGTACTTGTGTACTCCACCTAGGAGCAGGGCCTTCATTAAGGTGCTTGAGAGGTCAAGAAAAATCAAGAGACAAGAAGGGGCAAAAGCTATTAGAAGAACTAGGAGAGAAGAAGAACCATAGAGCTTAAAAAGACCTCAGAGGTCACCTACTCAATCCCCCTTATTTTATAAAGGAGAGAATGGAAACCTAAAGAGATTGACTTTCCCAAGCCATGCAGGTAATAAGAATCAGATGGGGAATTCACAGAAAAGTGAAGCTTTAAGAAATACTGAGGTACAGACAGCATGGAAACAGGATTTTACCATCTGTAAGGCTAGATGTTTTATTGAACTGTTGATGCAGCCCTGTTAATATTGTACTGATTACACTCTCATATATTCTAGGCTCCTTAAAGGTAGTAACTGTATCAATTCAGATTTTTTTTTTAAATTTTGTCCCCTGAATTCTCTCCCTCTTTTTAACTTCATTTTGGCCAGCCTCTGCTCACTCTGACACCATTCTTATAGGATTGAGTTACACTTTTGTGTTCATCCTCCATTATTTGCCCTTGCTTCTACCTTCTATGCATGCCTTTTCATATTGGCTGGTGATTACCTGGGCTTTATCTTTTGTACTCCCTCCTACCTCCTGCTCTGGGGACCATATACTCTCTGGTTAACTTGTTGACTTCACCTTAGGAGC
Source organism: Dromiciops gliroides (assembly GCF_019393635.1). Lineage (NCBI taxonomy): Eukaryota > Metazoa > Chordata > Mammalia > Microbiotheria > Microbiotheriidae > Dromiciops > Dromiciops gliroides. The sequence goes on along the minus strand of NC_057863.1, from coordinate 502,499,597 downwards.
AGGTTCTCTCTCTCTCTCTCTCTCTCTCTCTCGCTCGCTCGCTCGCTCTGTTTCTCTGTCTCTCTCCCTCCTCAGGCTTGGGGCAGTGGGATATAGCGTTGCTGTTTAGTCATTTCACTTCTGAATCCATTTGTGGGTCTTGGCAGAGATACTGGGGTAACTTGCTATTTCTTCTCCAGCTCATTTTGCAGATGAGAAAACTGAGGCAAAAAAGGGTAAGTAACTTGCCCGGATCACACAGTTAGTGTCTGAGGCTGTATTTGAACTCAGGTCTTTCTGACTCTAGGCCCACTGTGCCACCTAGCTGCCCAAGATATAGTAGAAAGAGCAGTAGATTGTGAATCAGTTGTTGAGTTCTAATCATGGTGATGTCATTACCTCTGTGATGGGGGGCAAGTCACTTCACCTATCAAAGCCTCAACTTTCCTCCTACATATGTGAAATATGTATGTATAGACCTTATTTATCCAGCCCAGAGTGATCTCTTTTTCCTATGAAATCCTCTTGCATTAATTCTATGCCTTAGGGTATTCAGGGAGGGTTTTTTTAATTGAATTATTATTTAGTTCTTATAATGTTAGTTATACTTTTATCTGAAATGAGCAAAGCTTCTTAATATTGGACAGGGATATTCTGTGGGGACTGTAGAGCCTGCTCTCTGAGGTGCCCTAAATAAACTCCTGTGGGGTGGTAATGTCAGAATTTCAGTACTCTGAAAGGGATGAGCAAGGACCCTGCTCCTGTGGGATTCCCCCCTTGCTGTTCATGCTTCAGCATCTTTACCATTGCCCTTGAACCAGTGCCAGTGCCTGGCACAGAGTGAGTGCTCAAAGTTTATTGATTGACTTACGGAGGAGACAAGAGTTGCAGAGTAATCAGATGATACTACTAGACCGGAAGTTCCTTGAGGGAAGAGACAGACATTTTGTATCACCTTTAGCACCTAGCAGAGTGCTTAGAGAGACAAGGCCTTCATTTACTGCCTTTTTTTTTTTTGCAGTGCAATGAGGGTCAAGTGACTTGCCTAGGGTCACACAGCTAGTAAGTGTCAAGTGTCTGAGGCCTGATTTGAACTTGGGTCCTCCTGACTCTAGGGCCAGTGTTTTCTCTACAGCACCACTTAGCTGCCCCTCATTTACTGATTTTTGAACTGAATTGAGCTACTTCATTAATTCATCAAATATTTGAATATTTACTAGGTGCTTATGCTATTCTGGGTCCTGAGGCATTATAGAGAAATATGACAGAACACCACCAACACACAGTTCTACAAGATGAAGAGCTGGAAAAAGACCTTGGAAGGAATCTTATCATTAATTCTATCAGGGAGGAAACTGAAGCCCATGGAAATGAGATGTTAAAGGTCATACATGTAGCAAGGAATAGCATCAGAATTTGAACCGAGTTCCAGATCCAGAGCTCTTTGTCATGTATCAGGATGCTTCCACAGACACAGAATCATAGACTTAGAGCTAGAAGGGAATTCTGAGACCATCTAGTCCAGGGCTTCTTATACTAGGGTCAATGATCATGTATTTTTAAAATATTTTGATAACTATTTCCTTTATAGTTCCATGGATTTTATTACATGCACTTAAAAGCATGAATCTGAGAAGGGGTCCATAGGCTTCATCAGACTGCCAAAGGGGTCAACAAATAAAAAAAAAAGTTAAGAAAGCTCTTATCAAGCTCAGACATTTTACTGATGAGAAACCTGAAGCAGAGTGAAGTTAAGTGACTTGCTCAAGGTCACACATCATCAAAATCAGGATTTGAACTTGGGTTCTATGACTCTAAATCCAAAGCTCTCTCCGATGTATCATATGCTACCTCCCTATAAGCAATGTTACAGTCTATAAAATTTCAAACCATCATTATCTCCTCTGGCTCCCAAGACAGAGAGGACCCTCATATGAAAAAAAGTCTATTTTGTTTTACACTATCTATGAAAGTCCTATTTCCAAACAGCCTTATGCATCTCTGCAATTATTTAATTGATCAGAGTAGCCCAAGACAATGAATGAAGAGGTACATGCAGGAGGCATAGGGGTGTACAGCTTTGACAAGGAAAGTTGGTGAGGCCTGGATCTTTAGGCAAAAGTTAAAGGAACTACAGGGTAGAAGGGTGACCACACCAACAACCCTAGAATGTGGAGAAAGATGAAGGAATGGAAAAGTAGAAGACCAGAAGAGGCAACTACCTGTTGAAGGAGTCCAAATCTGTCAGTGAACTCTATATTTTGTTACTCTGAGCAACAGCCCTGATTACCCTTCCCTAGTTATAGCTCCAGGGGTAAAAACTATGAAAAAGTTTAAGTTCACTTTCTCTTCTGTTCCCTTTCTATATTTTCTCAGACTCTATAACACTCTCTTCTTTCACACTCTTGCCCCACCCCTACATATTTCCTACATAATACAACTTTTTGGGGGGTGGAGGGGTATTTTCTGTGCCCTTCAAAGCATGATACTGTCTATTCTAGCCCTGTGACTCCTCAGAAGCAGCATGGGGCATGACTACCCCATGAAATAATATGCATACCTTGATTTAAATGAGAGCTGCTTATTAATATTATTTTGTCCTGGGGCAGCTAGGTGGCACAGTGGATAAAGCACTGGCCCCGGATTCAGGAGGACCTGAGTTCAAATCCGGCCTCAGACACTTGACACTTAATAACTGTGTGACCCTGGGCAAGTCACTTAACCCCCATTGCCCCGAAAAAAAAATTATCCTACCCTGTTTTAGCACAGGTACTAGCCCCTATCCCCAGGTCTGTTCCTGAATAGCAGGATTAGAGGGGTTTGCTTCTTAGGCCCCCATGCAGACAGAACTCAGCTCCCCTCCACCCTCTCCAACTTTCTATGGAAGTATGCTGTAGCCATGCAATTATGACATCCTGGGGGTAATTTTAACTATAAGTCATTATTCAAAAACAACCAATGCAATCCCTATTTGCCAGCACAAAGAGATGATTCTCACTAGCCTGAACTCGCTGTCAAACATGCCAGGAGAAATAAAAAGGTGCTAATGCAATATAGCCCAGAAATAGAAAATAAGATTAGAGGCGACGCTTGAGATTTCAGGATGTGGAGGGAAAAATAGCACAGGGTTTAGTTACCAGCAGAACTGTCAGACAAAAAGCCTCCGAGGTCATTAAAACCAGAGCCTTCATTAAGCCAAGAGGCTAAAATTAAAGGGTGTTTGGTGAAGACTTAATTTTTCCTGGAGGTTCGTTGTTTCCTTGCTCCCTCCGAAAGTGGCGTAGGGTTTGTTATGAAGTGAAGCAAGTATGGTCTTGGGTGGTATTTCCTTGCTCCCCGCATTCCTGACTCCTTGAGAACCCACTGAGAACAGGTAACAGGGCTGAAAATCAGCCCACTTAGAATCTGCCAGCAACCAAGTCTTCTAGAAGCCATGTTCTCCCTGGTTGTAAATTTGGCCCTATGGAACCAGGCTGAAAATAATTCCTAAAGTTTGAATTCAGAGAAAGCCGTTTGATGTTAAGAATCTCTCACTAACTATAGGTGTCCCCCAAAGGCTCTGTCTTGGGACCTCTTCCCTCTGTGTATTATGTCACTGGGTGATCTCATCAGTTGCCATGGGTTCAGTTATCATATCTAATACAGGTGATTCTTAGATATAGTTATCCAGCCATAAGTTCTCTCCTGATTTGTAGTGTTGCATTATCAACTGGGTTTTGGACATCTGGAACTGGACTGTAGACATTTCAAACTCAACTTAATCTAAACAGAATTTGTCCTCTTCCTTCCCCACCCTTTCCTCCCCTTAGTACCCCCTCCCCCAATCCTCTTCTCTTTTCCTAAATGTTTAATTCCTGCAGATGACATCACCATCTTTCCAGTCACTCAGGCTAAAAACCTCAGGGTCATCCTTGGCACTTCACTTGGCAATCACTCTATATATCCAATCTGTTGCCAAGTCTTGTTTCTACCTTCAAGACATTATTTATATTTGTCCCCTTGTCTAATTACACAACCATAACCCTGTGTAGGTCCTCATGCTTAGAATACTTCAGTGGCCTGCTGGTTGGTATCTCTGATTCAAGTCTTTCCATCTTCCCTTCAGCTACAAAAATAATTTTCTTAAAGTTCATTTCTGACCAAATCACCCTTCCTTTACTCAATAAACTTCAGTGGCTTCCAATTAATTCTGGGATAGTCCTTTACAACCATGTCACTTTCTACTTTTTTTATCTTTTTACTCTTATTACCCTTCATGGAGTCTATTGAGAACCAAGTAAAGCACAGTAGATAGATAGATGGGCCTGAGTTCAAATTCAACCCCACATAGTTACTAGTTGTGTGATCGTGAGCAAGTCACTTCACCTCTGCCTGCCTAAGTTTTCTCAACTGCAAAATATGGATAATAATAGCACCTACCTTGCCTGGTTGCTTCCTTGTAGCACTTTGGAGCTGTTTTGAGGATCAAATGAGATACCTATAAAGAACTTAGCATGATGCTTGGCACCTAGTAGACACTTAATGATTATTTTTGGCCTGGAATGCTCTTATCCCTCATCTCTGTCTCCTAGCTTTCTTGGCTTCCTTCAAGTACCAGCTAAAATCCTACTTTTTACAGATCAAATGAGATAATAATTGTGAAGTGCTTTGCACAATGTTTGACATATAGTAAACACTATCTAAATGTTAGCTATTATTATTATGGGATGTCTTTCCTAATAACCTCTTAATACTAGTGCCTTTTCTCCATTCATTATATCCTGTATACATACATACACATGTTTATATATAATCTATGTCTAATCTACACCTATACTTATAGCTATACCTATAAATATTCCTATACCTATACCTTTTTTTAATACATGGTTGTTTGCATGTATCTCCCATTAGACTGTGAGCCTATTGAGGGCAGGGACTGACTTTTGCCTTTCTTTGAATCCTCAAACTTAGCACAGTGCCTGGTACATAGTAGATACTCAATGATTTCTAATCGACTGACTACAATAATACCATCTTCTTGCCATTATTTCCACATAACCTGCATCTTCTAATTCTTTTCCTCTTTGCTGGTCATGCCCCATGCTTGGAATACTCTCCCCCCTCACTTCTGCCTCTAATCTTTTCTAATTTCCTTCCAGATTCACCTCAAATCCAATCTTCTGCAAGAGGCCTTTTCTGCCCTATCCCCCTTGCCCCACCACAGAGACTTTGTTCTGAGAGCTTTTCCCACTTATACTATATACTTTTTGTATGTGTCTGGTTCACATGGTACCTTCTCCCTCAGAGCATGAGTTCTTTGAGGGTAGGAACCCTGTTTGTTTTGTTTGTTTGTTTTCCCTTTCTTTGTATCTCCAGCACTTAGCACTGTGTTTGACCCATTGTAAGTACTTAATAAAATGCTGCTTGACTTCAGGAAACTTCTAAGATTAAGTTGTAGAACAGTTCTGGATCTGAATTAGAGGGAGTTTCCTCCCTAAGATTTCCCTATACCAGGGAAATAATATGCTGACTCCTCCAACCCAAAGAAAGTCCAAGGCACTACTAGATGCTGGGAATAAAAGGAAAAATAAATGGAGCAGACCTGTCCCCAAGGGGCTTACTTTCTATTGGTGGCATACAACATACACCCAGATAAGTAGATACAACGTATATGCAAAGTAATTTTAAAAGAGAAAACACTAACAAAAAGTGATTCAGGAAAGGCCTCATCTACGGGCAGCACTATAGTTATGTTTTGAAGGAAACTGGTGCTTCTTGAAAAACAAGTAAGGAGTGAGTGCACCTATAGACAGCTCTAATAGGTTTTTAAATGTTCAATGTGAACATTAGAGATTGGGGGGAGGGGAGTGGAATGTAAACACTGGAGATATAAATACAAGCAAGCAACACAATCCATGCCCTCCTCCTCCCAAGGAGCTTGCACTCTACTAAGTGAAGACAACACAAGTTGGAAAGTGATGGCCAAGAAGGAGTGTTTTGCTAGAGTTCATTTGGTTTCTCTACTCAGATTATGGTAGGAAAATGAGGTGTGTGAGGGAAGGGTGTTCAGGAAATAGCAAAGTGGGTCTGGGGCCTGGCAAGTGGTCAGGAATCAACCTAGGGCTTGATTTATTGTATTGTTAATTATCTAGATTTTAAAAAATGATGGAGAAAACCTGAATGATGCAATTGAGACTGAAAAGTGTGTGTTGTCAGACATTTATCAGCACACCCCTGATCACAGGCACAGACTACCGCCTATGTCCAAGCTGGAAGGTTAGAGATGCAATGTATGGTAAGTGGCTAATAGGTCAATTTGACTAGAACCTGCATGAAAGAGATTAATATGAAATAACATCTGGGCAGCTAGGTGGCGCAGTGGATAGAGTACCAGCCCTGGATTCAGGAGGACCTGAGTTCAAATCTGGCCTCAGATACTTAACAATTACTAGCTGTGTGACCCTAGGCAAGTCACTTAACCCCAATTGCCTCACAAAAAAAAAAATAATAAATTATATGAAATAACATCCAAACAGGCCAAACAAAAGTAGCACAAGGAAATCTCGAATAGGGGTTCACCATGAAAATAAATGTAAACCAGGGAAAAGTTTGATTTGGTTTACTCAGGATCAAAAATGTAGTCTCACCCTCAACTCCTTCCCTTCCCTCATCCCACATGTTCAGTCAGATGCCAAATCTTGCTGTTTCCACCTCCACAACAACTTTCACATATGCCATCTCCTCTCCACTCACAGCTACTTCCTTAGTTCATTACCTCTTAACCAATCTTGAACGATTGTAACAACTTCCTAATTGGTCTCCCTTTCTCAAGGCTCTCCTTACTCCAATCCATCCTACACACAGATACTAAAAAAAATTCCTAAAGTTCATATCTGGCCATACCACCAACTGATTAGGAAACTCCACTTGCTCCCTATTAACTCTAGGGATATATAAATATAATCGCCTTTCTTTGGTATTTAAAGCTCTTCACAATCTGGCCTCATCCTATCTTCCAATCTTATTACTCATTATTTATTTTTATTTAGTCCTTTCAGTCATGTCCAACTCTTTTCTTGTCAGAGGTATTGAAGTGGTTTGCCATTTCCTTCTCTAGCTCATTTTACAGATGAAGAAACTGAGGCAAACAGGGTTAAGTGACTTGTCCAGGGTCAAACAGCTAGGAAGTGTCTGGGGCCAGATTTGAAATCTGGAAGACGATTCTTCCTGACTCTAAATCCAGCACTTTATCCACTACACCACCTCACTGCTCCCATTATTAATTATCATTATTCATAGAGTCCACTAGAAAGGAAGCTAGGTGGCTCAGGGAATAGACTACTGGGCCTAGAGTCAGGAAGACCTGAGATTAAATCCAGGCTCAGACACTTATTAGCTGTGTGATCCTTTGTGAGTCATCTAACTTCTGCCTGCCTCAAGTTTCCTCATCTGTAAAATGGGGATCCTAACAGCACCTATACCCCAGTATTATTGTAAGGATAAAATGAGATAACATTTGTAAAATGCTTAGCACAGTGTCTGACAAATAGTAGGAACTTAATAAGTGCCTCTGTCTCTTTCAACCCCTATATATTTAGGGAATTCCATAATAATTATTTAAGTGGCTGCCAAAGTTTAAAGCCAGCTTTGCCTGAATCTAAACCAAATGCAAAAACCTTCAATCTGAAAACACAACCTGGAGATAATACCTCAAGGCTTGAGGAGAGATGGAGCTATTCATATGAAAACAGACATAAAATCAATCCTGGACACCCAAAGGATGATTTCAGTTTGTAACAGTGCTTCACAGAAACCCAGAGAGAATGTCACTTGCTGTGACTCAATATAGGCACAAATAGACAATAATCTGGACCAAAGGTCACTTTAAGGATAATTTACAACCTATGTCATCTTATTTATCTTATCCTGGTGACACGGAACCTTGGAAACATCAAGGGGTCAAATGACTTGCCCAAAGGCAAGCAGAGGCCAGAGTCTGAATCAGGAGTTGAGGAATCCAGGATTTAGCTTTCCAAGTCCGAGGTAAGAAGACCAAAACAATGACATCGACTGAATAGCACCATCAGGCTTCTTTGCTATTGTTATTCAGTCATGTTGGATTCTTTGTGACACCATTTGGGGTTTTCTTGGCAAAGACACTGGAGTGGTTTGCCATTTCCTGCTTCAGTTCATTTTACAGATGAAGAAACTGAGGCAAACAGGGTTAAGTGACTTGCCCAGGACCTCACAGCTAGGAAGTGTCTGAGGCTAGATTTGAATTCAGGGAGATGAGTCTTCCTGACTCCAGGCCCAGCACGCTATCCACTGGGCCACCTAGCTGCCTACCTGGCTTTTAGGGAACCCCAATAAATAGCTGCTTCTGTTAAGCTCTAGAGGTGGAATCTCAATCCAAGTGAATGATGTCACTGGGTAATGATAAAAGTGTGTGGAGGTGATGTGTGACCCAGCTGGTTATCTCTAAGAAATTATGAAAAACTGAAGAAGTGTTACAAGGTAGAAGATGGAGAAATATTTCCAATTTTCACATGGGGAAGAAAGTGGATTCTATAAATTATAGCCTGGTGAGCTTGGTGTGCTCCCCTAGGGAATTCTAGAATACATTACAAAGGAGTGTTTGCCAGTACTTAAGTAGGAGGCCCTGATTGCAATGAGTTAGCACAGCTTCGCTATGAACAAATCATGCCCAAGAAATCTTGTTTTCCTTTCCTGATATGGTTACCAGACTGGGAGATCAGGGAAATCTAATAGATGTCGTGTATATGAAGCTGCATATTTTAAGTAAATATAACAATATAACTGCAGACAAGTTAGTAAAAAATGATATGGATAATAGTATAGAGAAACTCATTATCAGTATAATGCCTAGAGGCAGTTAGGTGGTTTAGTGGATAGAGTGCTGGGCCTGGAGTATGGAAAACCTGAGTCCAAATCTGACCTCAGATAATTACTAGCTGTGTGACCCTGGGCAAGTCACTTAACCTCAAACTGTCTGTTTCCTCAGCTATAATAATAGCATCTACCTTGAAGGGTTATTGTGAGGATGAAAATGAGATAATATTTGAAAAAGTGCTTAGCACAGTGTCTGGTACATATTAGGTGTCAATAAATGTTTGTTTACTTTCTCCTTTCTTCCTTTCCAAAGAGTATTGATAAACAAAATGATATCACCATAGAAGAAGTGGCAGGTGACAAGACTTTGCCCTTGGCCTTGGTCTGTTCAACATATTTATCAATTGTTTAGAAAAAAACAGAGATCATGTGACTTGAATTCAAAGATGACATGAAACTGAGAGGAATAACTGATATGCTGGATGACAGAATGTGGAATTAAAGAGACCTTAACAGCCTGAAAGAATGGGCTGCATCTAATAAGATGCTTTTGTGCTAAAACCAAAACAAAAGAAAACTCACCAGCAACAACTATACCAGCTTAAGACGGGAGATATGTGGTGACAAATCAGTATGAAAAATACTTAAGGATATAAGAGCTGTATAAAAGCCAACCTAATCTTTGATTACCATAAGAGAAGTATATTGTCTAGAATGACAGTGGTGATCAAACTAATATACCATGTATTCTAACAGTCAAAACCATACATTTTGTTCACTTATAGATGCTATTTTTTTAGGAAAAATGTTGATGAATTGCAATAGATAGAGAGGAGGCTGACCAGAAAAGGGAAGCCTCTGGAAACAGTGTCGTATGAAGGAGAGTTGACAGAACTGTCCATGTTTAGCCAGGAGACTTTGGGGATTTGATAATTGTTTTCAAATATTTGAAGGGTTGTTATATGAGGGAAAGATTAGTTTTATTCTAATAAAAACTGTGTGTCATTTTCTAATAAAATTCTGTGTTGCTCCAGAGAGCAGCACTAAGACCAGTGGATTGAAGTTACAAGAAGAGAGATATAAAGCACTTTCTAATCATTAGAATTGTCTGAAAAGTGAAAGAAGAACTCGTTGAAGTAGTAAGTTTCCTAATACTGGAGGTGTTTAAGAGGATGGTGGAGGACCACTTTTTGTGATTTAGAGAGGATCCATGCTTTAGGTAGTGGTTATACAAAGCTATATACATATGGGACTAAAACCTCCTTTTTCATCAGATGGGAATAAATATTTGGGATAGAATCAAGGAAGAGCTTGTGGTAAGTTGGAAGAGGTACGACATGTATAGTTGTAATCATTTTACTCATAAACCATCTTTTATTTGCAAAGGCAATGTGTATAGCAATTGAAAGGGCACTTCGTATATATATATGTGTGTATATATATATATATATTGCTCTGTATTTTGTCAACATACACATGAATGCCAGTTGGTACATTCTTCAATTAAACTGTGGCATTTAAAAAGGTTCAAAAGACATAGTTTCTGGGTAATTTAATAATTTTATTAATAAAGCCAGCATGCTTTTTAATAAAAGAATGGTCATTAGGCCCTCTCTTAGACCAAAGACCACTCATGGCAGTGGGCTCACAGTTTATATGACCTTCAATGGGTGGGTATTCCTCAGGGTGGCAACCAACTCTGATTGGGGAACAATTAGGGAGAAAAAAAATAGTATAGTGAGAGACTGGGCTATATTACAATGAGGGTCTTGGGGTATGTGACTTGGTTAAAGAGACATCAATTTTCATAACACCCACCTGAGAAAAGGGAGGATCCACATTTTCCCAGACCTGTCTGAGTAAATACAGTGAGTAGGAATGTACCCATTAGCTGAAACTTAGAATATCTTTTACTGTCTTTAATTAGTTTTTATCCATCTTGGCTGGGTAAGTCTTTTAGAAAGATTTCCCACACTGGTTCATTTCTAGATGAGGAAGTAGAAAAGGGGAAAAATCCTCAGTCCTAATACAATAATTAATTATTAATACAAGAGAGAAGTAATCATTTTTCTCATATTATATATATATATATACACACACACATATATATATACATATATATATATATGTGTGTGTATATATATATATATACACATATACTGGAAGCCGTTCAAGCTTTGTAGAACCTATCAGAACTTGTGGTCCACAGGCATGGTCTTGAGAGCCAGGGGTGACTTCTGCACTCCTCTGAAACTCTTGGTGGAGCATGGCATGATATGCAGTAAACAGATATCAGGTGGTTTGTTAGAAATTGCTTGCAAGACAGGAGTTTAGCGAATGGATGAGGATAGTGTAGAGATGAAAGACATAGAAGAGATGGTAGTTGACACAGTGTACTCCCTTGTGCATAGTAGGAACTGATATATTTGTCTCAGTGAATTTCAGATGAGTCTCTAAGGACTCTTAACTATTAACTGTAGATAGAATGAGTTTTTCAGCATAGTCCTAGCAGAAAGCACTTTCCAGAATGATCTATATGAGAGATAATTTGTTCTATAGGACAGATAATCTTTCTTTCAGGGATAAGGGATGAAGGAAATGTTTGGAGGATGGGGTGCTCTAGAGAAGGTATAGTCATAACATATGCATCTAAAGAAACTGTGAAAACACTGGGTGCCATTTGGGAAAATAGAAATAAGGATGAATGAGGTTAAAGGATTGAGGCAGCTATGTGGTGTAGTGGAAAGAGTGGCAGGCATGGAGTCAGGGAGACTTGAGTTCCAATCTGGCCTCAGATACTTATTAACTGCCTGACCCTGGGAAAGTCATTTAATCTCTGTTTGCCTCAGTTTCCTCATCTGTAAAATGGGGATAATAATAGCACTTACCTCCCAGGGTTGTTACAATGAAAAAATTAGAAAACAGTAGCAAAGCACTTAGCACAGTACCTGGCCCATGGTAGGTGTTATAGAAATGTTTTCTATTGTTATTGTTGTTATTTTTGTTATTATTAAAGACAAACTTTTCCTACTGCTTAGTTTTCGCTTTGGACTAGCCTTAATCATTCCCTAATATACTCTTATTCCTATCTGTCTAAATTACAAAAAAATTTGTCACCCCAAATTCTACTCCAAAATCCTGGAACATAGCTCAGGCCAGATCCTGGAGGACTGTGTTTGCAGGGAAAGGCCCTGAAACAATCTCCACAATGTGTAGTCTCTAATTTGCCATCACTGTCAGGGCCTGTGTCGGAAGAGCTGGGTCAGCAGCTTGAAACTGTATCTCATGGGCAAGGAATGAGGAACAAGTTTAAAAAGAAATCTGTGCTATGAGTGCTAAAATGTTCAAGTCCAAAGTCAGGGAATCTGGAATCTAGATCTTTTCTGAGTCTCGAGTCATCTCTGTGGCTGATGGGGTAGCATTTAAGATAGGTGGCATATCATAAATGCAGCCTTAGACTATCTCAGGAAGACATCATCAGTTTTACTTAGGGCTAGAAGACTGAGCCTGGCCAGCAAGGTGGTACCAAGTATAACCACAGCACACAAGACACCAGGAGGAAGAAGAACAAACACACATAAACATGTCCTTGTCAGAGAAGAATCTTGGAAAGATCAATGATGAAGCTATGTCTTTCCCAAATGGAAGAGACTCAGCTCGATCTGGGTCATTCTCTGAAAGCCCCTAAGAATAGCTAGTCTATACCAGCCTATTGCAAATTCTACTTTTCTGTCTTAAATTCACGAGATATTCTCTTGCTCTAAACTCAACCATAAATTCATAGGGTCAATGGCACTAAAACATGGCTCTTCTGTTGTTAGCCTACATAGCTATAAAGATAATCAACTCCCAGTTACTTCTTTCCTCATCATTGCTGACCAAGGTACTGATGGTATCTCCCTCCTGTTGGCCTCTCCCTTTCCCTCTGAGAGAGTTTGGTCAGGTTCCTTTGAGGGTTGGTGGTGAAATTCTTTAATCTTGGTGGGGAGGGGGCATGGACATGCACTAGTAACTACCATGTTATATTCTGCAGACTATATGCTTCCAGTGAAAAAATTTTACTGCCTTTCCTGCTTTCAGCAAGCTAACATTTTCTAGACTCCATATTCTGTGCTCCACCTGTATGGGGGCAGTTAAGTGGTACAGTGGATAGCGTGTCAGGCCTGGGGTCAGGAGGATTTTTCTTCCTGAGTTCAAATCCAGCCTCAGACACTTACTAGCTGTGTGACCCCAGGCATGTCACTTAGCCCTGTTTGACTCAGTTTCCTCATCTGTAGAACGAGATAGAGAAGCAAATGGCAAACCACTCCAGTATCTTTCCCAAGAAAACCCCAAATGGGGCCACAAAAGGTTGGCCGTGTTTGAAATGACTGAACAACAACAACCCCACCTGTTTGGGGGCCAAGCTATTAGTCCTCTTTTCATTGGAATTTGAGGGAATACCTTGACTCAAGATGTGAAATTTGAAAGGCAAAATGAGTTTTACAGGCCATATAGTACTAGCTTTAATTTACAAATGAATTCCTCAATATCTGTCCTCTAGACTCAGGACCAATGTACCAGGAAGTGTGTTTAGGCTAACCAGATCTGGTATATGAGTTAAAAACACAGGATTTTTTTTTTTTTTTGCCTTCTCTATCAGTCTCCCTGTCATGCCTTACTCCTGTTCGCACCTTATCGCATGCTGAATGGCTTAGATTCCTTTCTTGTAGCTATTGTTCCCAATCTAGTAAGTCTGGCATCTTTTCTCTCTCTGGTATATCTGACAAGCACATATAGGGGGAAAATCTGTAGGATATCTGAAGGGGTGAACTTCTGAGGACAGAGTATGCTATGTTATTCCTGGCAAACTCTAGTGTTGGCAGAAATTGAGTCTGGCTGTAAGTGTATAGTATAACAATGTAGATACTGTTTAATGTCCTGGTTGGCTTGTTCTACATTTTTATTTGCCTGTGGGTGGTAAATGGTGGGAAGCGGTAACTGATTCCCTAACTTCCTTTGAAGTCCTCTGTAGAACTTGGCAGTAAACTATGGACCCCCCATCTGAAACAATCTGGATGGGAAGCCCATGCAGGCAAACAACTCCTTTAAAGAATATCAAGTGGCTTGAGAAGTGGGTGACAGCTTGTAACAAGGGATTGGATGTCACATTCTTGAGAAATAGCCAACACATCAATAAAGATCATAGCCTTTTATTGTGAATGGGGTACATCTGTTATAAAATCAAGCCACACATGCTATCACATTCAAGTAGGCATCGGTAGGCACCATAAGCACCCCTATGGCTTCCAGTAGGTTTCCGTATGCTGGCACCAGTCACAGTCTTAAACATTATGCTAGACATCTCATGCCAAGTCAGACAACAAATAGGGCTAAGGGATTAAAGTCTTGATCATTATCACCCTTAGATGTCCAGCCCACAGTGTGTCAAGATGAGCTTGTGATACTTAGTTCAGTGAGACCATGACTTTCCTCCTGAGAACTGTAGATAGAGCCTGGGCAGCAAGAGACCTGGATAGATCCATTAGTCACACACAGAAATGGCAAGGAAGTAGATCCAAGACTCCACAAGGTTGCCTTTTTCATTACAGTACAGAGATCATATGAGAGAAACAAAATTCAAAAATCATATTCATTGGACTCAATGAACTGATAATATATAGATGTCTTAATAAACTAAATTATTCTCTTAAGACCGTGGCAGGGTGCCTTGATTCTTTCAAGGTCTACTGCCAGGTGTCCTGGGCACCCTTAATAACAAGCAATCTCAAGTCAAGTCCCTCATAGAGTATTATCTTTCTATTTATCCATAATATTATGTGATCAAGAGCTAGACATCTTCATTCTCTGACTCCTCTTCTTTTTCTACATTTTTAATCAGGATAATCCCAATAGTTATCCGTGAGACATCTATCTTAAAAAAGGAAAGACAACACAGGATCGGATGCCATAGCAAGGGGATTGTTATGAAACACCTCCTCCTGGTAGCCATGGGACCTCTAAGATGTTCTTTTTCTCAGAAAACTTGTAAGGGGTTTTATCACTCTTGAAAACTCTAGAATGGGGTCCATCAAATTCACTACCCCTAAGGTTATTCAACATTTCTTAACTCCTGCTGTTGGAACCTAGTCCACATGGCACACACAGTACATAGATGCACATGTATATGTACATGCACGCACATATATGGTCTAGGTGCATGTCCACACATATATTGTACACATGCATGCATGCATACACACATACACCTTGGGTCTATCTGTAACTGTTTCTATTCCTGAACAAAATATAAGAAGTTGAAATGGCTCTTGTGAAAGACATACTTCTTGGAGTTTGCTATATAAACCACAATGAAGAAGCTTGTGAATACTTTGCTATGGAATCCATAAGAAGCCTCTCCTGATCCCCTTAGTTATTTTTCTCTAAATATTTCTACAATTTTCATGTACATATTTATCTGTGTATATGCTGTATCCCATCTCCAATAGAATGTATATGTAACAAGTACTCCTCTTTCTCTGTGCTGGTTTGCCCACCCTGACTTGCCCTTACACCGGCAGAGTTATGTTTCCCAAAGAAGAAACAACACCAAGAGGCTTTGACTTAAATGTTTCTAGGGGGTAATCCTTTTTTTGTAGGTATACTTTTATTTAACATTGTAGCTCTGGATATGTGTGATTCCCATTTACATAAAATTAGTGACTATGACATCTCCAATTCAAACATCAATTATTTGCCTAAACATAAGCCATCAGTAAGAACAAATTATTACTAGTTACCTAATAAAAGGTAAATTCAATACATCATATTCCATATGTGAACACAAGTCCCACTGGAAAGTGTGCTCGCACTTACACAGATATAGCAGATGGGTACACAAATGAGAAAAACCCATGTACTTGAGGCAGTTCCTTGGTCTATTTAAGGAAAAAAAAAACTGCCCCCATACAAACCTACTTCTTTGCTAAACTGTACCCTTCCTGGTCCTTACTCTTCCCTTACTGGAACACTCTGCTCCTTTTGTACTTTCAAACTAATGAAGCAGAGAAATCTCTTAAAACTCACCATTGCTTTTAAAAGCTCTGAGAAAGTGTTATGCTATTATAAGGAGAGTAGTTAACCAGAAAACTGCAGTTTTTCAGGTTGTCTCTCTGGTCAATGCAAACAAGCCCAGCCAGCACTTCATATAACAGGATTCATCATCATCCAAATAGCTCTCAGAATCTTGTTACAGCAAAAAAGAACTCACAGCAAAACTCTTTTCTCCCTCTGATTTTCCCCTTCAAACCAAACAGTAATAGAATATTTCAAAGGTCTTCGAGAAACTTCACCTTTCTCAAACTATGTGTCCAGCTTCTGTGTGTAAAGATGAACTACTCCTGTAGTTCAGTGAGATTATGATCTTCCTCCTGAAGAACTGCAGGTAGAGCCATTCTGACTAGGTAGGTAGAAAGAGGTCTGGATGGTTTCATTATTCAACCCCTGACTCACACACAGAAATGGTAAGGAAGTAGATCCATGCTGTCTCAAACTTTAGATGGTCCTAAAGTGAAGTAGTTCAAACTACACCAAAATTCAGCTTTCTTCCAGCCAGAAAGACTGCAACTGTTTATTCAGCCAATTCCTAAATTGGTGCTGCTCTTCTAATTAGCAGATTCTATATTAGAGCAGCCATAGCCTACCTTTCGACTGTGTGATTCATTAAATTGTGAGCTTTTGGAGGGCAGGGACTATCTTTGCTTCTCTGTATCCCCAGTGGTTAGCAAAGTTCTTGGTACATAGTATGTGTTTAAAAAATGTTTATTGACTGACTACTGCCTGATTGATCCTGTTGGAGTCTTCAGTTTCTTCCTGCAGGTATTCACTCCTCTCCTGCCAGGTACTTCATTACCTCTAATGGCTCAAATTGGAGCTTCCTAATGATCAGTGAATCATTTTTCCCTCAGGAGATGAAAATCATGAATCCAACTTTATGTCAGTTATGAAAACAACAGTTCTTATTTAATCTTCGCACAGTCTCCAAACCATTACTTGATTTACCACTTTGTGAATTTTGACCTCTCAAAGTCCAAAAGCAGTCACACGCAAATGAGCTGAGGGACCATAAAACCCTGTAGCTTCAGTCATTTCTCTTCCCTCAAACAGGTCCTCTCAATGCACTTATCTGAGATGGGACAGTTAGTTCTCTATTTAATTTTCCTAACAATCTGGGTTTGTCTCCAAATTTTAACATAAAAAACTAAACTAAGTTTCTGCACAAATAGATTTTATCACATTTTGGGGTTTTGTTGGAGATTTTTCTCAAAAAAAATGCATTTAGAAATTGAACTACTCACATATCAAAGCATATATATGTTACGTGAGTATGTTGAGCACAAAAAATTGGGGGGGAGTCTTTGTCTCCTCAAATCACACATATTGCTTACATATAATAGATTCTTAATAAATGAATGTTGGATTGAATCAGTTGTATTAATGTACCTATGGATATTTTTCAATTCACTTCGGGGGAAAAAAAAAGTAGAATGTTGTTAAAGGCATCTATAGCATGTTAATCCAGAACAGGGATTCTCAATCCATTTTGCATCATGGAACCTTTTGGTAGTTTGGTGAAGCCAATGAATACTTTCTCAGAATATTTTAAAATGCACAAAATAAAATACATGGGATTAAAAGAAAGCTAATAATATTAAAATAAAGTTATATAGATATGTATATATGTATGTGTGTATATTGTGTATATACATATATATGTATGTGTGTATATGTATATGTGTGTGTGTGTGTGTATATATATATATATATATATATACACACACATATAGTCCTAGGGAATGGCAGCCATGTTTTTTTCTCTTTTTAAATTTTTTTATTCATTTTGAACTTAAACACTAAAAGACAAAATAAAAGAATATTTCCACATACACAACACATCATAATATAGATCATCCAATATAAAATCACCAATTTCATACTGTTTACTTTTTAAAAAAAACAAACAACTATGCAATAAATACCATACATAGTTTTCAATGCTCTCCTGTGCTTCCTTCAAACTTTTCTTTTGTTCTCTGCTGTGCAATTTTAATTTTTGTTTTCTCCCTCCTTCCCCACCCTAGAGAAGGCTACCACTAGATACAAATATGTATGTATGTATGTATACACATATACATATTTATGCACACATATTTGTTTTTGTGAAATCATACTATATGTACTTCTATTTATCAGTTCTCTCTTTGGATGTGGATAGAATCTTCCATCACAGATCCTTTGTAGTTGATTTGAGTATTTGTATTACTCAAAATGACTTAGTCATGAAAAGTTGTTCTTAGAACAGTATTGCTGTTACTGTATACAATATTCTCTTGGTTCTTCTCATTTCACTTTTCATTATTTCTTACAAGTCTTTCCATGATTTTTCTAAAATAAGCCAGTTCATCATTTCTTATAGCACAGTAGTATCCCATCACCAAAACCTGTTTAGGCATTTCCCAATTGAAAAGCAGTCCCTCAATTTCCAGTTCTTTGACATCACCAAGAGATAAGTTCTTTTCCTTTTACTCTAATCATTTTGGGGAAAAGACCTAATGGTGGTATTGCTGGGTCCAAGGGTCATGCCTTTTCTCAACCTGGGAGGTCAGATGAGTCTTAGACCCAATTTGAGTTCCAAAAATAACAGCAATTACTACAAAGTTACAAAGTAGTGACTGGCCATACAATAAGTACTCATGGCAAGCCCACTTTTTCTTCACCATATGCTGTCTCTAAATCCCCAAGATAAAATACATCATCTATCTCAGTGACTGTGATGCTGTCTCTACTGGTGGTATTGATTCTTTACAATCTGCTCATCTTCCCCATTGTCACCGGCCATAATACTGACACCTTTTCTCTTTTGACTTGCTCTGTGACCCTGAAGAAGCTGTCTATCCACTTCATACTTCTCTTTTAGCCTCTATAAAGTGTGTGTGTGTGTGTGTGTGTGTGTGTGTGTGTGTGTATCTGTGTGAAGCAGGGGACAGAAGGTACAGTGTTAATACTGCTGGATTATATGTTTATCTTTATTTCCTAGGGGGACAATGTACATGAAAAACATAATACTGATGATGTGCTTTGAGATCCTTGAAATAAAGGACCCAAGTTCTATTCATTAGTACCTTGTACATTAGATGTAATTGATGTCTCTTTAGAAGATGAATGTTCTCTTTCAGACTTCAGAATCAATATGGCTTTCTTGGTCTTAATAATTCCCTACTAGCCTGGGATATCTTCCCCAAGATATCTTATTGACAACCAGAAAGTTGTCCAAGTACAGGGATAATCTTTCTGAGAAACTCAAGAGTTCTCACTAAAACCTTAGGAGAAAACTAGAACATGTTACTAATTTGAATTTGCACACATTGGGAAGCAAAGGTCCAGAGAGATGATTCGACCTACCCAAGGTCACAAAGCCTATTAGAGAAAGTACCATAAATAGAAACTAAGAGTCTACTTCTTATCTAGCTGACCATGCATCTTGAAGTTAAGGGACCACAAGTTCCCAGTTCATCTTTATTGGCTTGAAATACCTTTCAAGATTTTTCAAAGCTTAAGTCTTATGACCACATAACTGGTTGTTTCCTTTCCCCAAAAGACCAGATTTCCTTACCGGTCCTCAAAGAATGACCTTGTACCATGGCTTTTAGGTTATTCATATTATAGCAACCCATTTTCATACTAGGGGTGCACAGGCAACATGGTGTAGTGGAAAGAAAACTACATTGAGTCAGGAGACAATTAGGTTCTACTTTTGGCCCCCCCTCATTAATTAAGTGGCTTTCCCTTATTGAGCCTTAGTTTACTCATTTGGTAAACATAGATAATGCAACATTTGCTATTTTTCTCACAGGTTTATTGGATAAATCGGGTCTGATGATGAATATAAAAATGCTTTGAAAAGCTCAAAGCACTCTACATACATAACATATTCATCATTTCCAACTGGCCCCTGTTGCCCCAAATTCCCTGAGGACCTGCACTGTAACCACCTATTCAGCTAGGGAGTCTTCATACAGTCAGCTCAATAAATTCATCCTTTGTTGTTAGTTCCCTTCTGAAAAAAAAAAAGAATATCAAAAGGGCTGAGGATATTTGAGTTTATATTATTACTCTTCATGAAATTCTCCTCTTCTCTCTCTCTCTCTCCCTCCCTCCTTACTCTGTGTGTGTGACATGTTTGCCATCATGAGACTGGGACCCAGCACAGGAAAGGATTAGCATGGTATTCTGCCACTGGCCATGCCTCTAAGGAGTACAGATTTCTTTTTATCTCTTGAAAGCAGACACTTTGGATTTTATCCCTAGGGGGGATTTATCAGGGTGCCCTAAATACGCTTTATGGTATCAGTCTCTCTGTTTCCCTTTTTCTCTGTCTTAATTCTGTCTTTTTTCATTCCTCATTCTTTCTCTCCCCCCCACACATCTGTCTGTCTGTCTGTCTATCTCTCAAACATACCCCCCCACACACAAACACACACACTGGAATGCATAGACACATACACCAACTATGCCTCTGTATTTGTGTATGTCAATGTGGGGACACTGTGTTCCTCCATCTGGGCATATAGTCTTTTTTTTATTTGCTAAACTCTGTTAGTTGGATTTTCTCACTTCATGGGAGGCCAATCTGTTTTATTTGCATATTCCCACTTGTATGTCCTATCTTGGTGCAACATTAGGAGACAGGGTCATCCCCTACCTATTCAAAGACAAAGTTTGCCAATAATTTCAAGCCTTCGTATATTTAAATGTATGATTGTATGTTTTACATATACAATTGGGTTTATGTGTGTGTGCAAGGGCGTATTTATGTTTTTAATTTTTGAATCCTTAGGCCTGTTCATATTTATGTAGATGAGCAAATGCATGTAGTATATATGTGTGCTCATGGTTACATCCACATGCTTTGTTAGGGCAATGGATGTTTTTGTGTTTTTTCCCCCTTTTTCCTTTTTGTATCACCAGCTTTGGTACAGTGCCTTGGGCACGTAGTAGGAGTGAAATAAAATGTTTATTGACAGACATGCCTTCATGTATGGATTAGAAAGATTGTATTTAAAAGAATACAAACAGTAATTATGAGGAAATAATGGAACACAGGTGTTTGTGGTGAGATATTAATGGCCAAAACTATCATGTATGTAAAACCATAATCCAAGTGAATATTTCCCTTCACAGTCATCTTGATGTCCAGACCCCCTTGATATCCAAACCCCTTCACTCAAATCTTGCACCTTGAATAGATTTTGCTCAGGGTATTCAACTATCTATTCTTATTATATGCTTCCAGTCCTTCATTATGATCTGAATTGCTGGGTCACTTACTTTGTCCCAATTCTAATCTCGTGTCAATAGGAGCTTTTCAGTAATTATGCCCCTTGATTATAGAATTCACTTTGAACAGAGAGCCGGCCAGAATATTTAGTCTGTTCTAGCATCTAGACCAACTGATAGAGATGCAGCTTGACTGCTGATTTTACGTCTTCACTTTATATGTGGATAGTTAAGTCTTATTCAGTTCAACTGACAGGGAACACGGGAAGCAGCATAGTATAGAAAAAGGGCAAGAGACATGGAGCAAAAATGCCTGAATTCAAAGATCCCAATGGGCCATTTTCTAGCTGTGTCATTAAGGGTGAATCTCAAGATCTACCTCAGCCTTCACTTCCTCATTTATAAAATGGACATAATTCTAATTGAACTACCTATATCATCAGATTGTAGGGAGGACAAAGTGAGATAAGGTGTGTAAAGTATTTCATAAGCATTTCAACATCATGCATTTATATGTAAGCATTTATATAATGTATTGCACACTAAAATTAAGTTGTTACCTGTTATTGGGTTTTGTGAGAGAAGAGTTTTGCAATCTGAAAGTGTTATATAAGGGATTTATTATTATTAATTATTATTATTACTATCATCATTTCATTCTTTTCATATTTTTGATGGAGTTCAGGTAGATATGGCACTGGAATGAGTCACTATTCTATTCTTTTTTGTTTAGGGTTTGGTGTAATATTGCATTGGTGGAGAAAATGAAGGTTTTTGTGTAATTGAATGAAAGTATAAGGATGTGTTGTTGTCATTGTTGTCACAACTATTGTTGTTGCTATTGTTATTTCTGGCATTTGGTTAAATTCCCCAGACCCACTCACTTCTAAAAGTGAGGAAATTCAATACCAAGAAATACAGATGATGCCATCAACAGCAATTAAGACAAGACCTCTTCTGTTCAACTTTTATCCTGCCTGATATTCTGTCCACTTTAGTTCTATCTATATACTGCTGTCATTTCCTCAGAGATCAGCCTTTGTCAAATTAGAAAGGGCTCAGAGGAATTAATTCCCATTTTTTATATACCACCCTTCATATTCTATAATGAAAAGGAAAAGGACAAGAATGTTTGTCCTCATGCATTGGTCAGTTTAATGTCTATGTGCACTTTATTTCTCATGATGATTACTCCTTTGTTATTCCTCTGTAGTTGAAGAGAGAGAGAGAGAGAGAGAGAGAGAGAGAGAGAGAGAGAGAGAGAGAGAGAGAGAGAGAGAGAGAGAGAGAGAGAGAACATGTTGTTGTTTGTCCTTCATTCTCATAGAGGACCATTGGGGTGATGTCATGACTTGCAGTGAATTGGATTTAAACAAGAGAGGGCTGTGAAAAGTCACCAACCTCACTCTCTCCTCCAGAGCCATCTGGGTCCAGTGGAAAGATATATCAGGATGATTAGAGATGTTCCCAGATGTTTTATGGCAATTGGGATTAAGTTCCTTGCCCAGAGTTGCACAGCTAGTAAGTGTCTTAACATTTGAACTCAAGTCCTCCCAACTTCAGGGCCAGTGCTCTATCCATTGCAACACCTAGCTGCCTCTGTGTGCGTATATGATGAGTGTGTGTGTGTGTGTGTGTGTGTGTGTGTGTGTGTGTGTGTGTGTGTGTGAGAGAGAGAGAGAGAGAGAGAGAGAGAGAGAGAGAGAGAGAGAGAGAGAGAGAGAGAGAGAGAGGGAGGGGGGAAGGAAGGAGGGAAAGAAGAGAGGAAGGAGAGAGGGAGACAGAGGCACAAAGAAAGCATCTTGGAGATCTCATACCCACTCCAAGAAAAGACTGAATATAGGAAACTTAGCTTTTTCCCCTGTACAGGTTGATAGTCTGGAATTTTTAGCCAATTTCTTCTATGGAGGCTCTAGGGCCACATGGAGTGTATGTGTAAGAGAATGAGAGATGAAGAAAAAAAAAACAGAGGCCATCATTTATAAGGAGCAATACAGGTACAGTATTTCACAGCTGGCTGACTAGTAATGGAATTCCTCTATCAGCAGCTACTTTGCTGGATTATGGGCTGATTAGCAGATGTAAATCCTGAACTGAATGCTGATGAAACCAAGTCATACACACACATCTGTGTATACCTAGATAGTGTAGACATACACAACTTTGATGAAAATACACTCTCCCACTTAAATTGTTGGCAGACTTGAGTCTCTATATTTGGAAAATTCTACCACGGAAGTTTCAAAAAGAAGGCAGAAGTTAGATAATAAGATAAATAGGGTGTACCAGGGCTAAAAAAACAACAAACAAACAAACAAACAAATAAATAAATGAACCTCTGAGAATTAGAACTCTAGTGATCTCTTTCTAGAGTAGATTTAACTTTGTCAGTTGTGCAAGGCAATCTGGATGTTTTTCTCTATTTTCCCTGTTTTCATTTTCGTTTTTTTTCCATGTGCTTCAAGAAAATAATTTAGGATTGACTACTATTGTGGAGAGAGTATTTTACTAGCTTCCAAAGTCCCTTTCTGCTTTGACTAGCTGTGAATTCTATACTACCTCTGGTTTGGCAGCCCTAAATGCAAGTATAACTTTTATTTCTGAAGAGCTGTGCCAACTTTTCCACTGCCTCTCATTTTTACCTAAAATGCACATTTTCAGAAGCTCAGGACCCGACTCTAGCTCCACTGTGTCTTGGGACAGGAATTAAAGCTAATTCAGAAATTTACCTTGTAGGCATTTCATTGTAGAAGGTTCTGATGTAAATTCTCAAAGCTTTATCTTTCCCCACCCTGACCTCTGACCCTTATGCCATACAAATGTGGAAATTCCAACTCTTAGTCTACATGCCTATAAATAAGATATTTTCTTAAGGCCAGCTTCAGGGTCTTAGTTTCTTATTCTGCCTCTAAGAATGCCAATTAATCCTCCCATTGGTCAGCTGTTGAGAAATGGTGCCACACATTTTTTGGATGCCATAGGGATGTCCCCTTCAAGTGTGGGAATTTTGAGAAAATTCATCTATCCAACTCAAGGATTTTCATGCACTACCCAACAAAAAACCTTCCTGTTTTAACTTTCCTAGATAACGCAACTCTATCGTTTCTGAAAAACTTGTAGGTGAGGTCTGAGAGAGGGATGGTTGGTGATACCTTGTTCTAGTTGAATTCATCCATCTATCCAACATTATCTGCGTCTGCTCTCATGGAGAGATAGACCATTGTGGTAAAATAATGGAATTTGGCAGACACCCAGAAGTCCTATTTGATGATTAGTTTTGAGCCACATCTGGCCTGCCCTGTCAGACCTAACTTAACTTGGTCAACCCTGAGAAGGAGTATCTTCAGAGGCTGTGGACTTCATCATCAACAGGGAACTAGCCTCAGTCACATAACTTGAAGGACCCACCTTTGGGGGAGGAAGAAAAAGGTAGAAAAGGGGACCCCAAGAGAAAGTAACACACACTCTCACTCGCTCTCTGGCCTTGAAGGACCTTCATAGTGGACTGGCTACCATAGAAATTACAGATTGCTGAGATCCCTGGTGGTGACTTAAATCCAGCCCTTTGAATTAGCTGAGCTGGAAGCGAGTTTGGGGATTGTATAGGCTTTTGTTAGAGTTAGGGGGCTTATCCATTTTTCTCTTTCCCTATTCCCTTGTCCTTGACTTTATTAATTTCACCTTTGCTGTGAATTTTATTCCCATTAATAAAACATGATTCATTTGTGGAAAAGAGGCTGTTAAACTTTCTTATTGGCCTGGGAGAAATAACTAAAAAGTCAGTTTGGAGGAGAGGAAGTTTTGGATCTTGAGGTTCCTCATTTTTCTGAACCCCAATATTATGGCGAGCCACCCAATTAACTCTCCACATATTAAATTTGGCCCTAACACCATTGACTACATGAAGGAAACACAGAATGAATCCTCCTTATTAACTTTTCTCTTTCTCCAAAATAGATAACAGGGGTAGGGACTCCAAATGAATTCATTCATTTACTCACTGATTCATTTATTTTTTCTTTCAGTAAGTGCTCATTAAATGCCTAATTTCATGAAAGGCACTGTGTATTTGAGCAACTTCTGTCCTTGTCAGTAACAAGTCCAGTTTGTTGCCTCACAGTCCTGCAATCCCTCCCATAACTCATTCCCTCAACTCCTGCCATATTCTTCCAGGCCTGTCACATAAAACTAAAAGTAAATACAAAAACCAGTATGTACATGTCCCGACATTTCAGATGCATGGGACACCTGTTCCCATGAGCTTATGATTTTCCTTGGACAGAAGCACCTGATGGTAGTAAGATAGAATAGAGTGAGGGAGGGCAAACAGTGAGAAGAGAGTACACAAAGCTATCTTATATAGAAAAGCTTTATCTTCCATCAGCTGTACATTCCCAAAGAAAGAAATCAGTGTGCTTAGCTACAATTCAAAGCAATTATTCTTCATTTCCTCATACTCTCTTAGAATGACTTAAAGAAACCCAAATAAATATTTCTAGAAAAGAGAGTGCAAATTTGTATTACTTAACCCAAGGAATGAAAACAAGTGTAATTAAAGTGAATACCCATAAATAAAGCAAATGCCTGACTTAGGAAATGAATTAATTAGTGCCTAATTACTATCAATTACTAAAATCACTACAGAATTACTTGTAGAATGGATTAAAGCTCTTGCTCCTATTAATAATTTCCATTGTTAATAGTATGCAATTGTATTTTCTTTTCCTTGGGTGCATCTTAGCAGAGCTAATAGGAGGCAGAAACAGCACAGTGAACAATCAAAGGAACATTTTTTCCTTCTTTTTTTCCTGAAAAGAAAAATGGTTTGAAAAATATCACATTGACTGGCAAGATCCAGTGCAGATGCATATGGACACAGAGTACACGATCACATATATAGATACAGGTAGGCCTATCTTATTGGTATGAGTGGCATGGTATCCTCATATGAGAGAAAAATCATATGTTTTTGGCAACAAGACCTAAATATATTGATGGGTGAGGCAGAGACTACACTGTTTTCAAAGGACAAAGAGCTAATTCAGGTGTCCTAACAGTGGACCAAAAAGCAGTACTGAAGGGAGTAGTTCAGAGGATATCTAAGAGACCTGGGGAATATCAGACCAGCTGGCTAAAAGGTTTATGGGAAGGGGTTGATGTTCTTTCCCCCTTAAATGCTGTGATAGGAGTCTAGGGTTTAGCTGGGGGCCAGAGTACCATATCCTCTACTTTTTCATGCAGAAAGAGAGACACTGAAGTCACAACCTCTCATATGCCTGACACTAGACAGAAAGTGTGAGAAACACATACAGTTGAATGAGAGGTTAAGGAAAAGGAGAGCACCCTTTAAAAACCTACACAGGATGGGCGTTTTTGTTTCCCTCACCTTTTCCTTCTCCAAGTGCTTAATTCATTTCTACAGCAGTTTGCTCAATGAAACAACCAAGGCCAAGGTACATCATCAGTAACACATCTGTGTCCACTTAAATGTAAAGTAGAACTGAATGGAGTGAGAAGCGGGGGGTGGGATGGTAAAGGAAGGTGAAGATAGAGACAGAAGACTTGTGGCTAGGAAAAGCCCAAAGCTGAGACAAAGTTGTACTTAAGCATGCAGATGGAATCACCTAACCCTGGAAGCTCAGCCATTTCTTCATTCTTTAAAAATGTCCCACTTGCTAGGGCAGCTGAATTACCTCTGTAGGTGCTCCCTGAAAATTAGGCAGACCATCAGCAACCATTAGTTTTAATTTGCTGATATCAGCAATTTAATCATAACTTAACAAGCAACTGAATGGTCAACCAATATTAGTGCTATAGTCATAACTTTGGTCTTGGACACTGATGTGGTGTCATCATTGTAATGATATTCTGAGCCTATCCCACTCTTCAACCCACCCTATCCTTGTATGTGTGTACTAATGTTTATTATTACATGTATGCAGATACATATGTGTATATATGCATAGATGTGTGTTCTTTTCCAGAATCGATCCAGGGAGCTGGTCAAATTGCTTCATTGGTCAATTCTGACCCATAGGCTGGATTTCCTCTAGTACAGTACAGGCCAAATTCACCAATGAGAGCAGTCCATTCATTCTTTGCATAGCAGTATTTTTAAATAGTTACCACAATGTAAAGTAATGAGTTGAATTACTATTAGATAGAGGTAAACCATTTGGGGTATATGGAAGAAAGAAAAGATTTTAAATGGCATAAAGAAGACTGACTTTTAGAGGAGAAAATATGAAGTATGAAAAAATGAAGTATAAAAAAATGATGGCTAATTATCTCTGCTTTTAAGTACACCTTTTGGTTTGAGTATGAGAGAGAGGACATGGGTTCAAATCACTAACTTGCTGTATAAACCTGTCCAACCACCTCACCTATCTGGGCTACAGTAATTCTATTTATAATGTAAGAAGACTGAATTTGATGGTCTATAAGGTTCTTCTTAATTATAGACTCTGTGAAATTTGTGTTCTCCTTCCCTCAATATCTCCCCTATCCACAGGCACCTAGAAACTACAAATTAACATTATCTATACTGTATTATATTTTATTTATTTTGTTAAATATCTTCCAATTAAATTTTAATCTACTTCAGCAGCACTAGGAGTTTTTCCAGTTGCTTGTAAGTTTGACACCTCTGCTGATGTCTATTATTCCCTGCTAATTGCCAACCATTCACAACCAAATTATTACATAGGGCTAAGATGGTAGACTTGAATCAGAAGGCAGTTGATAGTCTTCTAGTCCAACTGCTTCATTTTATGTCTGATGAACTTGAGGTCCAGTGTGAGTAAATGCTTTGTCCAAGAGTGAATAAACTGCATACCAGTGATTCCAAACCAGAGCTTTTGGCTTAAAATCCAATCCATACCATCCTGCTTTCATAGGATAATTAGAATATTGGCTCACGATATATCATTTTTCATTTGTGTCCAACTCTGTGACTCCCATTTGTTTTTTGTTTGTTTGTTTTTGGCAAACTAGATTGGGTTGTCATTTCCTTCTCCAGCTCATTTTACAGATGAGGAAACTGAGGCAAATGGGGTAAGTGACTTGCTCAGGGTCACACAGCTAGTAAATCTCTGAGGCCATATTTGAACTCAGGAAGATGAGTGTTCACAACTCCAGGCCTGGCCCTCTATCCATTGTGCCACCTAGCCCCAGTGGGGCTCTCAAAGACAGAAATTCCCCTCCCTTGCGAAGGGGAGCCATTATTCGCTTATCCTACATCCCCTTCCACCATACATGTACTCTAGGAGCAAACATGCTACCTTCAAAATGTGTCTAATCTCTACTCTCTGGTAAAACTGGAGGACAGCCATGCTTCCAAACCTCAAAGAGGCATTTCTTATAGGAACATTATCTAAATGAACAAGGTTAAGTGGTCTGCCATCTTGTGTAAATGTTGACCAAGCCATCCCTGAGGTCAAAATCCCTGTTGGCCTAATGGCCATATATGGGGTGGGAGTGTATTGGCCTTTAAAGTGGACAGTAGCTAGAATCCCTATATTGCAAGTTTATCCTTGAAATTCTCAAGTCCAAAGGTGAGACAAAGTTGTACTTAAGCATCCAAATGGAACCACCCAACCTTGGAGTTTCAGCCAATTTCTCATCCTTTAAAAATGTCCCACTTGCTAGGGCAGCTGAATTACCTCTGCCAGCCCTCCCCACAAATTAGGAAGACCATCAGCAGCCATTAGTTTTCATTTGCTGATATCAGCAATTTAATCATAACTTAACAAGAGCCTGAATTTCCCCCTCCACTGGTAGAATCCCTCCCTGGGAATGATTGAATTTCGCAGGTTGCAATAAAACAAATAGCTTCTGCTGAATCAGGCACTCTGCTCACAAGCCTGTAAATTATCCTCATTGCTCTTCAGGTTGGAGATGTTATCTCCACCATACCATCCCTTCCATGCCCTCTGGTATTTCCATAACCTCCTCTACTAGGGATATGACCCCGGTTAATACATTCTCTCTGAACTCCAAAAGGGCCTTTGGTTCTCTTTCATAAAAAGTCCAGCAGCAGAAACTTAACTACAGTTGCACAGGCACACACACACACACACACACACACACACACACACACACACACACACAAGCATACACAGACAGGCATGCTTGGATGCCAAATTCTGTTAGCTTCTGAATACCCCACAATACTCATCACAGAGCATTCAGTGAAAGAGCTTGGCAAAGCAACTCTTGATACCAGGTCAACCTTGTGAAGTCCAGCCCAGGTGTTCCCTGAGACTCAATTCTCTGAACAGGAGAGCAAGGAATGTGCAATCAATTCTCCAGAAGCCTTTAGCTTGGCAGGGTGTATTCAATAAAGGCTGTTGGTTAGGATAAGGCAGAGAGCTAATCAGGCAGGAGAGCTTTTCTTTAAATAGTTTTCAGAACTTGATGTTCAAAGAATGTCAGACTCGGAAAAGGCCTAAGACTGACCGAAGTAAAAGACCTCTCATATCATTGCCTTTCTATTTATCCCCAGTCTAGTTTAATAGATTGCACATCCTAATCCCATTTCATTGTCTTTCCTTATGAAGGAAGCACTTTGTAGTTATCTGGAAATTCCCATCCTTCTTTGAAACTCTATCATGAAAGCACTGGATGGGGAGTTACCAGGCCTGGGTTTTAGCCTCAGGCTTGACCATTAGGTGCTGTGTGTTTTGGGGGAAATTCTATCACATCTTGAGGCTACAGCTTCCTCATAGAAGCCCAGAACCTATAATCGGAAGAAATCATCTCCTCCAACTTGTTCATGAATCTAAGCTTGATCTTATTTCCTGGGGGTGGGGGGGTGGAAGGGAAGGAGAGGAGGAGGAATAGAAAAACTAGAACTTTAATTTTGCTAACTATTTTGCTAATTATTTTGTTTCTTGAACACAGGACAAAATCAGGATCAACCAATAAATAAAACATGATTGTGCTTTGACCTCAGAAATTTTGGTGCTGAGGCTTCTGGTAAAGAGTCAGTTGGGCCTGTTTTCTTCTACATGCATCAGTGAGAGTTTTAGAGATAACATGGAAAAGGGATGGTGCTTATGATAAACCTTCAAAAAACCAATGGAGTGAGGATCTGACCCCTTCCCTTCTGGCCAACAGGCGGTTACCTGCATTCACCAGCTGCCAGCTTTTACATTGGGCAAGCCAGAATTAACCCTCAATAAATGGCAAGAAGGAGGATGTTGTCAATGGATGGCAATTAACCTTGGGACCATTGAAAGACAGCCCAGCTGTTTTAAGGGCTGAGAATATCTTGATAGCTTAGGTTGAAATGTCTCTTCAGCATCACTGATGCCAGTTTAAATGTGAACATCCAAGCAGAGTGTGGTAAAAGGGAGGTGCCTTGAGACCTCCATTCCACACCCAAATACTCTTGCTTTCAGAGCATTAAACAGGTTGGAGAAAGTGATGTTTTGCTTCAGACAAGGACAAATTTGAGAGTATACAAATTGGCTCTGGAGGTGTGAGAATTGTTATGTTCAAACTCTGGTGGGTGACCAGAGAAGGGTAATAAGACTCTTCTTACTGTACTCTAGGCTCTACCATTTTAGAGTTTGAGGAAATTGGGGAAGGATTCTTTTCTTTCAGGCCACCTTTACCATAACACTCTGGATAACTCTCACTCCAACCTGAGGCTGACAGGGATGATCTGGGTATTTGGGCATAGAGGAGAACTGGGGGAGTAGTACATCATTGGGTTACCTGGCACCAATTGGCAGGCTCCAGAAGAACCTCAGACTTCTTTAACTCTATTTCTCTGAGACTATATCTTAGTGGACAGGAGGCTCAGACCCACTGAAGTTCCTAACTCCTAAATACAGAAGGAAGTATGGGGAAAGGATTGCTTTTCATGCTGCTCCCATAACCTCCCTCTCAACTCCTCCTATTCCAAAAGGGTCTGTACCATTTCCCCAAGTATCTCAGCCTTCCCCAAAGCAGGAGCAACCTATGTATGTACAAGCTGTCTGTGGGGAATATACAGCCCCAAAACAATATTGCACTCCCTTTTTCCAATATATTTCTGGACCACAATTTCATCATGATGGGCTGCAGCCATGCCTATCTTACTCTTTTCTCCACTCATTCTCTGGACTTGCTCCTATCTTCCTCTTCACAACCTCCTTCTAGGTCCTTTTTGTGTTTTTCTTTCCCTGTTAGAATAGAAGACTATTTTGTTAGCTTGTATTTATATTCCTAGCACTTACCATAGTTCATGAAATATAGTCAGCATTTAATAAATGGCATATCTATCTATCTATCTATCTATCTATCTATCTATCTATCTATCTATCTATCTATCTATCTATCTATCTATCTATTCCTTCCCAATATAGTGAGGGGTGAGACTACTCTTATTTACATATGCTTGGCCTGGTCAGTTGAGTGATAAACTCCTATTTCCACTTTCTCAAGTTGGTCGTAAGTCATTTTCTTTTGCCCTCACACCTCTCTTTGTCTGGGGCCCCAGCAACACAAAGAGGTAGATATGAGTTTATAGTGTTGTGCTTACATATACATATGGATGGTAGTGGTTGAAGAGAGAGATGGGTGAGTAGAGAAGGCTCTTGAATCTCCTTAACATATGTCTGGCCTAGTTAGCACCTTGATAACAAGCATAGTTAAAGTAGACAATTATCTCTTATATTTCTCTTTCCTGTTATCACTGATCTAGAAAAAGCAGTACTCTCTCACTTCTCTGCCCACACAGATCTCAGCCCTTTTCAGTCTAGTTTCAAGTCTCACCACTCAAATGAAACTCCTCTCTCCAAGGTTACTGGAGATATTTTAAATGCTGAAACCAGTAACCATTTCTATGTTCTCATAATCCTCAACCTCTGCAATTTTTGACATGGTTGACCATCCTCCTGGATACTGTCTCTTGCCTCAGCTTTCCTGATATGGACCCCTTTTAGCTTCTTTCTGAATCACCCAATCATTGCTTTCATCCTTCTTTGCTGTGGTATTGTCATTGTAGAAACCCCAGAACTCAGATGTGAGCATTCCTGGGTTATTTTTCTTTATCTTTCTATACTATATATCTTGTTGATCTCATCAACTATCATGGGATGAGTTATAATCCCTATGTAAACAATTTACAGTTTGATAGTCTCTACTGAAATCTAGTCCCACAATTCTAGTTGCCTGCTAAAAATAGTCTATAGGCGCCTCAAACTCTCATCATGGTAAAAATAGAAACCTTTATCTTCTCTCTCCCTATTCCTCCACACTAAATTGACTTCTCTTTACAACTTTCCTATTTTTTGTGGAGGGTACTGGTCCTTCCAGTCATCTGGATTTGCAACCTTGGTGTCATTTTCCTCCAATCATTTGCTCAGTCATATAGATTTGATCCCCACAACACATCTCACATCTATCACGTTTCTCTGTGCTCACATAGCTACTATGCTAGGTCAGGCCATAGTTCTTATCTCTCATATGGTCTAGTATAATGGCTTCATGATCAGACTTTCATCTTCATTTCCAATCCATTTCGTTCATAGATGTCAAAGGTGGCACAGTGGATAAGAGCCATGGCTTTAGACTCAGGAAGACCTGAGTTCAATTTCTACCTAAGATACCAACAAATTTTGTCACCCTAGGCAAATCACTTAAACCTCTGCCTCAGGTTCCTCATCAATTTAAGTGGGAATAATAAAAGGACTTATATCAAAGGGTTGCCACAAAGATCAAGATAAGATATATTTGAAAAATCCTCTGCAAACCTTAAAATGCTATATACTGTTAGCTATTATTAGTAATAATAACAATAACAATAAGCTAATGTAAAATCTATGAATCGAGGTAAGCTGGATGTGGTCAGATAGGAGATAATTATTGATATTTGGGGTGTCAGTGAACTCAAATGGATGGAAATGGTGATCATTACATATATTACTGTGGGAAAGAATTCCTTAGAAGAAATGGAGTAGCCCTCATAGTTAATAAAAGGGTGAGAAAAGCAGTATAGGGGTATCATTTGAAATATAACAGAATCACTGTTCCAATATATGGCAAACCATTCTACATCACAGTAATACAAGTCAATGCTTCAACCACTGATGCTGAAGAGGTCAAAATTCATCAGTTCTATGAAGACCTACAACATCTTCTAGAAATAACACCAAAAAAATGTCACATTAATTATAGGGGATTGCAAAAGATAATTGGAATAATAGGCAAATTTGGTGTTGGCACACAAAAATGAAGCAGGGTGGAGGCTAATTCAATTTTGTCAAGATAACTTACCAGTCATAACCCTTTTTTAGTGACTCTATACATGGACATCACTAGATGGTCAATATAAAAAGCAGATTGATTATATACTTTGCAGCCAAAGGTGAAGAAGCCCAAATAGTCAATTAAAACAAGACCTGGAGCTGATTATGGATCAGATCATCAGCTTCTTGTTGCGAAATTCAGACTTAAATTAAAGAAAGTGGGGGAAAACATCAGATCATATAGGTATGAACTAAATAACTGCCCTTATGAATGTGAAGTGGACGTGATAAATAGATTTAAGGGATTAGATCTGGTAGATCTGAAGAACTATGGAAAGAGGTACACAATACTTTATAGAAATCAGCAACAAAAAATACCAGAGAAAAAGAAGAGCAAGAAAGCAAAATGGCTATCTGATAAGGCTTTACAAATTGCTGATGAAAGAAAGAAAGCGAATTAGAAAGAAGAAAGGGAAAGATATATCTAGCTGAATGCAGATTTCAAGAGAATAGCAGGGAGAGATAAGGTTTTCTTAAATGAGCAAAGAAATAAAACAGTAGGATGGGAAATATAAGTGATCTCTTCAAGAAAAATAGAGATATCAAGGGAAAGTTTCATATAAAAAGGGTAAAAGACAAAAGACAAGAATGATAAAAGATGAAATAGTAGGGACTTAATAGAAGTAGAAGAGATTGAGAAGAGGTGGCAAGACTATACAAAAGAACTAAACAAGAAGGATCTTAACATCACCAATAACTATGATAGTTATTGATCTACAGCCATATATCCTGGAGAATGATATCAAAAGGGCCTTAGGAAGCATTACTAACAATAAGGCTACTGGAAGTGATGGAATTACAGATGAGATTTTTAAAATCCTAAAAGATGATGCTTTTAAAATGCTGCACTCAATATGTCAGCAAATTTGGAAAACTCAACAATGGCCCTGAATTGGAAAAGATCAGTTTAGTCTCAATCCTAAAGAAGATATATGCCAAAGAATGTTCAGATTACTGAATAATTGTGTTCCTCTCACACATCAGCAAAGTTATGCTTAAGATTTTGCAAGCTAGGCTTCAGCAATATGAAAACTGAGAATTACCAAAAGAACAGGCTGGTTTTTGAAGAGGCAGAGGAACTGGAGACCAAATTGCTAACATTTGCTAGAGCATGGAGAAAGCAAGGGAGTTCCAGAAAAAATATATATTTCTGCTTCATTGACTACACTAAAAACTCTGAACGTGTTGATTACATCAAAATATTGTAAGTCTTCAAAGAGATGTGAGTACCAAATCATTTTATTTATCTCCTGATGAACCTTTATGTGGGCCAAGAAGCAAAAGTTAGAACTGAACCTGGAAAAAAGGACTAGTTTAAGATAGGAAAAGGAGTACAACAAGGGTATATATTGTCACCTTATTCATTTAACTTATATGCAGAAAACATCATTTGAAATACCAGGCTGAATGAATCAAAAGCTGGAATTAAGGTTGCCAAGAGAAATATCAACAATTTTGGGTATGCAGATGATACCACTCTGATGGCTGAAAGTGACAAATAATTAAGCAGCATCTTGATGAGAGTTAAAGAGAAGAGTGTAAAAGCTGGCTTGAAGCTGAAAATAAAAAAAAATAAGATCTTGGCAACTGTTACCATCACTTTCTGGCAAATAGAGGGAGAAGAAATGGAAGCAGTGTTAGATTTTAAATTCTTGGGCTCAAAGATCACTGCAGATGGTGACTGCAGCATTGAAATTAAAAGATGCTCCTTGGAAAAAAGCTGTGGCAAGTCTGGACAACATACTCAAAGACAGAGACATCACATTGCCAACAAAGCTTCATATACTCAAAGCTATGGTTTTTCCAGTAGCAATGTATGGCTCTGAAAGTTGGACTATGAGGAAAGCTGAGCACTGCAGAATTGCTCCAACTGTGGTGCTGGAGAACACTTTTCAAAGCCCTTTGGACAGCAAGGAGATCAAAACACTAAATACTTAGAAATCAATTCAGGCTATTCACTAAAAGGTCAAATACTGAAGCTGAAGCTTAAATACTTTGGCACATAATGGTAAGACAGGACTCATTGGAAAAGACCCTGATGTTGCGAAAGACTGAAAATAAAAGGAAAAGAGGACAACAGAGGATGAGATGAATAGATAGTGTCATGGCAACAATGAAAATGAGCTTGGACAGGGGCAGCTAGGTGGCTCAGTGGATAGAGCACCGGCCCTGGATTCAGGAGGACTTGAGTTCAAATCCGGCCTCAGACACTTAACAAATACTAGCTGTATGACCCTCTGCAAGTTGCTTAACCCTAAATGCCTCACCAAAAAAAAATAAAAGAAAATGAGCTTGGACAGATTTTAGGACATAGTGGAAGATAGAGGGGACTGGTGTGCTGTGATCCATAGGGTCACAAAGAGTAGGACATGACCAAATAACTCAACAATAACAACAGTCACCACCACCACCACCACCAACAACAACAACATTATTCCTTTGTTCAAGAAGTTTCACCGGGTCTTTCTTATCTCTAAAATAAAACCTACATTTCTCAATTGACATATAAAGCCTTTCATAATCTAGCTTTGGCTTCCTCTCCAGACCCACCCCCACATTGCTACCCTTCACATATTCTTTATTCCAGCTAAACTGGCCTACTTGCTGTTCTCTAAACTCAGAATTCATTTCTCACCTCCATACCTTTGCATAGTCTATACATCTGGAATGAATTCCCTCCTTACATGTATATAGCTGTTAGAACTCCTAGATCAGTCAAACCTCTTTTCAAGTGCAGTCTTCTAGAGAAAGCCTTTCTTCCTCCCCCTTGTTCAGGGGAATAGACTCCTTTGCAAATATGGTGAAACCTATGGACCCTTCTCAGAATAATTTTTTTAAAATTGCCTGAAATGCTAAAATTCAATAATATGTTCATAAAAAAAGATATAATTTTTTCTATCCAAGTTCAGAGACCCCTGAAATCTGTCCACTGACAAGAGGTCAATGGACCCCAGGTTAAGAATACCTGCTTTAAGAACCAGGAGAACACTGTGCATAGTAACAGCAATATTTTTTGATGATCCACTGTGATAGACTTATCTCTTTTCAGAAATACAATTAT
The DNA here is from genome assembly GCF_019393635.1 of Dromiciops gliroides. Lineage (NCBI taxonomy): Eukaryota > Metazoa > Chordata > Mammalia > Microbiotheria > Microbiotheriidae > Dromiciops > Dromiciops gliroides. The sequence continues at coordinate 502,463,114 of NC_057863.1, read as the reverse complement.
CCAAGACAATTCCAAAGAATTCATGATGGAAAAATGTTCTCTACATCCAGAAAAAAAGAAGTGTGGATTCTGAATGTAGATTGAACCATACTGTTTCTACTTTTGTTTTTGTTTTTTTGAGGTTTTTTCCTTTTGTTCTGATTCTTCTTTCACAACATAACTAATGCAGAAATATATTTAATGTGATTGTACATTTATAACCTATATCAGTTTGCTTTTTGTCTTGGGGAGGGGAGACGGAAGGGAGGGAGGGAGAAAACTTTGGAACTAAAAATCTTATAAAAACAAAAAGTTGAAAATTATCTTTACATGTAACTGGAAAATAATAAAACACTTTTATGATTAAAAAAAGAATACCTGCTTTGATTGGTGATTCCTTCTTGCTCCTTAAGTTTTTATGTACAATCTTATCTCTTTTTATGTTGTATTTTTCTTAGTTGAAGGTATGTTCCTTAAATGAATATTGAAAAAGAATAGAAATATGTATGGAATGATTTTACGTATATATATTTTTATATCTAATGGTAGCCATCTCTAGGTCAGGGGGTAGAGGAAAAGCTAAACAAAGAAATTTACATGATAACTTTATTATCTGTTTAAAAGTAATAAAAGTTGCACATAACAAATGTGCAGCTTCATGTACAATCATCTTTTTATTATATTGTTATAGAAATGCTTTTTTTCCTATAAATTATAAATAAAATAAATAAATTTGAAAAAAGAAAAAGTAAGCAGTAAGTGCTTACTTTTACATGCTAAGCACTAGACTAAATTCTAGGGATTGAAATGGAAAATTATGATAATTCTGGCTCTCAAAGACCTTAATTTTTAATACAGAAGATAACACATATAGGGTGTGTTAGTGGCCAGGGATCATTTGGTTCAGGAAGTAACAGGTAGGGTGAACAGAACCATGGGGTTATCGATTGATGCACATGTTCCAATGGCAATAGCAGTTCTGACTTTATGATGATTCCAGAGCTTCAAAGTTGAAAGTGTATTCACAGAGTGAATGCCTAGGGCTGACAAAGATATATTGGGCAGTCCCCAGGGTAGGGGCTCCAAAGCTGAAAGGGTTAAGTTCATTAAAATATAGTCTTTGGGCTGAAGGGTACAGTACCTGGGTGGGTGGCAAGCAGGTGGCCAGGGTACAATGCAAAGTATGACTGGACCTGGCCAGATACAGTGAGCTATGCAATGCATTCAACATTCACCAAATAGCTAAAAGGGTTTAGGCCCCATGGATGTGGTCTTTGATACTCCTTGAGGGAAGGGACTTTTTAGTTTTATATCTCCAGCAGAGTGCCTTGTACATGGAAGGCACTTAATAAATACTCTTTGGATTGGATTGGAACCTATAAGAGACAGCACTGGGCAGTAAGACCTGAGTTTCAATCCAGCCTCAGCCACTTACTAGCTTTGTGAAATTCCATAGCTTCCCCCAGTGTTGGAGGCTGAACCTTACTGAACAACAACAAACTCCTAACTAGGATTCTATCATATTTCTCCCTGCTGCTCCACTTTTCAGGTCCTTGACTCTTTGTGACCCTGTGGACCAAACTGTCCATGGAATTTTCTTGGCAAAGAAACTGGAATGGATTGACATTTCCTTCTTCAGTGGATTAAGCTAAACAGAGGTTAAGTGACTTGCCCAAGGTCACACAGCTACTAAGTGTCTGAGGTCAGATTTGGATTTAAGACTAGACTTCCGAGGGCAGAGCCAAGATATCAGAGAGAAGCTAGGAACTTGCCTGAGCTTTCTCATATTTCCCTCAAAAACAACATTAAATCAAGCCTCTAAACAGATTCTGGAACTACAGAACCTACAAAAAAAGGAGACACAATCCTGCTACTTGAGATAATTTAGAAGACTTCAGGAAAGGTCTGTCTCACCTGGGCGAAAGGGGAGGGCAGCTCAGCACTACTTGTCTCAGATAGCAGCTCACCTCAGTAATGCTTGGCTCAGTAGGCAGCTTGCTCAGCACAGGTCAGCTCAGTGGGCAGCTTGTTACTGCTGCAACTCGAAATAGCTGAGAGTGGGGCAGCTGAGAGCAGTAAGAAGCTTGCAACAGGAGCAGACTTCAACTTTATAAGTTTAAAAATAGGCTACAAGTTGAGCAAGAAACAAAAAAGGACCCTTACCATTGATAACTTCTACGGTGAAAGGGAAAACCAAAACTCAAATTCAGATGAGTTGGTCAAAATGCCTACAAGTGAACATTCAAGTGGGAAGATGATCTTGTCTCAAGACCAAAAAGCCTTCTTTGAAGAGCTCAAAAATGCTTTTAAAAACCAAATAAGAGAGGTAGAAGAAAAAAATGGGAAAAAATGAGAGAAATGAGAGTTACACTGAAAAAAGAAGCACAAAAATTGAGGAAAACAATTCCTTACAAAATACAATTGGCCAAATGAGAGAAAAAAATGGCCAAATGGGAGAAAAAATTGTCCAAATGGAAAAAGATGCACAAAAGCTTACTGAGGAAAATAAGGCCTTAAAAATTAAAATTGAGCAAGTGGAAGGTGATAACTCCATGAGACACCAAGAATCTGCCAAACAGAATCTAAAGACTAAAAAAAAAAATAATAGAAGAAAATGTGAAATACCTCATTGAAAAAGCAACTGACTTTGAAAATAGATCCAGGAGAGATAATCTGAGAATTATTGGACTACCTGAAAGCCATGATCGAGAAAAGAGTCTAGACACCATATTCCAGGAAATTATCAAGGAGAACTGCCCTGAAATTGTAGAATCAGAGGATAAAATCATCATTGAAAGAATCCACTGATCACCTCCTGAAAGAGACCCCAAAAGGAACACTTCAAGGAATATTGTAGCCAAACTCCAGAATTATCAGGTGAAGGAGAAAATACTCCAAGCAGTCAGGGAAAAAAAATAACATTTAAATATTATGGAGCCACAGTCAGGACCTGGCAGCTTCAACATTAAAGGATCACAGGGCTTTGAATATGATATTCAGGAAGGCAAAAGAACTTGGATTACAACCCATGATCAACTACTCAGAAAAACTGATCATTCTCTTTGAGAGGAAAAGATGGACATTCAATGATGTAGGGGACTTCCAAGGCTTCCTGAGAAAAAGACAAGAACTGAACAGAAAATTTGATCTAGAGAAATATAAAGAGGTAAACAAGGGGTGGGAGGAGGGGAGGGAAGGTTGTTCAATGAAATTGAACTGCTTGCATCCCTATGAGGGAGGATAATACTTTTAACTCTTGGGATCTGTATCTCTATTAAGGTATTGTAATAACAATATATATATTGTAATATTGTAATAACAAATCAACTTTGATGTGATACTATAATGAAACTTAAGGGGCAGAATAAAAAATGACTAGGGGGAGGAGAGGAAGGGGGAGGTGGAATGGGGTTAATTATATCATATGAAGAGGCACAAAAAGAAGCCATTGCAATAAAAGGAACAAAGGGAGGGGTGGGCATTGTTGCAACCTTACTCTCATCATATTTGGTTCAGGGAGGGAATAAAATACACTCCCATTTGCATAAAGAAACTTAGCTTACTCTTTAAGGAAACAAAAGGGGAAGGGGAAAAAAAGGTGGTATTGATAGAAGAGAGGGTTCAAGTGGGGGGAAAGGGGCAAGAAAAAGAAGGGCAGCTGATATAAGGGAGGGCAGATTGAGGGGGACAATGGTCAGAAGCAAAACACTGGTCAAGTGGAATAGGGTGAAAGAAGGGAAAAAAGAGTACATACAAAGGGGAAAAGAAGATGGAGGGAAATAAACTGTTAATAATTTTAACAGTGAATGAGAATGGGATGAACTCTCCCATAAAACAGAAGCAAATAACAGAGTGGATTAAAAATGAGAATCCTACAATATGCTGTTTACAAGAAACATATTTGAAGCAGAGAAATACACACAGAATAAAGGTAAAAGTTTGGAGCAAAATATATTATGCTTCAACTGACATAAAAAAAGCAGGGGTAGCAATTCTTATCTCAGACAAATCAAAAGCAAAAATAGATCTAATTGAAAGAGATAAGGAAGGAAACTACATCTTGCTAAAAGGTATGATAGATAATGAAGTAATATCAATACTAAACATGTGTACACCAAGACGTATAGCATCCAAATGCTTAGGGGAGAAATTAAATGAGTTACAAGAGGAAATAGGATTTGAACTCAGGTCTTTCTGATTCTTGCCCCAATTTGAACTCAGGTTTTCCTGACTCTTGGCCCAATGTGTAACACACTTTCCACCTAGCTGCCTCCAGAGTTAGGTTCTCAAATAGTAGGTGAAAGTTACATAGGGCTTTAAAGTGCTTAAGGCTGTTATTTCATTTGATTCTCACAACAACATTGTGAAATGAGCAATATTAACAGCTGATGTTTATGTACTGCTCCAAAGTTTGCAAAGTGCTTTCTATAGTGTATCTCCTTTGAGCCTTACAACAACCTCAGAGGCAGATTCTATAGGTGTTAATATCCTCATTTTATAGATGAAGACACTGAGGTTCAGATTACTAAAGTGACCTGCAGTGTTACAAGGTAATTATCAGAGGAGGCCATGGAATTGGATCTCCGAAGACTTCAAGTCAGCTGTGCTTTGGTTAGCCCCTGTTAGGATTGGCCCTTACAGGAAGCATGAATCCCCTTTACAACAACTTTGGGAAGTGGTAGTTTTCCTATATATACTTGAACATCACCAGTGATGAGGAATTCACTCTCATAAGGCAGACTGCTCTTGGGCAGTTTGGAATACATGGCTTTAAGGCATGAAAGCACAGGAAGCCTTTATTACATATGACCTTGGACAAGTCACAATATCACTGGGTTTTTGTTATCTTCTCCCTCCTCCATATTAGAGGATGTATTGTTGATGTTCACCCTTTTTTTTTTTTTTTTTAGTGAGGCAATTGGGGTTAAGTGACTTGCCCAGGGTCACACAGCTAGTAAGTGTTAAGTGTCTGAGGCCGGATTTGAACTCAGGTACTCCTGAATCCAGGGCCGGTGCTTTATCCACTGTGCCACCTAGCTGCCCCGATCCTTTGTTCTTGAAGAGGACTAATGACATAGATCATGGGGTGATATCTTGACTTGTTGTAAATTGGATTTAAATGAGGCAGAGACTCATGAAGTTGTCAACCTCACTCTCTCTTCCATAGTCATTAAAGTTCAGTGTCAGGGAAAAAAAAAGTGAAGATAACGGCTGTTGGCCCGGGAAGCATTAGACAACCTTGGTATCTTCAGTGGTTGACAAAACTCTAAGAGCTTCACAGTTCCTGCTCTTGGAATAAATTGTTCTCATCTGTCCGTTCTTCCGGGGGAAGATTTCACATGCTGGGGGTAGACATTGCCCCAAGCTCATTAATGGGTTTGAGGCCTGTCAGTTACCCTCCACCTGGTTTAGCTTGTCTGCTGAGACAGTTTTATCAGGATGTGGCCACTATGCTGGCTACAGCTTCTTGGAACCACACTTGGGTAAAGGCAGACACCAAAGGTAAAAAGTAGCCTAAGGGCTCAGCAAGCCCTCACACCAGAGAGGCTAGTCTTCCCTGAATACCGCATGCATAAAGTATAATACCTAATAGGATATATTATATTTTATCTGATTGAAGACTTGACCTTTACCAGATAATCCCTTGAGATCCTTTTCACTTAGAAATCCATGCTAATTCCTTTAGTTTACCTATTTAGTTTGTTTTTTTTAAAAAAAACCTATAAACCTCACTTTAAAAAAAAGAAAAAAAAAGAATTTCTTGTCAGAAAATTGCGCAGGTCTTCTGAATTGAGGATACCTTCATTTGGCATGATGAAGCACAGCATGACAATATCCATGGGACATTTCATCCAAAAACCAGATAGGATTACCATGAATCATTCACTTCTCAATCGATTAATAAGGTTTATCTTTTACTACTCTCCACCATATATCGTATTCTGTAGCTGCTCTGTTGCCAGAACATGCCCTGGGATTTCTACACAGTTCTAATGCTACCTCCTCCATGAAATCCTTTCTGGTCTCTTCTCCCCCCATCCCTCCTTACACGCTGTACACATAGCTCTTTCTTTTTTTTACACCTAAGCCTATATTTGTTTATATTGCAGTCTATCCTATCCTCCTGTTTGACTGTAAGCTCCATGAGGGCAGGGAAGACACCTTATATTCCCCCACCCTGAGCACACTGTTTGACACATAATAACTAGTCTTTAGCCCATTGATAAATTCATTTGTATCAGAGAAAATTCTCTTGTTTTTAATTGAACCTTGAATGCCTTTTTCTCTAAAGAGGGATGGTGGAAAAGCCGAGTCCTGTCTGTGAGACATATATAGAATACTGCCTCACAAGTAGCTCAGAAAAAAAAAAAATCATTCTGAGGAAGTTTCTCCTAGTCCCTCCATCAATCACTTGGTGACTCTACATCATCAGAGGTGCCCTCCCCCAACAGTGGACATTGATTCATCTATCTAGTAAGCCAGGGTATGAGGAACCTTTTGAAAGATTACTGCAACTTTTCCACACAAACCCACACTCACCACCTGAACTTATCTTTTGCTTTCTCCATTGTATAGATACAGGCAGGAGAGCATGTGCACACACACACACACACACACACACACACATCTACACAGAGCCACACACAATCTCTCACTCTGACTCACTCTTGCCATCTTTCTCACACAAACTTCCTGCCCACTCACATCCATCCTGCCACTCACACACCCTAAGCCTCTTCTCCTTTCTTTCTCCTTCCTGAGCTTCTCCTAGCTTTTGACAGGAGCACTTCTGGGGTGCAGAAAACAGTGCATCCTCTAGGTTTCCAGGGCACTGCAGGTGTATCAAGTCCCTGCTCCCAAAGTAATTATGAAGATGATACTGCAGAGGGGACTTGGAATCCGTCTTCTACATTCTCTACACCAACCCGGAGGGCTGTCAGAAATAGAAATGGTCTTAATGAAAAGGCACATTTCTGGGCCCTTTCTGCATGCTGACTAAGCAAAAGAGAGTGGAGACTTTTAATAAGATGGTGATGCTTTGGTACTACCAAAGCAAAGCAGCCTTGGATAAGCCTTATATGAGGAAATGCATTTTATTCTCTTCCTACCTTTCCTTTAATGACAAGGAAATTAAGGACATAGGTGTGTCTTATCATCTACTGAAATCAAAAGGGAAGCAGTCTCCTGAGCAAGGGACAGAATTACCTTCTCTATTGCATCCCTATCTCCATTTTAGGGGGCAGCTGGGTGACTCAGTGGAGAGAGCACTGGCCCTGGAGTCAAGAGGAAGTGACTTCAAATCTCACTTGAGACACTTAATAGCTTTGTGACCCTGGGCAAGTCACTTAATCCCAATTGCCTTAAACACCTGGGGCTATCTCCAGTAGTCCTGATATATCTATATCTATCACATTATATCTATCACACATACATACATATGTGTGTATATGTATATGTATATTTGTGTGTGTATATGTATGTGTGTGTGTGTATATATATGTATGTATGTGTATATATATCTTGTCACTGGACCCAGATAGCTCTGAAGGGAGAGAGCTAGGTTGGTGACCATGCACAGCCCTCTCTCATTTAAATCCAATTCAGTGCAAGTCATGACATCACCCTGATGTCACCGTCCTCTTTGAGACGGAAGGACAAACAACAAAAATTTCTATTTTATGCACCTCCCCCTTTTAGCTTTCCATAGTACAATAGATTGAGACAGGAAGGGTCTTCAGAGGCTGGCTAGTCTGATTCTCTAACTTAACAACTAGAGAACTGAAAGCCCAGGGAATTTATGTGATTTTTCCTAGGCTGTCTGGGCATAAGTGGGATTTTAATCAAAGTCTTTTTTTTTTTGAACCAAAGTCTTTTGACCCCAGAGCCAGAATCCTTTCCACTGTGGCACATTTCCCTTCCCTCACACATGCACTATCCTTATCCCTTTCTCTGAAATGGTCTCTCAGTCCTTCTGCTCATACTATGGTGTAAATGATTGAAAACAACTTAATGTATTCCTCCCTCTGGCACTTACTGCATTTAGAGAGGCATCAATCTTAAGCCAAAAGGCCTGAAAAGCTACAATGGTGGAACTGAAAGTTTCAGTCATTGGATGGAGGAGACATTTTTTGGAGGGGGAGGGGCAGGTGACATGGGAGCTTCCCTACCTCTGAAATGACACCCCCAAGTCTGGTAACCTACCTGGTCTGCACAAAAGACCAACCCTTATTAGAGCAAGTGGGCTTTTTCTTTTATAAAAAGCAGCTGTCAATTTCAGTGTATCCACTGCATCCTGGGGGGAGGGAGGGACAGAGCCCACACTCTATTCTGTGCTTCCTGGAATCATTCCATTTAAATGCAGATTGGGAACCTTCCTTCCACTAAATGACCACAGAAAAGACAGAGCAAAGTTGAAATGATAATTTCCCCATGAAGGAAGGGAACAGTTTGCTTCATTCTCCCAAGGCAAGAACTGTCATTTCTCTTTACCAAAGTTTGCCTCCTCTTCCCTGCCTCCCCAGCTCCCCACTCCCCACATTCTCCCTCATCTTCTCTGAGCTGTTCTATCCTCTCCCTCTCTTTTGTAATGGCTGCCTGACTCCTTTAATTATGCAAATCTCCAAAGAACCCAATATGACCATCTTTTAAATGGAAATAGTGCAATGCCAGCAGCCAAATGGTTATCTTGGTTTTCCAATCTCTCTCTCCACATGGATTCAAACCCTTTCTTAACCAATCCAAGGTAGCTTGAAAGGAAATATTGTTAGGAAATTAACATAAGGGGACCAAGATCATTAAAAAAAAAAGTAGAAGCAGAGAAAGCAGAAAAAGTAGAAAAGGAAGAGGAAAAGGAGGAGGAACAGGAGGAAGAAGAGGAAATCATTTCCCCAATTCTTCCTTTCCTCTAGGCATTAACAAAAAAATCTCACCTTGAACTTCTGGTTGAGGCAGACATTCTCCCCCATTAAACAAAGGGAGACTCCTTGAGTTCTGTTCCTGTCTAACTTTGAGGCCCCCCCCCCACTTCCCTTGGAATTAAGGAGAAAAAGATAACTGGGTTTCCAGCTATTTCTGTTCCCTTGATTTAAAGACCAATTAGGTAATTAATAATGACCCAAGTCTATGAGGTTATCGTGTAATAGAAAGGTCACTGGATTTGGAGTTTGGACACCTGGGTCTGTCACTTTCTCCCTATGTCATCTTCCACAATTTGCTTTACTTTTCAGACTCTCAAATTCTTCCTCTGAAATGAGGTAATTAGACTACTCTAACCTTCTGAGTCCTTCTGACTCCAACATCCTGTGATTTTAGGTGTTTATGTGTATATGTATATTTTAAGCAAAAACCCTACTCCTTCCTGAGATACCTACTGGCTGAGTTATGCTAGTAGTAGGAAAATTATTTTCTGTCCTAAAGCAGTGAGATCTTTGCCTATTTATGAAAATTCATAATATGACCAAGCACAGGGTTTAACTTAACTGACCTGTGTCTGTCTGCCACCTACCTCTCCCTGTGAGAAAGAAGATAATTCATTTTCTTGAGAAATTCTAACAAATGACCTTCCCTGAGACCTCAGGTAACAAAGTCCTTCTCCCACAGATCTTTTCTCATAACATGCAAGGCCTCTCTGCCTGTCCTGGTAAGAAAAGAGGTCATGGTGTTATCAAGTACACAAAAATAATACCTTTCAAAGTCCCATCTTCCCCAGCCCCAGTTTCTATGGCCTTGTGGACTTGAGACTATGTCACTAAAAACAGAAATAACTTCAAGATCTTAGACAATTTCAAATATAATAGAGCCATAGCTGGGGACTAAGGAGGTCTTAGGAAGCTAAGTTTGAGCTATATCTTTAACCTCAAGATGCTCTTAGAAAGGGTAATCATGAGATGCTATAAAATGTCCCTAGGGAACTTTTCCAGGGTAAAGGTCAGAGCCAGCTTGAGTTAATATATGTACTTATAGCAGCATGGCAGAGCAAAAATAACACTGGATTAGAAGCTAGGAGATATGAGTTCTAGTCCTGGTTCTGATGTAACTTCTGTGACCTTAGATAAGTCATTTAATCTTTTTAGTCAAATCAAGTCAACAAACATTGATTAAGTACCTATTATGTGTCAGGCTAAGCCTGGTCTAAGCACTGGGGATATAAAGAAAGGCAAAAAGCACAACAAAACAAAACCAAAAGAAAACATGGGAAAGACAAGATGCAAACAACTATATACAAACAAGATATATAGAAGATGAATTGGAAAGCATCATAGCAGGAAGGCACCAGCATTAAGGGGGGGGGCAGAAAAGCTTTCTTGTAAAAGGTGGGTTTCTGGATGGCACTTAAAGGAAGTTATAGAAGTCAGGAGATGGAGAATAAGGGAAAGAATTCTCTGAGCACAGGGAATGGACCTCAGTTTCCTCATTTATAGTAAGAACAAGGCAGTGAGTAGTTGGTGGAAGGGAATTATACTAGATGATCTCTAAGGATCTTTCCAGCTTCAATACTGGTTTTCTCAATCACTAAGGTCCTTTTCAACTCTTAAAATTCTAGGATACCATCTTTTTTATGATGTGGACTTCAAAGTAAACAAATGTCTATATTCCACTTTTTTATTTTTATTTATTTATTTAGATTCCACTTTTCTGCCTGGCCTGACTAGTATTAACTCCCTAGGTTAGATGGCAAAGAAGATGCACTAACTCCTAATTTCTATTATTAAAATGTCATTTATGTAGTGTTTAAAGGTTTGCAGAATGCTTTCCTGAAAGCAACCTTATGAGGCAGATAGTGTAATTATTAGTATCCATATTTTATGACTGCAGGGAAATGATGGCCAATTAAGTGACTTGCCTACAGCTGTGCAGCTAAAAAGACATCAAAGATGGGAGCTGTGTACATGTCTCTTGATTCCATGTCATCATGACATCCTGCTGAAAATGGTTGATTGGTCTCCCATTTGCCCATAATTCATCACTTTAAGACAGAACTCAAGTTCTCCCATTGATGTCATAGACATTGACATAGACAAGACATTATGCTGGTGGCTTTCTCTGGGACTTTTTTTTTTGGGGGGGGGGGGTAAGGGTACCATTGTACCACACCAATCTACTTATCCCTTGTCCTCAGTATGTGACAAGGCTACTTCCTTTTCTGATCATTCATTTCTTTGCTATCACTGACTGTACTTGCATTTGGTCCTCAATTAATGAATAAGAAAAGCATTTATTAAGTACTTACTATGGGTTAGCTGAGGATACAAAAAGAAAAAGTTAGATAATCCTAGCTCTCAAGGAACTCATACTCTAATTGGAAGAGACAACTCATAAAAGAAAGTTTATCTTTACAGCAGATAGAAAGCCCTAGAAGTCTGAAGGGTGTGGATGTCAAAGTCCTGCAGTTCTTAGATTATTTAAATAGTTCACTTGACATTCCTGGAAACTGTAGGGCATAGAGGACAGATAGCAAGACACATAGAGGTTCTTCAGATGCAGTGGCAGGGTATATAGTAAGGCCAGTGGTCCTATATCTAATTGGAAGAACGTGAATGGAGTTGTTGACTTCCATCTCATTCAAACCCTGTGAACATTCAAGGAGTCCAGGAAAGGGGAAATGTAAGAGGATAGATTACTCCTGGCAGTGATATTCTTCCTTCCCAACAATGAGGGCAGAAATATACTTCATTCTATTTATGTATATATCTCTTCATGGTGCTTTGAGTCATCCTCCACTATGATTCTTTGTAGACTGGTGTTCCAAGATTCATAATTATATAGCATCACCAGGAAATGTATATAAAAATAAGGTTTTACTTCAGAGAATATACTAGAATTGGATCATAGATTCAGAGTTGGAAGGGAATTCCTCATTTTATAGGTGAGGAAAATGAGGCCAAGAGAGGGTACTTGCTTAAGGTATCACAATTAACCAAAAGCAGGATCTAATTCAGGTCATTTGATTCTAAATCCAGTACTTGCCCCATTGTGCTATGCTACTTCCATACAATTTAATCCTTTCCATTCAATTCTGGACCAGATAATTTTCTGTTTGTCATGCGTATATCAAATATATACTCTGATGTACTAACTTAATACGCTACCTATCCACAATAATGCCCGGTTAATGGAGCTGTAAAATAGTTCACACATTTTTAAAAACAATTTGGAACTATGCCCCCAAAGTCACTATATTATACATACCTTTTGATCCTGGATATCTTTACTAAGCCTATACCTTAGAGATCAAAGCAAAAAGAAAAGGACCCATATGTATAAAAATATTTTAGTGGATATTTTGTTTTGGTAAAGAACTGGTAACAAAGAGGTACCCATCAATTGTGGAATGGCTACATAAATTATGGTATATGAATGTGATGAAATATTATTGCACCAAAATGACCAGTATCAGAGGGACCTAGAAAGACTTTTATGAACTGATGCAGAGTTAAGTGAACAGAACCAGAAGGACAATGTACACATTGGCAACAATACTCTAAAGGCAAACAATTTTGAAAAAATTAAGATCTCTGTCAATGTGATGACCAACAATGATTCCAGAAGACTGATGCTGACCTATGATAAGCACTGCTTTTGACCTCAGGGAAGTAAGAGGTTCAAGATGGAGCACAGATTTTCGTAAAAGGGCAGCATGGTGATTTGTTTCAGTTTATTATGCATATTTGTTAGAAGGGTTGAATTTTATTTTGAATGGAAGTAGGAGGGAGAAAAAAACAAATGCTTATTACTAAAAATTAAAATAAATTTAAATAAATAGGCTAAGTATACAGTGATATATATCATGGTTTAGACAATAGACTTTTTACATCTGTTTGTTTTTTTCCTCTGTGTATTGTTAGGCCATATATTTTGGGGGTAATGTTTATCTCATTGAATGAGCTCCTAAGTGTTTTTGTGTTTAAGCAATGAGTACGCATCCTCTATCTGGAGGATGTTACCTCTGTCGTGGATCCCTATTTAATTTAGCTCCTCAGCAGAGTACCTTCCATGACAATGGAGACAGTCTTTGGCAAACATGCTTGGGCTGATTATTGATAATTAGTGAGTTGTCCACCTGGTACCTTCTCCTATCTTAATACTAAGAACATAACTATTTCATCTTCATCCAGTTTTCACATGAATGAATTATATAGAGTATATCTTTGATTAATACCTTCTTGATAGTTTTTATACTAATATCATCGGATGTTTTTCATTTTTTAGTATATCACCTTCCTGAGATATATTATAAAATGATTCCTTAATGAGTTAAAAATTATGCCCATTTCCAGCATATATTTCCTTTGTCTGTCAATAAACATCGATTAAGCACTACTATGTGCCAGGCACTGTGATAAGTGCAACTGTACTAGTTGCTCTTCTTAACTTTGTCCAAGTACCATTGCTATATTCTCATAAAATCTCATCAGGGACCAAGATGTTAGAATCTAAATTTGTTGGTTCCACAGTCGTTGGTGAAGAAAATATTTCAGTTCAGAAGTGTTTACAAACCTTTACTTTCTTGTTGCTTTTTCTTTCTCTTGTAGGTATCATTGAAAATATACCTGATTAGTTCCATGCTAAAATTTCATGTTGACTTTTTTTTTAACCTCCACTCTTTCCCCCGTTTTTAAAAAAAATAATGCTATTCATAACCTCCTGTTATTTTCCTCTGCATTTTTGTTTTACAAAAGAGTTGGTATTCTAAACTAATACTGTCCTTGGCTGCCATGTCTCTATTTTTGGCAAAGAGATCATACCTTTGCTGGTTAAGGTGTTTCTGTGTCCTTTGGCATTTTTGTTGTGACAGATGATCTATACTGGTTAAAACTTTGCAAAACGTTGTGATAATCAAGGTCAATATTGTTGCCTTTTTCCTATTTTGGGGCATCAATGATATCTTTGAACAGGTCAAGTTTTTGTAAATATTGATTTCATTTTTATACTTTCCTTCTATTTTACTTTTATGTCCATTGTTATCCTTTTTTTCTGGGCTGCATACAGTCAACTTATTATTATATGAATTTCATATTAGTAATTGGGTTTCTCAGATAGACCACCTATAATTTTCTGCATTGCAATTTAATATAATTATGTCCCATGTTTTCTGAAATTCTTCTTTAATAAGATATTCATGACATATATATGTATATATATATATACATATACATGTATGCATATGCACACATATAAATAGATATACATATATAATGAGTAGTTTAAAAGGATTTGACTACTTTTGTTTCTTAAATATGATAATTATTTTGTAATGTAATCCTCATTATCTTCCCCATTCCCATTTTTGTACTGAAGTAACAATGCAAAGTGTATGTTATTCTGTTTTGGAGAATTTTGTCAAATTCTTTAAACACTTTCTTTCTCTTTCCATCTTCTGGATAGTTGATACAGAAGCTGTATTTAGCTTCATGGTAGTCCTTTTGCTTATGCTCATCACAAGTACTGTACAATGATATGCTCAAGTAGCCATGGAATGTTGCTTAGTGCCTTTGTGGGCATGATGAAAACAACTCCATCAACTCCTTTGTTGATATCTCCAAGGAGTACCTATGAATCCTACTTCCATCCTGCCATATCTTCATTTCCTCTTCTGAATTTGTTTGTGAAGAACGTTGATACTGATGTAGTATTTTAATAACAGCAATAGCTAGCACTCATAGTGCTTTGAGGTTGCAAATTGCTTTATAAACATGATCTCATTTCATCCTCATCCTCATTTCGAGGTAGGTATTATTATTATTCCCATTTTACAGATAAGGAATGGAGGCAGAGAGCTCTCAAGTGACTTGCCCAGGATCATACTGCTAGTAAGTGTGGGGGGCAAGATTTGAACTCAGGTCTTCCTGATTCCATGCCTAAAGAAAGTCTAAAAAGCCCAAATCAATCTGTTCCTTTTCTACCACCATGATGAAATGAAGGCAATTTAAAATTTTAAAATTTGTTTCATGGCTTGTCAGAGACAAAGAATTCATCTCTTACTGGACAAACTACTTGTAATGAGGCTTTGTGTACTTTGCTAGTGAGGTCCTCATGCAGTCAATTGATATCTGTTGCTGGGATCATATTCAAGGCCTGCCCAGCTTTATTGAACCTGCCATAGCTTGTGGTTTACTGTTATTGCCTCGGAAAACCCAGGATCAAAAGCACATGATGATGGATAGGACTTAAAGTGGCTAAATTTGGGGGCAGCTAGGTGGCACAGTGGCTAGAGCACCAGCCCTGGAGTCAGGAGGACCTGAGTTCAAATCTGGCCTCAGACATGTAACACTTCCTAGCTATGTGACCTTGGGCATATCACTTAACCCTCATTGCCCAACCAAAAACCAAATATGACATCATTATATAATAACATAGTTTAAGTCAGACAAACTAATTTTCATTTTGAAAGGCACAGACAGCAGGGAAATTTCAAGGCGGAGGTAAGGCAAGAAAGATTGGTTGTTAGGTCTTAGAGAATCAGATCTAGAAATCTGATTAATTAACCATCCACATGCAATATGTTCTTCACAGTATATTGGATATTTTGAGATTTAAGTATTTATTGCTGATTTATTTCTCACTTAGTCATTGTCTCTCCCTTTATCATCTCCTCCCCCCATGCTTCCAAGAAAGGGCTGATGTATGTCAGGTGCTTGGTTCAGTTTTGTTGATCACCACAAGGAATTGTTCAACATTAGACACCACTCACAAGCATCCAGCCATGTTATGTCATTCTTTCTTCTGCCCATGACCTGTTCCTAGTTTGTTACAAACTGCTTCCCACCAATGCCAATGTAATTATGCATTACCATATTGCACCCACTTTTAATCATGGAAATCCCTTGGTGCCTCCTTGATGTCTCTTTCTCCTTTCTTACTCTGCTTCTATAATCATCTTCCCTTTTTTCTATTTGTTCCAAATAGTTCAGCCCCTCATTTAGAGATAAGGAAGTTAAGACCCAGAGAGATAAAGTGACATCTTGAAATATATCAAATATTACAGGATAGGCTTCCTTGGGATTATAACTCCATGGATCTAAGATCAAAATAAGCCTTTCAAAACCAAGGCTGCTGTCAGTCAGGCAATTGATAAACCTTAATTGGGTTTTCACTTTGCTCAAAGTGTTGTACGAGGGACCAGGGGGACCAAGGGAAGATTTAATACAAAAATCAAAACAAACAAACAAACAAATGGCTACAGTGCTTACCCTCTAAGAACTTACAGCTGGAGCCAACTCTAGGGAACACAGATAGTATCTAATAAGTGTCTAAGGCTAAATTTGAACTCAGGTCTTTTTGACTCCAGGTCTTATCTGCCTTTTTTTTTTTTTTTTTTGTGCACGGCAATGAGGGTTAAGTGACTTGCCCAGGGTCACACAGCTGGTAAATGTTAAGTGTCTGAGGCTGGATTTGAACTCAGGTTCTCCTGAATCCAGGCCCAGTGCTTTATCCATTTGCGCCACCTAGCTGCCCCTTCTTATCTGCCTTTTAAGGATTGCTGGAAGGGACTGGATCTATTTAACTAGGAAAAGGGAATATTTAGGGGGAGGTAAGAGGAGCATGATGACCATTTTCAAATATCTGAAAGGTTGCATATATAAGAGATTTGTTCTCTTTGGTCTCAGAAGAAAGAATTAGGACCAAAGGGGGGAGTTACAGAGCGGCTGGTTTTGGTTCGGTATAATGAAAAAAAAAATTCCTAATAAAGAATGTTTAATTAAGTCAAGTTGAATAGTCTGTTAGTCAATTAAAATTTATTAAGCACTACTATGTGCCTGGCACTGTGCTAAGCACTGAGAATGCAAAAAAGGGCAAAACAGTCTTTGTTCTCAGGGAGCTCCCAGTCTAATAGAGCAGAACACAAATAAACACCTGTGTAGAAACAAACAACATCTATAACTTACAGAAGGAAGGCATTAGAATAAGGAGGATCAAGAAAGGGTTTCTCTAGGGGCAGCTAAGTGGCACAGTGGATAAAGCACCAGCCCTAGATTCAGGAGGACCTGAGTTCAAATCTGGCCTCAGACACTTGAAACTTACTAGCTGTGTGACCCTGGGTGAGTCACTTAACCCTCATTGCCCCACAAAAACAAACAAACAAAAACAAAAAAGGAAGAAAGAAAGAAAGGGTTTCTGCAGAAGGTAGGATTTTAGCTGGGATTTGAAGGAAGCCAGAGAACCCAGGAATCAGAGATGAAGAAGAGCATTTCTTGACTTGGGGGTAAGGAAGGTGAAAATGCCTGGAGTTGGAATTTAGAGTGCCTTGTGAGAGAACCACCAAGGAGAGAGACCAGTGGCACTGAATCACAGAGTATGTGAAGCTGACCAAAAGTAAAATGGGCTACCTTGATGGGAAGAGATTTCACCAATTCTGGAAGTTTTCAAAGGATGAATGACCACTTGATGGGAATATCATAGAGGGGATACCTGTTCACCTATGATTTGGATGACATAATGATATCTGAGGTCTCTTCCAACTCTGAGGCTTCCTGGTTTATCTACCGACTGTGGTTGCTGAAATGAACACGAATTTGTATAGATCAACATTGTTCTTTTTGTTTATTTTAATCAGATTTCACCCACCCATAATATTCTGAGGTTGAAGAGGTTGCCTGCAATGTATGCTTGCTTCTATTCACCTCCTCACCTTACCTCCAGACAGCAACAGCTTATGCTTACAGTCTCATGGATGAGACACACAGACATCTAATATTCACACTAATAAAGCATTAACAAAGATGGCACGAATATCAGAATCAGTTGCTGTGCTTCCTAGGAATGTTGGGGGAATGCTGAGGGAGGAAACTGGGGGAAGTGCCATATGCAAAGACTCAAGCAAGTCTTGAAAGAATTTCATTTTGAACAGTGTCTTAAAGGCGAAGAGGGAAGGTTTGGTGAAGAATCCTTCTATGAGAACTTTCTTTGACGGGAGTGAATATGTCTCATACCTGGTAGGCAGCTATAGCAAAGATGTCAACACATTAGAATGTTCCACTTAGAAGGTATCAGCAACACAAATCATCAGGGCTGATATCAAGGAAATGCTCTGAGATAGAGGATGTAGCCTGTGCTTCAGGAAGAAAACAGATCCCAGACCACTCAGTAAAAGCCACACTCACCAAGAGAACAGGAAGATGCTGGTATTTAGAAGAAGGAAAATTATCACCAATGCAGGGCAGTTGGCACTGGTGTTGGAATCATGCAGGGCTTGGAAGAACTTGCATTAGAGGGGTCTCTGATGTTGGTAATCTGCTTCTGGTCACATAAGAAAGCCACACAAAGAGTAGTTATTAGAAATTGGGAACTCTATCCAATATTTTAACCAAGATGTTAGCACAGGAGCACGTGAAGCAGGGAATGATCCTTCTTCAGTGTTTGGGACCCCACCCCACTAACCACTTTCTAAGTGAGTTTGTCTAGCTCCCTCTGGATTAGTTTATTAGACATTACAACTGTACCTGATACTAGGAAACTAGGTGGCCTTGGCTATGTTTGTGCATAGCTGAAGATAGTGAAAAAGAACAAAAGAACTCACAAAAGCTTTCTAGGACTGATAGAGAAAACTGGGTCCAAACCTGGTTTATTAGGTCTTTATCTAGAAGTATTGCCCTAAGACTCTGTCCCTCTCTCTAATCAAAGGGATGAGATAGTACTCGGAAAGCAACCAACTGAAAATTCCTTATCATCAATTAAAATCTCAAGTCTGCTCGTTTCCCAATCCAAGATCCCTATCCTTATTCTAATCTTCTTGGTTCCGTCTTTGGTTCTTTCCAATGGGATTTGTGCATGCTCATCCTGTACCAACACCCCATTGTCCTCAGAGAAGTCAGTCTGAATGCTACTGTTATACTTTGAAGGCCTGACCTTCAGCCATTCCCTATAATCTCCAGGTATCCTAGAGATATTGGCTCAAATCTACTGGAGCAAAGTTTTCTTTTATCCCAGCACCAATTCTACCATATATCAACAATTTCCTCTATTTTGCTTTTTATAGTGTTATACATAAAATAAAACATAACAAGAAAACAAGGACAAGCCATTAACAAACAGTCTGGAGAACAAGAGCTTGGTGAGATTACACAAGTTCTCCAGGCTGTTTGACTGGCCATAATATTTAAGTCCTTCCTCAAACTCACTGTAGTGAATAAATTGGATTGCAGGGGAAGGGGAAAAAATGACACATTTTCCTTGCAGTAAAAGAACCTAAAAGGCTCTTTTCTGATTTTCTGATTCTGGTCATGCAGACAAATGTTCCTCTTATCTGCTGTTATATATATTTTTAAAAAAATCTTATGATTAGGTTTGATCTCCTTAAAGGCTTTGATTAAATAGTCTTTGTTCTCTCTGTTGTGCAAGTTCATCAGTTTCTATCAGGAGATGGACAATGGAATGAAAAATGTTATTTTCAAGGCATAATAGGCTTTTCATCATCATCAACATTATTATTATTATTATTTTACTTTTTGACAGAGAGACAGTGGGAAACGCCTCTCTTCATGCCCTTCGCGGGCCCTCATTGCTCGCCTCCGCAACCCCCGAATCGAAAAGCGGAAGGCGGGCGCCGAGGCGCGCCCCACCTTTGCTTCTGGGGTTGATCCATGTGCTCATTAATGGAGGAACCCTGGCAAGAAAGTTCACAATAAGAAGCGCTCCCTCTCGGGTAGAGGCCATGAGTCACCCATGTAAACAACCCCAAGGGGGTGCCATCTGCATCTACGAAGGGTCATCAAAAGCTCACCAGGCATGAATTTGTCCTTGAAGTGGTTGGAATAAAGGCTCCCAAGTCAGATCATGCATTAAAAGTCATCTGGAAAGTTTATCAACAAACTCACTGGAGCTTCATTCTCATGCAATGTACTTTATGCCATAATTTTCTGAACAGGTCTGTGCTGCATATCATGGATTTCATTATTAGGTCACTGGTACATTGTAGGCCTTTAATAAATGCTTCTGGAATTGAATTGAGTTGTCTTAGAAGGACCTCAACATAATAAGGCTTTACATATAAGGCAGTTTTGCTGCTTGGCCCCTTCCAGTATTCCTAAGGCATTTACAACCAAGGCCAGCCATCTAGCCCTTAATTATATACCGCTTTATATTACTCTCCAGTTGTTTCATGTAAAACACTTTGTAAAGCATAAAGTGTTCTATAACTGCTGGCTATTATTATCAATTTTAATAACTGTAATAATGATGATTTCTCTCCTCAACTAGAGTGTTAGCTCCCTCAAGAGGAATGACCACGTCTCTTACTTTTCTTCACTTCTTTCCCATGCCTAGACCAGTCCAGGGCAACATGGTGGATATTTAACTTCTATGGCATGACTTTACTTTGTTCCAATAAGGGAGCCCACTGATGGGGGTGTGTCTTCTCCATGCCTATGTATGGAGCCACACTTATTGTTGATGCTGAGCTCACATGAAACAGGCATCAGACCTTTCCACCTACCTCACTGGGGAGTTGTGAGGCTGCATGAGCTAACGTCTGGGAAGCACTTAGAGTGTTTCAGACACGTGGTGCTACGTAAGGACAGTGGGCTATTATTATCTTCACCTCATAGGCTTGGGAAACCAGGAGACTCACAGGATATGTGGCACTTCCCTTGATCCTCCTCCTGGAAATAGCCAGAGAATGGTTTTTCTTCCTTTTGTCCAGTGTTTTAGTTTTGGATTCTTGTCCAAAATCAGGAATCAGGGGTCAGAAATAATGAACCAGGGTTCACCGAACCTTCAACAATTAAGAAACCCAAACATGGGAAATTATTCATGTCTCTGAGCTCCATCAAATACAGCATTTCAGTCCCCATTTTCAACCTACCACTATAATTGGCTAAACACAGCACTGTCTTTACTCTGCTTGCAACAACCTCTGTGAATAAAACTCAGTTTCATTACAGCCACAAGAGAAGACAAATGACCATCTGAACTATTCCTAAAATAGTAATAGGCTCTCTTGAAATATGTCTTGAAGTCTGAACTAAATCTCTCATTCCAACTCACTGGTTGGAATTTTGGTCTGAGCCCCAGAGCTGGGCAGCTTTCTACAAACCCAGCTTGTGTGCAATTGGTAACAGGCCCATCGGGAGTTACACACATGAGTGATCAGAGCACTTGTTTTCCCAGGTTTCCCCCTGGTGAAGGGATCAGAGAATGTCACACTGGTAGATTCTCACAAGCATTCCCAAATAACAAACCCCCTTCCAGCTTGATAGCCAGCTCTCCTAGGGGAACTCAGTTCCTGCTCCTTTTGCATGGACAGGATTTCTCAAGATAAGAGATTAAAAGTCTGTTTGTATGAGGGGGTCTGTGTCCCTGTTGGTTCTAAAATCCTACAATAGCAAAGCCTGCTTTAACGGTTTGGGTACCTGCTTTAATGTTGGAGTACCACTATAGTTTATTCCAAAACTTTGCAAAAATTATGATGCTGCCTATTCACTGAGTATCCAGGAAACACATACAATTAGCAAAGGATGAGGGGGGAGCCCTCCTTGCTTCTTCTCACTGTTCTTATTTTTTCTCAAAACTGTTTCACCCCTTCAAAGGAAAAAGGGAATTGCAGAAGAGCAATTAATTATAATTATACACACACTGGCATTTGGGGGAACTAGTCAAAAAGAGTTTTCAAGTCCTGAAATTGTCTAATAAAAACTATCCAACATCGTCATAATTTTGGAGGAAGTTAAATTTTTATAGAGTTTGGTTATAAGGGGAAAATGCTAAAAGGGAGAGCTCTTAATCACTACACTGTCACAGAGCAAAGTAATTGCAGAATTAGGAGTAATTACACTTTAAAGAAGAAAAATGAAAAAAAAATCTGCCTTATAATTTTTTAAAAGAGAATTATGATTCTGGGTTTGTAACAGGAGCCAAAAAAGAGGGCCAGTATTAGTGAGTGGGAGAAGCAGGAAATCAGTTAAAGTGACTAAGGTTGTGACCTTATTCACCCACTTCATGAACCAATTTCTCTTTGGGAGGAAGTAGGGTGACATTTGTTGTTAAACAGGTAAAGGAACTGAAAGCCATAAGGATGGATAGAAGTTGCATTGACAGTACTAGTTAATGCTGAAGAATCAGATGAGGTTCACTAGCATGAAAAGGATAACGAACAAAGGTTCTATTTTTCAGCCAAACAGGTTAGCACAGTCTTTCTAGGATCGAAGTTCAAATGCCAGCTCTACTATGTATTAACTTAGTGTCCTTGGGAAAGTCACGACCTCTCTGGACCTGAGTTTCTTCATCTGTAAAGGGTAAGGATTGAACTAGATCACCTTGATGGTCCTGTCCAGCTCCAAAGCTATAATGCTCAGATTTTCTATGGTATTGGGATCCTACATACAAATCATGACAGAACAGTATTGGACTAAGAGGCTGGAATCATCATAATTCCATGAAGAGCATCCCAAATCCTTTATATGCCTTACCTCATTTGATCCTCAATCAAATTCTCACCTGCCTGTAAGGAAGGTGCTACTATTTTGCCCATTTTATAGATGAGAAGACTGAGCCTGAAAGGCTCAATGATTTATCAGGGTCATATGGCCAGTAAGTGACTAAGGGGACACCTGAACTCAGGTTTTCCTGTCTCTTATTCCAGCAATCTAGTCACTGTACCATATGGCTTCCTCTAAGACTTATGCTCAATCTATCTCTCAAATTATTGGCTGTATGACCATAGAAAAGTATTACTCACTTGTCTTCTTATTACCCTTCCCTGAACCTCAGTTTCCTCATCTATAAAATATGTGCGGTACTAACCTTGTAGCTAGATGGTGCAATGGAGAGTGGTAGACCTGGAAACTAGAAGAATCTTCTTCCTGAGTTCAAGTTTAGCAGCTAGGTGGCCCACTGGATAGAGCACTGGGCTTGGAATCAGGAAGACTCATCTTTATGAGTTCAAATCCAGCCTCAGATACTTACTAACTGTGTGACCTCTGGGCAAGTCACCCAACCCTTTTTGCCTCAGTTTCCTCTTCTGAAAAAATGAGCTGGAGAAGGAAATGGCAAACTGCTCCAGTATCTTTGCTAAGAAAACCCCAATTGGGGTCATAAAGAGTCAGGCATGACTAGAAAAGACTGAACAAGTAATAACCTCATAGTGTAATTTGGAGATTCACATGTATGTACTATTCTTTGAAAACTCTAAAGTGTTATATTATTAGCCATTATTACATGGCAGCATGGCCATAGTGATGGCTGAAATTTCTGGGTCTTTGTCTATTATACTGAATGGCAGACAGATTTTAGCTAGCCTAAGTTAAAGTAATAAAAACTCCACCTTTCATGCTGTTGCTCTCCACGTCTACCCACCACCAAAGAATTCAATGGTTCTTATTTCAATAATTCAAAGATTTGTAGTTTTATTAATGTAATCACTCCTTTTCACTTAGGCAGATATGAAACCCTCCACAACTGTCGCCTCCTTAGATTGCTCACTCAGAAAAGCATGGCAGTCACTGTTGGTCAGGGAATTGGAGAGACTTGGACCGACATAATTTGGCCAATGGAAGACCACGGGTTAAAGAACAGACATGCTATTGGGTGAAGGCCTGGCAGGAAACAAAGAGACAAAAATATAGACATTAAGAGAATAATAGCTGAATAGTAATAATAATACATTATGTCAACAGCAGTGACAAAGGAAATACTGAGTGTATTTATAGAGCTAAATAAAAGACAGATCCAGGTCCCATGATTTGACTCTGAACAACCTTCTCAGTTGGATTTTGCTTCTGCCTAAGGATTATTTTGGAAAGAGCTATTATTATCCATGATTTATCATGCTGCACTAGGGGGAACTCTTCCTTTCCACAGAGACAATTATTGAATTCTCACTGAGAGGCTCTTAAAGGAACTGGGAGGTTTCTACACATCTGATTGGAGGAAGATACTTCAGCACCGAGTGAGGATCTAGTTCCATTGGGTGGATTCTGATTCTAGTTCTTAGTCTCTTGCTATATACATCAGATTATCTCAAATGAAATTATGTATGTCTAGCACTTTACAAACCTTTGTGCTGCATATCAGCTATTATTATCATTATCATTATAATCATCATAATTTAATCTCCCCTTTTTATACATGAATGTAGGAAAATGATTCATTTTATGGTGAAATGAATAAAAACCTGCCCCTTCCCTATATATGGTAGCTTCAGCAGTGACATTTGGTTTCTTAGAATTTCTTGAGGGACAATGAAATGGACAACCATGCCAGAACCAGGACCATGAACTAAATGGAGAGCTAAATGAAGTGCAAGTTGGAATATGGACTCTTTTCATCAATATTGATGAGTCCATATATAAGGCTATAGGTAGGTGGATCTGGATAATGGCTCTGAGAGCTTTAGGATAAAAAAGAAGTCAGTGTTAGGTTTGAATAAGAGCTTTGGGAATTTGGCAGTGATAAAAATGTAGCATCAGGTCCATGGAGCAACTTTGGAATGAATCATATGATAAATACTATATTAAATCTAAAGAGATGTGTTAGAGGGTAATATCTACTGGAGAGCTATTAGCTAGCAGCTAATGTGGGCCAATTCATTATTTAAAACATTTATTAAGATTTAACAATAGCCAAACAAATAATTGTGCATCACATACTTATTAAACCAGAGTCCTCCATGCATTAATCAAGTGATATTTACTATAGAACCCTTCTTATTAAATCCAAAGGGATGTCTATGTTTCCACAACAAACACGAGGAATCAGAATGAATAGCAATTCCCTCTTTTTTTCTATGTGTAGATGTGTGAAGATTGTTGTGTCTGCCAGCTGGGTATCCAGACAGTGGAGTGGACTAGTCTAATTAGGAGCAATTGCTGATAAATCAATTCTTTCCTTTTATAGGACAATTAGGATTCGCTTTATTTATTTAAGAAAAAACCCTCTAATTTAATTTCATACATTGTTCTGAAAACCACTTTAATTCTGCAAAGCCCTTTCGGATATGTTTGGTCCCAGTGATGCTCCATAAAATATAAATTAGGTTATTGCTATTTTACCAGTCATCCAAAGAATTCATTTTTCCAGATAATCCAGGCACAAAGTCCTAGTAATGATTAAGGTAATAGCCCCAACCTTCAGTTTTCTTCTTTGGTTTAGGTGAATGCCTTAAATTTTATTTTACTTGCAGTAAGAATCTTGGCCTATTGCTCCCCATAGTATCTACTCTGATTTATTGATTAGAGGTTACTTTGATAGGGTCTACCCATGTGGTCAGCCTGTAATTGTGTTCATTCTTCTTTAGTGATCAGATGTCTGATAGGTTGTTATGATCTTTTTTCTGATGGAGACTGAAGCCTTAGGTAGCTGGTCACAACAACCAGATTCAAGCAGAGGGTAAGTAATAACCAAAGATGTTTAATTGTTTTTTTTCTTCCCAGTGTCTATAATTCTGTTGAACATAATTGCCTAGGAAAAGTGTTTTCTTGGTTTGCAAGTTTTAATCTTCAACAATTAAGGAGGAAAACATCTGCCACCCACTGAATGGGGTGACTAGGTCTCTAGCTGATGGATGAAGCAATAGGCCTTTTTGTTCACCAAAGACAGTGGCTAGTGAGCAGCTTCTAGGCTGTGGAATCCAGGTCAAGAGACTTAAGAGGTCATGCTGCCCCCACAACAATTAGCTGCAGAACACCACACATTGTGCCTTGCCCAATTAGTCTGCAGGAAGCCACAGACCCAGCACTTTATTCTCTGTGAGGGTCTATTTGTGTACAATGTGGTGAGCAGTTTTAAATATTGTTGCTGATCTACAGTAGCATGAATTACAGGTGAGTGGTGTTATGGGGACCCTCACAGATGCTGTTTGTCCCAGTCAGTAGCCAAATAGGGAAGTGCCTTTTTCCTTACAGTTGGTCTCAATTACTGTGACCTATTAATGATTACCATTAATATAGTGTGTGTGGGAGAGAAAAGATAGGGTGATTCCAATGTCAAGTCAACAACTGAGTCACTACTCATTGCTAACAGTAAATTATTCTTTTGTGGGGAAGTGTGGTATCTGAATAAAGTGCTGAATTTGGATGCAGAAAGAATTCAAGTTCAAATATTATCTCTGACACTTAATAGTTGTCTGACCTTGGACAGATGTCTGTCAAATGAGTGGGGCTGGCCTTAATGGCTTCTTGGGCCAATTCCTGTTCCAAATCTATGATTTTCTCTGCGAAATGAGAACAATAACACCAACCTCAAGGTGTTCCTGTGAATATCAAATGAAGCATTATATAAAATTTTGTGAGGATCCAAGAAAGCTTTGTAAACCTTTATATGCTAAATGTCAGGTATTGTCACGGCTGTCCAGATATAACCCTCTATAAGAGACTTGGCATTGGTATCATTCATTGTGAAGATGAAACAATCAAGTAGTATCATATGGACCAAGAAGAAGAAAAACCAAAGTACATGCTCTGTTCCCCAGCTATACTGTCTCTTACACTAGTTAGTTAGTTTATTGGTCATCTATTGAACAACCTTTCCTGGGAGCCATTGTATGCAGATCCCTGTACGGAGTGATATTGAGAAGAGGAGGAGGTGGAGAAGAGGGAGAACAGAGAAGGAAATGAAGGAGAAAACAGGGAAAGTGGATAAGGAAAAGAAAGAGGGGAAGGGGGAGGTGAAGAAAGGGGGAGAAAAGGGATAAGAAGGAGAAAGAGAAGGAGCGGAAGGAAAAGGAGAAAGAGGAGGAGGAAGAAAAGGAGGAGGTCAAGTGAGGAAGAGGAGGAAGAGCAGGAAGGGAGAGGATAAAGAGGAGAAGATGAAAGCATGTAGAGAGGGATAAAGAGATAACATGTTCTGTCTTCAGAGAGTTTATTATTTCTATGGAGAGACATACACATATACACAAAAACAGTTTGAGACTATTAACCTGCAGAAAGGCACAAAGCATGCCAAGCTAGGTTGATACAGAAGTACTGAAGAGACCCAGAGTAGAAATTTGGCTAATTGAGTGGGTAAATGATTTTGAATCATAGATCTGAAGTGCTCTCATGTGGACAAAGGATTATTCTTGACTGGCTTGGTCCCAAAAGACAGAATGAGGATCAAAGAAAGTGGTGGATGTTATAGGAAGACAGAGTTCATCTTAATATAAGGAAAACCCTCTAAGAATGAAGGTTGAACAAAAACAGAATGCCTCTACTTTAGGGTGTAGTGGTTTTTGACACATGATGACAAATGCTATAGATAGGATTTGTATTTTAAGTATGCTTGAGGACCAGTTGACCTCTAAGAAGTATTCTAACTCTTGGGATTCTAGAAGCATACAGAGAACAGAGTTCACCTTATTTTATCACTGCCTCTTGGCAAGCTTTGCTGAAACTTGAGCATGCGCAGAAATACTGTAACTGATTCCAGTGGGCAGCCTGCATGATTAGGAGAAGCCTTGTCAATTGGCTATAAAGCCTGAGCTGAGGGTGCCTTCAAAAGGCAATAGTGAACAGAACATTAATCTTTCATTCTTTGTGGTTGTACTTTATTGGTTTGACTCCTTCAATGATGGTGTCCAGTGACCTTCTGTCTTTGGAGGCCAAAATGTGGCTTTATGAAATAGCCTTTGGTCCTTTGACTTTGCAAAAATTCATTGCAAAGAAATATTCATTTCCATATTAGGTAAAGGAATTGGAGACTCTAACTCTGTGAGTGGGAAAGGATCAAGGGTGCAAGACAAGGCAAGCCAGTGTCCAGGTTTTCCAGACAACTCAACACCGATGCTCCAAGGAGCATGGAATGGCCTTCAAGACTGGCTTTATCTTAGTAATAGCTGAGATGATGACATATACAATAGTCATGCTAAATCTAGACATGAACTTGGTGGGACCAGTGTTATATAGCAACTAAGTGAAGTGGAGCCCATTCTCCCCAGAGATCAAGGGGAGATAGAGGAGAATGTGTGCCTCCAAAGTACCGGGGGAAGGGGCAGCTAGGTGGTGCAGTGGATAGGGCACTCGACCTGGAGTCAGGAGGACCTGAGTTCAAATCTGGCCTCAGGCACTTGATACTTACTAGCAGTGTGACCCTGGGCAAGTCACTTAACCCCAATTACCTCAACAAAAAAACAAAAGAAAACAAAGTACTGGGGAAAAATATCTATACTTTAATTGTTAAGATGTATTTGAGGTAAATATCCCTTTGTAAAAATTAACTAATGTAGAGTCATTAAATAGAACTGGCACCTAATAGTAGTGGGGTGGTGGTGGAAAATAATAAAATACTTTTATGGAAAAAAAAACACCATGTGTATATATACACACATATACACAATGCTTATTTTAAATATAATCTTATATATGTGCATATATACATATATACATATATACACACACACATACAGAGTTATCCCTTCCACATCATGACTTTCCCCATTGCAGTTTTGATGTATTGCAGGTTGGCATAAGAAATTAAGTGGGAATTTTAGGGGGACTTTTGTGGAAACTGCAGAAGACATATGAAGGCCATCAGACAACACAGAAAAAGTTCAAAAACTCAGAAATGCATAAAATAAATGTATAGTATTGTATAATATCAACATATTTATCTTTTAATACCATAACAATTAAGACTTTTTCTCTGGAATGAAGGGAGGACCAAAAAATTTTATATGAATTGAACAGATCGCAGGCACCCAAACACCTGTGATGTGGAAAGGATAATTGTATGTATGCATATATGTATCTATGTATGTATGTGTGTAGATATTATACATATATATTGACTATGAAGCCTAAGTTGTGGGTGCCTTCAAAAGGCACTAGAGGAAATTTCAGGCTCTCACAGAACGTGCCTGAGGGTTTTATATATACATACATATATACACACACTTTTTCAGTTGTATCTAACTTTAATGTAACCCCATTTGGAGTTTTCTTGGTAGAGATACTAGAGTAGTTTGCCATTTCTTTCTCCAGCTCCTTTTACACATGAGGAAACTGAGGCAAACAGGGTAAAGTGACTTGCCCAGGGTCACACAGCTAGTAAGTGTCTGAGGCCCAGATTTGGACTCAGGCAGATAAGTCTTCCTGACTCCAGGCCTGGCAATCTATCCAGTGTACCACCTAGCTGCCCACCACAACCAACAGAAATATACATATATATGTGTAGGTATATGCATGCATGTGTACACATACATGTATATATGCATATGTGTATAAATGTTTATCTATGTAATTTGTACATGTTTGAATACACACATATACACATACATTCTGATTCAAGGGTTTGAGGATGACAGAGGTTCTGGATCTGCACTAAAATGTAAATATGATTAGGAGCATTTTGAATAGTCTCTTACTCTCCTTTTTAGAAGTTTATTTCATGGTCACTCTTACAGGCTTGAATTATGCTCAATATTCTCTTGCCTCTCCCCTTTTCTGGCCTTTCTAGCATGTAATATAGCTAGAGACAGGACAGATATGGCAATTTTCACAATGTTGTTAAAGGAGATGACTTGTTTTCTGCCATGGGTTTCTTTAATTTTGACCAGAATTGCTAACAAAGACTTTTCCATCAACATTTCTAGCAAATCTAGTTTTCTAAATCTTGGGACCATCATCAGAAGTTAAAGTGCATTTTGATAGTATCACTCCAATAAATCACTCACATATATTTCTCCTTGAAAAGAGAGATATTATTATAATACACACACAAGTACATCAATTACTTTGGGAAAAGTTTAGTTAAAAAACAAGTAGGAACCAAAATAACATCCATGTATCATAGGGAATATAATCCTAATATAAATTTTTAAAAAATCTATCATCTATCTATCCATCTTTCTGTGTATATGCATATATACATGTATATATGTATGTATGAATGAATGAATGAATGAAACAATTCAAGTTAAAATGGGATTGTATAATGTCTTTCCAGAGTGCTTATATACTAATTCCAATTTAGATATCAGGTCACAGAAAAGCCCCAAAGCCCCTAACCCAGAGTAGTAAATAGTCCAGAAAAAGGGCTTTCAGGGAGCTTCTAGGGGCAGTAAAGTCTTCTCTCTCCTGGAAACCATGTCCAAAGAAGGCCACAAACTCCCATTCAGAGAAAAAATAAGTCCATGTTTGATTTTTGGTTCTTCTTGCTGTTGTTAGTTTGGTGAGGGCAAGTGTAAGGGCAAGATCCAAACATGACATTTTATCTGTTCCCATCAGCTTGTCTCTTGGCTCAAATTTCTCAAAACCATAAAACCTTAGGGGAGAGCTAGGTGGTACAATGGATAGAGCACCAATAATACTGGAGTCAGAAGGATTTGAGTTCAAATTCTGCCTCAGATACTTACTAGCTGTGTGACCCTGGGCAAGCCACTTAACCTTGATTGCTTCCAAAAACAACAACAAACAACAACAACAACAAATATAGAGACCTAAGGCAATCATCTTGTAGGGTCACTTCAGGGAAGGGGAGGTAGCAGGAGAGAAAATTGTTCTCATAGTTTCACTTCCCCTTTCTCCAATTAATTGCTATTCTCAACTCTTTCTTGAATCAGGGGTAGACCTGCTCTTCCTTGCACTGAATGTCAATCCTGTTAAATATTCAAGACCAAGGAGAAGTGGAATCAGAGAACTTGATTAATTTTTAACAGGAAACTTCTCTGATTATACCTAGGGTTGTGAAGATCAAATGACATATTTGCAAAACACTTAGCACAGTGTTTGGCATGCAGTAGGTGATTAATAAAATTCCTTCCTTCCTTCCTTCCTTCCTTCCTTCCTTCCTTCCTTCCTTCCTTCCTTCCTTCCTTCCTTCCTTCCTTCCTTCCTTCCTTCCTTTCTTCCTTCCTTCCATCCCTCCTTCCATCCCTCCTTCCTTCCAATCACAGTGATTTGAGGACCCTTCTGGAGTCCTTAATTTTCTATGAGGCTTTTCTTCCATGTGAACCCCACTTAACCAGGGAACCAGGTTTCAAATAGTTTAGCTGATGCCTGTGATTTTTAAAGCATGAGTTCTTAATCTGGAGTGCACAAACCCCCAAAGGTCCCTGTATGATTTTCAGGAGGTCTGTGAACTTGAATAGGATGTTTCCACCATTGCCTCTAACTAAAATTTAGTATTTCCTTCAATTATTTAAAAGTATTATTCCAAGGGGCAGCCAGGGGGCACAGTGGATAGAGCACTGGCCCTGGAGTCAGGAGTACCTGAGTTCAAATCCGGCCTCAGACACTTAACACTTACTGGCTGTGTGACCCTGGGCAAGCCACTTAACCCCAATTGCCTCATTAAAAAAAAAAAAAGTATTATTACAAAATGTGGTCTGTTATGATGCAAAAAGAAAAAGAAAAAAGAGAAGAAAAGAAAAGAAAGAAAAAAGCTAAGAATCTCTGATGTAAAAAATCTGAATGGTTTAAGGCCCCCAAATAATTTAAGTCCTGGATGATCCATTTTTGACTCCATATGAATGTATTACACATTAATATCATATGTCTGTATAGGCTAGAACTCAATTCTCCTGATCCCTTGAATCTTTCACCCAATAGCTTAAATTGCATCCCTAGGAAACCTACCAACCCTCAGGCACGTTCTGTGAGAGCCTGAAATTTCCTCTACCTTGCCATCATCTCTGAGATGGAATTTTGAGTGAAGGATAACTTTCTTCCTTCAGGGAAAATGGAGACTTAAGTGCAAGGGGCCATTTAGGAAATGACCCACCAGGGTCTTTAAAACATGTGGTGTCAGGAGCTTCTGAGATCCCTACTCTCTAAGAGTCTGATGGGCCCTGAGAGGAAGGCAGCCAAGAAGAAATGTAAAAGTTAATAACTTTCTTATTTGAAAGCTAAACCTTTCCAAACCTGTCACGTGCACTTTTCCTCTTGGAGGATTAACGGCCTGACAAGAGTGAACTTTGAAAGAAAAGCTATTTGTGACTTATGGGGACCAGGGGGGGAAAAGGTCTTGACTTTTTAAAAACAAAACAAAGAAAACAAAGAAAACCAAAACACGTTAATTTTCCTCAGTCCTATAACTCACAAAGGGCACCTTTGATCCAACTGAAAGTTTTCAAAAATTACTCTCCTTTGAGGAGAAGCAAAGTGGGAACAATAGGCACTCCCAAAAGAATTGCTTTGGGAATATTTACAAGGATTGAAAGTGAAAGCTTAGAGGGGAATGCTTTCTGAAATCTATGGGATAAAGCTGATTGCTAATGCTCATTCCTTCATTTTCAGTATGTCAAACCTCTTATCTAATTACCTGAGCCCTCATTAAATTAGAATATTTGATCATTTGGATAAAGGGTTGAATTGAGGTTTGCTTTTGTATTACTGAATAAAAAAAGATAGCTAGGCAATTTATAATATAAATAAGGTTTTGTGGGTAATCTTTTTATTCAATGAACATAATGTTATTTTACTCCCATTTAATTCAAGAATTATTTAAGTGCTTAATATGTGCAGGACAGTGTAACAGGTAGTAGAGATGTAAAGCTAAAAACAGAATGATAAACTACCTGTCTTCAAAGTGCCTATAAATAATAGGAGAGATAAGATATATAAGACTTCATGGAGGAGGGAACATTGGAGTTGACCCTTCTACTCAGAGCAGGTTTCCAAGAGTTAGAATGTAGAAGGATTCCATTTGAAACAGGAAAGATGGCCTGAATAAATGCATGGAAAGTAGGATGAGAATGGTAAATGCTTAACAGTTCATTCTGGTTGGAATAAAGAGTAAGTAGAGGAGATTAAGTATTTTTAATTATCTCCAAGTAAACTAGTCATTGATACAGACAGCAGTTACAGATCATTTTTATCCATTCATTAAAGCAGGACCTTTAAGGACTCATATTGAGTAGCCTTTAAATCTAGTTTAAGATCTTTCTAGTATTTGAAAGTAATTGAGCTGCAACTCCTTTAGCAATATTTGAACAAAGATTTCCCCAATCTAGTCTGAAACAATGAGGTTTCACCATATAGAGCATACGTATAAGTATAGTGGCAGTGTAAAATGCTAAAGAGAATGGAAAGGAATTTAAGGTTCCCCCTCCCCACCCGCCCCCAGTAAGGACAAGATATATTTCCTATTCTCAAAGGGGCTTAAATAGCATTTAGGTGCACAACACATACAGATAAATAAAAGATTTATATGAAAAGATGTTGACAACATAACAATTTACATAGCAGCAGATACATGAATAATTAACTAAATATGTTGTCAGGAGGAGGGGGAGACTTTTGGAATAAGGGTGGTGACTATGGACAGATATTTTTGAGAACATCTATAGAAAGCCTCATCGAGGTTATAGGAATTATATAGGGTCCTGAGGACAGAGAGACATGGAAAGACATGATTTGACAACAAAGAATGAATTAGTACAAACATTTTTTGAAATATTTCACTTAGGAGGGGCTGGTGTTAGTGGTCATGGTAAAATATAGTTGTTCTTGTTTTTAATTACAGAATCCTAATAGCTACCAAAACATAATTCAGAGCAAAACCTAAGGAATCTGCCCTTTAAAGAGTAAATAATACATGAAAACAATGCAGTCCAGCTGGCAAAAGAAATCAAGTTAATAAAGAGAAAAGAGGCTTGGTAGGGGTGGGAGTGGAGGGAGAAGTGATTTTTCTCCTTTTCTCAAGGAAGTTTTGAAAGTAATGATAGACTTTAGGATTAGGGAAAAGAGACTGAAAATCCTATCTCCTACCCACCTAAAAGCCGCTTCAGATCCCCTCTTTGCAAACTCTGAATTACAGGTATCAGCCATTCAGTCAGCCAACAAGCATTTATTAAATGCCTACTATGTGTTGGGCACTGTGCTAAGTGACAGAAAAACAAAGAAAGGCAAAAACAGCCCTTATTCAAGGAACTTCCATTCTAATGGGGGAAACAACATGCAAACATCTATCTACATAAGATCTATGTAGGGCAAATGAGAGTTAATCTCAGAGGGAAGTCATGGAAGGGAGAAGATACAGAGACTGTGAACAGCCTCTTGAAGAAGGTGGGATTTTTTTTTAACTAATTCTTGTTTTTTAGTAATAAATATTTTTTTGGGGGTGAGGCAATTGGGGTTAAGTTACTTGCCCAGGGTCACACAGCTAGTAAGTGTCAAGTGTCTGAGGCTGGATTTGAACTCAGGTCCTCCCGACTCCAGGGCCGGTGCTCTATCCACTGCACCACCTAGCTGCCCCTAGTAATAAACATTTTTATTAAAAGTTTTGAGTTCCAAATTTTATCCCTCCTTCCTTCCCTTCCCTCTTCACTCCCTAAGGTGTTAAGCGATCAGATATAGGTTTTACATGTGTAATTATGTAAAACATTACTAATTTAGTCATTTTGTTAAGAAAACTTGAATAAAAGAAAAAATGAAACTGAAACATAGCATGTTCAGTCTGTTCAATCAATATCAGTTCTTTCTTTGGAGGTAGATAGTACGATTCATCATTAATCCGTTGGGATTGTCTTGGATCATTGTATTGCTGAGAATAGATAAGTCACTCATAGTTCTTCATCAAACAATATTGCTGTCCCTGTGCACAATGTTCTCTTGGTTCTGCTCACTTGACTATACGAAAGTTCATCCAAGTCTTTCCAGGCCTTTCTAAAATCATCCTGCTTGTCATTTCTTATATTTAGCCAATTCTTGAAGGAAATCAGAGAAGCCAGTAGGGAGAGATGAAGAAGGAGCACATTCCAGGCATAATAGGAATCTAGTGGAAAATTCCAGTCAGAAGGAGGTGGAGTCATGGCGTGTGAGAAATAACAAGACCAGTAGCAAGGTGAGTATGATGCACCATAGAGTGAGGGAACAACATAGCCCTGAAATGGGACAATGAAAAGGCAGGGAGTTAGGAGATGGACCACCCTTTGTGAGAAAGAGCAAGAAGGCTAATGTTTCTGGGTCACAGAATACATGGAGCAAAGTAAAATGTAAGACTAGAAAAGTAGGAAGGGACTAGTTTGTAAAGGGTTTTTATATGTCCCCAAAGAACATTTCATATTCATCTAAAGGTAATAGGTGAACACTGGTTTTATTGAGTGGGGGGACAGTAAAATGGTCAAATCTCAGCCTTGAGAAGATCATTTTGGGAGCTGAGTGGAGGATGGGTTGGAGTGGGGAGAGACTAGAGGTTACAGTGATGGTAGATTCACAACTTCTAAAAACAGTACCTTACATTTTTGGTCAACCCTCATTGCTAGAAAATTCTTCCTTATATTAAGCAAAAATCGTCTCTGTAAACTTTCACCTATTGTTAATTTTACCTTTCAGGCAGATGATTAAAGATGATTAGGGGAAAAGGAAAAGAACCTAAGTGTTCTAAAATATTTATAGAAGCTCTCTTTGTGGTGGCAAAGAACTGGGAATTGCAGGGATGCACATCAATTGGGGAAAGGCTGAACAAGTTGTGGTATATAATTGTAATGGAACGCTCTTGTGCTTTAAGAAATGATGAGCTCAATGACTTAAGAAAAACATGGCTATACTTAGGTGAAATAAGGAAGAGTAAGATGAACAGAATGAAGAGAATGTATACAATAAGAGCGATACTGTTTTAATAACAACTTTGAGCAGATAAGTAATTTTGACTATCATAAATAACCAAATACAAAGGACCTATGAAAAAAGACACTATCTACAGAAAGAACTTATAAGTAGAAGCAGGTATAGAATGATTTCACATATGTGTATCACACATGCATACATACACGCACACACATGAATAATACATACGCACACATGCACACATTTATACAAACATATTTTTGCCTAATGGTAGCCATCTCCATGGCAGGGGAGGGGAGTGAGAAGAAAAAAAGGAAAAAAAAGAAATTTACATGATAACTTTATTATATATGTAAAAGGAATAGCAAGTTATATATAATAGATTTACAGTTTCATTTTGCAATCATCTTTTTTATTAAACTATATTATAGAAATTCTTGTTTTATTACACAAATTAAAAATAAAATAAAAAAAAAACCAGAAGCCAACTCTTTGTCCTCATGATTACTCTTCACATACCTAGAGATCACTACCACATTTCTGCTAAGTCTTCTTTTCTTCATCCTAACACTATTTCTAGGCCCTTTGACCATTTGTTACCTGCCATTGTCTGTCCTATCACTTTCACAGGGTTTAGCACCAAGGTCTACCCAGTATAACTTGTTAATTTTACAGATGAAGAAACCAAGACCTAGAGAGGTAAAGAGACTTGCCGAAGTTAATGTAGGTAGTAAACAGTCAGAGAGAGGAGTAGAACCAAACTTCTTTGATGCTAGAATCAGAGATCTTCCTCCTGAACTGTGCAGCTAAGGAGGAGCAGTGAATAGAATGCTGGATCTGGAGTCAGGAAGCCCTAAATTCAAATACAGCCTCAGGTTCTCAGTAGCTCTGTGACTCCGCCTCAGTTTCCTTGTCTATAAAAATGGATATAATAATAGCACTTACCTCTCAGGATTATTGTGAGGACAGAAATGTGACACTTAAAATGCACAACAAATTTCAGATGTGGTTAGACTGAGGCATACTGATGGTTATCACTTTGCTTGTTCTGGACATTATATTTATGTTCATGTGAACTAGGATTACATTTTATTTACTTAATTCTTTTGCCACAGAATATCAGCTGGTTCATATGATACCTCCAGGTCGTTTTCATGTGAAATGTTTTCTGGGTGTATTGCCCTTGTTTTGTAATCGTACAGCTGATTTTGTAAATCTGAGTGTCAAATTTTACATTTATCCCAAATAAACATAATTTTTTTTCTTATTGAGAAATTAGGAAAATCCTTGCCTTTTCATCAGCCTCCTTGCAGGAATGTGTTGTCCCCTCACTCTACAATCCATCCTACTGGCCTTCTTACTGGTCTTGGTCTTTCTCACTCACCATATTCTATCTTCCGAATGGAATTTTTCACAAGCTATCCACCATGCCTGGAATTCTTTCAATCTTCACTTCTCCCTCTGGGCTTCCCTGACTCCCTTCCAGATTAAACAAAAATGATACCTTCTCCCTTCTGTGCATTCTTTAATAACCAAATGAAGTATTGTTACTTTCAGTGAAACTAGACTAATATTGTCCTATGAAGGTCTCTAGAATACCTGCTTTAATCAATTGAAATACAATTTGTATGATAAAATTGTATGATACAATTTCAAATATATATATGATTCTGTGATTCTTTTTATTAAAGTGGCTTTCCTAAAGACCTTTCTGAAGCAACCCTTTATTATTACTGATGTTCCACTTTTCTAATTATATTCTTTTTTACTTGAAAGTAATGTCTACCTTTCTTTTAAAAAAATAGAATTGGAAAATAAAAGATTTATATTATATTCCATCAATTATTTGTATGAGTGTGGGTCCAAACTATTAAAAACACTTTGTTCTTGTAAGTAGTTTAAACTTTCCCCCCTTCAATTTTATTTACATTATAACTACAATTTTCTTAGCAAACCCTTTCTTTAGATAATGCAAAAAAGGTAGCATTCATCCAAGTGCTATTCTGAATAGTACTCAAATTTGATTTAGCGGATCCCAAATAAATCAGCATTTACTATGTCTTCCATATCAGGACATTTATAGGTATATGGACTGCGGCCCAGAAAAGAATAAGGACTTGGAGCCAAATCTAGGGACTCCAGCTTGTAACAAGGGAATCCTGCAAACAATTTGCAGACTCCACCCTTTAGTTAATTTCTTATTGCTCAATTCCAGCCAACAAGCCTCCAGTTGGTCTGTGTTGAAAGTGATTTATATTTTTTCATAAGTATTGTGGGAGGAAGGAAAGATGGATGGTGTGGAAGCAGGAAGGAGAGTATAAACAACAGCTCGAACAGGCAATGGTACCCAAAGAATTATGAAAAGCATTATAAGAAAATGTCAAAAGAAAAAAAAATCCCAACAACCACCACCAGGCAGTAAATGACTCCAGTTTTAATCACCCCGGACTTCTAGACACAGCATCTTTTAAGTGCTTGCTCCTAATCCAGCTGTGGACTTTGGCTAGATGGGCTGTCTGGCCTTCGTTTGCTCATTCTACCTGTACAATAACCTTGCCAAAAGCCACAATAACCTGACTAATTATGTACTTGGCTGATGCCTGCATTGTTTGAATGTATGAAGACAAAATTAATCTGAGTAATACTTCCGCTAATGCTCGTGCTCCCATCATGCTTTGAACTTCTGCTTGTTTTCCTTTAGCACTTAATCCCCCAAATTGAAGTGTTCAGTGTAAAACCCCTTTTACTTGAAAAGCACTTTGTAAAGACCAAAGTCTGCCAAACAGGGGTTAGAATATCCAAATCCCCCTTTAAAAGGAAACTGCCCAAAAATGATAACATGCGAATTATTAGTGGACTTCATGATCTTGTTCTGTGGGGGAAAAAATAGACCACAGAAGAGAGAGATTTGGGAGGTCAGTTAATCAAACATGTCAAAGGTGGAACTGCACTGGCCTTATGCAAGGCTATGGGCCCACACACTCCTGGGTGAAACCCAGACTGTAGCCTGTTAGTGCCTCAGGTCCATTTTAGGCATTCTACTGAAACTGACTGCCATGGCAACACTGGGCCACTCACACTGAAGATGCCAAAGGGACAAGTCTCTAGTAAGATGTGTGTTTTAGAGAAAGAAAGAAGATAAGAGTATGTCTGCCACTCAAGGGATAGCAAGTTTGATCTGAACCAGCAGATACATTCCTGCTCTTGTTGGATGCTGACTCAGGATTTCTGGGAGCATTGTTGTTGAGTCATTTCAGTGGTGTCTGATTCTTTGTGACACCATTTTGGGTTTTCTTGGCAAAGATGCTGGGAGAGTTTGCCATTTCCTTCTCCAGCTCATTTTACAGATGAGAAAACTGAGGCAAATAGGGTAAAGTGACTTGTTCAGGGTCACATAGCTAGTAAGTATCTGAGGCTGGATGTGAACTCTTGAGTATGAATCTTTTTGATTCCAGTCCCAGTGCTGTATTAACATTATGCCACCTAGCTGCCCCTGGAAGCCTTAGGTTACTGAAGTTTCCTATCTCTCCTCACTCCCATGGCCACCACCTTAGTTCATCCCCTTTTTCTCTCTTCCCTGGACTATTATAATAACTTCCATTTTGGTCTTCCTATCTGTAGTCTTTCCTCTCTCTAGTCTCCCTTTGTTTCTCTTGCCAGACAAGTCTTCCTCATGCACAACTCAGATTACACTTTTCTCCTTTCTTCAATAACCTTTAGTGGCTCCCCATTTTCTGGGAAATAAATGACAAGCCCTCTAGCTTGTCATTTAAGATTTTCTACAATCTGGTTCTAGCCCATGTTTTTGGATTTATTTTATACTACTGCACTTCACAGATTAAGTTTCATCCAGATGGAGCTACTTGCTATTTCCCAGTCATTTCCTTCTCTCTATTGTCTCCATGTATTGATCTAGTCACCATTTCCTTCTAATCCTGGGAAGAACCATCTTCACATTTCTACCTGTTGAAACCCTTTAAGTCTAAGGTCAGGTGGCCAGCCATCTCCATCATGGAGCTTTCACTGATCCACTATATCAATGTCCGCTATTATCATTATTGAAGACAAAGACTAATTTTTTTTTCTTTTTTCATTCTCACCACAGAGTTCAACATTGTGCTCTTTGGCTTGTGCCTGTGACAGGCAGCATGGCATATTCAGATCCTTATCCTGGGCAGGGTAGAGGAAAGTTGCATAGAAGGTGGAAGTGTGCAGACTGCACTTACATTAATTAACATGTGCCAAATCAAATCTTAGGTTTCTGTCTCTAAAACAGCTCTCATACAGTATTCTGCTTCTATCAATTATATTTCTGGGCTTGGGGTTGGGAATCCATGTGAAAAATACTGGTTCTAGAATCAGAAAATCTGGGTTTGCATCCTGTCCTACCACCTGTGTGACCTGGGGAAGTGGCAGTTGAGTGACTCGGTTTCTTCATCAATAAAAAGAAGGTTGGCATAGATGGCCTCTGAGGTCCCCAGTTCTATATCTATGATCTTAAGACCAGGTAGAATTCAAGTCCAAATCCTAGACATCTGACCATGGGCAAGCCACTTGAAACCTCAGTCCCCCAAGTGAGTCTCTAAGATGATGAATTACAGACTTGCCAATTTGCAGGGAAGGAGAGAATTTCAATGAAGAGAGTTGCCTCCACTGATGAGATCACAGACTGCACAGAGTAGACAATCAATGCTATACTGTGGCTGCTGGATCACTAAAGTTAACTTATCCCACCCTTCCAGCTGGGCATGATCAATCACCATTTATTAAGAACTTGCTAGTGCCTGGCACTAAACTAAACCCAGTGGCACAAAGACAAAAGTAAAACATATCTACCTTCAAAGAGCTTTCATGGAAATTAGAAAGACAACGCGAACATATATACTATGTATGCATGCAGATGCAATGTCTAACATATGCACATATCATAAAGCAAAATGCCTAGAAGGTAGTTTGAAAAGGTAGTCCAATAGCAGGCATGGGTATCTATGGGGATGTGGGTGGGGTCAAACAGAAAAAGCTTCAGGTAGAAGTCAGAACTTGAACTGAGTCTTAAAAGAAACCGGGGACTGCAGGAGGCAGAAAGTAAGGTGGGAGTGGATTCCAAGCATGGGGAACATCCAGCTCAAAGGAGTGGAGATTTGTATGAATGGAAGAGCAAAGGCAGTAAACAGGCTAACACACCTGGATCTCAGAGTACAAAGCAAGGAATTGAGGTGTGAGAAAACTGAAAACATGGGAAAGTGCCAGATTGTTATGATTTGTAATGCCAAATTGAGGAGCTTATATTTGATGCTAGAGGCAATAGGAAGCACTGGAGTTTACTGAATGGGGGTGGTGGTGACATAATCTGAGCCACACTTTTGGAAAATCATTTTAGAGGCTGCACAGGATGAATTGGAGTTCAGAGGAGCTTGAGATGGGAAGACCAATTAGGAGGCTATCGAAGTTGAGAGAGGATCAGGGTCTTAAATGGGGTGGTAGTTGTGTGGGTGGAGGAGAGGAGACTATGTGAGAGATGTTATAGAGACAGAAACACAAGATCTGGTAACTGATAGTTTATGTGAAATCTGTTTCCTTCCTCCTCCTATGCAGCTTGAATATACCCACACCAAGATTAAAGTTTTGAGCCACTAGGTTAGGATGGAGTTATCTTGGTTATGTTCTCTGGAGGTTTTTATAATTGTTTCAGTCATGTCTGACTCACTGGGATGCCAATTTAGGGTTTTCTTGGCACTGATACTGGAGTTGTTTGCTATTTCCTTCTCCAGCTCATTTTACAGATAAGGAAACTGAGGCAAACAGGGTTAAATGACTTGCCCAGGGTCACACAGCTAGAAAGTATCTCTGAGGCCAAATTTGAACTCAGGTGTTCCTGACTCCAGGCCCAGCACTCTATCCACTGAGCCAACTAGCTGCCCCTGTATAGTATGGTCTTACTGTGGGACATTGTTGATTGGTTAGACTATTGTTTCAGTAACAGTGGTCTAAGACCCCACCTTTACCCATAGTTACCATAATGGGGAAGCTGAGCCAATGTTGATGCTGCCATATGAGGAAGAGCAAGAAATATTCATGTGACTGAAATGTTTAGGAGAGTTTGTAGCTGGAAATTTGGAGTTTAGGACTGATAAACTGCTGAGATTGGCTCTGCTGCTTACCTGCTATCTCATATCTTCCTGCATATCCATACTCTGCAGGACCTATACATATTTGCAAATAAATAGCCTAATGTTATTTATCCTCCTCATGCTTGTCTGCTCACTTCTCTCTTTGCACATAAGCACAGATTTGCCACAGGGTATGAAAAAGCCTCTTTACTCCCTAGGATCTCCTTCTACCTCTGAAATTTCTCTTGAATCCATCCCATTTTCTATTTGCACTGTTATCCTCCTGTTTCAGACCCTTAATACCTATTTCCTAGACTATTGCAATAGCCTTCTGAATACCCTCTCCATTTTCCACTCTTCTCCACACTATTGTTAGAATAGTTGTCTAAACTTCCCATCCAATAAGTACATTCTCTTTACTCAAAAACCTTCAGGGATTCCCCATTGCTCACTGAATAAAGTCCAAATTTGCTAGCCTGTCATCAAATGCTCTACACAATTGTGATTCAACCTACCAGGTCCAACTAGGATCTAAGCACATTCTCTCCATGCAGAGTATGTGCCATCCCCTGACATCTTTGGACGAGCCACAGAGACTCCACACGGATAGCAGGAAAAAGGAAAAGATCTTTCAAGTATTGAACTAAGTGTTCTAATGTAAGTGAGGTGCAAATAAAGTCCTGTGTGCATTGGAAAGAAGGAAAAAAGAAGGAAGGATCATTTCTAAATTGTGGGATCAGGTAGACTTCATGGAGGAGGTGGAATATAAGGTAGATCTGAAGGATGGGAAAGAATTTCAATAGGAATAAATTGGAAAGGTAAGGCCATATGGGATATCAGGACTCTACTACTATTCGGGTTGATATATAGTGACAACCAGGGGGAATTAAAAGGTCACAAATAT
Source organism: Dromiciops gliroides (assembly GCF_019393635.1). Classification (NCBI taxonomy): domain Eukaryota; kingdom Metazoa; phylum Chordata; class Mammalia; order Microbiotheria; family Microbiotheriidae; genus Dromiciops; species Dromiciops gliroides. The sequence goes on along the minus strand of NC_057863.1, from coordinate 502,420,707 downwards.
GCTACAGTAGAAAAGAGTGCTGGTTTCAAAGTCAGAAAACTTGTGTCCCACTTTCTAGTCAGAGAGGTGACCTTATGTGACCTTATTGACCTTGGACATGTTGATCTCTGTGTCTCAGTTTCTTCGTCAGTAAAATGATGGTGTTGGACCAGATTGCCTCTAAGGTCCCTTTCTAGCACTAAATCTGACATGCTATGAACCCACCTGAGGGAAAGGGGGTGTTATCTGAAAAGGTGAAAAGAATTCTGTGGTTGAGTTCCTCCCCCCCTTTCTTCTCTCCCCTCCCAACTCACCCATATCAGAACCACTGTGGGGCTGGATAGGGCATGGTTTGAGCGGAGACATGGAAAGAGCCTCTGTTCACTTTACTGTCCATCTACATCCCATCACTGAATCTGAGACCAGGCCCTGGAAGATAGAACACTTTCATCTCCAGAACTCCTGCCCTGGTGCCCCAGAAAGCTTGATTGATGAGGCATTATGTGTGGTTCACTATATCAGACCACAGCTGCATCCATACCTCATCTTATTCCTCTGCTATCGTCTTACAAGCATACCCTCTCCCCGTATCCCATTTCCAGTTCTGGAACCATAATCAAATCAATAGTATATTATCTACTTGAAAGGGCCAGTTCATATACTTCCCTATGGCTCCACTCATCATCTCTGTAACTGTCCAAACCAAAATACCTCTCTCTGGCCACCATTTACCTATGTGGACTTTCTGTCCCATTAGAATGTAAACTCCTTGAAGGTAGGGACATGACTTGATGCATAATAAGCACTTAATAAATGCTTTCTCATTCATTCCTTTTCAAAGAACAATGAATAATCTAGTCTTACAGAAGCATAGAGTATGTGGAGAAGAGTGGGGTGAGATAAAACTAGAAGTTGTGCTAGATAAAATAAGAACTGTATAGTGAAGGTCTTTAAGGCAAGGCTAAGGAATTCGCATTTTTTTTCAAAAGCAACAGAGTGTTGCTTTTGAAGTGTCTTCCGTAGAGCAATGACATGATTAGATCTATGCTTAAAGAAGATGAACCAGACAATTATGTGCAAAATGAATTTACTATAATGATGGCTAGCATTTATATAGCACCTTAAGGTTCACATTGTGTTTTTAAAATATGATCTTCTTTTATCCACATGAGAGTCTGGGGAGGTAGATACTGTTATTAGCTCCATTTAAAAAAAAAATTTATTAGCTCCATTTTTAAGAAGAGGAAACTGAGGCTGAGTTTAAGTGACTTGCCCAGCATCATGTAGGTAGTATGTATCTGAAACTGAAGACGAGATAATTGTTAGGAGTTTACCTCTTCTATACACTTATATTGTTTTAGTTTTTAGTTATTGGTTACATGTTCTATAACCCTAACCAGACTGCAAGGGTCTTAAAGACAGGGACCATATTTCTATTGTCATTGTACTTCCTCCAAACTGACTAAAGAAACTCAAATATAACAGGAACTTCATACATGCTTATTGAATCGAATTGAGTTTATGTACAGTACCTGGTGCTTCTTGCTGTCACACACCACATACAGTAATTGAGACCTTGGGTGGATCATTAACTTCTCTGCGTCTCAATTTTCTGTTTTGTAAAATGGTAGGGTCAGGCTAAAGTTTTACCTTAGACTCATCAAATTGGCAAATACGATAAAAATGAAGTAGTTGATGCTGGAGGCAGTTTGGGAAGGTAAGAATGCTAATACAATATTGGTGGACTTGTAAATTGGTATAACTGTCCAGGAAAATAATTGGTATTATAGCAGAAAAAAATCATTAAACAGTAGGTAGCCTTTACCCCGGCTATGCCATAATTGAGCAAATACTGCAATGAGGTTAAAGACAGAAAGAAAAGTCCTATATATTACCAATTATTCATAGGATTGCTTTTGGTAACCCCAGCAACAAAAAAATTGAAAACAAAGTCAGTGCCTATCATTTAGGGAATGGCTGAACAAACTGTGATGCATAAATGTAATGTAGTATTATTGTTTCAGAAGAGAGGGGAAGGGAATGAGTATTTCTAATGTGTCAGAGACAGTGCTAAATGCTTTTGAAAATATTGTCTTATTTGACCCTCACAACAACCTTGTAAAAGAGGTGTTATTATTATCTCTATAGAGTTAAGGATACTGAGACAGACAGAGCACTAGTGAATTGTCCTGGGTCACACAGTTAATAAGTTTTTGAGCCTGGATTTGAACTCAGGTCTTCTTGACTCCAGGTCCACAATTCTACTATGTACTATGAAGACAAGTGAAGAATTTGGAAGAAACAAACAAAAACATGGGGAGACTTATATGGGGTTCTGTAGACGGAAATAAAGTCAGGAGAACAATATATAAAATCAATAAAATAATAATACTGTTGAAAGGAAAATTCTTCATTTGGGCTTTTCACTGAGGCAAAAACTCAGGACAAAGAGAATTAAAAAGGATTTTATTTTAAGTACATCAAGGTAGCACCATGCTGACTGAAGATCATCAGTGACTTCCAGGTGGGGATGGTTTTTATAGGTAACTTTAAGACAATTCAGATAGATCCACCTCAGCAGAAGAGGTTGGACCCTTGAATCTCAGTTCTTTCCCAAGCTAGCAAGAACATGACAATTTGCAGGTATGGATATGTGACAAAGAGTTGGTAATACAAAAAGCTAGAGCCCTGTTGTCTCCTTCCCCAGCAGAACCTCACACCGATGGGTAAGCACTAGGAACCACTGGATGTTGAATTAGCATAACTATGAACAATTCTATCAAATGGCAGCTGATCACATTTATTAACATGGTTAATCTTGGTTCTAGAGAACAGATAAACACACTTCCATTTTCTTAACAGTGAATTTGGAAAGTTGCATACCTTCAAAAGTGATCAATTGGTTGCTTTTGCTGTTTTTTTCTGTTAAAATGGATGTTTCTATGGAAGTAAGATATGTGCTATAAAAAAGGGTGATGACAACAACAATGGGAAAGGGTCAGAGATTGGATCTGTGTTTTATTGATATAGGGAAATCATGGTTCAGGCAATTTCATCTGCCATGGAAGTCAACTCCTCTGAGATTCAGAGTCTTAGAGAATTGCCTAGAACTAGGAGAGTTGAGATAACTTAATAGGAATTGAACCCTGACCTTCCTGGCTTCGAGGTGACCTCAACTTAATCAATCCAATAGAGCAGTTGTCCTCAACTTAAATAAAAATGGGGGCCACTAAACTACAAAAAACGATCCTTGCCAGTAGTGTGTTCACTTTAATAACTACTTACTAGCATTATTTATGTTGTTTTATTTTTATTTATTGTTTATTAAATATTTCCTAATCATATTTGCTTTTTTCCCTTTTTCTTTTTCTTTTCTTTTTTTTTGGTGAGGCAATTAGGGTTAAGTGACTTGTCCAGGGTTACACAGCTAGTAAGTGTCAAGTGTCTGAGAACAGATTTGAACTCAGGTCCTCCTGAATCCAGGGCCGGTGCTCTATCCACTGCCCCACCTAGCTGCCCCCCCCAATTATATTTCAATCCAATTTGGGCTGCACTCAGGACAGCTGCTAGCTTTATTTGGCCATGTGTTTTACACCTCTTACACACACACACACACACACACACACACACACACAGCCTTATCGAGTGGTTAAATTTCTTATATCCCTTTCATTTCCAAATATATGAGCTTATGATCTTGGTATGACTTTGGTTGGATTAACCCATATGATTTGCTCAGGCCTATATCTATCTGTCTCTGTCTATCAATAATGGGGATAAACCAGGGATACAACAGTTTGTTTTACAGAAAGAACAACCCAAACACAACACTTGCTTGGGATCATGCATAGAGTCTAGGAACAAGTTAAAATGAGAAACCAAGTGTCCTGAATGACCAGTCTGGTCCCATCTTCACATTCTTACACAGTCTTTCTTTGCAATTAAAAGGTGAAGAATATCTTTATTTCCCTGGTTTTCCTGTGACTTGCTTCTCTCATTGGTTTTATTTAGATGTATGTTCAGTGGGCAAGGACTATACCTTTAAAGTAGGCAGCCCAGTGCCAGGACTTCCTACATTATCATTGTGATTAGAGGTGACAAAGAAGGTGAGAATAATGGGGCTGAAAATATGGCATGCAAGTTATGTTTGTTACTATCATGGCATCTGCCTGTGGCAGGAAAAAATGTGATTTCTAGCACTGAAGCCCAAGGAGGGCCTAGACCCCATCTCTGGCCCCTTAGAGGAAGCAGCTGCATAATCTCTCTTAAGAACATGTGCCTGGTGACCTCACACCAGCAACACAAGACAGACAGTGTCTCTAAAAGCCTTTCCGCAGCAATCTCACCATGAGCACACTCTATGCTTGTGCAAGAAGTATGTTATTTGGGGGCTCTAGGGGGGTTGGTGAAGAAGAATAGGTGAAAGGGGCAAAGATAATAGCCACATGAAGAAAGGACTTCTGACTGTTGAGGATGTGAGGGCCTAGAATGGGTCACCACAGAAGGCTGCTGATTTGTTAGCAATGAGGCTTCTTCTTTTCCACCCCACTGACCAACCCTTCCTTTCTAAGCTTGTGATGAATTAGTCATAAGCCTATTTGGAGGCTAAGTGATGATGGGCTCTATGGCTCTACAAGGGTCTTTCTGGGCTTGAGTATTTCGTGATTCTTTAAAAGTACTCTCTTGTTTCATTTTCCTCTTCTTTGCTTTTGGGCTAACCTTAATGAGACATAAAGTACTGCTTTGTTGGCACTCTATTTCATGTTATTAATGCTTCCCATTCTCTAACACTTGCTTCTTCCCTAGCCCTCTTTGCAATCTGGTTATAATCTGTCTTTGAAAATACCCCCCAAATTCCCAGTCAGAGGCTAAGGCAGAGATGGTCCCATTCCCTTTGGGCAAATGTAATAAGTCTACAAAGTTTCTACTTCCAAATGACCACTAGAATGTCAAGGGTAAGAAGAAAAGCCATCTGGAATGAGGTATAGCTCATGTTACAAGGGCTTATGCAATATAACAGTTCATTATAATTGATTTCTAATAGTGGAGAACATTTAACGAGGCTGTATGCAATAAACAGGTGGGATTGGGGAGAAGCAAACTTCAACACCCACTTAAAAACTTCTTCAAGTCTATATTAATTTAGTCCTACTTCACTTAGAGGGAAAGGATCTATTTCACTTGAAGCCAAAGTGAGTGTTTGCTTAACCTCTTGGGGGAAGGCAATAGTTGCACATAGACCTTTGTAAGAAGTGGCGTGGTTATCCAATTTTCCCTCTAATTGCTCTAACAAGGATGAATTAGGATTTTCATCAACAGGCCTGAGTGATCAGTTTGGAGTCAGCCATGGGCAGTGAAGCCGGTGATTAAACAAAACTCCAGTGTTAACTCCTAATAATACACAGCTAGGGCAAATGGAGTAGAAGACAAATATGCCAGAGTGGTGACATTAGAGAATGTGTTCTTTAAGATACTGTTTAAAGAAATGGGACTGTCAATTCTATCTATCTTAGTTTCTAACAGGGAAATACATATTTAGTTGTTGTTGTTTTTTAATCTGTGAGGCAGCATGGCTAAGTGAATAGAATCGTGGATCTGAAGTCAGGAAGATCCAAATTCAATTTACTAGCTATGAGACTGTGGACAAGTCATTTTACTTCTGAGCCTTATAGACCTCTCTGAGACTTTAGTCATACATGGGTTTCTGCTTGTGTCTATGGTGGAGTCACAGAACTTTGACACACTTTCATGCCTCTTTTTTTTAAACCTACAAGAGTGCACTATTCTACAGATATATTTATTATCTACTGGGAGATGCATTTAAATTTCCAGAGAGAGAGAGAGAGAGAGAGAGAGAGAGAGAGAGAGAGAGAGAGAGAGAGAGAGAGAAAGCAAGCTTTGGAGTCAGGAAGAACCTGGATTCAAATCCTGCCCCTAACACATATTAGCTGTGTGACCATGACATTCGATCTCCAAGTGCCCCAATATAATTTAAGATAAATTCTAGATAAGTTGCTGATCTGCATTAATATAAGGGATTTCAATAGCAGGAGATTCTCCACACAGATGAAATTGTTGGTCAGAAGAAACATTATTTTGGTAACATGGCATTTGGGGAACTTGGGCATTATTTAATAGGTGCTATATACTTTTAAGTTAATTGCTGTTTTTCTGAGCACAATAGGAGTTATCAGAGCTGAGATTCTGCCTGCCACTGGCACAATTGTGTTCACTTCTCTGGGGTCCTGCACCTGCTCAAGTTAACATGCAGGAAAACTGTTGCATTTTCACCCAATGTGACTCTAGCCCACATGACCCTGCCTTTCTGACTCCCTTTCTGAAGTTACAACAGAAATGCTGACTCCAGAAAATAAAGGTTCTCGAAAATGTGATTTGTGTTTCATAAATTGGTCCTATATCATGGTGGAGCAAGGAAAGATGAGAGACAGAATCACTGTTCTGTCTCATCAAAATTTCAGAAATGAATTCTCAGAGAATCTTGTTCATTTACACTAATGGTAGGGCATGTTCAATTGTTTTTCAGTTGCATGCAACTCTTTGTGACCCCATTTGGGGCTTTCTTGGCACAGATACTGGAGTAGTTTGCTATTTTCTTCTCTAGCTCATTTTACACATGAAGAAACTGAGGCAAACAGGGTTAAGTGACTTGCTTAGGGTCACACAGCTAGTAAATGTTTGAGGCCAGATTTGAACTCAAGAAGATGAATCTTCTAGACTCCAGGCCTGTCACTCTCTCCTTTGAAACATCTAGCTACCCCAAAGATAGTGAAGCCACATTTAATTACTGAACTGTATGGATATAAGAACAGAAACAAGTTTGAAATAACTGGAACCATAGCAACAAGCTATATCATACAATTAAAAACTGACTTGAGGGCAGCTAGTTGGTACAGTGGATAGAGCACTGGCCCTGGAGTCAGGAATACTTGAGTTCAAATCTGGCCTCAGACACTTAACACTTACTAGCTGTGTGTCCCTGGGCAAATCACTTAACCCCAATTGCCTCACTAAAAAAACAGAAAACAAAAAGCAAAGAAACCCCAAAAAACCAAAAACTGACTTGGACTCTACTGAGGATGAAATCTGATATAGCAGAGTGAGGCCTTTAATAACAACACTTTACTGAATGTCTGCTGTTAATGAATGGTACCATTCAGAGCCAGAATTTTGCCATGTTAAGTTTTATTCAGTCACTGAATCCATTAATGATCATACCCAGTATGTAGCATAGTGGACTTCATATAGTAGATATGAACAGGAAATTGTGGGTATGCCCATCAATTGAAGAATGGCTGAGTATATGGTATATGATTGTGATGGAATACTACTGTGCTATAAGAAATGATGAGCTTAATGATCTTAGAAAAAACATGGATAGACTTGGATGGAATAATAAAAAGTGCAATGAGAAAAACCAAGAAAACACTGTATACAGTAACAGCAATATTGTTTTAAGAACAATTTTGGAAAAAAACAAACAAAACAAAAAGAACAACTTTGAACAAATAAGTCTTTTTGACTATTACAAATACCCAAATTAATTGCAAAGGACATATGAAGGAAGATGTCATCTGCATCCAGAGAAAGAACTGATAAACAGAAGTAGCTATAGAATGATTTTACACACACACACACACACATATATATATATATGTATATATGCATATTTGTGATCAATGGTAGTCATCTGTAGGGTAGGAGAGGGAAAGGGAAGAAAAAGAAGGAAAAAAAAGAAAGTCACATGATAAAAGGAATAGCAGGTTGTATATTACAGATTTGCAGTTTCGTGTGCAATCATCTTTTTTTCTCCTGTTCTACTATGTTTTAGAAATTCTTGTTTTATATCTTACCTTCAGAATAAAATAAAGTTGAATTATGTTAATGCAAAAGAGAGAGGGGGGAGGAAGAGAGAGACAGAGACAGAAACAGAGAGACAGAGATAGAGACAGAGGCAGAGAGACACACACAGAAAGAGAAAGAGACAGAGACATACAGAGAATGGGAGGCTACCTATGTGACCTAAGCCATTTATTTAGCTATGTGACCTTGGACAGATCCTTTTGCCTCCATGAACCTCAGTTCCTTCATCTGTAAAAATATGGAGGTTACCCTTGATGGCCTCGTTCCAGCCTTAGATCAATGATCCTAATAGGGCTATAGATTTAGACACAGAAGGAACCTTAAAGACACCTAATCCAATCCTCTTGTTTTCCTAATGAGGAAAATGGGGTCCTTCAGAGAGATTGTGCCTAGCCTATGGTTACATAGGTGGTAAGCAATAGAGACAGAAATTGAGCCAAATCTTCTGACCTTAGAGCCAAAGTTTTTTTTTTCTCTTTCCTCCTGCTATCAAATATTAACTGCTGTTATTATTGTGGAAGGAATTTTCTCTTTTAGTCCTCTCCTTTCTATCCCTCAGAATGGGAGGAGTGACATGCCTGTCCTAAGAATGGCACACAATTTTTGAGCTGCAATATAGAAAGCACTTCCAGGCTAGCAGGTGCATGCTAAATTTGGAGAAAACTAATCAGTTTAGAAGCCACCATGTTTGAAAAGTGTGCTGCCCCTGGTTTTAATCATGAGTTCTGGGGGGAGGAACAAAAACAAGATTTCTGTTACTTAAGATTTTTATCCCCCTCATGTTGCTTCTTCCCCACCTGAAATCCTAATCCTCTGTTGGCTGTATCATAACTGATTCCGTGACAGGGCTCACCACAGAGTCCAAACATGTGATTGGAGGTTCAGTGGTGAACAACCAGCAGGTGTATTTGAAACTTCCAAACAACCCAAATCCCAACTTTCCTTGGGAATAAAATAGCAAAAGGGCCAAAAGGAATATACAAAGCATAAGAAATGATATCCTGTATTCTGATGAAGTGCTTAAAGGACTTTGAAAATGGAAAAAACATTTTCAATGAGAATATAACCAAGGTAGGCTTCATGGAAGAGGCAGCATCTGAACTGGTCAATGGTGGAGACCATTCTAGGCAGGTAACCTTGTACCAAAGGTTTGGGGACAGAGAAATAAGGATATGAACCAGACATAGATTATGTGAATGTAGGCTGTATGCGATAAGGCTGAAAAGGAAGGCTTGAATAAGAATGTGGAGACACAATGCTGCAGTAGAAAGAACAAGGGATTTGAGGTGAAAAGACATAGGTTCAAATTCTGGCCCCATGACTACCTGTGTGACATTGTGCATGTCACTAAAACTTTGTGGGCCTCAGTTTATTCATTAGTAAAATAAAAAGGTTTGGCTAAGATGATCTTTTAAGGTCCCTTCCAACTCTAAATCTTGTGAATGTCAGAGGTAAGGAGTAATATTATCAGAGGGGCAGTTAGGTGGCACAGTGGATAGAATACTCATATCTGACCTCAGACACTAGCTGTGTGACCCAATTGCCAACCCAATTGCCTTAAACATCTGGGTCCATCTCCAGTTGTCCTGATAATATATCTTGTTACTGGACCCAGATAGCTCCAGAGAAGAGAGTAATGCTGGTGACTTTGCACAGCCCTTCCTCACTTAAATCCAATTCACTGCAAGCCATGACATCTGTCATGGTCTTCTTTGAGAAAGAAGGGCCAACAGCAAAAATAATATCATAAGAGTAATGCATTAAGATTATTTGACTCCCAGTAGAAAAGATTGATTTTAGAAGAGAGAAAGAGAAAACAGGACAGCCAGAAAGGAGGCTATAATTTATAGTAATTCAGATGAAAGAAGAGAGCCTGGATTAGGGTAGTAGCAGTGATCAGGGAGAAGAGAGGATAAAGACAGGAAAGAAATATTATATAGGTAGAGTGAGGAGGTAACTGATTAGTTACTGATAACTGAAAATTGGAAATATTGGGGGAATCTATCTAGGGGAAGTACCTGTACTCTAACATATTACTTATTCCTTCTAGCTTCCAAATTTTATTGAAATGCTAAATATAGCTGCATTGATAATTTTTTTTGCATAGAAAATAGGCAAAGAGAGTCTCTTCTGCATTCCACGAGAAAAAAGCCATTAAGGATAATACCATTTTGGGGTATGGTCAATTGATCTGTAGTCATTATTATTCTTTATTTCATATTATCTGTTTATTTTGAGACTAGGTCTCCCTATTTCACCCAGGCTGGAAGTATAGCAGTCACACATTGGGTTGATCTCATTACTAATTTTTGGAAGCTTTTATCTGTTCCATTTTTAGACTATTTTACCCCTCTTTAGTGGACTTCTGGGGAATGACCATATTGATGCCAGACTTATTGTAGATGACTCTGTACTATAGCTCAGAACTCCCAAGCTCATCAGAGACCCATTAGAGACCCAGTTATTTGTTTTGAATCAACTTAAATGGACTATTATACAATTGATACTTTTAAATCTTGTGCAAAGGATAGTTAAATATCATTAATGATATTCAGGTATATTTTGTCTATAGCATTTCCTTGATTTTCCAGTCTAATAACTCTTGTCAAAAATGTCACAGAATCACATAATTGACAGAGAACTCATTGGTCATTTTTTACAACCCATACTAAAAAGTAATTCCCCTTGCAACATGCCTGAAAAATGGTCACCAAGCCTTTGCTTAAAAACCTCCAATCAGGAGGAACTCACTACCTTTTGAAGGCATTCCATTTGACTTTTGTATTACACTAATTAAGATTTTTTTCCTTATATCAAATTTAAATCTGCCTCATCTGCAATTTTCATTGATAGCTCCTCATTCTGACAATGTAATAAGACATGCCTTTTCCAAGGGAAGAACTATTAACATTTTATTTACAAATATTTCCTAAATAGAACATATTAGTTAACATGTATAATTGTGTATTCCCCAGTAAAACACAGATTCATAAAGGCCAGGGACTATGTTGTTTTTATTGCTGTTTTTTCTGTCTCTGGTGCATAACATTTTGCTCCTAACAAGTATTTAACAAATGAAGATTGAATTGAATTGAAGACAGTTATCCTATCCTCTCTGAGTTTATATAGTACCTAGTATATGCTAAGCACTCTGGTAAGCACTTTACAGATATTCCCATTTCTTTCAACAAATCCCCAAATGCATGAATTCAAGACCAGTCACCATAGTGGTTGCCTTCCTTGGGATGCTGCCTTGCATATCAATCATTAATATCTTTGTTAAAATGTGATACACCCAAACTGGACTTAATACTCCAAATGTAGCCTCACCAAGTTCAGAATAGCTAGATAATCCACATTTTATTTGTGGAGGCTATGATTCTCTTAATGTCAAGTCAGGTCAACATGCACTTATTAATCACCTACTATGTGCCAAGCACTGTGCTAAGCACTAGGGACACAAAGAAAGTAAAAAAAAAATAATCCCTACCCTCAATGAACTTGCAATCAATGTGGGGAAGCAGACAACATGTAAACAACTATTTCTAAACAAGATATATGCAGGATAAAGGGGGCCTATTTTAGAGGAAAGGCACTAACACTAAAAGTGCTACTGTTTTTGGTTACCGTAATGTATTTTTGGCTCATGTTAGGCTTGCAATTCTCTAAAACCTTTAGATCTTTGTAGGATTACCGTTATCTATCTAGCCCCACATCCCCCATTTTGTACTTGTTAGGGCTAACTTTTTGCACCAAAGTATAAGACTTTACATATAATGTTATTAAATTTCATTTTATTAGGTTCTACCCTAAGAGGTTATCTGGTATAAACTCTTCGTTCTACAGATGAAGAAACTGTGACTCAGGAAAGTTAATCAGACTTGCCCATTGTGACAAAGCTAGGTAGAGGCAGTGTGAAAGTGGTGGGACTGTGGCTGGATGAATGTTGCATTAGGTGAATATTGGAATATTAACAGATAAAGTAAGCAAATAGTATGGATATGGATGCAAGTGCAATGCCTACTCCTGAGTATTCTAGTGGCTAAATCAAGGAGACTATGAGATAGTCAGATCTAAGGAGCTCAGTGGGAAAATAAGTTTTGAGTTTTAGATCAACATTGCTAGGACATAAAGAAACTTGGAGTTAGTGGAGGGAAGAACATTATGTTTAAGAAAACACACTCATGAGGTGGCATCATTTTACAATAATAGCATCATGGCCTACCCTCTGCCTCATCTTCCTGATGAAGAAACGAGAATGAAATTGAAACACAGGTCTCTTGTCTCTCATTTCAATTTTTTCTACTACATCATGCAATGGCCCTATCAGCAAGTCCTGCCCTTAATGTTGCCCATAAACAAAAAGAAGTTTGGAATTTTTGCATATTTCCATGTCTTTGATTTATTTTTTACCTTCATTAATCATATCAACCTTGACATTGTATTCTTTCAGGATAAGACTAGCTCTATATAATATCATGTTTATTTCTGGCCTCCGTAGCTTACAAAGGCTGTTGACAGCTGGATATAAGTTAAACCAAAGGTTCTTAACTTTTTTGTCTGTGCCACCCCCTTTGGCAGTCTGGGACCTCTTCTCATAATATGTTTTTAAATATAGAAAACAGAAGGGATTACAAAGAAAAACAATTACATTGAAGTACAGTTATCGAAATACTTTAACAAAAAATTCACAGACCTCGGATTAAAGACCCCTGAAATGAGGGTAATCAGGATAGTGTAGTGGAGGTCAACTGAAATAGTCAATGTTGGAATTCTAGGTCTCAAGTTCATGCCAAATGAAGCCTGGTTGAAAGAAGTGGGGGTGATCAGCCTCCCAGTTCTTACCAGGGAAGAGTACAATGTCAAGTTTGACTTGAGTGATTATTAAGGTAAAAAAAAATAAATCAAAGACATGGAAATACCAAGAAATTCCAACCTTGACTTTTTGATTGTCAACATGAAGGGTGGGGTTTGCTAAAAGAGAAGACTTTGGGGAATGTGATAACTCCTTTCAAATATTTGAGGTTATATCAAGTGGGGAAGGGATTAGATGTGTTACATTTGTCCCCAGAAAGGAGAACCTGGAGCAATGTGTGGAAACCACAAAGAGGAAGATTTATCCTTGAGATATGGAAAAAGGTTTTAATAATTACTACTCTCCCAAAGTAGAATGTGATACCTTCAGAGGTCCTCCTTAATGAGGGATTTGAATGATCACTGATAGGATATGATGTAAAGGAGCTTCTTGTTAAGGTATGTCTTGGACTATATGTTTTCTGAAGTCCCTTATAAAACTGATATTCTATAATTCTTTTCCTCAACTTCCCCTTATATAAATCCAATTCAATTTTAAAATGCTCCTTAGCTCTTTATTGCTCATACTGTGTTTGTAAGTGAATTCTCACATCTCCCTCTGACTAACATCTTATTTGGGTTCTGCCAAGGCCTGAGGACAGTGGCAAGTCAACATATGTCATTCTCCTTAAATAGCCAAAAAAATAAACGTCTACATCCTTTGCTTCATACATTTCCTGAATAAATTCCCAAGTCAGAGTATGAGGCTCTTTGAAAGGGAGAAGTGGGACAGACTTGGAGTGTTTCACAAACCTTCCTCATTCTATCTTCTAAAGTGGAGTGCATTTCCATCCTCCCACTTTGTTCAGTGTAGGAATATGAAATTCATCTCAGAAAGCCCCAGAGATGGCTCTATCGACTGTCCTTTAAATAGAATTAAAATTGACTCGAGACATATCTGTGAATCTATTGAATTACATAGTCCACAATTGAGCTGCAGCTGGCCTTGCAGGAGGAAATTAAACCGACGAGGACAGAAATAAAGTGGACAGACCACCACTGGATGCTGAGGTTCCCTGTAAAGGGGATGAAGAGAACAGGTTGCATTGTGTGGTTCCCACCAAGTAAGATTCTATTTCCTCCACTGATCTAGTTAAGGCAAGTAACTTCTACTCATTTACATAGAGGCAACAAATACACGCACTTTTAGGTTTGTTAAAGAGGGACACCTGTGCTCACCTCAACCAAGGCGGATGCTATTTTGCATACTTATGAGTATAGAACAAACATCTCTCCCATATTTACCCTTTTAACCAGAATTATTCCTATTGATAATTAATACTTACTATCCACTTATACTATGAGTAGATAGCCTAAAATGGGAGACTGACCATGTCCACTTTGAATTGAAGAGACTAATGCTTTCTGCGGAGAATGGCAACACACTGAACTGATGAAAACAGATTCTACCTTGAATTGTCATAGGTGCAACGGTAGGAACTTCTAACTTCCTTATTCCCTGTGCGACATACACCTCATTTATAGTCAGTGACATTAATGAACATACTAACAGGGCAATGACTACATTTTGGGTAAAGGGACTTAGGTAGTACTTTCTCATTCCCTAATTATTTTCCATTGATGATACAGAGAGAGCCTCAGAGCCAAGCTCTCAGAAAGAAAAAAAGTCTTAGTTTATCCTCCATTGAAGTCAGTTCTCATAAATGACTGCTACTTCCTTGCAACCTAGATAAGTCAGGTTGTTCCATTGGCTCCTTCTGGGCACTTAGAGATAAATAGTTCCCTCCTCCCCGCTCTTTCTCATTTCCTATCATTCAGATGCCTCCTGCCACTATCTCCTTCTTCACCTCTGTCTCACATGATGAAGTGGCCTTACTCGTTACCAAGGCTAACTCCTCTACCTGCTCAAGCAATCCCATTCCATCTCATCTCCTCTAAACAGATTGCTGCCTCTGTCATCCCCACTCTATCACTTATTTCCAATCTCTTCATGTCTACTGGCTCCTTCATTATTGCCTTCACACACGTCCATGTCTCTCCAATCCTGAAAAAAAGAAACCCTCATTTGATCCTTCTATCCCAGCTAACTATTGTCCTTTATCTCTTCTGCCCGGTAGGTAAATTCTTTGAAAATGATATCTATAATATGCACCTTCATTTTCTCTTCTATTATTCTTTTCTTAACCCCTCACAATCTGGCCTCCATCCTTATTATTCCACCAAAACTGCTCTCTCCAAAGTTGCCGGTGATTTCTTAGTTGCCAAATCCAATGCCTTTTTTCTCAATCCTCATTCTCCTTAACTTCTATGCAGCCTTTGACACTATCACCCACTTTCCCTTGCTACTTCTCTCTAGTTTTTTTTTTTACTTTTTCCTTGTTCTCTCCTTACTTATCAGACCATCCTTCTCAATTTCCTTTATTTGATCCTCATCCAAATCATTCCTTCTAACCATAGGTATCCTACAGGTTTGTGTACTGAGCCTGCTTCTCTTCTTCCTCTATAAGACTTCACTTGGTGATCTCATAAGCTCTCATGGATTTAATTATCATCTCCATAATAATTATTGTTTTTCATTTTCCAGGAATCCTTTTTATCATCCATTTGAATTAAGACACATACTGGGCCTGTCACCATCACAGGTGTTGCCCACTTAGAGTGAACAGCAGCATCATTGAGTGCAGAAGTGTCACTTCCAGTTTCACATGACCTGGTGGTTAAATTGAAGCTTTTCATCTGTTTTTTTTTAAACTTACACTAGATTTTGAACATTAAAATTCTCCATTTTAAATACATATCTCACTTAATGGCAAAAAAGGGGGGGCAGCTAGGTGGCACAGTGGATAGAGCACCGGCCCTGGAGTCAGGAGGACCTGAGTTCAAATCCAGTCTCAGACACTTAGCACTTACTAGCTGTGTGACCCTGGGCAAGTCACTTTACCCCAATTGCCTCACCAAACACACACACACACACACACACACACACACACTCACACACACACAAATAATGATTCTCAAATCTACCTATCCTGTCTCATTCTCTCTGTTGACCTCCAGTCTTGCATCTCCAACTACCTTTCAGACATTTTGAACTTGATATCCAATAGATATTTTAAATTAAATACATCCAAAGTAGGGATTATTATCTATCCCTCTAAATCTTCCCTGATCCTCCTAACATCCCTATTACTATAGAGGAAAACACCATCATCCAGGCCTCCCAGGCTTGTAACCTAGGTGTCATCCTTGACTCCTCACTATCTCTTACCTCCCCATATCTAATCTGTTACCAAATCCTGTTGATTTCACCTCTGCAACATCTCTCACATATATTTCCTTCTGTTCTCTAAAACTACCCCCACTCTGGTCTAGGCCCTTATTGCCCCATGCCTAGACTATTGCAATAGCCAACTGGTGAGACTGCCTGTCTAAATGATCTCCCCACTCCAATCCACCCTCTTTTCAGCCACCAAAGTAATTTTTCTAAAGGACAGGTCTCACCATGTCACCCTCTTCCTCCCACTCAATAAACTAGTAACTCCCCATCACCCCTAGGATCAAATATAAAATCCTCTGCTTAGCATTCAAAGCCCTTAAGAGCCTAGCCCCTTCCTATCTTCCCCAGTCTTTTTACACTTTACTTCCCACCCTGTACTCTTCAATCTGGTGACACTGGCCTCCTAGTTGTTCCACAAACAAGACACTCCATCTCTCAGCTCTGGGCATTTTCTCTGGATAACTCTCTCTCTGCTCAATACCTGGAATGCTCTCCCCACACCAAGTCCTCCAACACTGGTGATCAGATTTCAGATTTTTGTGTTTCTAGGAGGGATGCCCATATGATACCTAGAACTTCCTCTTTAACCATTTGCACGGATATTTGTGACTCTGGGTGGTCAAATATTTTGCCACGGCACAAGAGGAGATATCTTTTCTACATTCATAGGTTTGGCAGTAGCATCCTGCTTGGGTGAAGTGAGCAAGGGTGTCCTTCTTTAATAAACACAAAAGTGTGTGTGTGTGTGTATGTATATATGCATGCATATATGTGTTGTATATGTGTATTGTGTGTATCTGTGTAAATATGTTGTATGTGTGTATATTATATATATATATGTATGTGTATATGTGTATATATTTGTGTGTGTTTGTGTATATATACATATGTATATATGTTTCTTCCCTGGCTTCTGTTAAGTCCCACAACTCCTCTTAATTCCCTTTCTTATTTCCTATTAATCCTATATAAAGCTTATTTTTAGATATTTGTTTGCTTCTTATTAGATATTTGTTCATCTGTTAGATTGTGAGATCCACCAGGGCAGAGGCTATCTTTTGCTTCTTTTTGGACCCCCAACATTCAGCAGAGTCTGGCACATGGTAGGTGTTTAATAAATACTTATTGACTATTCACAGAATATAGGCTCATGTCTTCCCCTCTTCAAACTAATCTTCTAGGAGCACAAGGACAGGATAAAATGCCCTTGTGTTAGTGCCAAAGTAATCGGATCCCCCAAAGTCACATGCAAATGGTTATGTGAAGAAGGAATTCTAGGTATTACATGGGCACCTCTTCTAGAAATATAAGATTCTGAAAGCTAAAAAAATGTGTGGGCACAGGGCAAGAATCTGATCACCAGTGTCAGGAAAATACTTGGTACCATTAAAGATTTTCCTTAACTAATTAATGGCTTCCAGCAGAGTAGCAGTTGACATTGGAGAATGAACATCATCACAACTATAGTAAAAGGCATGATTACTTTTAGCCTGCTATGTACTCAACCCTTTGCTCTTTTTTAGATGCTCAGCCATGAAAACCAGGTTCTATTGTTAATATATGTATCATGAAAGTGGTTATAGAACCTAGCAGGCACCTTTACTGCAGAGCCCCAGAAAATGTTCCTTCTGTCAGCTAGAAGTAATCAAAGGCAAGGAGAGGAAGAGACTTAAAGTACCTTATTATTAGGCTGCCCTACCTCAGAAGTGTTAGACTATACACTGAACTGCTCAGACCACTGGAAGACAGTGTTCACTTTGGGTTTTGTGATTTTGGAAGGACATGGAAAAAATGAAATTTTTTAAAGGGAGCCTTACCAGGACAGTGAAGGGACTCAAAAGTATGAG
Source organism: Dromiciops gliroides (assembly GCF_019393635.1). Taxonomy (NCBI): domain Eukaryota; kingdom Metazoa; phylum Chordata; class Mammalia; order Microbiotheria; family Microbiotheriidae; genus Dromiciops; species Dromiciops gliroides. The sequence continues at coordinate 502,402,908 of NC_057863.1, read as the reverse complement.
CATATGAGGAATGGCTAATGGAAATATAGATGTTTGGATCAGAGAAGAAAAGTATTAAAGGAAAGGGATATGATAAATGAAACATCTAGGTAGTGCAGTGAATAGAGTGCTGGAGGTAAATTTGAATTCAAAACTGGCTACAGACACTTACTAACTAAATGACCCTGTGTAAGTCTCCTAACCTTTCTGGCTCAGTTTCTTTTCCTTTAAACAAGGGATAATAATATCTCCTAGGGTTGTTGTGATGATAAAATGTTATAATATTTCTTAACTCTTTATAAACCATAAAGCATTATCTAATTGATAGCTGTTATTATTTATCATTATGATCTGTCCCCATATATTTGTAGAAAGAAGTAGAATTATGTTGCTTGATACAAGGAGGCCAAACTAAGATTAATAAAGAAGTCACAGAAAACAAAAATTCAGTTTGACATATACAAATGTATTTGTGAGTTCATCTAAGAGATTATTCTTTCCAGTGATACCTATAGCAACCCATTCATATCTAAGCTTTCTATGCCAGTCCTGATTGTCTTCCATACGTTTGCCATAGGGGATCCACCGAAAGAGCTGAGTTCAACTGACATTATGTGGATATCAATGTAGAAGCAATAGACTTCATCAGTTATTTCTCACTCTTGCCAGCTTCTTTTTCAGTCATATATTTCTCTGCTGAAAGCCTTTATATGATGTCTCCTTCATAATTACTTATTTGTAATGTTCTGTAGTCTGCTCTTGCTCACCACACCTATCTTCACTGCCTTTTGGGTTATTCTCAATTTCAATTCTTTAAGACTACAGAGTTCTTAAATGATAGAGTCAAATATTTAGAACTGAAAGAAAATTTAGGGGCCATCTCATCCAATTCCATCACTTTACAGATGAGGAGCTTCATCTGTAACACAATATATGTAATCTAAGAGAGATTGTGATTGGCCTATTGTCACACAGCTAGTATGTATCAAAGGTAGACTTAAATCCAGGTCTTAATGACTCTAAGGCTTGTTCTACATCTACCATACCATGGCTACCTCTCTCAATCCCTTTCTCCTAGCTAGTTTTATGAACCATGGTCCCACAAAATAAACTGGAGAATACTGTTATTAAGAAGATATTCTTTGTTTCAGTGAGACAATTGAGGTCATTAAGATAACTTTCTAATTTCCCCAAAGCAATTCAGATTTCTTTCTTCCTCAATTCCAGGCCCAACTCATTGTTCACTGGAAATGTCTTTCCAAGTATTATGAGGATTGAGTTCTAGAGGTTGTCTAACCAGGTGCATATCATAATCTGTGTAATAGTTATTCCTCATCCACTTTCCCCCCCTCCCCATTTGGATAGCAAGATGAAACTCTCTGACCCTCAAGATCAAATGAAATCTTTGTAAAGTGCTTAGCACAGCACCTGACACATAGTAGGTGCTTAATAAAAGGTAATTCTCTCTTTTCTTCCTTATAATTATTATTAATCTTATTTAGAGGCTTTGCTATAATCTGGGATTTGATGCTATTCACACCATCTCCAAGCAGAAACATTTGGAGGACCTCATTATGGAGATTTTATCAAGGGATTCATACCATTTTCCCTACTGCTTTTTTCATGGGTGTCTATGTTCCATCTCCCAACAACCATGCTTCTAGCATCCTTTTATACATTCATATTGATTTCATTGTCTAGAGTTATAATATGTATAGTTGGAAAGAACATTTGACTATATAACTCATCCAAGAACTACTTACTTCAGACATATCACTTATCTTTTATGTTCCTGTTTTCTCATCAGTAAAAGGAGACTAGATGATCTTTTTTAAAAAATTGTATTTATTTATTTAGAATTTTCACCAAGTTACATGTAAAAAACAAATTTTTTTCACATTGTTTTTAAAAAGTTGTGTTCCCAATTTTCTTCCTCCCTCCCCACCCATTCTAAGAAATCAAGCAATTCAATATAAGTTGTATATGTACAGTCATGTAAAACATCTCCACATTAGTCAGTTTGTAAAAGAAAACAGACAAAATAACTTTAGAAAGAGGAACTAACAAAAAAGTTATACTTAAATCAGTATTCAGATACCATAAGTTCTTTCTCTGTAGATGGATTGTATTTTTCATTAGTCCTTCTGATAATATGCTGCTCATCATTTCTTTCATAATTACTATTGCTAACTCTATCCTATTCCCTCCCCTTGATATTTACTATATTTTCTTCTTTCACCCTATCCATCCTCAAAAATGTTTTTTATTGACCCCTCCCCCAATCTGCCTTCCCTTCCTTCACCTCTCCCCTGTTATCCCCTTCCCCTCCCACTAGGGTCTTTTATTTGAAAGGCAAATTTTCTATTCAGTTCAGGTCTTTTCATCACAAATGTCTGAAAGTCCTCTTTTTCATTGAAGTCCCATTTTTCCCCCTGAAAGATTATAATCAGTTTTGCTGGGTAAGTGATTTTAGGTTATAAGCCTAGTTCTTTGGCCTCTGGAATATCATATTCCATGCCCTCTGATCCTTCAATGTAGAAGCTGCTAGATCTTGGGTTATCCTGACTGTAGTTCCACAGTACATGAATTGTTTCTTTCTAGCTGCTTGCAATATTTTCTTCTTGACCTGGGATCTTTGGAATTTGGCTATAGTATTCCTGGAAGTTTTCATTTTGGGATCTCTTTCAGGAGGTGATTGGTGGATTCTTTCAATTTCTATTTTATCTTCTGCTTCTAGAATATCTGGGCAATTTTCCCTGACAATTTCTTGGAAGACGATGTGTAAGCTCTTTTTTGATTATGGTTTTTAGGTAGTCCAATGATTTTCAAATTATCACTCCTGTATCTATTTTCCAGGTCAGCTGTTTTTTCCAAGGAGATATTTCATATTGCCCTCTCTTTTTTTATTCATTTGAATTTGCTTTATTGTGTCTTGCTTTCTCATAAAATCATTAGCATCTATTTGCGCTATCCTAATTCTTCTTCTTCTTCTTCTTTTTTTTTTTTTTTTTTGGTGAGGCAATGGGGGTTAAGTGACTTGCCCAGGGTCACACAGCTAGTAAGTGTCAAGTGTCTGAGGCCAGATTTGAACTCAGGTCCTCCTGACTCCAGGACCAGTGTTCTATCCACTGCACCACCTAGCTGCCCACTATCCTAATTCTTTTTTTCTTTTTTTTTAGTGAGGCAACTGGGGTTAAAATGACTTGCCCAGGGTCACACAGCTAATCAGTGTTAAATGTCTAAGGCCGGATTTGAACTCAGGTACTCCTGACTCCAGGGCCGGTGCTCTATCCATCGCTATCCTCATTCTTAAGCAATAATTTTATTCAGAGAGTTTTAGTACCTCCTTTTCCATTTGGCCAATTTGGCTTTTCAAGCTGTTGACTTTTTTTTTCCTGACCTCCTGCCTCACTCTCATTTTTCTTTCCATTTTTTCCTCTACCTCTCTTACTTTACCTTCAAAGTCCTTTTTGAGGGCTTCCCTGGACTGAGACCAATTTGTATTTTTCTTGGAAGCTTTGGATGTAGGAGCTTTGACTTTTTTATCTTCTTCTGAGAATGTATTTTGATCTACCTTGTCACCAAAGAAACTTTTGATGGTCTGTTGCATTTTCTGCCTGCTCGTCTTGCCTTCCTATTTCTTGGATTTTAACTCCTTCTTAAAGTGGGGCACTGTTTCCAGGATGCACTGTCCCAAGCTTCAGAGGGTCCCAGATGGTAATTTAAGGAGAGGCTTGTTCTTAGGCCACCTGTCCTCTAAGTAACCAAGGGACCACTTGCTTTAATCCGGAAGCAGAAATCAGATTGAAATATGATTCTCTGTGGTCAAAAACTTGGCATGCCTGTGCCCCTCCCCCACTGGGCCACTGCTGCTCAAGACTGCTTCCTGAGCAACACATCAGAACTTATCCTCTGCTCCAGCAGAGACCCCTACTATTTTCCCCTGGCCAACCGCTGGCCCCCCTCACTGGTTCGTGAGCTGAGTTTCAGAAGTAGCCACTGATGCTGATGATTCCAAGGTTCTGGAGGTGCAGCCTACCAGGGACTGGATCTGTGCCTCACACTGTGCTCCTCTCTCACCCTGGTATAGCAGCCCTTCCCTGATGCCCTTTTAAGAAGTCTTTGGCTGGAAAATGATCTCACTCGGATCTTTTGTAGGATCTGCTGCTTCAAGAATTGTCTTATGGCATTTTTTGAAGGTATGTGGACAGATTGTGTTGAGAGCTCCAAAAGTTACAACTTTCCTCCATTATCTTGGCTCTGCCTCCCAGATGGTCTTTTAAAATATTTTCCCACTCTAACATTGCCAGGTCCTAAATCATTCAAGACTTTTGATGAAAGGGAACAGAAACATATCTCTTCATACCTAACATCAATTTTACATTGATATGACTCAACAGATCATAGATTTAGTGTTGGAAGGGATCTTGGAGGTTATTTAGTCCAATCAGTTCATTTTACAGATGAGGACAGTGAGACTCAGAGATGAAAAGATTTTCTCAAGGTCACATAGGTTATATATGAGAAAGGGAGGATTAGAACCTGAGACCTTTAGATGCTTATCACCATACAATGTAGTGTGACTTAAGAATTTACCAATTTTCTAGTACCTGAATCATTATTTAATTTCCTTGTTAAGTTTCTCAGATAGTGGCAGCCAAACACAAAGGTGGTAACCACATCTGCAGAAGGTTTTACAGCTGTGCACATTATGACCTGGCTTAGCCTAGCCATTCCCCAAATGAATCTTGAATTATAGACTCATAAAATATTAGAGTTGAAAGGCACTTTAGAGGTCATCTAATAAACTCTAGTAATACATAAGACCTCTCTACACAATGTCTAAGAAGTCACCAGGTGTCCTCCGCCACATGGTATAGTGGAAAAGACCCTGAATTTGCCATCAGAGGCCCATAAAATTCTATTTTATGCTACTTACCATCTATGTGACCACAGTCAAGTTATTCTCTGAGTTTCATTTTCCTCATCTGTTAAATGAGGAGGCTGGATAATTTCTAAATTCTCCTTTAGGTCTAAAGTCTGATGACAGAGAGCTTATTTTTTATTTGTATGAGAAATCTAGCAAGAGTTTTTGTCCCTTATGTTTTATTTTAACTCTGGAGGGGATCCTGACTGAAAATTATGAATTAATACAGATCTTGAAACTGGCAGAGAGTAAAGCAGGATAAAGCCTGGGAATTTCAAGTCTGCTGATAGCTGTTGAAAGTCTCATCCACTAAAACCAGAGTACATGGCAAATTCCTGATTTGCTTTGTTGATAATTTTACCTTTCAAAGGATTGAAGAAGCAAGAAGGGAAACAATTAGTATAGGCTTAATTCTGCCAGGTAAGGAAGATTTTATTTTTGGTAAAATGGAAGCATCGGGAACTTTGGCAGCCATATTGTAATAGTATTGATAGAATGTATTAATAGAATATAAAGTATTGATAGAATAATGGTAAGGGTTGACTTGAAAGAAAAAAGGATTTCTAAAAATTCATAGTGGGAAAAAAAAAGATCCATAGTAAAGAGGTTCTGAAAGTGATGGATGTTCAAGTGGGATTTTTCGTTTCTAAAAAATAGAAATAGGGGGCAACTAGGTGGCACAGTGGATAAAGCACTGGCTCTGGATTCAGGAGGACCTGAGTTCAAATCTGGCTTCAGATACTTGACATGTACTAGCTGTGTGACCCTGGGCAAGTCACTTAACCCACTTTGCCTAGCAAAAATAAATAAATAAGTACATAGATAAATAAATAAATAAATAAATAAATAGATGAAAAATGAAGCCCTAACTGAATGGTCAGAAATACAGACAAGTAGGAGGCATTTAACAAAATCATTGTGTTTCTCCGGGAAACTTTTTGATGAACTCAGATTTCAAAAAAAAATAAAATGTGTCCAAAAGATGAAAGGAAAGGTAAGTAATCGAAGGTGAATAAAAACAAAACAAAACAGTGCATACCTATTTATTTAAAGTACCAGGAAGACTAAGGTTTAAGATGCAGAGAAGATCTGAAAAATGCTCTAGATAACAAAAGGGTAATTTCCCATCATGTTTGAAATGAGAATAAAAAATAAAGACACCTTACTTGTATACAGAGAATATAATAGCAAGATATATGAGAGAGAAAGAGAGAATGAAAGGGAATGGGAAAGGGATAGAAGTGGAATTCTTCATTTCCTTTTCTTGCTTCTAACTTCTATAAAAGAGAATGATCTTCAGAAAAGAAAACATGCAGCAATCCTGGTTGAGGAGATTGAAGCACAAGATAAGTGAGGCGATAGTGAGAGTACCCAGATGCTATATCTACAGATAAAGGCCCACATGAAATCAACCCCTGACTACTGAAAAAAATATAGATGTGATCTAGAAATTACTCATGGCAATCTTCAAAGAATCTTGGAGAATGGGAGATGATCCAAAAAGACTGAAGGCTGGTAAATGTCCTGTTTTTCAAAAAGGATATAAAAGTTGATTCTGAAAACTATGGATAAAATAAGCTTGATTTATTTTTATAAAATAAATTATAGAATGAATTATTATTTAGCATATGGTTTGTGAATACTTAAAAAAAAAAAAAGCCATGAGCCAGCATGGGTTCACTTAAAGCAACTCTTGTCAAGCTTATCTCATTTCTTTTTTTGACAGGGTCACATGATAAGTAGATAAGGAAACTGCCATTGATAAAGCCTTAAGAAAACTTTTTGATAAAGACCCTCCTGGTATCTTTGTAGACAAAATGGAGAAATGTGGGTTGGGTTCAAGAAGAAAATACAATTAGATGGATTGTGGCTGACTGAATAATCATATCTAATAGGCATTCATTTTAAGCCCCGTGAATATTAGAGTTTTAAACACTGGAATGCTCTACCTAGGCAAGTTATGCATTGAGAACCACATGGAAGAGAGAAACATGACCCTTCAGGGACTACTGTTGTCCCTAAGTCCTGAAGCTGTGACATTATCTACAATGCTGGGTTCTCACCAGGAGGTAAACCAGAGCTACCAAAAAGAGGACATTGATCATCATCCTTGATTATTCCTTATTAGCAGGAAGCACCCAATGAAGAAGAATCCTACTTTTTGGCTATTGTTTTCATAATTCCAGACACCAATTATCTTACTCATTTTCAGGGCAAGTGAATCAACACTCAAACTACATCTTAAGGTGTTGTGTTCTTTACAGAAATTTCAGTCAAGGTCGAACCATCTCTGACACTGTTCATGGTTCCCCTTACATATTTTCTTTATGTGAGTTTGAGTCCCTTGATCAGGATCAGGGGATTCAGGCACTGATTATCTCATCTCCATGAGTAGAGTAGAGTTTATGAATCCTGGCTAGTCTGTGCATGCTTCTAACTGTGAGTAGAGAGAAGTTTCCCAATATCAGAGCTTGTGGATATTGCTCAGTGGTGTACTTGGTTCACAGACTGTGTATGAGATAGCACTAATATCAGGCTCCACCTTCCTTTGAATTAGGGAAGAAGAGGAAAGGTGATTTAAGTGGGCATATCTGATAACTGACACTGGAGAGAGGTTCTTTGTGGGGTGCCACAGGATGTGCCTGGTCTTTAGCTCTGCGTGGTCAAAACTTTTGAATCAATGGCACGGATGGAGTCATAGAGGCACACTTATCAAATTTGTGGATGACACAAAGTTATAAGAGATAGATAATATGTAGGATGACAGAATGAGGATTCCAAAAATTTTTGACAGGCTTATATGATGTACTGAAACTAACAAGATGAAATTTAACAAGGTATAAATGTAAAGTCCTACACTCTACTTCACTCAGGTTTTTTTTTTTTTAATAAACTGCAAAATTACATGATGAGAGATGTGGCTGTCAGGGCCTCATGTCAGATGACTGTCAGAGTCCCACTATAACTAATAGAAAAATGACTCTTAAGTCAGAGAGAAAGTGTTTTGAAGGACCCAACATCCCTTAATCCTGCACACATCTGTACGTCACTGCTCCCTGCTGTGTAGACACAGCCAAAAAACATAGACGCTCAGGGCCACAGATCCCACACTTTTACTGACATCATTGCAAAAGGGAAGTCAATACATACAACTTGGGAATTTCCACAGGAACAGATTGAAGAGTTTTTTTGCTCTGCTACACTCATAAACCCCATCTGGGTCTTTCCCCAATTTATCCTCACACAACACACACACTCTCTCTCCAAAACCACGGAGTATAATAACCAACTCTGTCCAAGATATATTATCAGTGTTCCCTCTATCTACTGCTTTTACATACTCTGGTTACAACAGTTCTGGGTAGAAATGTAGATGCAGTCATCCAAAGTATCTGGCTTTGTCCCAGCCATTGCATGGCAGCAGCCTCCAGAGGAGTTTCTATGATACTCACATGTTCCTCCATTTCTTCTTCCCCACATGCCAGACTGTGTTTCCTTCCAACCACTATAATGATATGGCTAGTAAGTAGCTCATTTGAAAAAATACCTGGGAGTTTTTGTTAAGTCCAAATTCAGGAGATAACTTTTTAATCTACATATCCAGCTGTCATCTCTCTCTTGAGTCCCAGACCTCACCAATTGCCTGCTGGACATATTCACCTGGATATATTCCTTGAATTCCTTGATATATATCTTGAATTCTCCATAGACAAAATGGAATTCCTTATATTAGCCCTCTTGCCCTTGTTCTTTCTCACTTCCCTATTTCAGTCAAGGGCACCACCATCGATCCTGTAACTCAGATTTGCAAGCTCTCTTTCTCTTTTCAAAAGATGAGTACAAGTTCTTCTCCACAGTGAAATACAAGCTACATAAAATGAGGATCATTGAGTTTTGCTTTTTTGTATCACCTGTGTCTAGCATGGTTTCTGGAACATAGTTAGGTGATTAATAAAAGGCCCTCATTTTGCAGATGAGGACTATGAGGACCAGAGACTTCAGGTCCTCTGACTCCAGACCAAGTTTCAGTGCTCTTTCCATGTTACTTGATTCAACTTAGCCTATGCCAATATAGGGAACAGAAGTAGTTTCCGTAGTTGGAACTGATCCCAAACCCCTTCTTCTTAGAAGAACTTTCTAGTAATCAGAACCATTTAAAAATAGTTGTTTTATGAAACAGTAACCTGGAACTGTTAAAGAAGACATTGGATAGTGTATCATTAGAAATGTTGTAGAGCGAACTCCTACAATGGGCTGATGATTGAAATAGATGGCTTCTAATATTTTTTCCAAATATAAGTTTCTTTATCTATGCCTCCATTGGCCCTACTACTAGTCATAGATCAAGAGCTGACAGGGACCTCAGACACTGTCTTATCTAACCTCCATAATTTATAAATGAAGAACCTGAGGACCAGGTGAAGTGACTTGTCCAAGGACACACAATGGTGTTGTTGCTGAACAATTGTCAAACAGTATCAGAGAGCCACTGTGTGGCATTGCATCCTAGGATAAATAGCATTTCCCTGGTGGGATTTGGTATGTTATAAAACTCAAGTTTCATTTCTTTGGTAGATCACATATGTAAGCCTATAATGTGTGTGTGTTAGAATAAATAACAGTAGCTGGCATTTCATAAGACTTAACATGCTTTATCCTGTTGTCAGGATTGCTAAAGCTCAGAAGGAATTTAAACTGCTAAGGAAAAAGGACAACAAAAAGATTATTGCTTTGTTTTAACTATATTGAGGAAGAGATGACAACTGAGGAAGAACTAGAGCCAGTGCTTGGGGGTGTTTGAGATGGACCAAAGATAATAGAAGATTGTGAGAATGGAGAGCTGCTCAATAAATAATTTTGCTTGTTTTCTCTATCAAGGAGAATAATATTTGAACAGGAAATAACAGGCCAAAGTAACAAATAGCCTTTTTTTCTAATAGGTATTTGAAAACAAAGACTAAGTTAGGTAATAATAATAAAATACCTAGATGTCTTTGATGTCTAGGGTGAAACAGATTAATACTACTAATATTATAATAGTAGATAGCATTTACATAGTACTTTAATATTTGCAAAGTGCTTTACAAATATTATTTCACTTGATCCTTACAACAATCCTTTGGGATTGTGCTATTATTATCTCCATTTTACAGGTATAGAAACTGAGGCAGAAGGAGGTAAAGTGGTTGGCCCTGAGTCACACAGCTAGTAAATATCCAATGTAGGATTTTAACTCAGGTTTTCCTGACTCTAGGTCCAGTACTCTATTCACTTAGGACTACATCCTAAAGTATAGAAAGAACCAACAGGTATGATTGATGAGTAGTTGTCAAACAGGACAGGCCTTGTAGAGTTGGAGAGGGGCAAATGTTATTCTAATTTGTTTTTAATGGAAAGAAATAGTTTGCAAACTAAAGGTCAGTGAGTTTGGTTTTAGCTCTGGAAAATTATAAAGCATATTACTAAAAGGGTATTTAGTAAACATTTGGGAAGTGAAATGATATGGTTTTATTAAGAATATGATTGATCACATTTCTTTCTTTTTTTTTTTTGGTACAAGGTTACTAGACAGGTAGATTAAAGCAAATATGGAACTAGAATTGATCTAGTTTTCTTCATTTGATGAATTGTCCATGCTGTGCTTGTGAGATAGTTGGAGAGATATAGATTAGAGAACAGATTCCACTTTCTGTAAGAGAACTTTCCCAGTCCCACCACCAATCTCTGTGACTTTCCTCTGAGATCACCTCCCATTTACATTATTTATTTACATCACATACATAGTTGTTTACATGTTGCCTTCCCCCCCCCCCCCCGTTAAAGTGTGAACTCCTTGAGGGCAGAGAACTTGTTTTTGTTATTATTTGTATGTTTACTGCTCAGTGCCATACCCAGCACAGAGTAAGTGTTTAGTAAATGCTCATTGACTGACTAAATGGACTTAAATAGAATTTAACCTGTTGAAAGGCGGAACCCAAAGGGTAACAACCAAATTTGATAACTGAGAAAGAGTTCTTTGGAGCAGTCCCCCAAAGAATCTCCATGCTTAATCTGATGCTGTTCAATATTTGTATCAAGGTCTTGGATAAAGACCAAGCAAGACACCATGCTTCTAAACTTGCAGATGAAACAAAATTGGGAGGGACACCTGATAACTTGGGTGATAGAGTGAAGATCCAAAAAGATTTAGAATGTATTGAACATACCAGACTGAATTGTGTATAACAAAATTTAATAGGGATAAATGTAAAGACTTATACTTTGGTTCAAAAAAGTAAAGTTACAATTTCAGGGTGGGGAAATTGTAACTAGACAACAGTTTATGGAAAAATATCTTGTAGTTTCACTTTAGTACAATCTCAACATGAGTTAATAATGTTTGATAAGACTCCCCACCAAAAAAATCAAATGCAATCGCAGGTTGAAACAAATAGCATAGGGAAGTGTTCATAATTTTGCTATCTTTCGCCCTTGTCAGCCTACATCTAGAGAAATGACACTGATAAGTTAAAGTGGAGAGAAAGAAAGGGGTGAATGAGAGAGAGAGAGAGAGAGAGAGAGAGAGAGAGAGAGAGAGAGAGAGAGAGTCAGAAACAGATAGATACAGAGACAGGGAGAGAGATAAGATGGAGTCCTCAAGTTCATACCATAAGAGAATAAATTGAAAAACCTGGAGATGTTAATCTGGAGGAGAAATAATTAAGTGGGGGTATTCTAACTATCTTTTCATACATGGAGGGCTGTCATATGGGAGACTTATTATTTTGAGGTTATTGTGGCAAATACTAGGTTCCCATTTTCTATTGTAGTTTTTGAGGAAGATTGGATGGTCACTTGTTGGGTATCTGATAAAGACAATTCTTTTTTAGGTATGGGTTGAACTAAATGGTCTATGAAGTCTCTTCCAATGATAAGCCTATTATTTTCTCAATTTTACAGAAGTGTATTCAGACTCATAGAGGCTAATTGCCTTCACCATAGTCAAACAACTGGTAACGATTAGAGGAAAGATTAAAAAGCAGCTTTTTCATGACTCTAGGCCCAGCATTACTTCCACTGTGTCATGCTTCTTCTCCAGGTCAATAAATGTTGTGACATGAATATTCTTATGTACTAGTTGTTACCAAGGAATGGTACAAGTCAATTTGTATCAGACTGTTTTTACTACTTGGTATTTTATCAGGACTGTAATTTTATTGATATAGGTCCTCCCTCAAGTAACACATACCACAATCTGTCCATACCTTCACACATTAGGAAAGGGCTTTTCATTCAATATGTTGAGAATCTTTCTCTAATTATCTTGACATTGCATGTATAACAATGGGACATGTGGATTGTCCAAATAATCAGCCCATCTTCTTTTTGAATACAACATCTCTCACATTCTTTCTGATTCTTCTTTTCATACAATTCTTGTTTGGCAATGTGTTGTAGCTTACTCCTGCCTGCCATACACTTCTCAATGATACCTTAGGTGACCCATGACTTTAATTATTCATATTATGGTATTCTCTGACTTACAATTATAAAACATTACCAGAAGAATATCGTACTAATTCCTGTGAACAATCCCACAGACAGGGTAGGAAGGAGTATATATTGAAGAGCGGATGTACCCAGGAGTCTGTGCTTTGTACTCAAGGCATGATGATTCAATGCCATGTGGTCATATACAGACATGCCTCAGAGATATTGTGGGTTTGGTTCCAGACCACTGCAATAAAGTGAATATTCATGCAGTCACATTTTTTTTTTGGTTTCCCAGTGCATATATAAGTTATGTTTACACTATAATGTGGTCTATTAAATTTGAAATAGTATAATGTCTAAAAAAACCCCAAGGTACATACCTTAATAAAAATACTGTATTGCTTAAAAATGCTGTCATCTGAGCTGTCAGTGTGTTCTATTTTTTTTTGCTGGTGGAGGGTCTTGCCTCGATCTTGGTGGCTGCTCACTGAGGAGAGTGGTAGTTGCTGAAGGTTGGGTTGGCTGTGGCAGTTTCTTAAAATAAGAAAACAATAACATCTGCCACATTGATTGACTCTTCCTTTCACAAAAGATTTCTCTGTAGCATGTATTGCTGTTTAATAGCATTTGACCCATAGTAGAACTTCTTCCAAAATTGGAGTCAGTCCTCTCAAACCCTGCCATTATTTTTATCAACTAAGTTTATGTAACATTCTTCAATATTATTGTATCTCAGTGAATAGCAAGGCCCAAGGAGAGGAAGAGTGACAGGGGAATAGCTGGTCAGTGGTGTAGTCAGAACACACATAATATTTATTAAGTTCCCCATCTGATAAGGGTGTGGTTTGTAGAGCCCCCAAATAATTACAGTAGTAATATCAATCACCATAATAAATATCATAATAATGAAATAGTTTAAAATATTGTGAGACTTACCAAAATGTTACAAAGAGACATGATGTGAGAACACACTATTGGAAAAATGGAACCCACTGATAGGGCAATTGGGATTGACACAAACTTTCAATTTATTTTTAAAAAAAAAAAAGCAATATCTGAGAAGCATAATAAAGCAAAGAAACACAATAAAATGAAGTATGCCTGTACAGTCAATGTGTAAGAAATGAAAACAAGACAGTTTCCCTCTCATTTTATTATGAATCACATTTCAATGCAATTTCTATGTGAGCTTTGAGGCCAAGGCAGAATAGTTTAGCTCTCTTTGTGTCTCACTAATCTACTGTACTCAGTTGCAAATTGCCTGCCATTAGCCTTGTTGTCAGAAATGGAAAATGTGTATAATTGCTTAGTAATCTTTTTTCACTTTTGAATGGCGTGTATGCATATTGTGGTTGTGCGTTGCCCATCTATCTATAGGCCACCTAATGGGTTCCAATGGGAGCACATACTGCATTCCACAAGTCAGGCAACTAGAGATCTCATCAGTGCTTCAGGCATGAGTGGCATTTTAAAGGACCTTTACCATGAATCGAATTAGCATGTGCTGTCCCTCTGGAGCCTGTTAGCTTTTCCATTCAGACCCCCATGGAGAAAAAAATAAATGCATCTAATTTAGTTGAAAAAATCATATCTTTAGGGCATTCATGCTATGCATGGTTCTGCTCTATAGGACACATACTTTCTTATCACTGTCCCCAAAGGGTAGCAGCCAAAACTAATGTAGGTCATTGCTGGTCTTATAGGAATTTATGGCAGTGTTTCTTACCATCTTCTACCAGGGAAGATGCAACTGCCCATGGACAGGGGTCCCTGCAATCTAGTTGCTATTGCTGAAATTTCATTCTTCTCTCCTTTTGTGTATGCTCTGATACTTGCATCTACTGCCCTACAGCTGGACAGATGTTGAACAAAGATACATTACAGAAGAGAGGACTATAGATTTGGAACCAAGTTAACATTATTTTTCAAAGGTGACTCAGGAAATTAGTACAGCATAGAAGAAGAACTTGCTAGTATGTTTTGAGCAATGGATAACTAATTTGTCCCCCGCCCATTTTACCTCATTTTATTTCCTTACAATATGACGTATTAGCCAATAATAATAAGTGATATACACATAACTTTTTTAGTGCTTTAAGTTTTGCAAAACACTTTACATATCATCTCATTTGGTTATAACAAATCCCCAATTAGGTAGGTGTTGCTATCATCATTTTATAGATGGAGAAACTGAGGTTAAGAAAAGTTAAATGGCTTTACCAGTATCAAAGAGCTAGTAGGATTCAAACTCAGGTCTTCCTTACTCCAAGTTCAGTACTGTTTTCACTGTGCCATCTACCTGCCAGAAGTGGCCACTCAATCAGGTGGGTTCAAGTCCAGTTATTGATAGATATTAGCTATGTGATGTTGGACCAATCATTTAACTTCTCAATGCCTCTAAGACTACAAGTGGCTGAATACATACAGATCTTTTTTCTGATGGAGGGCGTTTTCTCACTGGGAATTCTTTACACTGATAAAATCACAGTTATGGGCAAAAATAAATAAATAAATAAATAAATGAACAAATGAACGAATGAACAAATGAACACACAAATAGATGAATTGGTAAATGGATGGATGGATGAATGAATGAATAAATAAATAAATGGATGAATGAATGAATAAAAGAATAGATAGATAGATGATAGATAGATAGATAGATAGATAGATAGATAGATAGATAGATAGATAGATAGATAGATATAGATCATACACTCATTCATTTCACCTGAACTAAGAAAAATAATGAATCAGTGGAACTCTCTCTGGCATTAGATCCAGGTCATCTGAGTTTGTATATTGGCTCGTTAGCCACAAGAACAAACCCCAAAGTATGAAACAGTTTTAGACAGAATATTATTACGTTATTTGACAAAGGCAAGAGCCAAAAAAGTGATTCCCTCCTGAAACTATGTCAGATTTACATTATAAAGGGTTCAGACAAGGGGGTAAGAACATTTGCCTGGTTAGTAGCATGTAAGTAGTACATGGCTAGGTGGCACAGTGGATAGAGTTCTGGGCCTAGAGTCAGGATGACTCATCTTCATAAATTCAAATCCAGCTCAGACACTTACTAGCAGTGTGACCCTGGCCAAGTAACTTAACCCTATTTGCCTCAGTTTCTCATCTGCAAAGTGAGCAGCAGAAAGAAATGACAAACCACACCAGTATCTTTGCCAAGAAAACCCCAAATGGGGTCACAAAGATTCAGACAGTACTAAAACAACTGAACAATTAAAAAAAATTGTAGGTAGTTGGTCATTACACAGAGAAGGGAAGTTTGAGATGTACATCAGTAGTGAAGTATAAACATTGATTTGATACATACTCAACATATCTTGAGCACTTAATACATACTTCAATATTTCAACAAATACTCATTGGATCATAATAATGGCACAGCCAAGAGAGGGGCAATAGGAAAATCTGGTGAAGGGCTTTGAGATAAGCTTCTCTTCTTGGAACCCTTGCTCCACAGAGTGTTACATGTTACACAAACAACCAGAGAACAAACAACTTTATTCAGTAAAAGCATGGGATGGTGGAGGCATGGAGTTCATATTAACCAAATTTTCATTAGCCTGATCTACCACCACAGGTCTTTTACAGGTTATTCCTGAACATCTCATAGAGATTGCACTTCAAGGACTTTCTCCTGCATAGTATTTTATTTTTTATGAATTTTACCAATATTTTTATTACCTTTCCCCTTTCAAACCCCTTTGTCCCATCTGGTCTTTAATGGAGGGAAACAGGGCTAAGATTACAAAGCATCCAGATTTATATCCAAATACAATCTAGTCACATTTGGAGCCCTAGAGAGTCAGTCAAGGCTATTATTGGCTGCCAGGAGTTTTAGAAAATACATAAATCTCCCTTTGTGCCATAAATACATTTCTGCATTCTGAGCTCAGAGAGAGACCTCATTATACCACATCCTGAGAGAGGGAGAAGCACATCTCATTCCGAGTGACAGGTGACATGTTCTCTAGAAGCATGCAAAGAGATTGCAGGTTAATTTAATTCCATTTTAAAAAAATGTGCTTGAAATAATTATAACCATGTGGATGTCATTTAGCATTGGGTCTGGGATAAGGGTCTTGTGGGCTCATTTCTGTGTCCTTAACTAAGCTTCAGAAGGAGCTCAGGCCTGTAACATGCCTTTAATTATAAACTGCTTTGAGATCACAGGAGAAAGGATTGTCTTCAAGGAATTGTTTTGTTTTGTTTTGTTTTGTTTTGGGCAGGGCAATGAGGGTTAAGTGACTTGCCCAAGGTCACATAGCTAGTGTCAAGTGTATGAGGCTGGATTTGGTCTCAGGTCCTCCTGAATCTAAGGCCAGTGCTTTATCTACTGCGCCACCTAGCTACCCCCCAAAGGAATTGTTTAACAGTATATCTTGGGCTTTGCACTAGGGGCTGAAATTGGTGAGAAGGACATTTGAGAACCTATAATCTTAGCAGTTAATAATAAAATTTCATCCTTCAAGGCAGGGCATGGTTCCACTGTCCCCATGCTTTGTGTTACTCAACCTGTTTGATAGCATTCATTATCTTCCTTACCAGACATCTGGGCTATCCCATTCCTTCTTCTCCATGTTCTATTGCTGTGATGCCCCTCTCTGGGAGTTGCCATCATCCTCTGGACTTTCTGATGACTGACAGTACCCCAACTGTCATGTCTCTTCTACTCCCTCTTCCTGTCCCCCCAGTTGCTTTATGGGCTGCCACTGCCACCTACCCTGTTTCTGCCAACAGGTAAAATAATTCCTCTAAGTATAAGAAAAAAAATCACCGAATCTAAACAAATGAAAATTATTCCATGAATTAGACTTGTATAGGCAGCCAAATTTGTGAATTGCTGGGCCTAAATTGTAAAACTGTCAACTCTGCACTTCAGCTGTACCATCCTATCCTAGGCAGTCAGCATGGTACAGTAAGAACATCAATTATGAAGTCAGTAAGCTAACACATATTTAAATTGGTTACTATGTGCCAAGCCCTATGCTTAGAACTGGGGATACAAAGAAAGGTAAAAACAATACCTGCTCACAAAGAGCTCACATTTTGATGAGGGAGACAACATATGAATATCTATGTTTGTATATATACATGGCAAATTGGAAATAATCTCAGAGTGATGATACCAGTATTGAGGGAGACAAGGGAAGCTTCCTTTCAGTCAAAAGATTTGGGTTTGAAATTTGCCTTTGCCAATTTCTAGCTGTATGACTTTAGACAAGCCACTTACCTTCTGTAGGCTTCAATTTTCTCCTCTTTAAAATGTGGGGTTTTGACTAGATTGTTTCTAAAGCCCTTTTCTGCTCTAAATTTGTCCTCCTGTGATCTTAACAGTTAATAATGAAACCCCATCCTTCTTGAAGCATGGGCTGACCAGCCATTAACCATGGAAATCCATGTGGTGCTTTTTGCTCTACTTGATATAGAATGTTTGTCTTCCTGGAGAAATAAACCTGCCCCATATCTTGTGACTTATGATTAACTCCCTGTGAATGCCTTGAAAGCCACTGTGCTTGAAAGCTAGTGTTGAATCAGGGCCCAGAGATAGGAGAGCACATTCTCAGTCATGAAATAAAACCTCAGAAATATCTCCCTCTATGACGTGATAGGGAGTTTTCTGTGGTGTCCTGGAAATGATGCTTCTAACACTTGGGTTGAGCAATTGTCCCTTGTTCCAAAGGCTGGGATCTTAATTCACTTTGACAAATATGTTGGCAGAGGAGCTGTTTATTAGAGCCATCACATTCAGGGGAATCTATTTTGTATCTCGAAGCCTACATATGTACCCTTGATATTGCCTAGCAGCAGCACAGTTCTCCAATAATAGGTACCTTCTAACACTGGCCTACAATCACAGCCCTGAACAGTGATGCTTTCAGAAAAGAAGTATGGGGGGGGGGAGTTGTGTCAATCACAGGTGACCGGCTGAGAATGATAGTGAGCTCTGGAATAGAGATCTAAGTACCTTCTGTATATCCCTGAACCCACTTTCATTGAAATGGGAAGAGAGAAGCCTGAATTGTGAAATCTTTATGAGGAATCCCTGAGCTCATTCCCCATGTAAAACATTTTCATTGTCTTTTGAGTTGCCTAACCGACTTTGTGTCTGAGCTATGGAGCATGCAGAATCTCTTGACTCTTGGAGTTGTTCTACTTATGATGATCCTGGAAGCCAAATCATGCTTATTCAAGAGGCAGGAAGATTGACTTGAAGAAGGTTCATTTGTGGCTAGAAAAACCCATAGCTTAAAATGGCCTCACAATTATCTATTAGCTCTCTTGCCCTTACAAAGGGGAGGACCTGGCATGGAGAAAAGAAAACCTCAACCATTTTGTATTCCTGGTGTCCATCTGTGCAGAGTGGAGGTAGGGAACAGTGGAGGAAAGTTGCTAATACAACCAACTTGTCTAGTCAAGTCCAATCATCAAACATTTATTAAACACCTACTGTGTGTTGGGCATACACACTAAGCACTGGGGATACAAAGAAAGGAAAAAAAAACAGGCCCTACTTTCAGGGAGTTCCATCTAATGGGGGGAAGAAAACATTCAAACAACTAAGAGCAAGCAGCATATAATACAAGATAAATTGAGAATCTCAGAGGGAATGCATGAAGATTAAGGAACACCAGAAAGACTTCTTGCAGAAAGTGGGACTTTACCTGGGAATTGAGGGAAACCAGGAGGGACAGATAAGAGAGGAAGATGGGGCATGTGAAAAAATCAATGAAAATAACTTGAATCTGGGGCAGCTACATGGTGCAGTGGATAAAGCATCAGCCCTGGATTCAGGAAGAGCTGAGTTCAAATTTGGCCTCAGACACTTGACACTTACTAGTTGTGTGACCCTAGGCAAGTCACTTAAACCTCATTGCCCATTAAAAAAATAAAATAACTTGAATCCTTGGAATAGCTTGTGATTGTATTTGGCACCTTTTGTTTTCCTACTAGAATTTAAACCTCCAAGACAGCAAAGATGGTTTTTCCAGTCTTTCTATCCTCAGGGCCTTGTCTGGAACTTTGTGAATAATAGGTACTTAGTAAATGCATTTTGAATGGAAGTAAATTAATTGTTTCATCCTATCAAGGCGGTCAGTGCTAAGATGTTCTACTCTTTGGTGTAGGAAGTTAGCTCTTGAGAATCACCATCCTTAATTAGTAATTGCTTTTAGACTTTGTAAATGAATGTGCTTAATGAATGATTGGTGAGTCAATTGAATATTTATTTCTCTCTTCCAAAACATGAACCTATCACAATCTTCTCCTTGGATTCTTCCTACCTAGGTTAAATGCCCCAAATTATACCATTTTGGTAATTAGCCAAATTTGATGCAGAAGCAACAATCCCACAAGCTGGGGTTAACTGGAAATTGCAAAAAAAATGATTATAACAATAGTCCATGTTTCTTCTATAGCACTTTATGATTATAAAGTATACATCATATGATAGAAGTAAGAGTGTTGATACTTTCTGTGTCACTTAATTTTATTAACTTGTTTAAGCCTCAGTTTCCTCGTTAATAAAATGAAGATACTCCTCATACTACCTGCCTCACAGGGTTATGAAGAGGCTATATAAATATAAATTATTGTCTTATTTGATCTTCATAATAACACTGTGAAGTAGATACTGTCCCTGCTTTATCACCTCTTTCTTGATAATTCTTTCTTTCTTTCTTTTTTTGTGTGTGGGGCAATGAGTATTAAATGACTTGCCCAGGGTCACACAGCTAGTAAGTGTCAAGTGTCTGAGGCCAGATTTGAACTCAGGTCCTCCTGAATCCAGGGCTGGTGCTTTATCCACTAAGCCACCTAGCTACCCCAGTTAATTCTTTCTTGTTCCAACTTTCCCTCTCTCTTCCATTGCCCCTTCAGGTTTCTTCCTACTTGTCTGCCTCCTCTTTTACGGTGTCCTTTGCTGGTTCATGTTCCTTCTCCCACTCCCTCTACCACCCAAGTATGGGTCTCTTCCTCCTTTTTCTCCTCACTCTACAATTTCTTGACTGGGTTCTCATCCACTCTGACAGAAAAACTTAATATAATGACAGAAATTCTTGATGTAAATGTAATATGGACGGTCACTTCCTTATATGGTGCTTGTCATGTCAGTATTTCAGTAATGTCCATATATTCCTACTCTCAAGATATTTCCTCTTGATTAGGTTGAGATGAACCACACCTTAAGTCCCCCCAACACAGAGATTTTACCTTGTAAAAGAACCTAGCTTAAGATGGATCTCAGCTTCTTAGGTCCTTGCCTAGTTAGGTTGGGATTCATGGCATGAAGGGCAAAATACTCTGAATGACACAGTTTTCCTTGCCCAGATTGCCATGGGCCACTGGGATCTCATGACCAGGTCTTGCTAGTTCCATATTACCTCCTTCCTCCTCTCCTCCTAAAAGTATAAGAAGCTTATCATGGATATTGGAGTTGGGAAATCCATTGTGCTCTGCACTCATGGGACATCTCTCAGGATGGCAGGTTTACTACCCAGTTATCTCAATTAAAGACACTTTATTCCTCAACTCATGGCTTTTACTTATTTCAGGACTTGACACCTCCCATGCCTCAATTATTACTTTTATTCTGTGGATTCCCATATCTAAGTTAGATCCAACTTCTCTCCTCTGTGTTACAGCACTAAACTTTCAACCATCTGCTTGACAAGAAATCAACACATCCTACACTGAGTTCATCATCAATCTTCTCCCCATCCTTCCCTTAACCCCACTCCCAACCCTATATAACCTAATATACCTGTTATTTCCCTTGCTTCTGTTGTGAACATTGCTTATCTTCACAGTCACCCATACAAAATACTCCCAATTCATTCTTTACTTCTCTTCTTCCTTACCCCATGCATTTAATAAAGTAATGAAGTCACAATGCTTTTACTTCTCCAATTTCTTTCTCATTCATCTCCTTCTTTCCAGTCACATTTCCATAACCATAGTTCAGACAAGAAGGTAGACCATATCTCCCAGCAACTTTCTTTAGCTACTGGTTCCTTCCTTGTTGCAAACAAATATGGATGCTTCTGCTCCACCCTCAAAAAACCTTAACCTGACTTCATCATTCTTTTAATCTATTATCCTGTATCTCCTTTTCTGTTCATAGTCAAACTCCTAGGGGGAAAAATGAACAGAATTTTTGCCTTCTTTCATTGCCTCCTCTTTCTCTCTTCTTACCCACTTCTTAACTTTTTGTAGTCTGGACACCTACCTTATCGTTTAACTGAAACTACTTCTTCTGAAGTGATCTTTAATGATCTTTAAATTAAAATAAAAGGTATCTACCCAAAGAGATCATAAAAAAGGGAAAAGGGCCCACATGTACAAAAATATTTATAGCAGCTCTCTTTGTGGTGGCAAAGAATTGGAAATCAAGGGAATGCTCATCAATTGGAGAAGGACTAAACAAGTTGTGGCATATGACTGTAATGAAATACTATTGTGCAGTAAGAAATGATGGGCAGGCAGATTTCAGAAAAACCTGGAAAGACTTAAGTGGATTGATGCTGAGTGAAGTGAGCAGAACCAGGAGAAGGTTGTACACAGTAACAGCAACATCGTGTGATGATCAGCTGTGATAAACTTAACTCTTCTCAGCAATACAATGATCCAAGACAAATCCAAAGGATTAATGATGGAAAATGTTCTCCATGTCCAGAAAAAAGAACTGTGGATTCTGAATGCAGATTGAACCATAGTGTTTCTACTTTTTTTGAGGTTTTTCCCTTTTGTTCTGATTCTTCTTTCACATGACTAATGCAGAAATATGTTTAATGTGATTGTACATATATAACCTTTATCAAATTGCTTTCTGTCTTCGGGAGGGGGTAGGAAGAAAAATTTGGAACTAAAAATCTTATGAAAACAAATATTGAAAACTCTACTTACATGTAACTGGAAAATAATAAAATACTCTTATGAATTAAAAAAAAGATATCCACATCTTTTGTTTTTACACCACCTACGTTTCTTAATATACCCATCCCTTCCCCCACCCTGAACCATTCTTTTTCATAATTTTAAAAAAGAGGAAAAAAGTTTAGCCAAACTAATCAAGACATTCAAAAAGTCTGACTTAATACTTAGTGTTCAACAGAGAGTCCCTCAACTCTCCAAACCATGATTTCTTTTCTTTTCTTTTCTTTTCTTTTCTTTTCTTTTCTTTTCTTTTCTTTTCTTTTCTTTTCTTTTCTTTTCTTTTCTTTTCTTTTCTTTTCTTTTTTTTTGCGGGGCAATGAAGGTTAAGTGACTTGCCCAGGGTCACACAGCTTAGTAAGTGTTAAGTATCTGAGGCCAGATTTGAACTCATGTCCTCCTGAATCCGGGGTCAGTGTTTTATCCACTGCACCACCTAGCTGCCCCACCATGATTTCTTAATAGTCAAAATTAATGGTTTTTTAAAAGTGTTCATCTTTCTTGACTTCTCTATAGCATGCAGCTCTGTTGACCAGCCTCTCCTTGTGGATATTGTCTCTTGTGATTTTCATGATAATGTTCTCTCTTGATTCTCCTATCTATCTGCCTTTTCAGTCTTCTTTATTTATTCCCCTCTAGCAGTGATTGTCCCCCCAAAACTCAGTCTTAGATTCTCTTTCCTTTTCTCAATTATTTCATGAACCCTTGTGGGTTCAAGCATCACATCTATGTGATCACTGCCAAATCTATATATCCAGTCCTACTCTCTCATCTAAGTTTCAATTCTCCAATCCCAACTACCTATTGGTATTTTCAAATGGAATTTCAAGATACATCTCAAACTTAAGATTTCCAATATATAAGTCATTATCTTTTTTCCCAAATGCACTCATTTTCTAGATTTCCTTATTTCAGTACAGGACATAACCATTTTTTTTCTAGTCACCAGGCTTGCAACCTGGTGTAATATTTGATTCCTTCCTCTCTTATGTCATTTCATAGTCATTCAGTTACCATTTTTTCTTTCTTCTTTTAAAACATCTCTTGCATCTATCCCCTTCTTCCTTTGACACAGATACTACTGTAGTTCAGACCATTTTGTTATTGTTGTTCAATCATGTCCAACTCTTCATGACCCCATTTGGAGTTTTCGTGGCAAAGATACTAAAGTGGTTTGTCATTTCTTTTTCTACTTCCTTTTACAGATGAGGAAACTGAGACAAACAGGGTTAGGTACCTTACTCAGGGCCATGCAGCTAGTAAGTGTCTGACAACAGAGTTGAACTCAGGTCTTCCCGACTCCAGGCCCAGTGCTCTATCTACTGTACCTCCTAAGTGGTCTCTCTGTTCTCTTCCTCACTCCAATTTATACTTCAAATAGCTGCCAAATTGCTTTTCTTAAAGTTCATATATAACTATGCCACTCTCCTGCTCAGTACTCCACAACAGCTCCCTATTATTTCAGTAATAAAATACAAACATTTCTTTTTCAGAATTTAAAATTATTCGCAATATGGCCTACCTTCTCAGGCTTACTCCTATTCAAGCACTCTCCAACTTCTGGCCAGGCTGCTTACTCAACATTCCATCTTCTATTCCCATGCCTTCACATAATCTATCCCCCATGTTTAGAATGCCCTTTGTCTGTTTTCTCCTTTGCTTCTAATCCACCCCTTCCCTCAAAGCTCAGCTCTAGTAATATTACTACACAAGGCCTTTCTTGATTCCTCCATTTTAGTATACCTCACAAAATGATTTAGCTTTTATTCTGAAAATATGTTGTGTGTGCTTATTTATGGTTTCTTACATTAGAAAAGGAAGCTCCTTAAGAGAGATTTTAATTTGTTTCTATATCTTTAGCTCCTAGCACAGAACCTAGTTCTCAGGTTTATCTCTCTCTCTCTCTCTCTCTCTCTCTCTCTCTCTCTCTCTCTCTCTCTCTCTCTCTCTCTCTCTCTCCCTGATTTAACATATCCCCAATTACTTATAAAAATAATTAAAAAAAAATTTTGAGTTCCAAATTCTCTCCATCCCTTCCTTCCCTCTCCTATTGAGAAGGCGAGCAACTCAATATAGGTTATACATGTTCTGTCATGCAAAACATATTTCTATGTTAATTATGTTGTGAAACATGACCAAAAAAACTAAAACAAAACAAAACCAAGAAAAATAAAGAAAAAGTATGCTTTTGTCTGCATTCAGACTCCATCAGTTCTTTTTCTGGAGAAGGATAGAATTTTTCATCATAAATCCACTGGAATTGTCTTGGATCATTGTATTGTTGAGAATAGCTAAGGCATTCACAGCTGATTATCATGTAATATTCCTTGTACTACATACAATATTCTCCTGGTTTTGCTCATTTCAGTTTGCATTAGTTCATGTAAGTCTTTCCAGGTTTTCCTGCTACCTCTCAGATTCTTAATAATGACTCATTAGAAAGTATTGAATTACTATCATTACTTTCAATCATTTCCCTCTTTTATCTTTACAGCATAGAGTGGCCCAATCTTCCTAATACTCAAGTATGAAATGACCAAGGTTCTTTCTTGTTCAAACACCTTTGAAGGATCCCCAGTGTCAGCAAGATAAAATAAAAGTTTCCCATAGGAATCTTTGTCTCAACATATACAAAACCAGAAGTCTTTTCCTCAAGCCTTCTCCTCTTTCAAATGTCCCTGTTGCTACAGAGGGCTAAGTGATCCTCACAATCTCCCAGGTTTGCAACCTCAGGATTATCCCTGACTTCTCACTCTCACTCATACCACATATCCAATCTTGTCATTTCTACCTCCACAGTATCTATATGTGTCCCCTTCTCTGTGCTCACATAAGCACTGAGTTTAGATCCTTATCTACCCTCATTTGGACTATTGAAGTAGACTGCTAAGTGACCTCCCTGACTCAACTCCATTCTCCACAGAGCTGCCAAAGTGATTTTCCTTAAGCATAGGTCTGACCATGTTAGTAACCTTCACTGGCTTCCTATTACTTCTAGAATAAAATATTCTCCACCCCCCCACCCCCCACTCCCACCCCCACCCTTGCCCCAACCTTTTGACTTCATGTCTTTAGTCTATGTGACCTGGTCCCTTCCTCTTTTTCTAATTCTCTTATACTTTACTTCTCTCTAAATACTTATTTAAGTAATTTAAGTACTTAGAGTACTTACATACACGTATGAGCCAATGACACTGGCCTCCTTCCTGGTCCTCCCACTTAACATTCCATCTCCTGACCTTTACATCTTCACTACTTATACTCCCATGCCTGGTCTCTTCCTCCTTGCCTGTGCCTCTTGGCATCTTTTAAATTTCAACTAAAATCCCCTTTTTTTGTCTTTCCTCATCCCTTTTAATGCTCATACCTTCCTTCAATATCTGATACTTGTTTGCATGTTATCTCCCCATATAGATTGTGAGCTCCTTGAAGGAAGAAACCTAAATAGATTTTGCCATTTTTTAATATCCTCAGCCCTTAGTATAGTTCCTGGTTCATTGGAGATGCTTAATAAATGCTCATTGACTTCACGTTTTTGTTCCACTTCCCCAGTACTTACAGTGTCTAGCACATAGGAAACACTTGTTATGTCACTTGTTGATGGAGGACTCTGTGATTGCACTTGGAAGAGGAAAACTGAAATGCATCCTCTACTATTCTCCATGATGTCATTTTACCAAATCTTAATCCCCATGTCTTTTATTGTGTTCCCTGACAAAGTAATCTTATGGAATCATAATTATTTAGAAAGAGTCAGATTAAAAAATAAAATAAAAATAAAATAATAGATTGTAGGCTCCTTGAGGGCAAGGCCTCTGCCTCATGCTGCTTAAGAATCTCCCTCAGGGCCTCACATAGTGCTGAGCCCCTAGGAAGCGCTCTGTAACTTTTTGCTGAATTGAACTGAGAATGGAAATTGTCTTTATTTTCCTCTTCTGAGTATACAGATAGAGTTAACATGCCTTCCAAATTCCTCTGAGATCATTCTCTCTAGAGGCAGATCCCAGGAGAAAAATCAATCACAGTCCCCCTCCCCCATAGGGAATTGATGGTTTCCTAAGTATTTCCAGTACTGTGAGCTTTTTCTTCTTCATTGGCATTCCAGTGTGTTCTAAGCAAGCCTGGGCTAAGAGGCCTTTTTTTTTTTAAGGCAAATAAAAACTAAATGAAAGATGAGCAGATTTCCCAAAGAACCCCATTCTCTAATGGACTGGACATTAGATTACAGTTACATGAGGCATGATATGGCTACTGCCTTTCTCCACCCTTACCTCTAAATATAGCAGGCTGTTCTCTTCTTACATCTCCCTATAAACAGCAACCTATAGGTATTATAAAATATTAAGGCATCCCATTTGCCCATTTAACTACCTAAATCAGGAAATGCAAAGTTTGAGGTGCTCCCAGGTCTGTCAGTTCCATCATCTGGCAGAAGCTTTATAACTAAGCAGGTAAGTAGATTGAAAAAACTGGGACTTCGAGTAGCCTAAGCCATACCATGTGATGTGGAAGTGTGACCATTAGTTATCCAGTACTATAATAATAACTCATTTGTTTATAGTGCTTTTTTGGGGAGGTAATTGGGGTTAAGCAACTTTCCCAGGGCTACACAGCTAGTAAGTGTCAAGTGTCTGAGGCTGGATTTGAACTCAGGTCCTCCTGATTCCAGGGCCGGTCTTCTATCCACTGCACCACCTAGCAGACCTATGTTTATAGTGCTTTTAGGTCCATACAGCACTCTTCTCTCAACCACCCTATGGAGCAGAAAGGTATATGCTAATACGCCCATTTTATGGGTGAGAAAAGCAAGGCACAGAGAGAAAGTGACTTGCCAGAATTCTGATTCCAAGAAAGGCCCTATAATTCAAAATGCCTCTGTATTTTCAGCTTTTTTTTTAACCTTGTCTAACCCTGACCCCATCTCCCTACTAGCTAAAGATTTATCCTACCCATATAAGGCAGTTATGGTAGTCAGACTGAATTTACTCTCCTAACTGCAGAGAGTCTGATCACCAAAGGGCTGGCCCCTGGTGAGATGTCTTGATGACATTGACCAACAGATAACATCTTGTTTAATTTGGTATTCTTGGAGGAGAGATCCTAAATGAATATAAAGTAGTAAAATCATTTCTCACTCTGAGAGGGTAAGAAAATTGTCTGATTCCATAGTTATTGATTCAGTTTGCAAAATCCTCTATTTGCTATACTCCTGTGAGGTAGGTGGTACACTTGATTCCATTCTCCCCACCCCTTTCACACATGGAGAAATTGAGGTTCAGAGTTGTTCAATACCTTTGCCCTCAGCCACAGTCAGTATGTGTAAGGGCTACGACTAGAGCCCTAGTCTTCTGATTCCAAAAAAGTCATGAAGCTAGGATTGAGAATTCAGTCAATTTTTCTCCCGAATAGCTTTCTATTTCTAGGCTAGCAGTTTTCACACTCATACCAGGTCTGACAGGAAGATCACCCAAAATCTGATCAGAATTAACTAGTGAAAATTCACACAGAAAATGCAAATTCCTTCCAGTATTTTGTGTGTGTGTGTGTGTTTAAACACATTTATTCACCTCTTTGAAGTAACTACTTCTAATAAAAGATGAATCCCATGGGGAAGCATGAAGTTTGAAAGTTGAGCTGTGTTTGAATTATTTGCATGTGGAGATCCCTATGGGCGAAACAGAAAATAGTTATTTCCTTGCTTGTTATTAGAAAGGAAGAGAGAACATTTCCCATAAATCAAAAATAAGTGATTGTATTTAAGAATAGAATTTTGGTTTTGGTCAGCTCTGGAGTTCCTTAGTAATTTTCCACCACTAATTAACTAAACGGTACACCTTTCATTTTAAATTTTTAAATAGTGGGAGGGGCACGATTCCTCTATGTTCTCAAGTTTTGGTTCAGTATAAAGCTTCCTATGACTGCTATTTAAGTATTTATGCTGAGAGTAGTAATAATGATGCCAATTAAAAGAAAATTAGATCAGGAGGAAGGAGACATGGATTCTAGTTAAGGCTCTGTATCTAACCTTTGACAAATCACTTTCCATCTCAACAAAATGAAAGGGTTGGGCTTGATGCAATCATTGTTTTTAACATAAAATTTCTATGATCTAAGATCCTGATGGGCAGTATAATTAGAGCTGACCAAAAGGGCTCCCTTGGAGGAGAGCCCTTTGCTGGAGATCTTCTGAGAAATGGTGGCTAATCATCTGTCAGGGATAATGTTGAGGGGAGAGAAAACATTGTGCAGTGGATGGGGAGTCTGAGGAAAGTTTGTGTTCAAGTCTCACATCTGATACATATTTATTGTGTGAGTCTGGAGAAGTTAGACTCAGTGGTCTTCAGGAAATTTACTGAATTTATCTGAATTGAAGGGCAGGTGTGAGTGAGCATTGCTATAGGGAATGTCCTCATCAGGAGTTCTCTGGACTAGTGAAGTTACAGATATGTAAAAAAAAAACCCCCAACAAAACCAAACATGTTTTGGAGATTCCTATATTAGGTGCATAGAAGGTAAGAATAACTTATAGGATCATAGATTTCATCAAGTCCAAGAGCTCTATTTTACAGATGAAGAAAGTGAGGTCCAGAGAGTAACTTGCAAAAAGTCACATACCTAGTGTCTCAGGGGGGATTTGAATCAAAGGCTTCCCAACTTATGAGTAGAGAGACTTGCTATACTGTGCTGTCTTTCAATAATATGAGATTATTTGAGGTTCTTTCTAAAGTTGAGATTCCAAGAATAATTGGAATCAGGGGAATTAGAAATGACCTCACTGTACAACAGAAGAGAGCCAAGTCCACCTGGAAATAATTTGGCTATGCCTGTGTGTGTACGTTTATTTACATATATTTGTGTATGTGTGTGTATATATATATATATATATATATATATATATATATATATATATATATATTTTCCCTTTAGCCTAAACACTTAATAATAATGAGTGGAAAAGGCTTGCAGTGACAGTTAACTTTAATAACAGTTAATAGTTAATAACTATTAATCACATACTAAGTGCTAGGCACTATGTGAAGTTCTGGGGATACAAAACAAGTCAAAAGATGGTCCTTGACCTCAAGGAGTTCACAATCTAATGGAGGAGCCCACAAACAACCACATATGTACAAATGAGCAATATGTAGAATAAAAGGAAAAAAACAAAGAAAGGAAAGGGAATAGAATTAAGAGAGTTTGAAAAAGATTTCCTGTAAAATATGGGATTGTAGTTATGATCTAAAGGAATACAGTGAGGTCAGTAGAAAGAGAGGATTCCAGGCAAAGGGGACAGTCAGAGAAAATGCCCAAAGTTGATACATGGAGTGTTTTGTCTAGTATCATGGGATGGAAAAGTATGAAGTGGGAAGTAAGTATAAGAACACTTGAAAGATAGTGGGGTGGGGTGAGGGACAAGGTCACAAAGAGCTTTGAAGGTCTCACTTTGTATTTGATCCTAGAGGCAATGGGGATCTACTAGATCTTATTAATGAGAGGAGTGACATGGTTAGCCCATGCTTTAGGAAAATCACTTTTGTGACTAAAAGGGGGATGGACTGAAGTGGGGAGTAACTGAGGCAGGCAGACCCACCTGCAGGCTATTTTTATAGTCCAGGTATGAGATGGTGAAGGCCTGTACCAGGTTGGTGGTCGGTTTCAGGGGAAAGAACAAAGTGTGGGGGGATATTTGAAAGATATTGTAAAGGTGAAATCAATAGGCCTTGGTAACGGATTGGATATGGGGGTTGAGAGACAGTGAGGAGTCAAGGGTGATACCCAGATTTCAAGACTGATTGTCTAGGAGGATGGTGTTGCCCTTGACAGCCATTGGAAATTTAAGTGGTGGGAAGGATGAAGTGGGAAAGAAAATAAGGTTCATTTTGAATATGTTGAGTTTTAAATGTCTATAGGACATCTAGTTCAAGATGTCTGAAAGGCAGATGGAAATGTAAGATTGGAAGTCAGCTTAGAGGTTGGGACAGTATAGGTAGACTTGAGAATCATAGGCATAGAGATGATGATTAAATACATATTAGCTGATGAAATCACCTAGTGAAGTAGATAGTGGCAGGGGGCATGAAGTAGATGAGGATCCAGTAAAGAAGACTGAGAAGGAACAATCAGATGGGTAGAATGAGATTATTTATTTATTTATGGACAGTCTGTGCTGTTAATTCATTAGATAATATCTTGCTTAACTCCCTTGATCAAAAATTATGTGAGGATCTAGACAACACCCTCCATGATATGAGAGGCTTGCTTGTAACCCAGAGATTAGTGTTCAAATTCCCTGTCTGGCACTTATTATAGGACCTTGAACAAGTCTCTTAATTTCTCTGAGAAGCTGCAAAATAGGGAAAATAATGCTTCCAATACTTATATAAAAGGGTGGTTTTGAGGATGTGCTGAAAATGTCTATAAAGCACTCTGAAAACCTTAAAGGATTACAAGAAATGTCTTACTATTGCTTATGTTCAGGTTACTCATTATTATTATTTGTCATGGACTTTCTGGTGACTTTCACTCCAATCCCTATCCTTTTCTCTATTTCTCTCCCCTTCATCTCCCTTTTTCTCTCCCTCTCCATCTCTTCTTGTCTTTTCTTTCTTTCCCTCTCCCTCCCCCTTCTCTTCTACACACATGCACATGCACAATCTTTTTTCCAAATATATATACATATGTATGAAAATATTGAAATGCAAGACTGTTTCTTATATGTGTGTTTTTATGTATCGATTTGGAAAATACAAAATTTGGAAAAACAATTTGGAATCTTCCCTCTCTTGGAAACCAAGAGAAACATTTAAATATGAAAAAAGGATAGGGCTGTGTGTTATGCATTTGTGTTTATATTTATAGTATTGCACACACAAAAAATTCCAAATGCAAGATTTTATGTATGTGCACTGCCCTAAGGAATTGATGCCCTGAATTTATAATTAGAGTTTTTGTTGGCATGAGTATACAGTATCTAGCATGTCAGTTATACCCAGGAATATCAAATAGATCTGACTGGTGGAAACAAAGGTCATATGACCCCCAGGTATAAAGGAAACCATTTTACTAAGAGAAACAAAGAAAAAAGATAAGTTATTGAGAAAATTTACTTTGAGGAAACAGTGACAAACTAGATTTGATAAAAGAAACAGTACTTCAGAATTTTTTAAAGTAATGAATTCTTCCATAAAATATTTTATTTCTTTAAATATTTCTCAATTGCATGTACATTTTAAACATTCATTAAAAAAACACACTTGAGTTCCAGATTCCCTCCCTCTTCCCCTTCCCCCATCTCTTATGAAGACAAGCAATATGTTGTAAATTATATGTATGGTCATCCAAAGCTTATTTCTATGTTAGCCATTTTATACAAGAAAACAAATACAAAAAGAATGAAAAAATAAAGTTTAAAAAGTATTCTTTAATCTGAACTTAGAATTCATCAGTTCTCTGAAGGTGGAGAGCCATTTTTCATCTTGGGTTTTTTGCACTCTTCTTGAATTGTCTTGAAAAGAGTAGCTAAGTCTTTCATAATTTATCATTCTTGCAATATTACTGCTACTGTGTATAATGTTCTTCTGCTTCTGCTTACTTTATTTTGCATTAGTTAAAATTAGTCTTGCCAGGTTTTTCTGAAACCATCCTGTTCCTCATTTCTTATAGCACAATAGTATTCCGTTACAATCATATACCACAACTTGTTCAGTCATTCTCCAGTTGCTGGGCATCCCCTTAATTTCCAATTCTTTGCCACCAGGAAGAGGTTGCTATAAATATTTTTGTACATCTGGTCCTTTTTTTATCTCTTTGGGATACAGACCTAGTACTGGTATTTATGAGTTAAGGGGTATGCACAATTTTATAGCCCTTTGGACATAGTTCCATATTGCTCTTGAGAATGGTTGGACCAGTTCACAACTCTACCAACAGTGAATTAGTCTACCTATTTTCCACCTCCTTTCCAGCATTTATCATTTTCATTTTATGTCATATTAACTTATCTTATAAATATTAAGTAGTACATTGAAGTAATTGAATTTTCATTTAATTTGCATCAATAGTGATTTAGAACATTTTAAATGCTGCTAGTATTGAATTTGATTTATTCTTCTGAAAACTGCCTTTAACATCCTTTGACCATTTATCAACTGAGGAATGGCTTGCATTTTTTATAAAGTTGGCTCATTTCCTTATGTATTTGAGAAATGAGACCTTTATCAGAGAGGCGTAGGCTCCAGGCAAGGCTCTACTCCTTTGTCATAGATTTCTTCTTCCAACCTCTTAAGTTGCCTTGAGCTGAAAGAATGTCTCACTTTGTTGTTGGCTCTGCCACTTTAGAATTTGAATTTTAGGCATTATTTTAAAGTTGTTTGTAATTGAATGTTGGGAGAGGTCATCTAAGTGTCTTCTCTATCCTGCCATCTTGACTCTGCCCCTAGGAAGACGCTTGTGAATTTTTTCAAAGAACACTGTAACATATAACAAGTCAAAGAACTGAGTTGATGAGGCTTTCTGCTGTGCAAGGATCAAAAACAAGCCAGCCAGTGGTGCTGTTGTTTCAACCCCTTAGCTAGGTGTTGGAGCATCCCAAAGCTGTGTATCAGGACAAACTGTTTGAAGATTGAATGTGGGCCTGTTTAGAGTGGTAGCTTTGAAGCTATGATACTATATCGGATTGGAGTTGCAAAGTCAGTACACAGACCTAGAGTGGGAAGCCTACAGTTCTGTCACTCTGAATCTGCAAAGCCACAAAGTTAATTGAAAGGGGCTGAAGGAAGCAACAGTCTACTGGGACCCTAACTAGGAGGTATTTCTGTAGCTATTTTGCCCAGAAGAAACCAAAGTAAGTAGCTTGTGAAGCTCAAACAAGGAGAGCAGCCATCAGGCTTTGCCATAGAACTTATCAATAGAATACAATGAAAATTTGCAAGTCCCTGTTCTGAGCTGCCAAGAAACTGCCCAGACCTGTTGGGGCCATAGGACAAAGTGAAATTAGAAAGACTATGGGGGGCAGCTAGGTGGCGCAGTGGACAAAGCACTGTCCCTGGATTCAGGAGGACCTGAGATCAAATCCTACCTCAGAGACTTGACACTAGCTGTGTGACCCTGGTCAAGTCACTTAACCCTCATTGCCCCACCCAAAAAAAAAAAAAAGGAAGAAAGAAAGAAAGAAGACTATGCTGGACACCTTCTGAAAGAAGTTCCAGGAATGTAGTAGTTAGAATTTAGAGATTCTGAATCAAAGGGTGGGGGGAGGGAGAAGAGATATTCCAAGCATCCAGAAGGAGCTCAGGATCACACAAAATTTGGCAGATGTTATCACAAAACAGAACAGAGAATGTAATATAATACTCCCAAAGACAAAGGATAAAGGCTTTCAATCAAGAATAACAGCAAATTTGAGTACTAGTCTATAGGGAGAAAGTGAACCTTTAATGAAATAGAAGACTTCCTAGAATTCTTAACAAAGAAACCTGAAGTGATAGAAACTTTGAAATGGAAATATAAGAACAAAGAGAAATATAAAAAGGTAAATGCATCTGAGCAGTTGAAAGGACTATAACAGAGGAAGTATTTACCTTCTAATGGAAAGACAAAAAGTGAGTATCCTCTCAGAATCCTAGTGGTATCAAAGGCCACACAGAGAATTAAATGAGACAAAAGGCCTGTTGATTTAGTTATGCTTCAATAGTCTTAAAACAAACAAACAAAAGAAAGTGGGAAAGGGTTAAATTAAGGAAGAAAAGAGGAATAAAGACTAGAAAACATTATTTCTCATAGTCTAATGTTCAAGTAGAAGACTAGACAAACAAGGAGAAATGGATGGAGGCAGTACATCACTGAAACCTCACTTTCATCACAACTAGTGAAAGGAGAAATGAAATATATACTCACTGAATTTGGTATAGAAAAACATTGAACTTAATAGGGGGAATGGTATACTGGGAGAAGGTAGAATAAGAGGGAAGTTAAACAGGGTTAATCATAAGCAAAACAAATTCCAGAATCAGAGGCTGGATCATGAAAAAGGTTTAACGGGAAGGAATGAAAGGATAAGTACCTGTGATTGGTGTCTGAACAAATGGAAGAGAAAAGGTATATGGGAGTGGAAGTAGAATCCATTAAGCATAGCTCAATAGTGCTATGGGCTCTCCTCACCACTCTATTCTTTGTAAAGAGGAGGGCAGGGGAGAAAGAGAACAAAAGTATAAAAGAATAAGATTGAGGTAAATCAATAATTAACCATCATAAGTAAATGTGAGTGGGATACAATTATTTACAAAAAAGGAAGAGAATAGCAGAATAGATTAGAAAGTAAAATAAAACATGAAACATAGTCATACAGAATTAAAACAAGGGGCTAGAGCAACATCTATTATACTTCAGCTAAATTCAAAAAGATAGGATATTCTGACTTTAACCTCAGACAAAGCAAAAGCCAAAACAGATTTTGTTGAAAGATAAATAGAAAAACTACACAATGATTAAAGGCACTATAAATAATACCTTAATTTCAACACTTAACATTTATAAATCAATGACATAGCATATAAATACTTTAAAGAAAAGTTAAATGACTTACAGGAATAGATAGTAAAGTGATAATAGTCAAGGACCTCAAAGTACCCCTTTCAGACCTAGATAAATCCAACAACAAAGAACAAAAAAGAAGGTAAAGAACTAAATATAATTTTAGAAAAGTTAGATATGAAGGCTCACTAGTGATTATTGAATATATATATATGTTTGTGTGTATATATGTATACACATATACACACACACTCACACACACACACAATATATATATATTTGGGCCTAACAACCTTCCAAAACATGTAGAAAACCAAATATTAAACACATCCTTCATTGGCCCACAATGAAATAAAATTATGTTCAGTTAAGTGTCATTGAAGATAGGATTAAAAATTAATTAGACACTTATACCATAGTTACACAACTAGTAAGTGTTAAAGTGGGATTTGAACACAAATCTTTCTCCCTCAAATACCTGTGTCCTATCCATTATACCCATGCTGCCTCTCAAGGCATAATGGAGTTAACATCTATGTCACTGGAGTGAATATCCATATAGGAGACCTTATAGGTGGTTGAAATACTGAAATAAGTAGACATGGACATAGCAAATAACCAAGCAAGAAATTATGTTGCATCTGGAGAATTAGAGCTGTTCTTTTATTCTGATTTCAAATGAACCAAAAATTGAGATAATTTTTGAGGAGCATTCATAGAGTTTAATACACACCATATATTATATTCTATCCTCCTTTCCATGTTTTTTTTTTGCCTCCATGGCATAAGTACTCTTAGAAAGTCCTAGATACTTATCTTGTATAGTATATTTTAGTACAAAAATACACTCAACTCAACAAAGAAAAGTAGGATACTGGGAGAGGGAGGATAAGAGGGAAGGTAGATGGGGTTAATCATAAGCAAAATCCATTCCAGACTCAGATTGAATTTAATCTTTTGTTGAAGCACCAGACCCTCATTTACTACAAACTTTTAGAAAGCAAAGCATTCTTCATGGACTAACAGGTTGACCCTGCCTCAGTTACTTTAACTGGGGAAGTTGAAAAAGAACTTTAAAGTCACTGATTTAAAAATACCCTGAAATTTCACTACAACAACTAATTGTGATGATAAAAGCATGAGGCACACCTGAACCATGATGACTGTTTACACTTTGAAGTTCCTTTGCTTGGAAGTCAAAAAAAAAAAAAGAAAAAAAAAGAAAAATTCCATTACTTGTTAATAATTAAATCAATTTCAAAGTGATATGATACAGGTTCCTCAAATAAGTATGTGCAGAAATTTATTTTTTTAACCTTCCTTGATGACTTAGTTTTTTTCTCTCTCTCTCATTTGCTATTCTGTGTAGAGCTCTAATCTTTGTAGTACAAAACAGTTCTCTTTAAGATTCAGAACTTGCCAACAGTTGGATAAGATGTAATAAAGTCTCTTGTTGTAACAGTACCCTGCTGACACCAGAGCTGATCTAAAAGGAGTGGGAGCGAATTAAATTCTCCTCATTGAAAGTTGTACATTCTTCCCCAGAAGTGAGATCTAGTAGCAGAGAAGCTATTGCAAACTATAGCTGTCTCTAGAGGAAAAAAATTTCTAAGGTATCATTTTTTTTGGCAGAGATAAAAAAAAATCTGTGAACATAGATTCAATTATGCAGATTAAACCTGATCTCATCATTGCTGTTATTATCTAGCAGTAAAATATCTCCCTTGAAACTAACAAAGGTGGGGGAAGAAAGAGAACCTCAGTGCCCAGCATTCAAGTTGTCTGCCTTGAAGGAAGAATTAGAGAGAATGGATTAAGGCAAATGTCTCACGTTTCCTTGCCTCTTTGCACTGCAAATGTCCCAAGTCTATTTTGCCCTTGTTCCATCCGTTGGTGCCAGCGGGTGTTCCTGCCATGAAACATAGGGTATCCTCTTATGCTAAATATGCAGACTTTGAGCAGTAAGAAACTCAAAGGAAGAGAGAGTGGAATAAAGTAGATGTGATTGACATGAATTCCTCCAGTCTCCTCTTACAAAAGGAATTGAGTTCCCCACTGACTCCAAACTTCTTGAAGCAGACATGGGGCCACATCTTGGCATTTCTAGCTCCACAACATCTCTAGCATCTGTCTCCTTATCTCTTTTCTTGTTCAGGTTCTTATTGACTCTTGCTTGGAATACTGCAATATCTTTGAAACAGTGTTCCTATCTCAAGTCTCTCCCCTCTCTAATCCATCCTTCCCAAAGCTACCAAAGTGATTTTTGTAAAGTGCAGGTCTGACCATGTCATTTCCCTGTTTAATAAATTCTAATGACTCTCCATGGCCTCAAGGATGAGAATATAAATTCATGTTTTGCTATTCAAGCCTCTTACAAACTGGACCCAATCTACATTTTTAACTTTATTATAATTATCTTGTTATATGTATACTACTGTCCTTTCTATACTCTGTGGTCCAACTAAACAGACCTTTTGCTGTTCCTTACACCAAAATTTCATCTCCTATCTTTATACCTTTGCCCTGGGAACTCCTATGTTTGTTATATACTCGCACATCACATCAGCCTCTTAGAACATTGTTTCTTTTAAAACTCTGCTCACATGATACCTATAGGAACATTTTCCTTATTTCTTCCTCCCCATCCTCATCTATTAAGTGCTCTCCTAACAAACAAAAAAATTATTTCATATATACTTATTTCCATTTATGTTCTCCCTGCTAGTAATATAAAAGATCATTTAGAATGACTTTTTTTTTCATTTTGTAGGCAAGGAAACTGAAGCCCAAAAGGCTTAATTCACTTGGATGAAATCACAGGGGCAGCAGAAGCAGGTATCTTGCTACCTTTTCCCCCCCAGACTATTCCAGCTCAAATTCTTTGTTGTCTGGCTGCATTTCCAATAGATTCCTGTTCCTGGTATTTTCTTCCTTCCAGCTCACTTGTGGGATAGAGACAACAGAAAAATATGAGGTCAATACATGACAGACAACTTATCTTGATCCTTCTATTGGCCCTAGCTCTCCTATGAGTTTCATGTAACTGGTCAATTCTCAATCCTCTTCTCCTCTCCTGCTCTCATGACTTGTGGATATTTGTTCAAGATTTCATAACAAGAAAAAAAACTAATCAGTACCTCAACCTCTGTTGTCCCTAGGAGTGTTCCTTTCAGTGATTTCACTGTAGTTCTTATTGTGGGCACTACTCATTCAATGCTTAGCTTATACATGATCAAACCTGTACTTTAGGAAAATCACTTTGGGGAGGATGGCTCAGTGAGGGGAGAGACTTGTGAAAGCAACACTGTCTGAGAGATACAGCAATATTCCAGGAAAATTTGATAAGCATTTCTTAAGGTGTAAGTGGCCTACCTACTTTCCCAAAACAGATTGTAACCTCTTTCAGGGCAGGGCCATATCTTATACCTCCATGTCCCCAACACTTAGGACATAAAGAGTCATGTGTCAATTATTTTTGGTCAATACTTTTGGTCAGGGTGAGCTAAACAGGACATGGGGAAGTTGGTGTTTCCCTGCCCCCCATTAGCCTGTCAGCCAAAAGTATATTAACTAGGCAAGGCTTTGATACTGGGGGCATAAGATTGTGAGAGGGCTAATCCTGCAAGATTTGTCGAACTTTGGCTCCCTCTTGAAGGTCATTGGTGCAAGTCCCCTCTGGATCCCGGGTGTTATTAAATAAGACAGCCGTTCAGGCAATGAACTTGTCTGAACTCCTCCCAGCTCAGCTAGATAGAAAGTCAGCCATAAGTTTTGTGGTGAAGCTGCCTCCATGGAGGTTCCTGGGTCAAGCTGCAGTAACAGCAAGAGGGCAGGAAGGGCATACGCCCTGAGAAGCTGCTTCTCCTGTTTGTTGGATGCCTAGTCTAATGGGTCAACTCTGATCAAGTGGCAACCCATCAGCCTGCAAGTTTGGAGGAAGCTCAAGGTCAAATGGGTAAGAGTGATACAGCCATATCCAACAGAAATGTCTAGCTCTGTTGGAACAAATCAAATTGACATTAAGGAGATGGAATGAAATGGCTCAAACTCAGGCAAATCTAACAGTTGCCTCTTTGGAAAAGAGATTTCTTCTCTCTTCTATTTCCTCTGTTTTCTTCTGGAGACACTCTACTGTTCCTTCCAAATGGGTCAAATGATGACTGACCAGGCAAGAGAGCTGGGTTATGTGTCTGTGCTGTCAGAATAGAAGCCATCCATCTGTCAGGCTGTCAGCCCTGGAAAAGGTATTACCAAATCCAAGGACTTTTGTAAAGAAGTGTTCTGAGTATGCCTGAGCCCTTGTGTGAAAGCTAGTAATGGCCGAGGCTATATAAAAGAAGGAGCTGGTGGATGGAGAAGATTCACTGTGGCAATTCCCGAAACAAATGACCCTGCCAACTCCAACTTTCTTTCTCAGTCTATCAAACAACCCATCACCTTGGCTTGTTTAACACTATAGCTCAACTGCAGGAACACTCTGTCTACTCATCTCTAGTGCCTTTTATCTGCCACTGACTTGTCATAAGTCCTTGAGTTTAAACTCTGTTTCCAGAGGAAGGACACAGCCAAAGACTTCAGATTTTCTTAGGATTCCAATCATATTGCACAATGCATAATGCAAATCTTTCTTTTTTGGAGCTGAACTTAGCAGTGTGATAATGACTGACATGTCCTCTTCCTCCTGCCCATCTATGTTTTATACTTATTGACTGAAACTTGAGTTTATACTATAGGGTAAAATGTCCATTTGTTAAAAGAGTGTCTTATACAATGCAGATATGTCTACATTTAAAATCATAAAAATGAACATTTTAAAAATATAGCCTAAGGGTGGCTAGCAGAACATCTACAGTGTCCTGTTAGATACATAGCTCAC
Source organism: Dromiciops gliroides (assembly GCF_019393635.1). Lineage (NCBI taxonomy): Eukaryota > Metazoa > Chordata > Mammalia > Microbiotheria > Microbiotheriidae > Dromiciops > Dromiciops gliroides. Next base: position 502,363,171 of record NC_057863.1, on the reverse strand, counting down.
CAAGGTTCTGAAGCCTTCCTTTATTCAGGAAACAGTAGAGTTTATTGGAAGGTATACCAGTCTAGAAGTCTAGAGACCTGGGTCCTTATCTTTGTCTTCTTCCTAACCAACCATGTGTATGAGGTAGTGCTAATCCCTTGACATCCCTGGGTATATTTTCATATCTGTAAAATAACTGGGGGTTCAATTAGATTAGGATTCTTAATATTTTTGTGTCATGGACCCCTTTGGCAGTCTGAGGAAGCCCATGGATTCCTTCTCAGAATATTATTTTTAAATGAAAAAACAATAACAACAAAAATACATGAGATTATAAAGTAATTTTATTATATTGAAATATAGTTATCAAAATATTCTTTTAAAAACAAGTCCATGGGAGCAGCTAGGTGGCTCAGTGGATAAAGCACTGGCCCTGGATTCAGGATGTGATAAAATAATGGGATTTAGCAGATACTTAAAGGCCCACCTGGAAATTAATCTAAACTGATTGAATTAAGTGAGAGTGATTGACTGCTGATTAGCCTACTTTAAGTTAACTAGATTGCAAGCACACCTGGCTAGCCCTCAAGAAGGTATTGTTCTCGGGGCGGCTAGGTGGCGCAGTGGATAAAGCACCGGCCCTGGACTCAGGAGGACCTGAGTTCAAATCCGGCCTCTGACACTTAACACTTACTAGCTGTGTGACCCTGGGCAAGTCACTTAACCCCAATTGCCTCACTAAAAAAAAAAAAAAAAAGGTATTGTTCTCAGAAGCTAAGGACTTTGAACTCAACAAGAGACCACCTTCAAGTCCAGTGAACGAATGGATTTGGATGACACTAACCAATCAGCCTGAAGCAGTGTGTAAGGACCTCCTATGCTCTGGACCTATAAAAAAAGCTTCCACACTCAGTTTGGGGGAGTTTGTGATTCAAGCAGGCTCGTGGTGGAGGACTTGAGGAAGAACCTGACCAGGCTGGAACTCTAGGCTAGATAGGACTTTTCTTAACTTTCTTAACTCCATGTGAATACCTGGTATGCTTTAATAAACTCTTTTAAATTTTATTTTATTTTATTATTTTTTTTTTTAGTGAGGCAATTGGGGTCAAGTGACTTGCCCAGGGTCACACAGCTAGTAAGTGTTAAGTGTCTGAGGCCGGATTTGAACCCAGGTACTCCTGATTCCAGGACCAGTGCTCTATCCACTGCACCACCTAGCTGCCCCTTTAATAAACTCTTAATGCCCAAAGACTGGTGCTAAAGCCACACATTCATATTTTAAACAACACAAGGAGGACCTGAGTTCAAATCCGGCTTCCGACACTTGACACTTAGTAGCTGTGTGATCCTGGGCAAGTCACTTAACTCTTACTGCCCTGCCTCCTCCCCCCTCCCAATAAAATAAAATTTAAAAAAATAATTTAAAAACATTTGAAGATCCCTGAACTAGATGTTCTCCATAGTTCCTTCTACTAGTAAAATTCTGTGGTTCTGTGATTACTCCTGAATTACAACATTTATATTCTGAACTATACAATTTACTTTTTACTAACACCCTAATTTGGATCATTTCTAAAATTAGTTCATCTATTTACACAATGGGAACAGTAATATCATCCATGTCTACCTGACAGGTTTATTGCGAGAAGCAGATGAGATATTGACTTATGTATCTAACACACTGTTTACTAAATGATTTCAAATAAATTATCTCAATAGATCCAATGTCTTCAAATGTATAATGATAATAAAAAGAATAATTTTCCTCATTGTTTAGTTCAGTCATGTCTGACTCTTATTACCTCATTTTTTGGGGGGGTTTCTTGGCAAAGATGCTGGAGTTGTTTGCTATTTCCTTCTCTAGCTCATTTTACAAATGAGGAATTCAGGCAAACAGGGTTATGTGATTTTCCCAGGTTCACACAGCTAGTGTTTGAAGCCAGATTTGAACTCAAGGAGATGAGTCTTTCTGATTCCAAGCCCAGTGCTCTATCTACTGTACTACCTCGCTCCACCTAATAAGAATAATAGAATGGTTTTTTGTGTGGAAGTCTTGACTCTTCAAATATATTATGAACTATTGGAGGGAACGGATTTTCTATTTTTTCATTATTCTCATAATGTTTTACACAATGACAGGCACTCAGTGGGTGCTCAGCACAGTATTTTTGATCTATTAGTAGTCAGTCCTGGGCTAAATAAATAAAGGGCCTACTTCTGCAATATATCTATTTATTAAAAAGTTAGCCGTGGGGGCAGCTAGGTGGCGCAGTGGATAGAGCACCAGCCCTGGATTCAGGAGGACCTGAGTTCAAATCCAGCCTCAGAAACTTAACACTTACTATCTGTGTGACCCTGGGCAAGTCAATTAACCCCAATTGCCTCACCCAAAAAAAAAGCTAGCCATTTCAGCTGATGCTGTAAACTTGGTGAAGTCACCTAATGCATGAGCTTTTGGCCAAGAAGTCCCTTGGTTAGCATAAAATACTAATGAGACTATGGTCAAATGTTCAATCCATCCATGGGTCCCTTATCCTCCTTCTGCCTTAGGGCTATGGACAGTACCTTTGTCTTTACCCATGTGTCTTAGAAATGTGAGCATTTATTTACAAGGGGAGTACAGCAAGGGACTGTGTATAGATAGGGGAACCTATCATTCCTACTAGAACAACAATGTATGACATATCATACTGATGGAAGAGCAGGCACATTTTCTTTGCTGCCAAATTCATACTTATAAAGTATAGGTCTGACCATGACACTCCTCTAAACCCTAGTGGCTTCTCATTGAGTCTAGGAAAAGATACAAACTCCTCTGGTATTTTTGGCTCCATCTACTTGTCCTAGCTTATTACTCAGTACTCACCTTCATGCATTCTATGGTTCAGCCAAACTGGAGTGTTTGTTATTCCTAGAACATGACATTCAAACTCTGGTCTCTGAGTCTTTGCACAGGTCTCCTTCCATCCTGGAATGAATTCCCTTCTTACCTCTGTCTTTTAGAATCCCTAATTTTTCTCACCATTTAGTTTAAGTACCACCTACTAATATCCAGCATTTCCCAATTCCCTCAGCTACTAGTGCCTTCATCCACCTTTACCCTAAACTATCTATCTATTTAATCTATCTCTTATCTATCTAATCTATCTATAACCTATCTTATATCTTATATAATATATATGTACATATTATGTATATATACACACATATATATATATATATTTATTTATTTATAATATACATAATTACTTTCATGTCTGCAAGCCATATCCCTGACAGAAGGTAAGGTCCTTTTGGGTGTTTATATTGTTTCCTTTTCACCTTTGTAGCCTTAGCACCTAGCACAGTGCCTGACACTAAAGAACAGGCATTGATTAAATCCTTGTTGGTTCACTTACAGTTCCTTTTTACCCCTCAATGGACACTGGGGAATATTATGTCTACTAGTCATAAAATTATCTGTGTCTTCCTAAAGAATGTTTCACGTTCTTTGTAGTAAATGAAGCACAAGAATAATTATGAATTGCCATATCCCTGTCATTTTGAGTTAATATTCTCAATACTGTGGTAAAGATTAATTTTTAAGACAAGCACACAAAAATACTGGACAGAAAAAATGTCTAGCTGATAGAAAGATAAGTGAAATTCCCTTGTAAAGTTACTTGCTCAGGGGCATATTTACCAGCCTGATGCTAAGAGATGGAGTCAGTAAGTCTTAGTTTTCCACTGAATGAGGCTCTTCTCTTCTACTGAAATTTAACAAAAGGGAAACAATTCTTCACAATCCTTTCAAAGGTAATAGACTTGAATTGAGGAGCGGGTGATGAATGGTGAAAGTGGAAAAGAGAAAAGATGCTATTACCCTTTCTTACAACCCAGCAAAGAGTTTGATGAATGTTGGGAAAGGTCAGAAGGACCTAGACCAAAAAGTTTTCCTGATTGAGTCCATTCAAGTCCAGAGCATCTAACATGGACTAAATCAGTCCCCAGAGAAGAGTTGTTATTCCAGAGAGAAGGGGGTGGGGAAGGGATTAGCAAGATTTCCCCATCATTGTGGATGCGAAAAAGGACTCAATCTTGAGCAACAGGACTGATTTACAACATTCAGAGAATAGAATGAATTCCACAGAGGTTCATTTGCCATTGAGAAAGTCAATATAACTGTCTACTCAATAATGATATCAATATGTCATTTGAACTCAATAAGTGGAAATTGTAAAAGGTTTGTCCAGGAAAACTAAGTATTAAAGGCTTTGAGCTTGAATTTGGTGGTCAAATCGAACCAGTGACAAATATAATACTTACAAATACTTTGATCTTCTCCATACAAAACACAAAAAGAATATAGTTCACAAGGAAAGGGTATTGCTGTGTACATCGAAAACGTTACTGATATTTTAGAGTCAAAGCTCAATGGAAATATGACACTATTCCCTCCATCTCCCTTTTTTTATTTAACCTTACCCCATACTTCCCCAGCTAATCACTTTTGTGGGGTGAGTTCCCTAGATAGGTGGCTATTACTATTTCCATGATCTGTCTATATACTAGCTCACATGCCCAGATCGGGGTGCTTTCCCTTACTTAGTCAGACTAAAGCATAGCAAATATAGTAGTTACAAAGCATTCTCCCCAAATACTATGGGAACACTTCTACAAATATATCCAGATTTCAGGGGAAGGGTAGAGTGGGTATGGTAATGATGTGCATGCTTTGAAGACACATGTGGCTAAGATAATTTACAACTCTGGTAATACAGGAAGGACCTGAAGGTTCTTTTTTTCTCTCCATACAGTTCTCACTTAAGGTCACCATGAATCAATTCACTGATCAACTGGGCTGGCTCTTTGCAGGGAACAGTGTTTCTGGTGGGCCAACATCACAGATGACCTTATTCGTCCTAGTGTCTGATATCTTAGCTGGATTAGTCAATGTACTATTGGGATTGGTAGAACAGGTCACTCAGTAGCTATACTGGCTCCTCACCAGACTCTGCCTCTGCTGGATTTGCCCTGGGAAGCTAATCACTACTCCATTCCTCTCATAGTTCACTGTCTCTGTTGGACTAAATTGATCTGTTACTCTCCTGGTTTGCTCCTTAATGGACAGCTGCAGTCCATGGGCTGAACTAGGGATGGGGATGGTACTTCACATTCTTTAGCTTGAGAAATGACCCTTAGATTTTTCAACAATTTTTTCCTCACTAAAAGTCTCTTTCCTCCAAAAATCACTCTATTATAGTTTCAGGGTGATTAATTATTTTTGCTCCTCATATTCTGGTAGGAAATCTATGTATATGAGTGTCTAGGGACAAATATGTGAACACAGTCTAAGCCTTGGAGGCAAATTAGTCTTAGCTGGCCTTTTTCTATGAATGAAGGTATTCACACCTCCCACCTAGTTTAGTGTGGGGAATATCTATTTTTCATTTGAAGAGTTTCCCCTTTACTTTTTGAAGTCTGTTATTTAGTCTCTGAAGACCTTCAACTTTTGTGGAAGTTTCACTGGTAACCCCTATTATGGAAAGACAATATTTAGACTAATTCACAGCTATTCACTATCCGTCAGCATTCACTTTTATAATAGTAAAATGTATTATAACTTATTTTAAAGTATCCAAATCAAATTCAGGGCCCATCACTCCTAGGAAGATAATAAGATGAACAATTTCTTTTCTTTTCTTTTTCTTTTTCTTTTTGTTTTTTGTGGGGCAATGAGGATTAAGTGACTTGCCCAAGGTCACACAGCTAGCAAGTGTCAAGTGTTTGAGTCTGGATTTGAACTCAGGTCCTCCTGAATCTGAATCCAGGGCTGGTGCTTTATCCACCTACCTAGCTGCCCCAGATGAACAATTTCTGACCAAAAAGGATTAGCGGATTTTAAAAATAGCTTATGATTTTTTCAATTAATTAGCATATTTTGTTTATCTGTTGTTCCCACTACCCCAACATTGTGGGGTGGTAAGAAAAAGGAAAAGGGAAAGGAAAAGAAAAAAGAAAACCCTTAATGTAGAGATACAAAGTCTAGTAAAACAAATTCCTACAATGGCCATGTCTGAAAATGCACATTTCTCTGCATTTTAAGTTCATGATCCCTCTGTTAGGAGGTAAGTGGAGTGTTCCATCTTCATTCTTTTGAATTAAAAAATTATCATTGGTCAAAATTCTAAAGGCTTTTAAAGTTATTGTTCTCTATAAGGTTGTGATTAGTATATAGATTGTCCTCCTAATTTTTTTTTTGTGGAGCAATGATGGTTAAGTGACTTGCCCAGGGTCACACAGCTAATAAGTGTCAAGTGTCTGATGCTGGCTTTGAACTCAGGTCCTCCTGAATCCAGGGCTGGTGCTTTATCCACTGCGCCACCTAGCTGCCCTGTCCTCCTAATTTTGCTATTAATTTTTCACTTTATCAGTTCACAGAATTCTTCCTGGTTTCCTCTGAAATTGTCTATTTCATCATTTCTTATGGCACAATAATATCCCCTTATATTTATACACCACAATTTATTTAGCCATTTCTTCTTACCCCCTTAGTTTACAATTTTGTGCTACCGTGAGCTGTTGTATATAGTTTTGTACATATAAACCCTTATATTCTTCCTTTGATTTCCTTGAGGTTTAAACAGATCTACTAGAAATATATTTGGTTCAGCAGGTATATACAGTTCCGTAACTTTCTGGACATAGTTCCTAGTTGCTTTCTAAATATGTAGCTCTACCAACAGTATACTTGTATGTACCTGCTTTCTTATAGCCCCTCCAACATTCATCATTTTCCTCTTGTGTCATACTTGTTAGTCAGATGTTTTAGTTGTCATTTGTCCTTCATTCTTGTGAGAAATAATTATTAATAATCAATATATTGGGGACTCAGAGATCTCTTTCTTAGTTCTCCATACCCCTCTATTCAAAAGAGAGCTCTCTTTGAGAGATTTCATCAAATCTCATCTAGGTTAAATACTAACAACCTTAAGCTCACAAAAGAGCTTTGGGTAGAGATAGATTCTTTTGTCTAGATAGCCCATGGACTTACCGATGTGAGAAAAATTATTAATCAGGAATTTCTTGGAGACCCAGAGACCCAGTTTTAGCCTTTCTACCCCCTACTTCAGAAAGCCCAGTGCTTGAGAAAATTCTAATCTCAAGTTTTAATCCTGTGCAGGGTGTATAATAGACTGTAGCTAGACTACAATGCGGTCAATATTCTTCTAATATTTAACATACTTCAATAATAAATACTTACTGGGGGCAGCTAGTTGGCACAGTGGATAGAGCACTGGCCCTGGAGTCAGGAGGACCTGATATCATCAGGCTGTGATGTGAATTGGATTTAAGTGAGGGAAAACTGCAAAGTGACCAGTCTCACTCTCTGCTCCAGAGTTGTCTGGGTCCAGTGCCAAGATATACATCTGGACAACTGGAGATGGTCCTGGATGTTTGAGGCAATCTAGGTTAAGTGACTTTCCTAGGATCACACAGTTGATAAGTGTCAAGTGTCTGAGGTCAGATTTGAACTCACATCCTGCTGACTCCAGGGACAGTGATCTATCCACTGTACCAGCTAGCTACTCTGTTAGTCAGACAGATGTGAGATAGAATATCAAAGTTGCTTCAATTTATATTTACCTAGTTATTAGTAATTTGGGGAATTTATTTTTCATATGCTCATTGATAACTTGAATTTCTTTCTTTGCAAATTACCTGTTTATATCCTTCAACCATTTATCAATTGGGGAATGGCTCTTAATCTTGCAAATTTGAATCAGTTATACCTTGAATATGAGACTTACCAGAGACACCTGTTGCAAAGATTTTCCCCAGTTATCCATTTCCATATTTTTTTGTTTACTACATTAGATTTGGGCAAGATTTTTTTAATTTTATGTTCAAAGTTGTTAATTTTATGTGATTCTTTGTATCACTTGTAGAGTTATGAACTCTGATAAAGCAGATTAATAGATATCAGATCCCATTATAGCCAGGTTAAAAACTTCGAAAATACATCTGGAATAAACAAGCATGACTACATAGACTAATAGGAAAGGATGACAATAGGTATAAGCTACTGGATTTATTGAGAACAACCAAAAAGATGGAGCCTCTGAAAGACCTAAGGTCTATTCAGAAAGTCCTTAATGTATTAACATCCACATAAACTCAAACAACAATGGGCTAACCGAGAAGCACCCAAAAAATCATTTGGTTATACAAATAAGTTTTCACAAAACTGAGGGGGTTTGGATAATGCTCCAAGACCAAGTCACTCACTGCCCCTTGGAATTTCAAAAAGATTATCCTTGAGGGGGCCTAAAATCATTGGTTAATGTAGATGATGCAAAGAAACAGTAGAAAATGTGCAACATCACTATAAGTTGGAAAATTTCATATTTACTGAATGCATAGAAAGATATGACTTGGTAGCTAAAATTACACAAGTATCCCAAAAGGCTTAGGTCAGTTTTAAGCTTCCTGTCCTAAGCCTTTTGGAACACATTGTATATCAGAATATCACTGTCTTTCATAAACTAACAAATGACACCCACATATTAAAAATCCTAAAACATGCACAACAATTGAACAAATAAATTAGCCCGGAACTAGGTTATTTTGCAAATTGAACCATTTTCCACAAGTTCCCCAACAGAACAACAATTCTTGAATGTTTAAGAACAATGGTTTTTAACAAATGTCACTGTACCAAACACTAATAATCACCAGACTACCTCGAATGAAAAAAAAAAACCTTCAAAATGTTGCAGGGGGAAAAGTGAAAAAAAAAAACAACAATACTGGTCCTTGGATTCCCTCTATTAAAGAATTAAAACTTGCACACAATCAAGACCTAAGGAAGAAATTAAATCTTTTTAGAAATAGGACAAAGTATGTGTAATCACTGTCATCCTTTCTGCTGCTGGAGTTGTTTCAGTGATGCTTTTGTTGAACTTTTGGAAGATGAGAATACAATCTAATACTCTTAGTCAATTACAAAAACAAAGAAATAAACAAACAAAAAACCCCAAACACTTCTCTCCCCCTGCCCCTCCCCCCCCGCCCCCGTCAAAACAAAACAAAAAACCCTCCAGTTATTTTCTTTCTGGAAAATAGTCTTTAGAACATTCATCATCAAAGAAAAATAACAAGATAGCAAGTGCTCCAAGATCATTTCTATTTGAACTCTATTAAGATGAGAATGAAATAATAACAAGAACCATAATAGCAGCACTTGCTGAGGGAATTTCCTCAAGCCAATGAAATTACAGTTCTCCAAGCCCCTCCCCAAACAAAACACAACAAAAAGAACCCTGAATTCAAAAACACTTAAAAGTTTGCAAAACACTTTACAAACATTATCTCATTTAAGCCTCACAACAATTCTAAGAAAAAAGCACTAAAAGTATTAATGCATACTGATTAGTGACCGTATATTAGTCATTGGCATTAAGGTTCAGAGAGGGTAAGTGACCTGCCTGTAGTCACACAGCTATTTATGTCTGAGGTGAGATTCACAGTCCTCACTGATTCTGTATCTAGCATTCTCTCCTCCATGCCATTCTGTGTTTAATAAAGTATGCAATTGCATCTGTGTAATTGCACTAATTGTAGGCAGCTAGATGGCTCAGTGGATAGAGTTAGCACCTGGAATCAGGAAAACATGAGTTTAAATCTGGTCTCAGACATTCACTAGATTTGTGACCTAGGTAAATCACTTAATGTCTGTTTGCCTTAATCTGCTGGAGAAAGACAAAGCAAACCACTCCAGTAACCTTGTCAAGAAAACCTCAAGGAATCAGAAAGAGTGGGACCTACAGACCAACAGAACAAGAGTTACACTAATTAGTTACATCATATCCCTAGGAAAAAAACACTTTCCCTTGAAAACTCTCCCCGCCCCCCCCCCCAACTTATAACAAATGTCTCCCTGGAGGGGTTCCATATAGAATAATGACGTTCTAATTTCCAAAGGCCCAGAAGAGGCTGGGTTAGAGCTCTCAGCCAGAAGGCTGAGGGCATCACTTCCTGACTGCAATATCAGAGAGCTCACTACCAGTTGCTACTTCAAGAGTAGCTTCTCCACCTCTAACTTCCTCCCCTTCTCAAGAACAATAGCAGAGTTTCTAAAGCAGGCTTCCTTAAAGGAAAGCAACCAATCCCTCCACCTCCCTAGCCTTCCCCTCCTTCTCAGGTCTTTTCAAAGGAGAGATGAATGAAGATTTGTCTTTGTTGACTCACCTCAGCAGGCATGGGTGGGGCAGATCACTTCCCCAGGTCCATCAGGCCTTTTTTTTTTTTTTTTTCCTCTTTGAATACCTGATTGTCCTTCTTGGCACAGCCTCATCCCTTGTCCTGAAACCTACTCCAGACCAAGACTTAGTTCTCCGTACCTCCAGCAGGAAAGAATTATTGAATCCTGGTGCCATTTCTCTGGGAAAAGGCTAAAAAACACCAGTAGAAGCTAACCACAGGTTTCAAGCACTTCCGTATGTGAATCCCCTGGGAGTTGGGAGCTGCCAATAGGAAGCCAAAGAGACAGTTGTGGCCCTGGAGAGGCTGAGTAAACAAGCATTCTCCCCTGAGCTTTGCTGGATGAACGGGGCTGCTTCTCTGCAGGCTTCCACAGAACCTGCTTTTTAATCTCTTTTCTGAGAGCCTTAAATGTCTCTCTAGTTTGGATATCAGCCAAACTATCCAACCTCTTCCACAACTCCTCTTTTCTTTTGAAAAGCCTTTTAAACTGAAGAAGGTAGGATGGAAGAGGATGGCTCTGTGACTTTCATATTTTTCCTTCTCTAAAGTTTGGAGGTGAAGAGGGTGGAATGATTGAGAATCCCCACAGGACATCTTCATTTCTCTGGCAGATGGGAGGGAGAGAGCACCAGGCAGAGCCAGGAGTAGCAGCATCTGCTCTAACTAGCCTGGGCTGAGGGTGAGCAGGCACCATCAGGGCCTCATCATGGCATCACCCCAGAAGCAGAGCTCCTTGTTATATATGAGTTCTCATTTACATCTTGAGATGCAACATCAGGGATTTTTCCTGGAACTTTTCTTGCTCAGAGAATTTCTGGCCCATATTTTCAAGAACCTCTTTTAGAAATGAGCTATATTTCAGAGAGCAGAATGGTATTTGGGAGGTGTAGCAATTGGGAAGGGGAGGACTAGATCAGTTTGATTTTGATGGAGGAGGCTAAAAAGGGTTAATAGATAACCTATCAACTGTAACTAAAAGGGTTAACAGAGAACCCAAGACTAAGGTTTGTGCTCTTATCAACAGAACTGTAACTAGAGGGTTCGATCCCTATCAACCAATACCAGCAACAGAAACAGTAACTAGGGACCATTAAGCACGAATAGCCATTAATATTCCTAGATGATCGCATACTTAGAAACCAGATCTTAAGTAAAGAGATATCAAAAATAGAGAGACCCTCCTGATTCTGATGGGTTTAAATATGTCTTTAGGAACATGCGCAGAAAGAAATAAATGTGTCCTTAGGTTCAACTTATGACCTGTAAACTCCAAAAACACACCTCCAAGGAAAAAGGGACCTGACTCAGGGGTTGTCTTAGGACCCCAGGAAGTCCAAATTAGGATAAGACCTCCCATGAACCCCCAACAAGAAGGACACTAAGATAATGAGGAAATAACCTACTTTTCTCACTATAAATACAACTATTTTCCTCTCCCTATTGGCTATACTTATCTCCTTGGTGCTCTCCCTGTGGCCTCAGAGTATTTTAATAAAACTTGGGAAACTGAGTCAGTGAATCTTTGGGACCCCTCACGATCAATTTATTTATTTATTTACTTATGTATGTGTTTATTTATGTATTTATTTTTATGTGTTTATTTATTTGTTTGTTTGTTTATTTATTTTTGGTGAGGCAATTGGGGTTAAATGACTTGCCCAGGGTCACACAGCTAGTAAGTGTTAAGTGTCTGAGGCCTGATTTGAACTCAGGTATTCCTGACTCCAGGGTCAGTTCTCTATCCACTGCACCACCTAGCTGCCCCCCCCCCCCCACAATCAATCTGATCAATTAAACCCACCCCTACTTCAAGTTTGATGTTAGGTCTATGTTTTGAGATATATCATTTCATTTTAAGAGGTCTTCACATAGCTTCTCAGGGAGCTCTAGCAATGAGGAAAGCCTTGAATTTGAGAGATTCAGGAATATGATGGAGCCAGCTCTAACCAGGAAAAAGTAGATTGTAAAATTTCCAGCATTTACATCTGGGAAATCAGCCAATGCTATAAATCAGGAATTGATTTATTGTTTTGTTAATTGTCTATAAAATAAAGTGACATAGGATATGTTAATGCTAATGTTAATGTTAATATGATAATGCAGATTAAATGTAAAATTTTATCTAGCCCTCATTTCTCCCCTCCCCACAACCCCCCCCCCAACCCATAGTTAAATATTTACCGGCATACCCGTGGCATAAGATCCATAAGTCTGACCAATGAGTCCACAGTGTTGGGCAACATTCTTGCAAGATTTTGCTAATCATTGTCTCCTTCTATAAACTGGGTCCATTAATAATAATTATATTCAGCTCATATTTCAGATATACTATTGTCAAATATTATTAACTTCCTATGCTCTCCTAGGTACTGGAGATACCCAGACAAACACAAAAGGGAGTAGTCTCAAGGAGCTTCCAAGCTCCTGGGGTGGGGGTGGGGATAACATGTAGCTGATCAGTTGCTTTTCAGTCCTGTGCAACTCTTCATGATCCCATGTGGGGCTTTCTTGGCAAAGATACTGGAGTGGTTTGAAATTTCTTTCTCCAGCTCATTTTACAGGTGAGGAAACTGAAGCAAACAGGGTTAAGGGACTTAAGGTCAGATGACTAGTAAGTGTCTGAGACAGGATATGAACTCAGGAAGATATGTCTTCCTAACTCTGTGTCTAGCACTCTATCCACTGTACCACCTACCTGCCCATTACATGTAAATAGATAAGTTGTAACAACACGCAAAGTCATCTTGGATAGCACTAATAACTGGAGGTTATTAGAAAGACTTCTTCTAGGAGGTAGCATCTGATTGGGGTGGAAAGGTTTGTAGGCTTAAAGAAAACTAGAAAGGATTTTTGGACTCTTTGTGGACTTTGTAAACTCTTGGTAAAAAGATTCCCTCTGCTATTATTACTGTTGTTATTTAATTCTCACTTGAATTCAATAGTGTTCAGATAGAAAAGGACCCAGGGGCAATTACTATACTGTTATTTTTCTTTTATTTTACTTATTCTGAAGACTTTTTCAGGAAGACAAAATAATTGGTATTGGTATTTTTTTTTTGGTTGGGGGAGGGGTTGACTTTTTGGTCTGTTTTTGGTAATTGACTCAGTGTTGAGATATAAGCTCATCTTCTCTAAGTTCAACAAAAGCTTCTTTGGAACAACTCCAGAAGTAGACAGGATGACAGTGATGATATGCACTTCATCCCATTCCTATGTGGTTTTAATTTCTCTATATTTTGAAAGCTTCCTTTAGAACCTGAAGGGAATTTTCTAGGTAACTTTCCATTTTCCATCCACAGCTCTGCTTGGTTTCTACTCCAGGGAACATCATACCTCCTCCAGGGGAAGCTGATCACCTGAAATCTCATCATCATTCTGATTGACTCAGTTTTTGATACTTAACACCTCTCATCTCCCACTCTTGCCTCTCTCCTCTGATTGGAAGGCTGGAGGGTGGGAGTAATAAACTCCTCTTAAAGCCTTCCTTTATAGAGGGCTTAGAACTTTCAGAATCTTGCAAGTAACTTTCCATTTATCAATAGCTTTACTTGGTTTTGACTCCACAGAACATACATTATATTGCCTGGTTCCCCCCACCCCTTTCATCTTCCTTTTGTGTATTGTCTTTCCCCTATTAGATTTTAAGCTCCTGAGGACAGGGACTATTTTTCTTTTTAAAATTTGTATCCTCAGCATTTAGCCCCATGCCTGGCATATGGTGGGTGCTTAATAAATATTTATTGAATTGTAGAACTAGGGATTTCAAGGATCAGGGAAAGGATGAGAGAAAGAAGAGACAGTCTAATAAATGTAACCTAAGAGGCCAGTATGGATTTATGCTGCTGGACAAAGTTCTATAAACACACTAAGAAACAAAGAAATTCTGTGCTGAAAACACTGGCCTCAGTGAAGCCCCAAAGTAAATATCCAAGCAGAACAGGTGTCAAGGGAGTTTCACACAACTGGTGAATATATCCTTAGTTGTAGTTTTTCTCCCTAGAATGACCTCAACATTAGACAATCTCTAACTGTAGAATTATTCTCCCTTTCCTTTTTGTAAATGAGCTAAAGGAAAAGGGGGAGGGAGAGCAATAGGAGTTTGGGTATTGGGGGAGGAGATGTACAAATTGAGGAAAAGGGAAAAAGAGGGAACTAAGGTGTTAGGGATTAAATATCTGACCCCCAGTTGTGGGAGTTCTTACATCTTAAAAGTAGAGAAGGAAATGTTTAACATACTTAAAATACATACATACATATATATATATATGCATACATACATATAAAGATATACACATATATTCATATACATATATACACACATATTTAATATATACATAGAAATATATACATGCATACATATATACACATGTGTATATCTCTATCATCTATATCTATCTACCTATCTACCTACCTACCTATCATTTATCTATCATCTATCTATCTAATCTTTACCAGATCTCATTGGTGTAGCTCTTCCTTTCATCAGCAAAAGTCACAACCTTTCATGCCAGCAGCTGGTAGAGAAGAGAGTTGGATTAGAATCAAGAAACATAGCTTTGAATCTTGGCTTGAATACGTATTAATTGTGTGACCATGAACGACTCACTTAATTTTGCTGACTCAGTTTCATTCTTATAAAATAAAGACTAGATAATCCCTAAGGTTCCCTTCTGACACCAAGTCCTATAATCATTCTTCTCCCCTTCAATTTTTGTCCATCTTTCTTTGCCTTGTATGTGCCCTGTAAATCTTGCTCTGGTCCTTTGAATATTTTGAGGATACAAACTCAACACCTGAGCTCTCCATATATAACCCCTCACTCTCCCTACATGACCAGCCCCCTTTCTTTTCTGGGCATACATATCTTTCCTTAAGGACCTCTTTCCCATAGTTTCTCAGGCTGAAGGCATCACTAGCAATGAGCTGCCTGCCACCTGCTTACCTCTTCCAGTTCCCAACATCAAAAAGAGATTTTGAATGAGAGAGCTTCCTAGCATGATTCAAATCACACCATGCAGTGCAAAGCTCACTCTAGCTACATAAAAGGCCAGCTCTGAAAATTGTCCTAACAATCCTCATTAGGATTGTCCTAGGGCCTGTTGGAATGACAGCATGACTATGAGAGGAATGACTGCAGATGGCCAGGATTTGGAGACCAGACAAGCCTCAGAGGGCGGGAAAGAGCAGTCTTAAGGGAGGTTGTGTCAACAGGGAGTTGGAAGAAGTGCAGACATGGAGACAGGTGATATCCGAGGCAGAACAAGGAAGCAGCCTAAAGTCTTGACAGTTGAGTGAAATAAAGGGTCAGAGGAGTGTGGGAGTCATGAGACAAAAGGCAGAGGTCCCAGCGGGCTGACAATTGTCATTAGAAATCTCCAGCAGCATGTAGCCAAGGGGACTGGGCTTCTGGACAGCACTCTGGTCTCTGGAAGGTTTAGAGAGAAGGAGCAATCAATCAATCAACAAGTATTTAGGAGGTGCCTACTATGTGCCAGGTACTGCACTAGGGCCTGTGAATACAGACACAAAAGCAAAACAGTAAAATATCTTCAATGAGACTATAATCTAAACATGGATGAAAAAATGTATAGGTAGATACCTAATGGATAAGAACATACAAGGTAATGGCAGATAGGTGGGGAAGGCATAGTTATCTAGGGGAACAGGAAAGGTTTCATGTAGAACTGAAGGAGGGGGCAGCCAGGTGGTGCAGTGGATAGAGCGCTGGCTCTGGAGTCAGGAGGACCTGAGTTCAAATCTGGCCTCAGACACTTGATACTTACTAGCTGTATGACCCTGGGCAAGTCACTTAACCCCAATTGCCTCTCTCTCTCTCTCTCTCACACACACACACACACAAAAGAACTGAAGGAGGCAGTGGTAGGCACAGCCAGTTCAAAGTCTGATGGAGTAGATGGAGGACTATGTATGAATTAGAGAGGTCACTGTAGTATGCGTGAAGAAGAGTAGTATGAGACTGCAAAAGTAGCTTGAGGTAAGGTTGTGAAGGACTTTAAAAGGCAAACAGAGACATTTTTATTCGAACCTAGAGTTAATAGATAGACAATGAAATTTGTTGAATAGAAGAGGGATTTGAGCTAACCTGCCCTTTAGGTAAATCATTTTTGGCAGCTCTGTGGAGGCTGAATTGAAAGGGAAAGACTTAAGGAAGTGGGAACAAATAAGTCAATGCAATATTGCAAGGCCTGAAGTAGAGGTGGAACATGTTTTATGGGGGAAATGGTATTACCTTAAGCCAACACTGTTGGACCTAAACTGGGCTCCCCTGAGTCACTTCTGCTGAATCCTGTGGGCTCTTTCATCTCTATAGGATGATATAGCAATTCCTTGGTCCCACAGGCAGTGGGATATGTTGAAGATGGTTGGCCATTAAACCAGGAAGTACTTCTCTCATTCAATAGATTTTAAAAGGAGAAACAACTTCCAATCTCTTTCTTTGGGATTTCCTGTGAAGGGACAAGAGCAGCTAGAGCAGATGCATGTCTCAGTGAAACTAAGTCAGTTTCTCAAGGCCTGGCTATCTCTCCTGCTTTATATTTATTTCCCTAAGTATAGGTGACCAAATTATAATCCAAAATCACCACGTACTGAATCCAGCTTTAGCAGCACCTTAGTGGAAAAGGGCAATGTTTTCAGGCCACCTGCTTGGGCTATGTTGAACTCTAAGATGAATATATCCTAACATTTGCAAAACATTTCACATGTTATCTCATTTCAGCCACAAAACAATCATGCGAAGGAGGTGCTATTATCATCTCCCTTTTGTGGCTAGGGAAATAGGCTGAGAGATTAAATAAATTGCTTAGAGCCACACACCTAGAGAGCATCCGAGGGAGGCACTATCCTTGCTGACTTCAATTCCATCACTCTCTCCATTAAAGGACATATTATCCCTGATGTCAAGGACTGACAGCATGCAGTAGTGGGAACTCTGCTGGATTTGAAAGCCCAGAAATCCTGGGGTAAAATCCCTGAAAGAGAATTGGGAGGCAGCATGTACCAGGAAAGTCAAACCACCATCACTACCACTACCGCCATCTTCCCTCAGACCCCAAGAGAGACAACCCAGGACCCTGAATCTAAGAGCTTCAAGAGCAATTCTTCTGGTCTGTTGATCTCAGATAACATCCGGAGGAAGCAACCTCTTTAGAGATGTATCCTGGCAACTACTCCTACTGGTACCATAGCCACACTATTGGAGACAAAGACAAGACAACTTTTTCCTCCAAAGTGCTTGACCCAGTCAGATAGTTCAACATCAGAAACCATTAGGATTTTATCAATAGAAATAACCATGAAGGAAGTGCCATTTGCTTTGCCACTGCACCCCAAGGACCATGGGATATGTCCATCTGACTTACCGCTGAATATTTCCATATGTCTTGTCTCTGTCTTTAGAATGTGAGCTTCATGAAAATGGATACTGTCTTAGTTTTTTAAAGTATTACCAGCACTTTGCACAGCATTTTATACATAATAGCATTTAAGAAATGTTTTTATTCATTAATTCATTCATAACTCTAGGCAAGTCCCATAACTATAACTTCTCTGTACCTCAGTTTTCTACTCTGCAAAATAAGGGCAACATTACCTCACTGGGTTGATGTATGGCTCAAATGATATAATGTATATAAAAGTGCTTTGCAAATCTTAAAATTGTAGAAATTTCAGTTATTACTAAGCAGCTTACAGTAAAGTTACAGTGAGGGATAGAAAGTTTGCACAAATATATATCTTCTTAAGAGCAAAGGAAAAATGTTAACAAATACTCTAGGAAAATTTGAGAAAGGAGAGATTTCTTTGAGCTGGGGGATTGGAAGGCTGCATGGGTGGGAAGGAAGGAAGATAAAAAGGAAGAAACATAGATACAGGTGGCAAAACCGGGATCTAGACTCTGGAACTAAGGGATAAGGTGAGAGTAGGATTAGAAGCAAGACTCACTGAATGCTGAGCCATTGAACCACCTCCCTAGAGTTGTTACACACATACACACACACACACACACACACACACACACACACACACATCTCTCTCTCAAATCTATAAGCACATATTATAGATATACACAATAGACATATTTATATATTATATATACATACATATATGCAAATATGTATAAAGATGTACTTGTATGTATATATGTATATGCATGTATATATTTATATACATATGTGTGCATATGTGCAAGCATTTATTTATTTATTTTCCAGGAATAAAGCAGGACCTGGGGGTTGTATTCCCAGTATGCACAGCTTAAATGTTAGAGAGATCCAAGATTAGGGAGCTAAAAAGATAATTCCAGATTCATCTGAATGTTTAAGGACTATTGGATCTACCTCCAGGGAAAAAGTGTCTCTTGCCCCTTTCTTTACTCTTCTATTTTACATTTTCAAACTCTTTCCTCTTGTATCTTCACTCTTCTCTCAGTCCTCCCTGTACCTGAATCCCAGGAGAGTCTACTGAAAGCTTTTAGATGCCTCATATTCTAAGTGGAAGACCTCAGCAGAAAGTAATGCTCATTTGCCTCCTTTGACCCTAGTTTTTTGGTCTCTTTAATTCAGTTCAACTCCATTCATGCAGGCCCCAGATTTGTTTGCTTCACTTCTTCCCTTCATTCCCTACTCCCTAGCCATTTTCTACTCAAGCTCATCAACTTCCTTGCCACAGAGACAAGAGAAACAGTACATTGGGTAGGGCACTGGAATTAGAATTTAATCTAGGTGGAGCCAGATTAAAATCCTACCTCAGATACTTTTGAGGTATAGTATCCCAAGTCAGTCACTTAATTTCTCTGTGCCTCAACTTTTTTATCTCTAAAATGAGGGTATTGGACTTCATGATTTCCAAGGCAATTTCCAACACTAAAATTATTATCCTATAAACCTTACCCAGAAGGTTATTCTCCTTTCATCTCTAGAATTTCTAATCTGAGGTTCTACTTTGCTGATTGATAATTATTTCACCTGGCCCACTATTTCAGCTAATGCACAGATGTGCTTCACTTTATTTCCCCTCCTAATCTCCAACTGCCTTCTTAGCTACCCACAAATGAGCATGGTCTTTCAATACCCACATCCCTTTATCCAATTATAGAATCATAATCAAACCAATTTAGATATTATTTACAGAAGGAGTATGTCAACCTACTTCCCTATGGCCCTAGTCAATTGTAATTTCCTGCAGCCAAATGCCTCTCCCCTTGGCCATCATTCCCTTAAGTGTGCTGACTCCATCTGTTAGAAGTAAGCTTGGAGGGGCGGCTAGGTGGCACAGTGGATAAAGCACCGGCCCTGGATTCAGGAGTACCTAAGTTCAAATCTGGCCTCAGACACTTAACACTTACTAGCTGTGTGACCCCTGGCAAGTCACTTAACCCCAATTGCCTCACTAAAAAAAAAAAAAAAAAAAAAAGAAGTAAACTTGGGGGGTGGGGGTGGAAACAAGATGATGCATCAGAGGTAGCCACCCACTTGAACTCTTTCAAAGTTCCCCTCCAAACAACCTTAAAACAATGCCCCAAATCAAATTTTGTAGTGACAGACCAAATAAAAGGTCAGAGTGAGACTTTTTCCCATTCAAGAACACTTAAGAGGTTTTTAGGAAAGCTCTTTGACACCAGGGGGAAAACCTGACTAGAGGATGCACACATACACATGAAGGCAGCAACAGTAGAAGCTTAGGGATCTCTCAGATCAGAGATTGTAAAGGGGTAAGAAAACTAATCAGAAAGAGATTACAGGGCATCTGTTGCTGACTAGGTACAGCTGGCACTGATTGGCAACTCTATTGGCAACTCATATGCATTTCTGGCTTTGATTCCAGGGCAAAAGGGAGTGCTTATGATCAGGTAAAAGGGAGTTGGGGCCCTGGTCACAGTTTCAGGGCCAAGAGGCTAACTAGTTTTGTAGCTGCAGGGGGAGCAGGGGCCCTTGTTGGGTAAAGACCAAGATTAGGAGAGTACTGATCATATCTCTTCTGGATCTTTCTACCTTAAAAGCACCAAAAACTTGAAAACCCTTAGAACTAGCTCTGAAAACAGCAGCACAGAAAAGTCTGAAGTTTGGAACAGTGCCTTCCCACCTCCATATGAATAAAGCTCAACTTTAACATGAAGTTCAAAGTCAAGAAGTAGCTTAGAAAAATGAGCAAGGGGCATCTAGGTAGCACAGTGAATAAAGCATTGGCTCTGGATTCAGGAGGACCTGAGTTCAAATTTGGCCTCAGAAACTTGACACTTACTAGCTATGTGGCCCTGGGCAAGTCACTTAACCCTCATTACCCCCCCCCCACACACACACAAAATGAGCAAACAGCAACAACAAAAATAACTTTACCATAGAACCTACTTTGGTGGCAGGGAAGACCATAATACAAATTCAGAAAGAAGACAATGACACTAAAATAGTTATAAGCAAAGCCTCAAAGAAAAATGTTAATTGGAAGAAGCTTAACAAGAATTCATGGAAGAGTTTTGAGAGAGAGAGAGAGAGAGAGAGAGAGAGAGAGAGAGAGAGAGAGAGGGAGGAGTGGTAGAAGAAAAAAATAGAGGGATAGAAGAAAATTATGAAAAGAAAATTAATAGCTGGTAAAAGAGGCACAAATAATACTGAAGGAAATGATACCTTAAAAAAAGGATTAATCTGATAGTTAAAAAAGGCAAAAAAAAAAATCAATAAGGAAAAGAACTCTCAGATAAAGCACTGGCCCTGGATTCAGGAGGACCTGAGTTCAAATCTGGCCTCAGACACTTGACAACACTGGGCAAGTCACTTGACCCTCATTGCCCCACAAAAAACAAACCAAACAAACAAACAAAAAACCCAACAACAACAAGAAGAAAACTCTTTAAAAAACAGAATAGGCTGGAGGAGATACCAAAAATCACTTAAGAAAAGAACTCCTTAAAAAGTAGAAATCGACAAATGAAAGGAAGTACAAAACGAATTAAATAAGTAATTACTTAAAAATTAGAATTGGGCAACTGGAAGCTATTGACTTCATGAGACATCAATAAATACTAAAACCCAGCTACTCTCTGCCTTTCAGGTTGGTGTTGGCCCAGAATGCCACTCTGACCAGCTAGGTGATAGAGGCTTCTCAACCGCCTTAGCTTGATATTGTAGCTTCTGGGTTTCCTTTTCTTTTTTTTTTCTTTTTTTCCTTTTCTTTTCCTTTTTTCAATGTATGTGACATAAAAGTGACACAGGGAGATGCTGACCAGTGCTGCACCAGGCTGAGGGGAAGGTCATGGCTTCAACACAACTTCCCTGCTTTCCATTAACTGCCAGCTTATCCAGAAAAGGTCTTTTTAAGAGCTGCCTAAAGGAGACTGCCTAGGGCAGAGTGTGAGACCATTTACTGCTGTTTACAGGCTTTGGCCACCTGACCTGGCATATCAGGACAGCACTATCTACAAAAGTCTCATCCCTAGCATCAGGTGGAAGGCTCTTTCTGGTGCTGTCATGGCAAAGAAACTTGCAGAAGGAAGGGAGTATTCCACCTGGATCAGCTCCAGAAGTTAGGAACTGGAAAATGAAATGGTCTGTTAACTGTACTGTCAGAATACATGTGGAAATGTGGCATTGAATCACTCTGTAAAAAGAAAAATGGACATTACCTCATTCATTCTTTACCTTGTTTTTTGCAAATAAAGTTTTATTTCTCTTGGGAAAAAAGAAACACTAAAATAAAATCAAAAGAATGAAAAAAAAAGAAAAAATGTGAAATCTCATTGGAAAAAGCAACCAACTTGGAAAATAGATCAAAGAAGGATACTTTAAGAATTATTGGGCTACCTGAAAGCCATGTTTTAAAAAAGGACCCTAAACATCATCTTTCAAAATGTTATCAAGGAAAATAACCCCTATATATCTTAGATCCAGAGGGTAAAATAGAAATTGACAGAATCCACTGATCATCTCCTGAAAGAAATCCCAACATGAAAACTCCTAGGAATATTATAGCCAAATTCCAGAACTCTCAGGTCAAGGAGAAAATATTGCAAACAGCCAGAAAGAATCATACAA
Source organism: Dromiciops gliroides (assembly GCF_019393635.1). Lineage (NCBI taxonomy): Eukaryota > Metazoa > Chordata > Mammalia > Microbiotheria > Microbiotheriidae > Dromiciops > Dromiciops gliroides. Next base: position 502,340,900 of record NC_057863.1, on the reverse strand, counting down.
AAATATCATGGAACCACAGTCAGGATCACACAAGATTTAGTGGTTTCCATGTTAAAGGAGCAGAGGTATTGGAATATGATATTCTAGGGGGCAAAGGATCTAGTATTACAACCAGCAGTCACCTACCTAGCAAAATTGAAGATAATCCTTTAAGAGAATAAAATTGATATTAAATGAATTAGAGGTGAATAGAAAATCTGAATCTGAAACAAGTATGAAGAGAAGCATAAAAACGTAAGCATGGAGGAGAAATCATAAGGGTTTCATCTGAGCTCCTCTTATTGTCTTATCATCTGTTTCAATATTGCTCCTGAGTCCTGTTGATTCTTCCCCTATAGCTAATAACTGTCCTCTCTCTCTCTCCCTCCCTCTCTCTCTCTCTCTCTCTCTCTCTCTCTCTCTCTCTCTCTCTCTCTCTCTCTCTCCCTCTCCCTCTCCCTCTCCCTCTCCCTCTCCCTCTCCCTCTCCCTCTCCCTCTCCCTCTCTCTCTCTCTCTCTCCCTCTCCCTCCCTCTCCTTAAAAGAAGAAGCTATGAAGAACACTGGATAGAATATTATACCTGTAGTCTGGAAGACCTGAGTTCAAAGCCCCCATCAGATGGTTAATGGCTGTGCAACCCTGTTCAAGTCATTTAACCTCTGTTTCCTCAGTTTATGAAAACAATAATAGCACTTACCTTACAGAGTTGTTGTGAGGATCAAAAAAGTATTCAGCCCACTGCCTGGTACATAGTAGGCACAATATAAATACTTATCCCTTTTCTCCTACAATTGCCTCCTTAATTCATACCCTTATTATCTCTCACTTAGATTCTTACAATAAATGGCCTGTGTTCTGCCTTTAGTTTCTATTGCTTCCAATCCATGTTGTCAGATTTATTTTCTTAAGGCTCAGCTCAAATCATGTCCTGTTTCTCACTATCCTTTGATGACACTTCAGTATGTACTGGACAAAGTAAAAACTTCTTACCCTGGAAGTTGGGACCCTGAAAGCTTTGAACCCCAGCTATCTTTCCAGACATATCTCACTAAAATCCTTCATATACCTTCCTCTCCAGGCAAATTATTATGATTATTATTCCCAGAATACACCTTATGTTTGTTTTAAATATAAGAGCAGCTTTCTTATAGTATCCCAGGATCCTATATTCTTTCATTGCCTGGAGTCTGAGAATGCTCTCACCATTAGGTAGGGTCTCAGGGTATCTCCAAGAGGCATGGCATCACAGTATCAGGGTTTCTCTTTACTGCTTTTTATTTGAGGGTATGTCAGATACCAAAATTATTTGCTATATTTCTGTCTCTCTCCCACCCCAAATCCCACCTCCCAATTGGGAATGTAAGTGTTTTGAGGGCAAATAATATTTAGTTTTTTTCTTTAATATCTACATGATTAACAGTATATCTGGACTATATTTGGCTGTTAATAAATGCTTGTTGATTGATTGATTGATTATGTTTTCGTAGCCCTCTACATTGACCTTTCTTCTACTCTGAAGTTCCTCTCCCAACAGCCCACAGTCATTAGTCAGAAGCACAACATTTCTAGATGAAACTGGTACTTTGAAATTGTCTTCTGGCTTCTGCCTTTCCCCCTAATCCCTCAGGCTTACCCATTCACAAGTACAAGACAAGGTGCTGGTTTCAGTGCCTGAGGCCTTTGGAAGGGAAAAAAAATAGCTAAGATATGCTAACAAATTCCTTGTCTAACTCTTTCAGTCTTTGGTAACACACACACACACACACACACACACACACACACACACACACACACAGAGTTTTAGGTTCTACTGTCCCCAGACCTTCAGTATGTCTGACCAATGAGATATTTCTTTCTCTGAGCTTGTTTATACCAGGCTGTCAGTTTAATTTTTTGATGTTTTATGGTCTTTAGCGGGCTGAGCCCAGTTTCACTATGTCACTTGCTAGCCTGTGTCTGTGATTATTTCTCTCTTCTCTCCTCCACCCCCTTTCAGTCTCTCGGCAATCTTCGACTCAAAGTGCTTAAACTTCTTATCCACTGGAGCCTGGATTACATCCAGGCCTTTCCCTCAGAGCTGCAGAGCTCCCCAAGAAGAAATCCAATGTTGCTTAAAAAAAGTGAAATCTTTATAGCTGGAAATATGGCACGATTTGAAGAAAGAGATGAACTAGTTGGCTTGAAATAAGAAGTGGCCTTATGCTATGCATGGCCAGATTTGATCTCTAGATGCCAAGAGATCCTGAACATCATCACAAAATATCATATAAGACGTGGCAACTTCCTGCTCTGAAACTTGAAAGTTGGTGGGGGGGCGGGGTTCCGAATGAAGGACCATCATTTTCTTTTGAGGTCAAGCTTCAGATATTTGCTCCGGAAATAATATAATTCTCCCTATCCATTACCAGGGCAGAGAGACTGGACTTTTGCCCCAGGGTGCTGATATCAAAGGGCAATGTGCTTCCTTCCTGCAGAGGTTCTCTGATATGTCAGCTCTCTGCCTTATGGTACTCCACTAGTTTCCCATCAATAGGTGATGCCCCAAGGGTACTATCTCTTTTTCATGGTCTTCCTTCCCCTAATACTGGATTCCTCTCCACTACCAACTTTGCCTCACTTCATTGTTGGTTAGGGAATAGATATTTACATGTCCATAATTTCCTAAAGGTGGAGGTCAAAGTGGAAGATGGGTTATTTTCTACTCTGTATCCAGGATGGATCACTTGCCCCAGTTGAATTATCCCTAGGCAGTAGAATTCTCCAGTTATGACCCTGGATAGACAATGATGACTCACATATGCATACATGTCATTCATTGGCTTTTGTCAACTATGAGCCAATGGAAACACTCTTAGGTATCTATAAGCTTACCCTGGACAACCAATGCCATTTTGCTGTAACAATGTTAATGCATTATAACCAATCTCCTCTATACTGTCATGAATCACTAGAGTTTTTAGCCGATTACCAAGCAAACTGGATGGTCAGCAACAATTTGAGCCAGCACTAGAGCCTCCATGGCAATAACTTCAGTATGCATTAGACTGCTTACTGAATATGCTTCAAAATTTGTCCTAGGGAAATAACTGCTTCCCTTAAACATTGTGTCACCTATCACTAGGTTTTTTCAGGAATGATTGATGACATTAGGCAGGGTATGCCTGCATGTTGTTACTACATAGGTGAGTTCATAGTTACTTCATGCTTCCATGAAAAGTATTCAATGTTGTAGTAAATTCATAGTAGTTTTAATAATATCAAGTCTTAAGTGAGATAGGAGGAAGGCACACTTCAGTCTCTGAAATATATTTGTTTCTGGAAAGTTGCCTCCATGGTAATAGTCATTTCATTTTGCCTTTGTATGTTATTATAACTTGAAGAAGTATTACCACAGGAAAACACTCTCCACTGGAATCAGTGGACAATTTGTGCTAAAGGCAGACTCAAGAGTGTTGCCAGTCCTATGATTTGGTAAACATTGAATTGATGCACTTTGGTTAAACATTGAATTGATGAAATGATGCCCAGGGCTCATTGGATAATTCAGACAATTTGATCAGTTTCCATATCCTTCATAACAATACTTTCCATTTCCCAGGCTGTGCCCTAATTTCATTATCTTTCCATCTCTTCTAACCATCTACCACCACTAGGTCATAGACATTTATCTTGGAGCCGGGAACAATCCAGATTCAGTCCTTCAAGCTTTGCCATCTCTCCTTCTTCCTCTCAACTCCCAAACTCATTTAGATCATCCCAGACCCTCCATCTTTAAATGTAAAATATGCAAATTGATCTGGTCTCTTTTTCCAGGCCTATACTAAAAACTTCATGCTTATGATAAATGCAGATCAATTATAATAGCATCCCATTAGCTCTCAAAGTTCCAAATTCCACTGAGGGAATTTACTTAGATCAAGGGCTGCCAGAAAATGGTATAGGTTGAAATGTTAATCTTTTTGCTTTTTCCAATAGACCTTAAACATCACACCTATTCCTCATTAATCCTATGTTTATATTACAGTACCAAGAAGTGTCAAGTGTCAGATGAAGGAAAGAGACAAATAAATAGAGATTATATAGATGCCATTGGAACAGGATTGTGTAATACACTGAACTCTGCAGTATATTGTTGGTGTGGAATGCTTTAAAAGAGTTAACATAAGGTTGTCCAGAAAGGTATACAGGTATCATAGATTGTAGTACAGTTATGCTTCTACAAAGAATTGGCCAAGTTGTGTGAGCTATTGGCAGGTATAGGACTTGGCAAGAGTTGGACCTGTGTTTTATAGATCAAAGACAAATAAATTAAATCAAATACACATTTACTAAGTGTCCCTCGCATCCCAGATACTAATCTAAGTGCTAGGAGCTCAGAAACAAAAATCAAAAAGCCTCAAGGAGCTTACCTTCTACTCAAGAGATACTACAAGCACACAGATAAGCAAATATCAAGTACTCCCAACCAAAATTAATTTGAATCATTATTAAGAAATAGATTAGTCTGCGACTCTGGAAACCAGGAAAGACCTGTGTAATAATGGGCATATGAAGGAAAGTAGGGGTTCCAAGAGCCAGAAATTAAGAGTGTGACAGAAAAAAGGAGTATATGACAGGCATGGGGACAGGCTAAATAAAGGCACAGGGATGAGAGATCACATGTCATCAGTGAGAAACAGCAAGTAAGAATTTTGACTGGGGAGGGGCAGCTAGGTGGTGCAGTGGATAGAGCACCGGCCTTGGATTCAGGAGGACCTGAGTTCAAATCTGGCTTCAGACACTTAACACTTACTAGCTGTGTGACCCTGGCTAAGTCACTTAACCCCAACTGCCTCACCAAAAAAAAAAAGAAAAAAGGAAAAGAATTTTGACTGGAATAAAGAATATGACATGTGGAAGGGTGGGACAATTTTTGTTTTTTAGGTATAAGACAAGTTGAGTCTGGCTTCCTTATTTACATCATTTACATTGAGGAAGAGACAGGGAATAGTTAGCGGACAAGTTGAAAATAGGGTTAAGGCCAATATAGCATTGGCATCAGAAAAAAATGACAGGGACAGCTAGGTGATGCAGTGGATAGAGCATTGGGCCTGGAGACAAGAGGACCTGAGTTCAAATATGGCCTCAGACACTTAACACCTACTAGCTGTGTGACCCTGGGCAAGTCACTTAACCCCAATTACCTCACTAAAAAAAAAAAGAAAAAGAAAAAAATGACAGACCTGAAAGGTGGGCAACTTATGCCAACGAAGTCTCCATGGAAGATGCAATTATTTAACAAGGTAGCTGAATGTGTCTGGATAGGACCATCCTTGGTGTAGGTGATAATCATTAACCTTAAAAGAATTTCATCTCCTAAGGAGCCTCAATTTTCATTGCACTACATTGTCTTAAGTGCCCTTGGTCTGAGGGTCCTCTGAGCCTGGAAAAAGGAAGATGTGTTCAGGGACTTTTCCAAGTTCTTGATACGTGAAGCCTTCTGCATCTTTGGGGTTCTCATTTGAATTATTCCCCAATTTGAAGGACCTTAACATCAGGGTAGAGAATAAAAAACTGAGCTTGGCATAAGGTGAAGGGTAATCTCTTTATCTTTGCCTGTTTCTCTGATGACATAATGTTGGAACATTTTTTCAAAATGCTTTTCTATGCTACCAGTCACAAGGTTAGTTCAGGATGAAGAGATATAAGAATCCACTTGCCCCCTCTCTTTCTCCTGATTCCATAGCCTTTAGTCAATCCCCAAACTGGCTACAAAAAAATGTCCCTGAGGATAAGCAATGGCATTGCTGGACAAGAAAACTCAGGACACAAAAGAGGTCCTCAGAGGACCAGCCTCCAAACTTGGGGGCCTCAGCCAGAATGCCAACAAAAATTAGAATAGAAAGAATGAGCCAGCTCCTCTGCCTAGGTTTTGCCTAGCTCATTTTAATAATAGTGACAGTGTATTGTTCAGTCATGTCAGACACTTCATGACCCAGTGAACCATAGAACACCAATGCTGTCCATGGGGTTTTCTTGGTAATGATATTGGATGGTTCGCCATTTCTTTCTCAAGGGGATTAAGGCAAACAGAACGTTAAGTAACTTGCCGAGGGTTAAACAGCTAGTAAGTGTCTGAAGCCAGATTTGAACTCCAGGCCAAGTGTTGGAGTGTACGCTGGAAATATGCACAGAAAAATAGATTTTGCTTCACCTTAACTGAGTATTTATACAATACTTACTGCATGCCAGGTACTGTGCCAAGAACTTTACACATATGATATAATTTGTTCTTCACAACAATACTGAGAGGTATTATTAATTTTATTATTATTATTATTATTATTTTACAGTTGAGGAAACTGAGGCAAAAAGAAGTTAAGTGACTTGCCTAAGGACACAGATACTTACAATTAGTAAGTATCCTCCCTCTGAGGGAGGGTCTGAACTATTTTTTTTTTTTGGTAGGACAATGAGGGTTAAGTGACTTGCCCAGGGTCACATAGCTAGTAAGTGTCAAGTGTTTGAGGCCAGATTTGAACTCATGTCCTCCTGAATCCAGGGCTGGTGCTTTAACCACTGTGCCATCTAGCTGCCCCCCAGGAGGGTCTAAACTTTGGTCTTTCTTACTCCACCCTACCTAGTTGCCTCTATTTTTCATTCTGGAGCTTAAGCAAACCCAGGCCTTCAGGTTTCAGTCCAGAAAGACTTTCAATAGTTCCAGTTGACCAGCATCCTGTTTACATGTCTGAGACGCATTCCCCTTTCTACTCTCTGATGGCTGGTCCACAAGTGGAAGGGAATAGATAGGAATTTGTCTGACTTCCTTTACTCTGTGTGTGTGTGTGTGTGTGTGTGTGTGTGTGTGAGATTTGAGCTGGCTGCTAGTGTTCTCATTAGGAAGAACACTTTTTACTAGGCAAAGTTAATACAGTTCAACAGGAAATTTCTATTAACCTAATTTGATTTTCCTATCACATTATTAAGATATTAGAGAAAATGATTAATAATAGAGGATCCTACAATGTGACAAATCTTCACTCAGAAGAAAAGCTCATACAATAATACTAATCCCTTGATATAGGATGACATCTCTTCTGGAACTGAATGAAAACATTCCAAGGAGGGTCTGTTAATGTCGAACACATAAAAAGCATTTATTATATGCCTAATACATTCAAGGAGTGACCTACATTGTGAAGGTTCAGCCCCTTGGCAGGTCCTAGGTTTTCCCTGGATTGGCAGACCTATATCCATTCACGATGTTCACTTGTCCGTTTAGCAGACATTGAGTCTATGTTCTGTGCAAGACCCTGTGCAAGGTGCTAAGCATTTTGGCTAGATGAACGAGAACAAATTCTTGATCTCAAGGAGCTTGCTGTATACTGGAGGAAATAAAAACAAATGCAAAAATAAGTATAACACATGAATGAATGTGAGGAGGCCCATATGAATCCTACAAAATTGTTCAGGGTTCAGAGGAAGGGCAGGTCACTGGGGAGTGGGAAGAGGGGAAGCATTAACGAGAGTCCCTGGTTGGAGATTTCATCAGCAAAATGATTTAACAGATATTTTCAAATGACCTGTGATGTTGATGGTTTGGATTGGGGTGTGGGGAGACACAGTGGAGAAAAGGAGAATTGTGCCAGTATTTCTGGGATATAACTCTGTGGTTGTAGGGTGTAGGTGGGAGAAAGCAGTGCCTCTACGCCTAGGACAAAGACCACATATATGATGACTTGAAGACTGAGTAAGGAACATAATTCAAGTGGCCCATTTGTATACGTCTCCTTCACTAGTCTGTCAGTACCTGAAAACTGTATTATGATTTGGACTACGGCATTGTGTTTCCCCAAAGTTCCGTTAAATGCTACATGGGAAGAGCAATACATCGGTAACTATAAACATATCATCTAGGATTATTTTATCAAAGATTAAAATGATTCGAAAGTTAGCAGATCAGGGATCCTGAGATAATGGACCAGAGGACTGGCAAATTTTGAAGATAGAGGGGAATCTTAGGTACAAAATTCCAAAGTCTTTTTTCATCTTTTTTGGAAAGTATGTATGAGAAAATTATTAATAATAGGGGATTTGGGACTTCCAACCCCCCCCCTCCCCCTGCAGAGAGACTGGCCTGACCTTTCTTAAGGTCAGCCCAGAGTCAGGAAGTTACCTCATTCAAAACCACACCTACCTGAAAGCTGTTCCCATCAGAGGATCTGTTCTCTGGGCTCTGGCCTCAACATGACTGCGCCTGCAGCAAGCTTGCATGGACACTTGCTCTTTTGGTGCCAGAACTTGGTGAGTGCAGACGCAGTCCTCTAGGGTTCCCCATTTTCTCTCTTCTCTTCTATTTCCTAGCTAGGCTTTCCTATCTTTCTGAGCCATGTGCGCTCTCTTTACTAATACTTAATATGCTTAATGCCCCCAAACTGGTGCAGTAGCCTCTGATTTCTAAGTAACAAATATATGATAAACCCCAGCTAATTTTCCCTACACTTGGGACAGTAATAGGGCCACCACCTATAGTTTTATTCGGCACATATGACATCATTGTCCTCTCTTTTCCTCCTGGAGTTTCATAGCTAACCGTGTTTTCATGACACAGCTTTCTCATGGTTCTCTCCCTAATTACACAACCACTCAGTCTGCTTTGCTGAATTATAATCCATGTCCCTCTGCTTATATGTGGGTGTGCCCCAGAGTTCTAGTTTAGACCTTCTGTCCCTACAAACTCTCTCTATCTCTGTGATCTCATCAACTCCCAAGAGTTCAATTATCTCTATGCAGATGAATCCAAAATATACATATATAGTCCTCTTTTTTCTCCTGAACTACAGTCTCTCATCTTCAAATACATGCCCCATATGAACCTTAAGCTCATTATATCCAAATGGACATAATGAATATGGAATGAATTGGGTTTTTTTTCTACAAAAATTAATTTCCTATATCTGTGAGCGCATAACCATCCTTTATTCACTCAGGATCAAAATCTGAGTCATTCTGCACTTTTCCTTCTTTATCTTCCACATCCATTTAGTTGCCAAGTCTTGTTTATTTTTCCTCCACACTATTTATTGCATCTATTAACTTCTTTCCATTCACACCACACCCATCTTATTTTGGGGCTCATTTCTTATTGCTTAGACTATTATAATTGCCTCTTCCTCTTTTCAGCAAATTGCAGAGAAAAAATATATTAGAGACGTATTCCACTCACAAGGTGAGCCCCTTTATAGATGTGAATGGATCATTCTATACCTAATAAAATATGTGAAGCCTTGAATAAGTCATTTATATAGAAAAAGAGAAGCAGAGACAGTGCATTTTCAGGAGAAATAGACCACCTCTGGATCTTTTCCTTAACAATTCATTTTCATAGACCAACAGGAGAACCTCCTAACTTAAAAATAATGGGGAGGGGCAGCTAGGTGGTGCAGTGGATGAAGCACCGGCCCTGGATTCAGGAGTACCTGAGTTCAAATCCGGCCTCAGACACTTGACACATACTAGCTGTGTGACCCTGGGCAAGTCACTTAATCCTCATTGCCCCACCAAAAAAAAAAAAAAAAAAAAAGACTAACATTGGGGGCGGCTAGGTGGCACAGTGGATAAAGCACCAGCTCTGGATTCAGGAGGACCAGGGTTCAAATCTGGCCTCAGACACTTGACTAGCTGTGTGACCCTGGGCAAGTCACTTAACCCCCATTGCCCCGCAAAAAATAAAAATAAAAAATAATGGGGAACACTGAACTCTAGAGCTATTGGTTGATTATGAAGCAAATGTCCATTATCTGGTTAAAACCTAGCCAACAGAGCCAAAGATTTGAACAATGCATTGTATAGTCATGATAAATAAGGATGAAGTGTTTCATTAAGGGGACTTAGTTGTGAACTAGGAAGAGCTGTTAAAAGAAAAAGGCTAATTGTGGGGTGTTCTTTGTCTTGCCTGAAGGTGGTGAGCTTCAGAATCAAGGCCCTAAGGTAGCAGAATTGGAGAGACTTCTGCAAGTCCTAGGCTAAAGGTCTCTATTCTTTTTCTAAGGACATCACAGTACCCCAACCAAGGATTTCATCTATGCCTGAAGCTAGTAGTGGAGACATTTTAACTTGTGAGGAACAAGGATAGTTCAGTATGAAACTCTGTGCCCTATCAGAGGCAACACCAATTGAACAATCCATTTAGCAGAATTACCACAGCCAGTAGGGAGCTTTGAGAGAAAAATCTGAAATTGGAAAGCTTGTATAAACAAATGTTGAGAACTATCTTTACATGTAACATGTTCCAGAATTTTTAGTTCAAATTCTTGACTATTCATCTTTCACAAGAATGAACATATTCTGGTTCACACATATAAATCAGGGAGAGAGACCACTGTTCAAGGATATCAGTACATTTGCCTGGCTAAGATCCATTTTTAAAGGCAAGTTTGGAATGAGAAGATTCAGGCTGAGTGAGTCTGATGGCCAGTTCATTGAAACATGAGAAGAGGAATGCTTGGAATTGACAGGAATTTAAGAGGGTACATATGGAAAAGAAAGAGGGCTCTGAGCCTAGCAACTAGTTGTCCTGCAATTATGGGCTTCTCAGGGTTGGTGATATAGGATGAGCCTTGGAGTTTGCTTTTGCCACAGAGTTCTACATTATCTAGCCCAGCAATTCCTAAGTTGAAATAGAATAAGAAAACGTAAAGCAAAATAAGGGCATCCTGGGATTAGTTTGGTAGAGGTGAAGCAGATATTTTTATTTCTAAAATGTGACATTGGATCCAACAGGGTCCATGTTTTTGATATAATGGTCCTGTTGAGAACCCGTTGCCTCCGCCGAAATGTTGATGCCCAAGAAGAACCAAATTGCTATCTATGAACTCCTTTTTAAGGACAGAGTAATGGTAGCCAAGAAAGATGTCCACATGCCAAAGCATCCTGAGCTGGCAGAGAAGAATGTGCCCAATCTCCATGTCATGAAGACTATGCAGTCTCTAAAGTCTCGTGGCTCTGTTAAGGAGCAGTTTGCATGGAGGCATTTCTACTCGTATCTCACCAATGAGGATATTCAATATCTCCTGGATTACCTTCACCTGCCCCCTGAAATTGTGCCTGCCATGCTCCGAAGAAGTCATCCTGAGACAGCAAGGCCAAGGCCTAAATGCCTGGAGGGTGAACGACCTGCCCGGCTTACTCATGATGAAGCTGACAGAGACACATACAGATGAAGTGCTGCTCCCCCTGGTGCCGACAAGAAGGCTGAGGCTGGTGCTGGGTCAGCAACAGAATTCCAGTTTAGAGGTGGATTTTGTCGTGGATGTGGTCAACCTCCCCAATAAAAAGTGTAGAGATGTTTTGTATTGAATAAAATTTGGATAAAAAAATGGCTCTGTCTTGATCCCAACGATGCTTATCTATCTATAATTTCTTATGGTAGAGGTAATACATTGAATGGGAGATCAGGACAATGTACTTCTCAATTTGACTCAAAGAGGGGAGTGGGATGCTCATAATATGCTGCACTGTAGTGGAAACTCAATTCTAGGAATCACACAGGATAGGAGTTTTTACCCTGCAGTCCATGAACTTGGTTTTAAAAAATTATATATTTTTGATAACTACATTTCAATTTAATTGTCTTCTTTTGTCATCCATCCTGTGCATTGTATTTTCTACATTTAAAAAACTGAGAAGGGTGCATGGGCTCCACCAGAATGCCAAAAAGATCTATGCTGCACACAAAAAAAATGTTAAGAACCCCAGACCTAGGTGGGGCATTGCTGGGTGAGAGGGCATGCCACAGTGATATCTAGAGGGAGAGTTGGTCAGCATTCTTTTTTTTTTTGGTGGGGCAATGAGGGTTAAGTGACTTGCCTAAGGTCACACAACTAGTAAGTGTCAAGTGTCTGAGACCGGATTTGAACTCATGACCTTCTGAATCCAGGGGCGGTGCTTTATCCACTGCACCACCTAGCTGCCCCCTGTCAACATTCTTCCTCCCTGAGAGAAGGTGTTCTGAAAGACCTTGCATATAGATTTGAGGAAGAAATACCAGTATAGAAGGTCTTTAAATTCAGAACTTGATCTGAGATAGAACATATTTCAAAAGCACACACTTATATACATAAACACATTTGTGCACACATGCACAGATACATAAACACACACACAGCTTCCCTCCAGTATCCTAATGGGCTATCTTCATTCCAAAGAACACTTAAGGAAGGACCACACAGGCTGCAGGTTGAAAGATAATAAGTACAGACCCAGCTCGATATTGAGTTTGATTTGCCTCTTATTGGATTTAATAATAATGTCCAATTAATTCCATGTCCATTTCAAATCTGCAGTTGTAATTTCAAAGAGCAAATATAAGTGAGCTGCACTGGCCATTTTCCCAAAAACCAAGAGAGATTCTTATGATTTAATTGCCCAGTGTTTTCAATGAAAAAGCTACATGAAAGGAGACCAGGCTATTGAAGTGGAATGTCACCACATGGGGAATCAGAGAAAGCTTTATCATACCAGGGCTTGGTCCTCATTTATTCTTTAGAGGTCAGAAGGGCTGAGCTCTGAGACTACTGCCTATGTTGGGAGGTGAGATTGGAGCAGGAAGTGATTAAAGAGTAGATTTAGACATGAGACTTAGGCCAGTTCTATATATAGTCAAGAGAAGTGAATGCAGCTTGTATAGATTACAAAAATATAATGCTCAAGAACAAAAGTGAATTATTTGTACAAATGGCAACTTTCTACTTTTTCCTGTGGCTGAGGAAAAAGTGTCTTTATTCTTCTGTGGTAGCAATTCAAGTGCATAAGTAATTCTTTCTTTTTTTTTTTTTTTAGTGAGGCAATTGGGGTTAAGTGACTTGCCCAGGGTCACACAGCTAGTAAGTGTTAAGTGTCTGAGGCCGGATTTGAACTCAGGTACTCGTGACTCCAGGACTGGTGCTCTATCCACTGAGCCACCTAGCTGCCCCACATAAGTAATTCTTAAGCACCTACTATGTGCAATTCATTGTGGTAGGAACGGGGGACACAAAGGCAAAATTTGCATTCTATTGGGAGGATATAATATCAATTGCAAACTTTAAATTATTATATAAATCTCAGCTATAATAATTATTACATTCTGGGGCACCTAGGTGATGCAGTAGATAGAGTCCTGAGCCTAGACTCAGGAAGGCCTGAATTCAAATCTCACCTCAGTTCCTTGCTGGCTATCTGACCATGGGCAAGTCACAACCTCTATTTACTTCAGTTTCCTCAACTGTAAAGTGGGTTTAGTAATGGGACTTACCTCCCAGGTTTGTCATGAGGATGAAATGAAATAATAATTACAAAATGCTTAGCAAAGTACCTGACACATAGTAAGTCCTATAAATGTTACCTGTTATCATCATTCTCCTCACCATCATCATCTTGATGGTTATGATACTAGAATTGAAATTGGAGGGGCTAAACTGTGGGCTATATTGTCTTCTCCAAAACACATTGACACTTGATCATTTTGTATTGTATATCTCTTTCTAGTTGGTTCTTGTGTGTAAATTCTATCACCTCAAATGGATTGGAATCTCCTTGGGGGCAGGCAAGGAATATTCCATGCAGCCTGAATTGTTAACCATATAGTAAGGATTCTAGTCTACTATGTGCACATAGTAGTTTGTTGAATTGTTTAGTAATAGTCTTTTCAAGACAGAGTGGAATGCTGGGTATGAAGGAGGATATAGAACATCTCCATCCTAAGTCCAAATGGGAAAGCTGGCTCAAATGTATTTTAAATGTTTAGAGAAAAGTGCTAGGGAAACACAAATATGCCCTACTGATCACAGGAGTGTTGGCTCTGGCCAGATTCCAAGTTGAGTAATTGCATCCTGTCTACCAAAAAGCCCCCTGCAGTTCCAATCAGATATGGTACTTGGCTTCATTTCTCTCTTAAAACTTGTATGCTGATAAACAGTGGCTGCCTGCAAGGAATGGGGGAGAAGCCCTGGAAACACAAGGAATGATGGCAGAGAGGACAAGTGTGTCCCTGTGTTTCCTTTCATCCTTGCATCTGGAGGGTAAGTGCTTTTTCTCTCATTTTCACACGAGAGGTGACCATCACCATTGCCCAGTCGAGATGGAGGTGACAGGGAGCTGGCTCTCTTTGAAAAAGGTGAGGGCAAAAACTAAGGGGAGCCCTCTCCCGCAAGGAGCATGGGTTCTTGACTATCATGCATCTTTTTAGCTCTGAGGTCTTAGCAGCGGAGAAAGAAATGTAGAAGAATACAATTATTTGGTGAGTGGTGGACCAACTAGGTAGCCAAGTCTTGAAATACTAGCCATAAAGAGATTCACTTTTGTTTGAATTATTTACATTGTCCATCTAGTTCTGGTCACGAAGTTCCTCTATAAGAGAAATAAAGGGAGGGCCATGGAAGGATGAAGCAGTGGCTCCCCCCAAAACACTCACTCAGGGCCATTAAGAACAAGCTTTTCAATGATTTCTTCCTCTTGGCCCATAATGAAGTCAAATCGACTGCTATCGTCAGCAATAATTAATGAGTCCAATGGTTTTCTGCAGCTTCCAGGCCATTTGGCAGATGGCACTGTCGATTTACTATCAGGCCTGCCATTCCGGAGGCATCTCAAAGTGGTTTACATTGTGAAATCTGGTTACAAAAGGCTTTTCACTGCAGGCACTCCTTGGGTTTTGACATTCTCTATGTCACTTTTTCTTCCTGGGACTATGGCAGAAGAGGAATAACTGTGTTATGTTGTCAGAGTTCATTTTTTTCCTGCTCTGCAAGGTGAATAAAACAAGAAAACATATATGTATTTATACAGTCGTTGAGAAAATACATTGGTTAAGATAGATGGTGCTGTTGGAAAGTATGAGGCACCCAGTAACCCAATATCAAAAAGAAAGATTTATTTTGAAGGTTGGGACGTGTCCTATGAGCAGCATCCAACCAGGAGAGGCTAAAACACAGAAGTAAAGGGGAGAAGAAAAAAAAAGCCACCATGTCCGAGCAGAGACAAATGACTAGGGTATTAGCAAGAGCGAAGTAAACCCAGGTAAAAGTCTGAATTTAAAATAACAAATCAAGAATGGTATAAATAAGGCATTACAGGACCTGATGGAAAATACCTGCCATATCTTTCATCATCATTAGGGCTGGGTTGGAGCTCCTTGAATGGGAATTTTTTTATTCTGTTTTATTTTTTTAGCCTTCTCTTAAATTAATTTAATATTAGAGAAAGGGAATGAGGGTGTTAGACCCAACAAGTAGTCACATAGCACACTAAAATGTGCTCTGGGTATAAAGTAGATGCAGATGAGGCTCATATTACAAATAGTGACACATTTATATAGCACTTTAGCATTTACAAAGCACTTTCTTGATATGAACCTCTGAGTTATGGAGTTACTGGTATCCCAATAACACAGATGAGGAAACTGAAGCTCCAAGTGGTTAAGTGATCTGGTCTATTCATATTGTTAATGAGTCAGGATTTGAATCCATTTCTCCTAATTTCTAGGTCAGTGTTCTTTCTACTCCACAAAGTAACATTATACTATTCTCCCAAGTGTTGTAGGATTATGAAATCTTAGAGTTAGAAAGAGCCTTTATAGCCCTTCTCCTACAACCCATACCTGAGGATTAATTCCTTATATGACATACCCAATAAGTGGTTATCCAGCCTTTCCTTAAAGTCTCCAAGTGAAGGGAATTTACATAACATTCATGCCAGACTTTCTAATATAGGGCCAAAGATCAACAGCAGGTCATCCAATCTGACTTCCTCATTTTTAAAGTTGAGGAAACTGAGGCCGAGAGAGATAAAGTGACTCACCCAAGGTCACATAGGTAGACATCATAAAATTCAGAATTTGAACCCAGGTCTGTTAACTCTAAAGCTGGTGATTATCCAACAATATGTTATTATGTCCTTTCTAGGTCTTCACTTCTCCTGGCTTAATCATGCCCAGTTCTTTTACCAGTCTTCATACTGCATGTTCTCAGAGTCCTTGATATTCCTGGTTGTACTTTTCTAGACACTATCCACTTATCAGCATCCTTTTAAAAATGGACCACTTCATGCAAACAACTCCAGATGTGGTTGACAAGGACTATCACCTTGCAAGTTTGGGACAGGACTCTTAATGCAGCCTAAATTGGCCTAGTTTTATTTTATTTTATTTCATTTTTTTGGCTGCTTTATCACTATTGACATGCATTAAACTTGCAGTTTACCAAAACTCCCAAATCTTTTTCAAACAAACTGCTTTTTATCTATATTTTCTTTATCTTGTATCTGTGCAGTTAATTTAAAAAAATTCATATAAGATTTGTGCTAATTGTTGCTATTAAATTTCATCATAGTACATTTGACTCAAAGTTTGAGACAATTAAAATAATTTTTCAATGCTAATTCTGCCATCCATTGTTAGCTATTCCTCCCAGTTTTTAAAAATCATCTGTAAATCTGTTAAATTTTTTCTTCTCCATTTTATCCAAGTCATTGATACAAATGGCAAAAATAGCCTAGTAGCAAGCACAGATCCCTAAGTACTCTCCTGAAGACCTCCTTCCAAGCTGAAGTATTAAGGAATATCCTTCTAGTCTGGTAATTCCACTATCTCTGAATGAACTCTATTGTATTTTATTTTAACTCATACTTCCCCACTTATTCCATAAGATGAGGATGACTTACTTTATGAAGTTTCTCAGTAAATCCTTAACATTCTCCTCATCTACCAGTTTAGTGACACTCTCATAAGAGGAAATAAGGTTAGTTTGGCATTATCTGTTCTTGATGAAGCAATACTTGCTCCTAGTGATTCCTATTCCATTAACTATGCCTTTGCCTCCATTATAGAATTTTCCAGGAATAAATTGCAAGCCTTTATGTTGCAGGCTCTCTTCTCTTTGTTTAAAAAGAATTGGGACAAATTTTGCCCTCTTCCAGTCCTGTAGCACATTTCATATTCTCTATGGACTCCAAATATTGCTAATAGTGGTTTAGCAAACACATCTCACAGTTCCTTCAGTACTTGGGGATGCAATTCATCTAGAACTGGTGACTTGACCTCATCAATGGCACCAGATGCTCTTAGTACTTTTCTCATCTTGGTTATCAACTACTTATCACCATTTTTGTCTCCTTAAGTGTAAATATCATCCTCCTTGACAGAGAAAGCAGAAGCAAATAGTTGACCATCTCTATCTTGTTATTATCCCAACCCCCAGTTAGTCATGCTATCTTTTCTTTGCTCCTCCCCTTTTTGTTAATACATTCCCCCATAAAAAACAATCAAATCTTTTTAAATACTTTGCTTTCTTGTCCATTCTCAGCTTATTCTGAGTTTCTCTACTAAATGGAACTATGCCATCCTTTTGTATTTATATTCTATTATCTATCCTTGCATTCATCTTCTGCCCATGTTGCCTTAAAATATAAATTGCCTTGTAAGTTCTCTGTGCAATTCCATTGGTCTCTTTAGTCAAGTCCTCCATTTCCCCCTAATTAGAATTAGTTATTTATGTTTTTTGATAATTCATTCTTGAGAGCTTCTCATCTCTCCTGGGCTAACTTAAAGATATTAGTCTATAGAATTCTATCCATCCTTTTCCTGAAGCCTTCATAATCTGTCCTCTCCAAATCTAAAGTACATTTTAAATTTTCTTCTGTTGTTTTATTAATAATGTTCACAATGGAATGCTCACTTCATAAGGTTTCAATCATGTCCTTGTTTTGAGGATCAAATCCAGAATAAAATTACTTTTTGACTCCACATTTTGAAGGGGATTTTCATTAAAGCCAGCTAAAAAATTGCTGACTTTGGCAGAGATATAGATCCAGCTATTTTCTGTATAACAGGAGGTGTCTATCACTGATAAATTATGCCTCTGAACCAAGCTTATGATGTTTTCCTTGAATTCCTCATCTGTTTTCTCTTTCTGTCCCAGTGGGCTGTAGTATACTCAGATGACAATATCATTTCTGTTTCAGCTTCTGTTGATCTTGAATCAAATATTCTTCATTATGCATTCTCTTCTTGGTTACTGGATTTTCTCACATGTGTTTTTTTTCTTAATATACAATGATGACAAATATGCTTCTCCCTACTCCTTCCCCATACACATCTTGTTTCTTTTGATTATGTTAAATTCTTATGGAATTATATTTCAGTTATATGTCTCATTTCATCTATTCTCAGTGATGTATATGACATTATTTTTTTCTGTGCATTAAGATCAAGAGTTCTTCTTGCTTTTTACCCTTGCATTTGTGTGTAACCATCTGAAAATCGGGTTTAATTACTTTCTTGGATTTTGTCTCTTGTGAACTTCCGGTCATCTCTAGTACTATTATTCCTCTTTCAATTGGTTGAGATGTCTAGGAAGCTTTCTCCCTCTCCCATCCTTTTCAGCTTAAAGCTCTTTTAATTAGGTTTTCAAGGATACTTGCAAATACCAGGGACTATCAGATGTTGATGTCAGGAAATGCAATTGCTTAAAATGCTTACTTTAGCTGAAGAAGCACACATGAATTTGCTTTGCTCAGAGAAGTGCTATGTGGCTAAAGAACATAGAACTGGGGCTAAAATGGTGCTTTGGAAAGCAGTCTACATTTTGACTTTGAAAACAGTCTTCCAGGGCAGAACTCAAGGCAGACCAAGATAAACAATAGAGGAATCCTCTGCACAACTCTCTGGTGAAGAAGGCAGAGAAGAGAAATGCAGAATCTTATTTTTCTTTAGAGCTCTTGACTCATTTAGCCAGTGCATGGTTTTCTATGTTTGCTTGACTTTTGAACAAGTCATTCTCTCGTAAGAGTCTTATTTATTATAATTCCTGTGGAAATGAGTTTGGGATTTGGATTTGGAGAATCTGGGATTGATCATTGGCTCTGAAACTTACTTTTTCTGTGACTTTAGATCAGTCACTTAATGTTTCTTGGCCTTAGTTTTCTCATTTAGACAATAAATGCCTTGGTTTAGATCACGTTTAGGATATACTCCATCTATGAGACTAGTGGATTTGGCTGATAGTAGGATGGAAAGTAGTAGACTTAGAATGATCATAACCCAGTGGCTGGACAGATCCTTAAGGATGGGATATCTAAGGATCAAGAAATTGGAGGAATGGTGGATTGGTAGTATAGTGAATAAAACATTGGCTTGGGAGTGAGGATACCTAGGTTATACTGCCAATTTTGTCAATTTGTTTTTAATCTGTAAACTGAGGGATTGAATATATCTTTTAGTTCTAACACAGAATGTCTGATTCTATATTGAGATAGGTAAACAGTTAAGAGCAGGTAGATCTAATGGCATGTGATTCCCGATATCTAACGTCTCATGGGAAGGAAGAGAAATGCCATCTTGCACAGCAGTCTCTTTGCCTTTGAGGTAAAGAAAGTAAATGCCATTTTCTCACACTAGGTGTTCTGCCTAGGCTTCTGTCTCCCTCCAGAAGATGAAAAATATCAAACACCAGACTCCTCCTTTCCAAGGAAGAAGAGAAAGGCCATTCCATCAAGTCTACAATCTCATCTTTTGTCTCCTGGGAAGGTTAGTTAACACCATTCCTCTTCTGCTAGCACTTGTCTTCTAAACTGCCTAAGGCCTGAGAGAACTCTAACTTAAGACTAAACTTCTATGGACCATAGAAACCTACCAGAACCCATTCCTCAATGATTAACAAATTCCCCTTTGTCATACCCTCCCCATCCCTATGATTCTGGAAGCCTAGCTGTGATTATCTAAACCCATTCTTTGTTCCCACTACCTGATTCCTTTTTCCCATTCCACTTAACACTCTCCCCCACCCCCACCCGCTATATCCCTTCTAATGCTTACTTACCTCTTCAACTCTGTTCTCTGGAATGCCTGGTCAATAGATAACAAACTCATTTTCATTTTAAACCTCTTCTATCTTCTGGCTCTCAATGAGCTGTGACTCAGATCTGATGACACAGTCTCCCTAGTTTCCTTTTCCAGAACTAAAAGTACTTTCACTTATTTCTACTCACTGGTCAAGGTAGGGGAGTTGGAACCCTTATGGCCACTTGGAGATTCTCCCCCCATTACAATCACTTTGATGTTCACTCAGTCCTAATCTACCACCTAATCAAAATTCTATTAGCTGTTGTTTACCAAACTCCAGGACACTCCCCTTCTTTAATCAATTAATTAGTTCAATGCTTTGCTTACGGTCTTTCTCTTTTCCTCAACTCCTCCCCTCATATTAGGGGACTTCATCTTACCTTCCCCTGGATTCCTCTAAATTCTAGCCAAAAGCTTAAGTTTTACAGGAAGCCTTTCCCAGTCCTTAAGGTAATTTCCATTTTGAAGAAACTGCAATCTCCCATGTGTCTTCCAGAAATTATACAAAATCTCTGATTCTGCTTTCCTACTAATCCTTTTCAACTCTTCCTCCAGATCACCATCTATTTGTATTGTCTCTTCTAGTTATACATTCTGTTAGACAAGTTCTATGCATTTTAGACATTTAAAGAGATTATTCTGATCAGGGGTCCATAGACTACCCCAGATTGTTATAAGGAGTCTATAAAAAAAGTTTAAGAGCTTCTGCTCTATAAAGTGTCCATATGTTGAAATATGGGCAATAGAGATTTCCCATCTCTTTTTTTCAGTCCTGTTCAGTTAGACAGAATAAACTCCTTTGAGTGATTATAAATCTCTTCCTGGAGACTCTACAGTGTACTGACATTTGACACAATAAATACAATTCCATCTACAAACAGGAACATATAGAGGATCTCGCCATTCACAGATACTCTTACCAGTACCAGTACTACTAAACTCACATTTATACATCACTTTAAAGTTTACAAAGCACTATACAAATATTATCTCATTTGACTCTCCCAACAAACATGAGAGGTAGATGCTATTATTATCCACATTTTACAGATGAGGAAACCAATGCTTGTGGTTGTGACTTTCCCAGGGTCATACAGCTAGTCAGTTTCTAAGCCTAGATCTGAGCTTCGGATTTGAATGCAGATCCTGATACCAGGTTCTGTGCTTTATCCACTGTGCCACTTAGCTGCATATGAATCCCTTGTTTACCTGTACATTTCCCTTTGTCTCTTTTATCATATTTACCTGGTTTTCACTATTCATTTGTCCATTTATCCTGGGCAATTTATTATTGTCCTATAGTATAAAAGGATGGAGGTTTTTGTTGTTGTGTTTATTTGTTTGTTTGTTTAAGGATGGAAGTTCCCCAGCCACCTGAAGAAAAACTACAAATATTTAAATGCCTACCAAGATCAAGGCTCTGTTCTAGGAATTGGGAGAGGTATAAAGAAAACAAACAAACAAACAAACAAAGCTGGGTCTGTCTCAGGGAGCTTTTCTTCTACTGTGTTTGGACATGGGGTAAAATTGACATTTATGCAGATGACCACAATTCAAAATAGGTAATTATTGAGGTATGGGAATGATCTAGACAAAATAGTGTAGGGAAATATGAAGAATCAGAAGTTACTTTGAAATAATGGAATAAGAGAAAGATTCACGGAGGAAGTGGTACCTGAATTGAACCCTGAATGAAGAGAAAGACCATGAAAGGTGGGATGAGGAAGGAGAGCTTCACTTAAGACATGGAGGCAAGACATGACATATTGAATTCAGGAAAAATCTAGTAGTCCCATTTGGTTAGACTATAGATTTTTTTATCTTTAATTTTTAAATTTTTTTTAAAATTAATAAAGTATTTTTCCCATTACATGTAAAAATAGTTCTCAACTTTTGTTTATACAAGCTTTCCAATTTCAGATTTTTCTCCCTCCTTCCCCTCCCTCCCCTCACTCCCCCCCTCCCCTAGACAGCAGGTAATCTGATATAGGTTTTATATATTTATATATATATATATACACACATACACACATATAATAACATTAAACATATTTCTGCATTAGTCATGTTATAAGAGAAAAATCAGAGCAATGAAGAAAAACCTCAAAATAGAAAAACATCAGCACCAAAAACAAAAGAAATAGTATGGTTCATTCAGCATCTATATTCCACAGTTCTTTTTTTGTTTTTTTCCTGGATTTGCAGATCCTCTTCTATCATGAGTTCCCTGGAACTCTTCTGTACCATTGCATTGGTGAGAAGAATATTAGACTGTAGATTTTAAGTGAAGCATTTTTTTTTTTCGGGGCAATGAAGGTTAAGTGACTTGCCAAGGATCACACAGCTAGTAAGTGTTAAGTGTCTGAGGCTGGATTTGCACTCAGGTCTTCCTGAATCCAGGGCAGGTGCATTATCTGCTGAGCCACCTAGCTCCCCCCGGGAAGTACTTTTATATAAGCCTAGAAGAAATAGGTTGGAACCAAATTATGGAGGGTCTTATGTGGCAGACTAAGAAGTTGGTGTTTTATCCTAGGTCCAATAATGTACTACTAAATATTTTTGATAAAGGAAGTGACATGGTCAGATTATTTTGTTGGCTATGTGATATTATTTTGAAAACTATGTAATTGGAGAGGGGAATAGGCAATAAACAGTTAAGACCAGTTAGGAGGCAATTACAAGAGTCTGTGAGAAAGGTAATGTATGGGGGGGGGGAAATGGATGAACTAGGATGGTGGCTATGTGAGTATAAGTATTAGTTCATATTAATATTACAAGCTTCTTTCTATTAATGAACACTTATTAGAACTTGTTTGAATATAAAACCAGAAAGTTAACAGAATAATTATGTAAAGGAATCTGGGGGTTCACTAACTTTCCCTTTCCACCCAGAAATTCTTAAAGGGCAGTGCCCAAGAAGATATTAGAGTAGGCTGGATTTCATTGAACAAATAAACCTTGTGCAAGAGGATACTTGATCGAATAATTTACTAATGCCTTAGTGAATGCTTACAAGTATATGGAAATACTGGGTATATTTCTAGTTCAGTATTTAAATACAAGTATTACAAATGGGGAATTATGAGGGAAGAGTGGAGTAAAGACTATTATAAAAATGTCAAAGTCAAAAGAAAAAAGATGGGCGGGTGAAGTGGCAGGAGTGAGGATTAATGAGGCCTATGTGCTCCATAAGCATCCTCTTAATTCTTTGTTTGGAGAAAACAAAGACAGCATGTTTCCTAGATCCCTGGCTTGTATCTGAGAGAGGACAAGGATAAGAACTACAGAAGACAAGGTAAGGATGAATGGATTGCAATCTTCATTGTTGGAAATAATGCCCACATTGATGGAGTCACAGATTCATTTGAGTGTTCAAGTATAAATATACATAAATATAATTATGTCAGATAGATCTAAATCTATTAACAATGACAACAATAATGTGAAATTGTAACTATTAATATTCCTTAAGCTAAATAACCACAAACATTTCTAAAAAGAGGAATGAATTAGATTACAGATCAATATTTATTTTGCTTGGTCCCCATGGGACAGAACTAGGACCAAAAATGGAAGTTCTATAGAGGCAGATTTAAACTTAAGAGACAGAAAAAATCTCCTAATAATATGGGTCTTCTTAAAGTGGAATGAAAGGTAGCTGAGTGGCACAGTGGATAAAATTCTAGAACTGGAGTCACAAGATTCCTCTTCTTAAGTTCAACTCTGGCCCCAGATACTCACTAGCTGTGTCACCTTGGGCAAGTCACTTTATCCTGTTTGCTTCAGTTTCTTCAGCTCTAAAATGAGTTGGAGAAGGAAATAGCAAACCATTCTAGTATCTTTGCCAAGAAAACCCCAAATGGGGTCATGAAGAAATGAACTTGATTAAAAAATGACTAAAACAAATTAAAGCCCCCCCCCAAAAAAAAAAGTGGAATTGGTGGCATCAGAGATTGCCCTCCCTGGATGTCTTCAAATAAAGGGTAAATACTAGTTGGGTATGTTAGAAATGAGCTTTTACTTCAAGTATGGATTGGGTCATTTGGATCTGGAAGTAATATTCAACCCTAAGTTTGTAGAATCTAATCAGGGAAGGGGATGATTGTGAAACATGCAGTGGAGGTAGAATTGATAAGACTTGGGAACTACTTGGATATGGGAGATGAGGGGAACATTAAAAGACAACTTTAAAGTTTTGAACATTGGTAAATGAAAGGATGCTTATCCTGTAAGCAGAAATTTAAAAGCATGAGGCAGCTGAGAGTTTAAAACATGGTGGTGGATGGGAGTTTTGGAGGTAATATTATATGTTAAATTTTAGATATGATGAATTTAAGGAATAGGATATTATCCAATTTGATATGTCCCATGGGTGACCAGAATTTAGAAATGATTGGAACTGAGTATATAGTTTTGGGATTCATTTTCATATTTGGCATTATTGAATTTATAATTCAGACTACCAAGTTAAAAATATATTTATAAGGGAAGAGAGGCCAGAGAAGGATTAAGGGAATTTTTTATTTTTTAAAAATTATAAGTAGCATGATTAATTCTATGTATTGGGGAAAGAACCAGTAGATGAGTTGGAATTTATGGGTTGGGGGGTGTGCACGCACCCATGTGTGTGTGTGTGTGTGTGTGTGTGTGTGAGAGAGAGAGAGAGAGAGAGAGAGAGAGAGAGAGAGAGAGAGAGAATGCATTAAGATTTCTGAAATGCTTTACATTCATTGTTTTATTAAATAAAACATATTACAGATTAGGCAGCTCAGAACACATTGTGAAGAATCTCTCTGAAATAATTGAAGTTTTGAAAAAAAGGTAATGACAGGCTTGGAACTCAAAAATTAAGGCGTGGAAAAATTTGGCAGGAGAGAAACAAAATGAAAGAACACATGAATTCTACATTAGCCAAATTGACTTTTATATAGGACTGACCTTCAATATAGGATATATAGAGATAATATGAGGATGATTGGTCTCCTGTCCCCCCTTTACAAATATGATGAATTAAAAAATCATAACACACGAATATGGGGGAAATTACTTAGATTACAATAAAATTACTCAGAAGTTTTGAAGAAAGATGACAAAATACACATTGCTGATGTACATACTATCAAATTGGCATTGAAATTCTGACATTTAATCACTAGGTATCTTAAAGTTTCCCCACAAACAGCAAATTGTGCAAGTACTCAAGAAATACTTTTAACTACAAAGTAAACTAATTTTGAACTGTCCAGGACTACTCTGTATCAATGAATAATCAGAAGCAATATTGAAAAAAATATTCCCCAAAGGCAAGACTCTTTGGGTGCTCCTGGAAAGAATATACCCTATAATGTGTGAGCCTAACCATCAAGGATAAAAGATGAACCTTGAATGAAAGGGAGATAATTTTTTTTGTTATTATTTCAAAAGAAACCAGAGATAAGCAGAATATTCATCTTGTAAATAATCCACATATAAGTGACAGAAGTACAAATATCAAGCAATGAGATCTCTTCTATGCTATTTCTAAGGCAATACAAGACTTAAAAAAACAAGTAAGAGTGAAGGAAAAAGAGCAATTATTGTCAACCTCTGAAAACTGGTTTGACAAGTACAGCTCCAACCCCCTAGAATGTGTTTTGCCAAGGCAAATAAACCCAGGGATTGAGCATAACATAAATTTTCAATGAACAACGCATTTAACACTACTATGACTTTTTCTAGGAGAATTTAGCATTATGTAAGTAGGAACAGGGAAGTCTTATGATAGGGATTAGGATTTGGCAAGGAGTTAGGGAAAAGGGATTTACAGATAACTAATAATGTGTGGTTGGATTGATCAACCATATTTTCCAGATTGTGAAGAGAAGGAAGGCAGTTTAGAAGAGGAGTGACAAATTAGAAGAAGTAGGTGCAGAGGCACTGATAGTCATGGTAAGGAGAAAGAATGGGGTTAGGAGGAAGAAGAGAAATTGAAAGATAGGAAGCTTTCAGGACAAAATCAATGGATAGAGAATAAGAAGTGAAATTGAAAAGTGGGAAATAATAGTTGTATTAAATGTTTTTGATAAAGATCTGATTTATAAGCTACATTGGGGATTAATACAAATATATTACTAAGAACCATTTCCCATGTATGTATTGTCAGTCAAATGATATGAACATTTTTCAAAAGAATTACAAACTATCAACAGCTATAAAAATATTGCTGCAAATCTTGTACGATAAGAGAAATGCAAATTAAATCAACTCCAAGGTTTTATCTTATTTTTAGCAAATTGACAAATATGACAAAATACAGAAATAGTCTTTGTTGAAGGGGCTAAGACAAGGCAGATATGGTAATACACTATAGGTGAAGCTATAAAATGATTCAGAATCATTTGAGAAAAGTTACTAAAATATTCATGCCCAGGTCAAAGATAGAAAGAAAACCGAAACATTCATAGCAATGCTCTTTGTGATAACAATAACAACAAAAACTGGGAATAAAATGTGTGCCTATTGATTGGGGGATGGCTGAGCAAATTGTGGTATATAAGAGAAATGGCATATTGTTAAGCCATAACAAATGACATACATGAGGAATTCAGAGAAACATGGAAAGACTCGCAGAAATTCATATCACGTGAAATAAGCAGAACTAGGAGAATAATATATACAATGACTAGAATAATGTAAATGAAAGAATACTAAAATGAAGTTGAATAATTGTAATGACAAAATGTTACAAGAGAAATGAGAAGAAAGGAAATAACTAAGTTTATAGAATATTTTGTATATTATCAGATGTCATCTTGACAGTGGTGTTAGTTTAACAATTTACCTTTTTAAATATGAATTATATCAATACATTAGGATTTTTACATTTTACATTATATCTCTTCTCCACTTCCTCCCAGAGGATTGCTCTTTATAATAGAGTAAGCCAAAAGGAAACCAAAACAACCAAAACAACAACAATGACAACAAAATAAAACAAAACAAAACAAAACAAAATAAACAAAAAACCCAAATCTGGTGTATTGTTCAGTGTTCTATATCCTGGTCTCTATTTCTGCAAAGAAGCAGGGATAGGTGTCTTCTTGAATCTCTTTAGGAACAAGCTTGGTTCTTCATTAGGATTTTCCAGACTTCAGTTTTTATTGTTTTATTCTTATTGATCTCTCTATCTTCATTGTTGTCTTGTTTTCCTGGTTCTATTTACTTTGCAGCAGTTCCTGTAGTCCTTTCTATAATTCTGTTTTGATCAGATTCATCAGTTTAAAAACAACAACGACAACATAGTAATATTCCATTACATTAAGGCAGCTATATGGCACAGTGGATAAAGCACCAGCCATAGATTCAGGAGGACCTGATTTCAAATCCAGCCTCAGACACTTGACACTTGCTGGCTGTGTGACCCTGGGCAAGTCACTTAACCCTCATTGCCCCGTTTAAAAAAAAAAGGAATATCAAAGGATCCTCACTCCAAACAATATTACATTATATTCATGTAACACAAATTGTTTGATCATTTCCCAGTCAACAACTTTTTTGTTTCCAGTTCTTAGCTACCCCCAAAGTTTCTGCTTTCCTCTTAGTCTTTTCCAAACTCTCTGCAGGCTGGTTTTCATGCTCATTATTTAATTGAAACTGCTTTCTCCAAAGTTGCTAATGATCTCTTAACTGCAAAATCTAATGGCATTTTATCAATCCTCATATTTCTTGAACTCTCTGCAGCCTTTGAGACTATGTCAATCACTTTCTTCTCTTTGTTATTCTTTTTTTGTTCTATCAACTTTTCATGACCTTTCTTTCTCCTAGTTCTTATCCTACTCATCTGACCATTCCTCCACCCCCCCCCCCCTTTTACAGGGAAATGAGGGTTAAGTGACTTGCCCAGAGTCACACAGCTAGTCTCAATTGCCCAAGGCCACATTTCAACTCAGGTCCTCCTGAATCTAGGGCCGGTGCTTTATCCACTGCGCCATCTAGCTGTCCCCAATCTCAGCCTCTTTTGATTGATCTTCATTCTGGTCATATCTACCAACTGCATGTGTCTCCAAAGGCTCTACCCTAGGCCTCCTTCTCTTCTCCCTCTATATATTATCACTTGCTGATCTTATCACCTTCTGTGGAGTCAATTATCATCTCTATGATGACAATTCTCAAATCTATTTATCTATCCCTAACCTCTCTGCTGACATACAGTCTTACATTTCCAACTGCTAGACATCTTTAACTAGATGTGACAGAGACATCTTAAACTCAATATGACCAAAACTGAACTGAATTCTTTCCTTTCCAATTTAACTAATACTGAGGGTACCAGCATCCTATCTGTTACCTAGACGCACAATCTAGGTGATAGACTTCACTAGATTTCTCATTCTGTCACCCCTCCCCACTCTAATCAGTTGCTAATTCCTGTTAATTCACTTTCATAACATCTCTCATATATTTCCCCTTGTCTGATATTGCCACTGCCCTGGTATAGTTCATCATTTCACTCTCAGATTATTCCAATAGCTTTTTTTTCTTCTTTTTTTTCCCAATAGCTTTTTGATCAGTTTCCCTGTTTTATGTTTCTCCCCACTCCATTCCATTATCCACTCAATTGTCAAATGGAAGCACAGGTCTGACCATTTCATGCTATTCAGTAAAATTATTGATTTCCTAGTGCCTCCAGGACTAAATGTGAAATCCTGTTTGGCTTTTAAATCCCTTTATTACCTGCCCCCTTTTTACCTTTCCGGTTTTCTTACATCTTACTCCTCTCCACATACTCTTTGATCCAATGACAGGACATTGGCCTCCTTGCTATTTCTCAAACAAGTGACTTCATCCCTTGACTCCATGTCTTTTAATTGCCTGTCCCTCGTGCCCAGACATCTCTTCCTGCTCACCCTCACTTCCTGGCTTCCCTGGGTTCCTTTAATTACTAGCTAAAATCCCACTTTCTACAGATGCCTTTCCTCTGATGCTCATCTCCAATTTATTCTGAATATAGCTTGCTTATGTAAGGAATTAATTGTGATTTGGGGTTTTCATACCCCATCTTTGCTTTATTATGGTCAGAGTGAGAAAATGTAAGCTCCAAAAGCCTAAGAGAGATGGATGTGTACTTTGGGAGATAAATGAACAAACAAGAAGAACTCTGACCATAGGGAACATTTATTGAAACTATGTAACTAAGCCTCCTCCCCACACCCACGTGGGTCTGGCCAGATTATAATGGGGACAGCCCATGTGGGTGTGCTGAGCCAATTGGAAACTCAGCATGGCTAGAACCGAGGTTCCCCTTCTTGTGGGGGAGTCAGTTGGATACAGTTAAAAGAGGCAGTTAGAGAGGATTCTGAGGGAAAATGGGGAAGGAAGGAAGGCAGACAATTAGAGGAGCTGCTGGTGTGGACAAAAACAGAAAAGACTACACAAGTAATTCTCCTTAGAGCTACAGATTTAGGGTATTGGTGAGTTTGTGTTTTTTTTTTTAGGCAGAGCTGGGCTGGAGGCAGGTTGGGGTGCCTGAGGCCTTCTTACCCCAGAGATTTACACATTGTTTATACATTGTTTCTAGTTCTATTAATCTCACTTGTGTGATTCGGATATTGTTTCAAATTTGTTCCCATTAATAAACCTGTTTCGTTTTTTTGAACGAGGCTATTTCTTTTCTTACCTCAATATTAAGGTGAGTTACCCAATTAACTCTTACTAGACTAAATTTGGCCCTTACACTTATATATAATTGCTTGCATGTTTTCTCCCCCATTAGACTGTGAGTTCCTCGAGAGCAGGAAATGTCTTTTGCCTTTCTTTGTATATTTAATGTAGTTCCTGGCATACAGTAGGTACCTAATAAGTACTTGTTTACTAAAAATATATACATGTATGTTGAGACCTTTATTTTTGTCACTGAATTCCTTGGGGGTATGGGTAATATTTTTATTTGTCACAAGAAAAAACTTATTAAGGTTGTGTGTGGCAATATATCCAGAAATGACTTTGATGCAAACAAAAAGATGTCAATAAAACATATTTTAAAAAAGATTCGGGGGCAGCTAGGTGGTGCAGTGGATAAAGCATTAGCCCTGGATTCAGGAGGACCTGAGTTTAAATCCAGCCTAAGACACATGACACTTACTAGCTGTGTGATCCTGGGCAAGTCACTTAACCCTTATTGCCCTGAAAAAAAAAAGATTCTTTAGCAGACATAACAGAACTTTTTTTTTAATGACTTTATTATTAAATAGTGATATAGTTGAGAAGGATGCTCAACTGAAATGTTTGCAGTCATTATGGAGGAGGTCCAGTATAGAATCCAAGTCAAAGGATACGTTACTATCAATGGTGATCCCTGGTGTCCCTGTTTGCAGGTGGCAAAATGCGGACCACATAAAACCTTAGCCTATTGCAGAACCCCTAAATGAGAAAATGAATGCCTGTTATATAGACTAAGAATACATTTGGGTAAATAAACTATATAACTTGTCCACAATCACCCCCCACAACTATACCCTCAAATCTCTATGTACCCACATACCTTCCATAGATGTGTGTACACACATGCATGCACCTATGTTGGCTAGACATAGAAAATGCACAATGAGCAGGACCCAAAATTGAACAGGAAAAGAGCATTAGAAAATGGCAAAATTACTTTTATTAACTCCAGATTATACCTTAATTAAAGATCCTTTTTTTAAACAATAGCAATCTTCTTTTGGTGGTGTTGTATGGCTGTGAATCATAGAACCCTGTAGTCTCTGATGAAATGAAGTTGAAAGTGACCCAAAGGACAATGGAGAGGGGTGTGGTTGGTTCCTGCAGGCTGCAAGGCATTACAAAAGATGAATTATGCAGTAAAAATGGTGTAAAAGATATCAGGAAAGTACATGACTGAAAAAGATAAGTCCTTTCAGGTCAAGAGTGTGGTGTTTTATTTTGTAATGGGCATTCCTGATTCAAGCTGCAATGGAATGAGAAACTCAGTTATTCACAATTTAAATAAATATTTACTTAATAATAGCATAGAAAGAATATTCAATAAGGATATTGCTCCCACGAGGGCACCCATGGTGACAACAACGGTGTTGGGACATCCTCACAATCTGAAGAAACTTTTATTTCTTTAGGCAACCTGAAAGGCAATAGAGTTCTAAGCCCCCAGGAAGCAAAGTCAAGGATGGTCCAAATTGGGCCTTTGTCCAGTAGTCCAATCAAGTTCCAAGGACAGCTTTACTGCCCATCAGGCAAAAACAAAGAAACAAACAACTCCTCAAAATCCCAAACAAACAAAACACAAGTAGCCTAAACCACGTGGTGGAAGGATAATAAATCTTGGTAAATGGTGGTACTATCATACCTCTTGACAATTCATGTGCCCCATTAGAAGACTTGGGATGTTGACAAAATGAAAGAAAGGTAGGTCCTCAGTACATTGGGGGAACTCTCCTCTGATGAAATTCTGGAAGGACATGGAGTTGAGCTGCACAGGATGAGCAGGCATGGATGGATTATGACCTGCACCCTTCCAGTGAATACTGCTGGCAGGAGAAGGGCTTGGAGCTGTCTAAAGCTTTCTTGAAAGGGTAGGGGAAGGATCAGATAAGGTTGGGCAGCACCCTTGGCCAAGGGTAAGAAAGAGAGAGAACATGAGAATAATGTATTTTTTATGTATTAAAATGTCCTAAGGGCACATTTACTTAACAGTTTTTACTTTTTAAAAATTGAGGAGAATTTTATTGATTAAAGACCAGTCATCTTACATATTTTCATTAAAGATTACACTCCTATTAGATATCCCTCTGAGCTGGGGCCTGAGGCAGAGTTTTCCTTGCTGATGAAGGAGGGAAAGTGAATCAATCACGCTATAACCAATAAAGGCCTAAACACTAGGCTTCTAAAAATGTGACCTGCTAGGCCCTCCCCTTATTGCTTGGTCAACTGGCCACCTGACCTTTGGGGGAGGCTGAGGACCCAAGATTCAGAGACATCATCCCCTCTTTCTCTGCCCAGCATCTAATAAGCAAATTAACATCAAAGCCTGGCCCTTGGCATGAATGCTGTTGCTGAGGAGAGAGTGTGTTTAAATCAACTCCAACATGACTAATTGAGGACCCAAAGACCTCACCTCTTGATAGTTTCATAATTCCTTTCAACTCAAATAAATTTCCTGGCTGAGGTTGAGGGCAGAGTTTCTTTTCTTTTCTTTTCTTTTCTTTTCTTTTCTTTTCTTTTCTTTTCTTTTCTTTTCTTTTCTTTTCTTTTCTTTTCTTTTCTTTTCTTTTTCCCAGGGCAATGAGGGTTAAGTGACTTGCCCAGGGTTACACAGCTAGTAAGTGTCAAGTGTCTGAGGTCAGATTTGAACTCATGTCCTCCTGAATCTAGGGCTGGTGCTTTATTCACTGTGCCACCTAGCTGCCCCCTACAATTTCTTTCTTACTGGGAAAGCTGCAACTATCTGCCATTTAATGTTTACCAAAATCTTTCCTCTGACTCATTCAAAATCAAGACTGCCTTAGGTGAAGACTTCCTTTTCCCATTTCCATTTTCTGCTATGATTCCCATCATTTCAGCCCTAATTCTCCCATAACCTCAGCTAACTATCTCCTTTTCCTTTCCCTTTCCCTTTCCTCTCTCAAACCCTATTCTGTTGTTAAACAAGCTCTTTTTCACAGTATCCTTCTTCATCTGACAATTTCATATTCTTCTTACAATGATGAAAACTTGAATACCCTCAAAAAAACTATATCTCTGGCCACCCTGAGTCTCCTTAGTCAGAAAGACTTACAACTAACTTCCAAACCATATTCCATGCTCCCAACACTCATCAACCTCTCTTCTAGGAATAACTCAATCCACTTCTATAAATCGATCTGACTCCTCATCACAATCATTAAATTACCTGTAGAGTATTCTCCTTCCATTCTCAAGGAGTTAATACCTGATGATTCAATATTTCTCTATACCCTATTCCCTAATCTTATATTTATGGATATATATAGATATAGATGTAGATATATAGATATATAGATAGATAGATATAGATATAGAAGTAGATATATATATATATATATATAGATATAGATATAGATATAGATATAGATATAGATATAGATATTCCTTGCAAAAACTCAAAATCCTCCTTGACTTTCCTGCTCTTAACTCCATACACAGGGATGTTCATATCCATGGTCTTGCCTACAAATATTTTATGGCTTTTATCTAAGACTCTGGAATTTATCTTTATAACTTCCTATCGTTCAAAGGATCATAGATTTAGAAGTTTAAGGGAGTTTAAAGGTCACCAAGATTAGCCTTCTAATTTTACAGATTGGGAAACTGAGCCAAAAATGTTAAGTAGCTTGTTCATAGCTGGTCACATGGCTGGGTCACATAGCTGTTAAGTATCTGAGTCAGGATTCTAACTCGTCCTGATTCCAAGTCTAGTGCTTTATCTACTCAAAGTTGAGTTATCAAATTCTCTGCTGTCAGATTCTTAGACCTATATTTATCCCCTCTACAGCCTTGACTAACGCCTCCCTTAAATGCTTTTTCAGTCCTTCCTCAACTCTACTCCAGTCTCTTTTTCATTCCTTGAAATTTTTAACTGTATTTAACTAAATCAACTATGCTCTCCTCCAATCCCCAATCCTCTGACCCCTTGTCCTGTCATTTCTCAGTCTTTTCCAAATGCCAGCCTTAGATTATTGGCTCTATTTACCTTCTCCATTCCTACTGACATAATGACAAATACTTCCTGCAAGTTGGTGTTGTCGAATCACAACTGGATTCTGGCTCTTTCAAGGCAATCCTTTAACTCCCCTCTAAACTACCTATCAAACTTTCCTCATTGATTATATCAGAGCTTCTCTTCTTTCCTTTACTGAGAAAATCAATGCCACTCAGGTCTAATAATGTCACTCCACTCATCAAGAAGCGTCAGTGGCTTCCTCTTCCTATCCCTTTTGAATTTCCCCAACCTTACACTTGACATCTCCCATCATCACTCTCATTTCCTTTTTTTTCACTCTCAGGGGAAAAGGGAGGACTTCTTTTTACAAGGCTAACTAATCTTCCTATGCCCTTGATCCCCTACCTTCACATCTCCTCAGAGAGCTTACCCTCCTTGATCATTCCTTCTTGTTCATCTTTAAATGCCCTTTTTTTTGTCGATCTACAAAAAAACAAAACCCCAAACCCCTTACCCGACCCTGACATTCTTATCATATATATCTTCTTTTCATTCACAGCCTCTTAGAAAATATGATCAATAGTCATTATCTCCATTGTTTTACTTTTCAATTGAAGCACTTATTTCTTAATTTTTTGTAACCTGGCTTCCCATCGTACCTCTCCATTGAAACTGATCTTTCCAATGTGAGGATCAATTTCTTAAGTGTAAATATAATGACGGGTTTTTTTTCCAATCAGAATCCTTCTTGATCTCTCTGTAGTATTTGACAATGTTTACTATTCTTTCTCTACTGGATACTCTTTCTTTGTTATGTTTTCAGGACATTGTTCTTTTCTGGTGTTCCTCCTATTTTTATAAGTGGCCTTCCTCCTTGGTTGGATCACTATCTATGTCCTATTTAGGTATTCCCCAGGGCTCCCTCCTTGGTCTTGTCTTCTCCCTCCCCCCTACCCTCATCTTTAAGTGATCTCATCAGTTGTATAAGTTCAATTAGCATATCTATTAATATTTCTTTGAAATCCATGCATAAAGTTATCTCTCTCCTGAGCTTTTGTTCTAATTCACCAATGGCACCACAAATTCAGCATGTCTAAAATAGAGCTTATCTTTTTTTTAAACCCATTTTATTTCCTGACTTCCTTGTATGTTACCATCATACCTGGGGGCAGCTAGGTGGTGCAGTGGATAAAGCACCGGCCCTGGAGTCAGGAGGACCTGAGTTCAAATCCGACCTCAAACACTTGACATATACTAGCTGTGTGACCCTGGGCAAGTCACTTAACCCCGATTGTCTCACCAAAAAACCAAAACAAAACACCATCATACCTGTCATAATCTCAGTGATTTTTTACTCTTCACTCTCCCTCAATCACCATATCCAAATGATTGTCAATTTTTAAAATTCCCCCCATACATACATATGCATACACAAAACATCTCTCCAATCTATCCCCTTCTCACCCTTCACAACACAAATTTCTTAATTTAGAGCTTGGTCTGATATCAGAGATGCCAAGGTCAGCCCTTGCATCCTGGACCATCACTAGTCATATTTACTTTTGTCTTGTCACTGGACTTTGATGACTCTAGAAGAGAGAATAAGAGTGATGACTTTGTGCAGCTCTGCCTCACTTAAATCCAGTTCACTCACTCATCAAGCAAGGCATCATCCCGTGATATCATTGGTCCTCTTCAAAAACAAAGGACCAAAACAACAACAAGCCTAACTCCAGTCCTCATTACCTTTTGCCTGAAAATTCAGAGTCTACTAGTTGCTCACTCTTAATCTAGCCTTTCTCTTCTCCAAAACATCTTCCATACTGGTGCTAAATAGATATCTCCAAAGTACAGGTCTACCTAGGGCATTCCATTGAAAAAGAAATTTTAGTGGCTCCCTCTTGCCTTTAGGGTAACTTCTTTATTGACATTTCAGTCAAAATCTGCTTCCAACTTATTTTTCTATGCTCTTCTTACATTCTTCTTTCTTGTGTATTCTACATTTCCAAAAAAACCAAAAAAGTCTACTTACTCTTCCTAACCTCTAGTTTTCTTTTTCCTACTTCAATAATTGCAAAGACTTTCCCTCATGCCTAGAACTGTCTCCATTCTTACATGTCTCTTAGATTACTTGTGCTGTTCAATCATTTCAGTCATGTTTCACACTTTGGGACCCTATTTGGAGTTTTCATAGCAAAGATAATGAAATGGTTTGCCATTTCCTTCTGTAGCTCATATAGATGAGGAAACTGAAGCAAACAGGGTGAAGTGACTTGCTCACAGTCATCCAGTCAGTAAATGTCTGAGGCCAGATTTGAACTCAGGAAGAAGAATCTTCCTGAATCCAGGCCCAGTGCTCTATCCACTGTGTCAGCTAGCTGACTCTCTTATATCAGTAGCCTTTCTTAAAGGCTTATTTCAATTGTCATCTCTTTGCGACCTTCCTCGATCTTCCCAGCTATTAGTGCTCTCTCCATTCACCCCAATTTTTTGTACTTATTTTGTATATATTTGGAATTTGCTTATCTGTACCGGAGGCAGCATGGTCATGGTCAGAGAGATGGACTAGAAGCCAGGAAGATGTGTTTAGATTGGGTCTCTGACATAGACTATGTGGGTGTCCTAGGCAACTCTCTAGAACAGCCATGTCAAAGTCAAATAGAAATGGGGGCCACTAAGTCATATCAAGGCCCTGTGGACCACAAATTGACCTAGAAAACTACATATTAATATCACATATTTTATTGTATTTTTATTTACTTTGTTAAATATTTCACAACTACATTTTAGTCTGGTTCAGTGGGCACTCAGGAGTGTTGTGGGCTTCCTGCTTCTTATAGGCTGAGGGTCTGAAACTTCTGTCCTAGGACTGGTGATAGATTACAGGGAAGGTGTTGACCTGCTTTGGTGGTGGAGGGAATTTCTTCGCTAGGGAGCTCCTTATATTAATGAAGTCACAGGCACAGTCCCAGTCCTGAAGCTGTGTATATGGGGTTTCCCCACAGTAGAATGTAGACACTGTGAAGGCAGGGACCATGGCTTTGTTTTGCCTAGCACAATGCTGAGCACTTGGGATGTTTCAGATGGTGTTTCCTAGGTGGAACACCCTCTGCTGACTGTGGAACACTCCATGAAGCTGGACATCTTCCCCCTTTGATCAATACTGTAAATTCCAGGGGCAGCTAGGTGGCACAATGGATAAAGCACCAGCCCTGGATTCAGGAGTGCCTGAGTTCAAATCCAGCCTCAGACACTTAACACTTACTAGCTGTGTGACCCTGGGCAAGTCACTTAACCCCAATTGCCTCACAAAAAAAAAATACTGTAAATTCCAGGGGCTACCTCTCTCATCAGCTCCTCCATCTCAGATTGTTAAGTCTCTCCTTCCATCTTGGAAAACTACACTTCCCAGAAACCTTCTCTGCTCTCATTGATCTGTCATAGGAACAAGTATTTGTAAAGTAGTGGGTAATGGTGGCCAAGAGGGTTCTGAGAGAAGGAAGTTTCTGTATTGTCCTTCCCTAGGTAGATCCCTACTCAGTTGACTGGCACAGGAGATAAGAAAGGCTGAGGCTGATAGAGACCAGTAGAGTCACAAAGTGAAAGACACCTCTGCTTAAGATGAAAAAAAAAAACCACTGGGAAAAAATGTAGAAATAAGGAAAAGGACAGAGGAGATTATGAAATTAGAGGAATAAGAGAAAGGAAGTGTCAGCAAAGGAGGATGAATAGAAAATGTACCTGATTAAAAAGGAGAGACAATGTGTAAAAGTAAAAGATGAATAAATGGGGGGAAGAGGCACTCCCTTAAGCTACCTCATTGCTCTGAGCCCTGGGTTATTTTCATTGTTGTATTTTAATGGGTTTGGGTTCTCTTCTCTCTCTCTTTCTTTCTCTGCATTAGTGGCACCATTCAGATGGGAAAGAGAAAATGGGAAAATGCTAATAGTCTGTTGGGGAGGGAAGGAAGGAAAGGAAACCACACACAGAAGGAGGAAAAATCACCAGACGCCAGCACAATGATGCACTCACCTTTTCAGCTGGGTATCTCGACAGCTGGGATGGCGCTGACACAGCTTTCCACAAAGAACAGGCAAGCAGCAGGAGAAAGGGCTTGGGAGGTGAGAAAAGAAGGAAAGAATGGGAGAGCGGGGAGAGATCAGAGCAAGAGAAACAAGGGCAAAGAGAGAGCCAGGGATCAGAGATCAGAAAAAAAAAAAGACCCTGTCCAATTTCAGATCATTGTTTGAATTCTTGATTATCTGCCATGTGGGATAACTTGTGAGAAATGGGGGAGGCGAGAGGCGACTCCCTCCTATTTAAATAGGATGGATTTTCTGTCTGATTCCCTGGTGGTTGTCACTGACCCATCTTCCCTACTGACTTTATTATTATCATTTTCATCACCTTCTGGCTCCCCTGCCAAGAACGTTCTCAGTACCAGCTGGAGGGGCTTCATCTAGCCCCCAGGATGCCCTGCACTACACAATTCCCATGGTGTTCAAGGTCTTGTAGTTAATTCTGGGAGTTTACAAATAAATGTTATTGTTAGTCATTAGTATTAATAGTATCCTTTCTGTTACTTTATTTGTAAAATTCAGCTTCATTCTTAGAAGCTCATTAGAACACTATAGCCTCTATTTATTAGCTAAGCACATTCCCTTTACTGTAATAATAGAAATCTCTTGGTGATAGGTGTCTATATGTAGTTGCCACAACATATTAGAATCTCTTTTTGATAAGAATGGTAATATTTATTTCAGTCAAGCCCAACTGAGGGGATCCCAAGATTAACCTCTTCCCTTTCCCCAAATATAGATCATCACTCCTATTCTGTGATTTATAGCTTTTCAGAGGTGCCTAGAGGCAATTAGAGTCTGGAACATGCTCAGGATCACATAGTTAGTATTTTTTAGGAGGAGGACTTGAACCCATGTCTTTCTGATTCAAAGGTCAGTTTTCTAACCACTATATCATTAATAATGTTACTGGTTGTTGTTTTTTTAATTTTTTTTTGGTTTGTTTTGCTTATCAATATCACAGTCTAGAGCCAAAGACACAGTCTAATCATAATAAAGAATTACCCATCTATATAAAAGCTATCTAGAGGTACCACTTTTTTAATTGATGCCATTAAATGATCAATCCCTTACTTCTTTCTGTTTTACACATGTTGAACCACCTCAGATGTTGGGATAACTAACTTCAGTGTCCTCAAATCTTTAGTTTTGCATTTCATATTTATTGGTCTTCAACTCACCTTGTCTCACCTTCCACTCTCTCCAGGCTTTGTCTCCTTTGCTAGAGACAGTTAGTGTCTTGCTTTGAGCAAAAGCTCAGAAATTCTGGCGCCAGGCTAAGGCACCTGCTTTAGGATGTCTAAATTGTTCCATATCTGCTGATAGCTCCATTAACCTCTACACATTAACGGCCACTAGTTCTCCTGATAGCCTGACATGTTCTGTATGGCCGAGACTATACCAAAGATAATAAGCATCTCTATCCACCATTAAAGGACCCATTTTTGAGACAGAAGCCTTTATGTTTTTTCACCCATGAGGAACATATGTAGCCAACATATTGTGTTTCTTTACACTGCATATTGTCAGCAACTTATATGGCCCAAGCGTGAAGCCTGTGGGTTTGGCTTTAACATGGAAAGTCCCCTTAAGGCTGACCATGGCATGTGTCTCTGTGACAAGTGAACTTGATTTATAGGAATAAATCAGGGGTCAGGCATAAGGCACATGGGATGTCCATGTTCCTTGGGCTGTAATTTGGCTCCTGTTCATATGGACATTTCCTACTCAAGCTTCCTATGGATTTCTCCATTGCTAGTGTGAAGCACAGCTTAAACAAAGATGCACAAGGCTGTGGGGCAAAGCTAAAACTGAGAACACAAATGTATTGCAAAGAAATACTGCTGGGAGCAGCTGTTACTATAATACCAAGTGCCACTTATTTTAATTGAGGGGCAATAGAATAATAATACTTTGCAATAATAGAACACCTTTGTAGGAGGCCCTTGGAGAGTTTCCCAGGAATGATGTAATGGGGCCCCCTGCCCTAGACCCAAGATGTCATTTGTAACTAGCCCCATTTTTTGGCCTACTATTTGGTACTGAGACACAAACCAAGCCAATGCACTACGCAAAGATTCTCTAAGGCCACTTGTACATTTGACCTACAGGCAGCAATATATCAGCGCTCCTCAGGTACATGAAAAAAAAGCAACAGAAAGAATTATGGCAGTGACTAGTTAAAGAAATCATATCACACAGGAAGTCAGGAGCCCAGACTGACAAAATGAGAAGCAAGGAGCATGCAATTGCAAGAGTTCAGGAATTCAGATTAGAAATTCGTGGGCTGGCATCCTGGGATCATAGAATTTAAACTAAGAACGGCCATTGCAAATAATCTGTTCTGAATCCCTTTTTTAATAGTTAGGGGAACTGAAGGCCTAGAAACTATTTGATTTACACTAGGTTGAACAAATAATACATGGTAGAGGTAGGGATTGAACTCAGGTCCTTTGACTCAAAACGCAGTTCTCTTTCTACTCCATCATGCAAGCAGGTGAAAGATCTAAAATCTATTCAGACAAATAAATGGCGTCAAGGTACTGGATTTAACCAATGATGCAAATCTGAGGTCATGTTAGTCTTACTTATATGCTCTCCCTATCTTTTCGTATAAAGAGATGAGTGGCTTAGATCCTAAAAGTGGGATTAGGGAAGTAGAGTCATCTGATTCAGAAGGGAACTAGAAAATAACCAGCACAAAGAAGGGGGGTTTTATTTGCACATTTTTTTTGGTGGGTCAATGAGGGTGAAGTGACTTGCCTAGGGTCACACAGCTAGTAAGTGTTAAGTGTCTGAGGCTGGATTTGAACTCAGGTCCTCCTGAATCTAGGGCTGATGCTTTATCTACTGTGCTATCTAGCTGCCCCTTGCACATGTTTTTAGTTATAGCAGTCTTTTATAAGACTAGAAATGGATAAGAGAAATCATTTCCAGATGCCCAGGATTGCTTTCCTTTTTTTTGTGAGAGGAAATGGAGAACAGTAGAAATAGCAAAAGTTTTGGGGTCAGGGCCCTGTGTTCAAAACCTGGCCCATTCAGTATTTGAGTAACCATGAAAACAATCACTTAAACAATCTTTTTTCCTACTTTTTAATATGAGATGTTAGAGTTGGTAACCTTTAAGATCACTTCTAGTTTTAAATGTGCACTCCTATAATTTTCCTTCACAAAACATTTTCAATTCAATATTTGTTAATCACCTACTCATATAAAGCGCTGTGCTAGATTCTGGTGATATATTTTTTTTAATGTGAATAACACAGCTCGTGCTTTTCAGAAGCCTACAATCTACTAGAGAGGTTATGGCCCATATGTAAATTGATATGATCTAAGGCAGGATGTGCTAAGGATACAGGCAAGCTTAAGACAAAGGATTCTAGGAAAACATTGAAGAGGAAGAGTTCACTTTTAATAGATAGGATGAAGGAAGGTTTCATTGAGTAGGTGACCCTGAGATAGGCCTCCAGAAGGATCTCAGCAAACTGAGAAAATAAGGAGGGTGGTGTTCAATGCCTGGGAATTCATGGAGGTAAAAGAACACATGACATGATTAGAGGACACCTACTAGTTCAATTTGATTGGAAGATTATGTGTTTATGTGCTAGAAATGGAGAATGTTGTCCAATTGGGGAAGCATTTGAATTACACAATTTAATGTGTAGAGAGAGACACAATATAGGAGAAGGGAATTTTGTGATCATTAAGTCCAGTTTATAACTCACCCCTTCCCCTGATTACCATCATTGTAATATCTCCCTTAATTCCATTTCTTAACAGCCTTCTTCACCCTTGTTTTCTTTCTTTATTTCTCCCTTCTGTGTTTGTGGACTTTTCCATCCATTGAGGTAAATTCCAGTGGCAGGCTCTATCCACTCCTCTTAATAAAAATACCATTTCACAGGTCCTTTTAGATAAGGATTGCCAGGTCAATCAGGGCAGCAACTTGGAAACACTTCAGGTTCTTAGACATTTTCCAAAATAGGTGGAAATGACATCAGAAAACTTCCTCAGATTTAAATGGAACAATTCAAGTAGACTTGGTTAGCAGAGGAAATGCAGATTTTACTTTTCAATTAAAAAAGACAATCATCTGAGCTCAAGAAACTTGATTGAATACCTCTAAACTTCTTTGGAGAAAGAATATATCATATTGTGATGTCTCTATCTGTGTC
The DNA here is from genome assembly GCF_019393635.1 of Dromiciops gliroides. Lineage (NCBI taxonomy): Eukaryota > Metazoa > Chordata > Mammalia > Microbiotheria > Microbiotheriidae > Dromiciops > Dromiciops gliroides. The sequence goes on along the minus strand of NC_057863.1, from coordinate 502,299,140 downwards.
TGGCTATATGACTATTTATTTGACTATATCTTTATCTATACACATATGCATAATATGTATAGTCATATATATATATATACACACATATATTGGATCATTTCATTCCATATATATATATATATATATATATATATATATATATATATACACACACAGCACCTACACCTATGATTTTACTCTTCTAGAATCAATATCTTCTCTGGAATGTATAGTCTTAGACAGTTGTGATCCTCAGAAGTTAAGTATCTTGTTCAGGATCACAGCCAGTGTATATCAGAGGTGAGACTTGAACCCAAGTTGTCTGGCTATAAGACTGATTATTCTTTTTTGAGAAAGGAGAGAGAGAGAGAGAGAGAGAGAGAGAGAGAGAGAGAGAGAGAGAGAGAGAGAGAATAAAAATACCTTTATCTAGAGCATCTGAAGTCATCTCATGCTAGGTATTTGACCCTGCTCAGCAATGCATGTTTGAACTTTCTCAGAAATCAAGATCTGAAGGAAGGCAAGGGGTCTGTAGTTTGGCTTTGATATCATTTCCTTCAAGATGCTCAGGAAGAGAAAATGGTGATGGTGAGAGTGAAGGGTTAAAGCATATTGGAGAGAGAAGAGTTGTGCATGGATTGAAATGCCTGGAAAAGTGTTTGTATTCGATCCTAGAGAAACAGAGGAGCAAATAAAAATTATTGAAGAGAAGAGTGATTTGATCAGGGCATTAACAAGGTCCTAGGCCAGCTATGGGGAAGTTGGATTAGTCAGAGGAAATATTAGAGGAAGAGAGATCAATTAGGAATATTTTACAATTGTTCATGTGATGAAGAGCTGAATTAAGTTGACATGTGCGAGTGGTCAGAAGGAGAGGGACACAAGAGATGTTATAGAGATAAAATCAATAGGACTTGATAACTAATTAGATATAGGAGGTGAGAAATGGTAGAGTCAAAGGGGACTTCCCCTCTTTTCTGGGAACAAAATCGTGTGATAATGTGATCATGCAACATATGCTATTCCATACATTTTTGTCGAGGTTTGGTGACAGCTAAGCTGTGTACACTTGACTTTCAAGTCTACACAAAAGGCTGACATGCAGACAGGAAATAATCAGAATTTATTTCATTGATATGAGAAGGGCTACCCTTAAGCAAAACAGTGAGGCTTCCTCCACCTGAACTTCTTTTTTCTTTTGATATTGGCCTCCTTAGGTGCCCAAGCATCTTCCTTTGGATTTTCCCTATCAACTCGCAAAGTACTAGAACTTATACCATCTGCCATCAAAATATATGTTTAATGCCCTATTCCCTCAGGACTCAGCTTTGTGCTAAATGGTCAATGTGCTATCCATAGCATGTAGCATGTTTATATATTTTGGGGGAAGAATGGCATGTTTCTGTTGATATCTCAAAAGGCATGGCCCTCAGGGGATTGTAGCAAGGTAGCAAAGGAGATATTATCAGATTGATGGGCATACTATTCACCTCTACGTAGGGTAGGGACCTTGGGTTGGATATAGGAAAGAAATGGCCTTGCTTTCTCCCAGAGAGAAGTTATCAGGAATAGAAAGATTCTGAGCTTTTTTCTCTCTCTCCCATGAGGGCTGAGCACAGCTGTCACCTGCAGAGTAAATGAGAGCTGCTATCAGCCAGAGGAATGGTGACCTCAGATCTTACATGGAATAAAAAGAGACTGGGAACAAGCAGAGAGGCATAGTTTAGGGAAATACATGTAAATTGGATTCCCCATGGAAGGCAGGAACGGTCAGTGTTATTCTGGGTATTTATCTTCCTAACAGTCGTTTTTATCCTTGTCATGATATCTGTATTTGTTAGTCAGACTGTATTTGTCTTACTCTGGCTGCTTCAGTTTGGGGGATGTGGTTTATTCCCCATAATTCTCGGAAGTGTTGTTTCTGTGATTTATTGCCTTTTGGCGTTTATCTTATTCTCCCAGTTTTACCTTTTTTTTCCTCCCTCCAACCATTGTCTTACATTTCAAAGTTTCACTTTCTATATGGCCCAAATTTGTCTTCTTTTCATATTTATTTCAGTATTTGTCTTGTTCTCCCAGCATATGTTTTATTCTCAGAATTTATCTTTCTTATTTCAAGAATGCGTCTCAGAATATAGTCGTTTTCTTTTCCCTACTTGGTCTTTATTTGTTTAATATTTTACATCTTTTCTGTGTTCTGCTGTTAGCCTGGAGTCTGGGCTTTTGGAGTGAGGGTGCTCTCTTGGGGGAGAAGAGACTGCTAGAACAGCAGGTTGGAGTGTTTCTGGGCAACCTGGATTTGGGACAAGCCGCTTATAACTCGGCATGCCTCAACTTTTTGATCAGGAGAAATGGGGGAGATGAAAGCCCTAGAGACTCATCATAATCTCTGCTTTACCTCAGAATAGCTGTGAGATTCAAAAAATTGAAGGAATGAATATTTAACATGAAGAAGGTAAAAAGGGGAAGTTTTTGCTAAGGATACTGCTAGTTTTCTCATTTTTCTTATCAGCATTGCAGGGAAAGCAGGTCTACGTGAGTCATTTATACTCCCTTTCTCCTTCTTGGATGTAAACTATTGCAGGTTTTTCACTGTGGATACATTTCTTAAATCTTCATTTTGATAGTTTCAATGGAGAAGCAGATCTATGTAGGAGAATGTAGACTTAAGTCAAAATGTGCATTTGGTTCTTTAATCATTCTTGATGTTCTTTTTAACCCAAACTTTCTTTTAAAAGTATTTCCCTCTTGAGTTGTAGCTTGACTTGCTTTTTTAGCCTCTTTTCCTTTTCTACCCCCAGCTCCCAAACCCAACCTAGTCTGTATTAATATGACTGACAAAAGGTAAATGAGACAGCTTTGGTTAATCACTCTTTATACTTCCAATTCTTTCAATTTCAATTCATACCTATCTCTTTATAGAAGCTCCTTTTCCTATCTTTTCTCTGAGACTGAAGGCACAGTGAAATGGTGAAGAATGGGAGAGTTGTTGAAATGTGTCTTACCAAGCAGCAAGGGTATCTTCTGAAAAGTTTTCAATTAAGGTTAATTGATTGTAGGAAATCAGGGTCACCATGGCTACACACACCTGGTCAGGAGGGTTTAATTTGTCTAATAGTACTGTCTAGAATGGTACCTGAGGTTAGCAGCTGCTTGGTTCTGCACTGGAGACATTGCTGATACTCAGGTATTCTCAAACCAGGATATTGGTATTCCTTAGCTTTCAAAAGGGCCTCCCAGGCATTATTAGATAGTTCAATCCCAGGCAACACATGATCTTACCCCAGGGACAGCTGTTAGATAATTCTCATCATCATTCCAGATGTGGAGGTGATGTTCATGTCTTTAATACATCTGGCTGATTTCCTTGTCATTTGAGAGAAGTGTGTAGCTGTAAATAACCTCAAGGCTGATTTCTCTAGCCAGGCATTAACATTATTTGTTGAATATGATACCCTGACACGAGATATGGGCAATTTGTAAAAGATCTCTCCCCGCCCTTCCCCAACTCCTACACTTCTTCTCTCTTTCCTTTTGGCTTTTCTTTCCTTCTCTCCCCAGTTTTTTCCTTTCTCTCTCCCCTCTTTCCCAGACAGGGGAAAGAGGAGGGAAAAAAATATCTTAAGCAAAGAAGCCTCATCCTCATCACATTTAGTGTACTCCAAGTGAAGCAGCTGAAGGCTTGCTTCTCCAAATTCATTGTCTAAAGATATTGTCTTGCTTTAGGGATCAGTACTATATCTCCTTCCCCACATCATCTGTCATCTTTATTGATCTCCTATCCATTTCTAATTCCAGTTCAAAAAATTTCCCTAGAATCACACAACTCTCTACAGATAGATTCTCACTACTATATTTTTACAAACTTAAACACTTCTATACTTTCGAATCACCTACTCAATTCATTCTTTTCCTCTGTTTTGCCATAGGGCACTTTTGGTCTGAGGGGCAACAACTTTGTTCCCCCGATGCAAGAAGCATGAGCAGAGAGCTGAGATCTCTGCTGTTTCTTCTTTTTTTTTACAGGGCAATGAGGGTTAAATGACTTTCCCAGGGTCACACACAGCTAGTAAGTGTCAAGTATCTGAGGTCAGATTTGAACTCAGGTCCTTCTGAATCCAGGGCTGGTGCTTTATCCACTGCATCATACATCTAGCAGCCCCAAATAAGAGGTAGTGAGAGTCTACTTTTGTTTATTTTGTTTTTTCCTTTCTATTCCATTCTATTCTTTATTTTCTTTTCTCTTCTTTTCTTTGCAGGGCAATGAGGGTTAAATGACTTGCCCAGGGTCACGCACAGCTAGTAAGTGTCAAGTGTCTGAGGTTGGATTAGAACTCAGGTCCTTCTGAATCCAGAGCCTGTGCTTTATCCACTGTGTCACCTAGCTTCCCCCTCTGTTTCTCTTTCTTTGTTCCATAAAATTATTTTATTATTTTCCACTTATACATAAAGATAATTCTCAACACTTGTTTTTATAAGATTTCTAGTTTCAAATTTTTCTCCCTCCTTCCCCTCCCTGTGCACTCCCCAAGAAAGCAAGTAATCTGATATAGATTTTATATGTACAATTACATTAAACATATTTCTTCATTAATCACACTGTGAAAGAAGAATCAGAGCAAAAAGGAAAAAAACCTCAAAAAAAGAAAAACTACAACAATAAAAACAATAGAAATAGTGTGGTTCAATCTGCATTTACATTCCACAGTTCTTTTTTTTCTGGATTTAGAAAGTATTTTCCATCATGAGTCCTTTGGAACTATCTTGGACCATTGTATTGCTGAGAAGAATTAAGCCTATCACAGTTGATCAACACATAATGTTGATATTGTATAGAATGTTCTCCTGGTTCTGCTCAACTCACTCAGCATCAGTTCATGTAAGCCCTTACAGTTGTCTCTGAAATCAGCCTGCACATAGTTTCTTACAGCACAATAGTATTCCATTACATTCATGTACCACAACTTGTTTAGCCATTCCCCAATCGATGGGCAACCCCACAATTTCCAATTCCTTGCCACCACAAAAGAGCATTTTGTATATTTTTGTACATGTGGGTCCTTTTCACTTTTTATGATCTCTTTGGGAAAAAAGACCTAATAGTGGTATTGCTGGGTCAAAGGGTATGCACAGCTTTATAGTCCTTTGGGCATAGTTCCAACCTGCTCTCCAAAATGGTTGGATCAGTTCAAAGCTCCACCAACAATGCATTAGTGTTCCAATTTTTCTACAGCTTCTCCAAAATTTATTATTTTCCTTTTTTGTCATATTAGCCAATCTGATAGGTGTCAGCTGGTACCTCAGAGTTGTTTTAATTTGCATTTCTCTAACCAATAGTACTTTTTCATATGACAATAGATAGCTTTGATTTCTTCATCAGAAAACTGCCTGTTCATATCCTTTAACCACTTCTCAATTGGGGAATGACATGGTTTCTTATAAATTTCATTTAGTTCCTGATATATTTTAGAAATGAGACCTTTATCAGAAATACTGGCTATGGGGGCAGCTTGGTGGCCCAGTGGATAAAGCACCAGCCCTGGATTCAGGAAGACCTGAGTTCAAATATGGCCTCAGACTTTTGACACTTACTAGCTGTGTGACCCTGGGCAAGTCACTTAACCTTCATTGCCCTGCAAAAAAAAAAAAGAAAGAAAGAAATACTGGCTATAAAAATTGTTTCCCAGCTTTCTGTCTCCCTTCTAATTTTGGATGCATTTCTTCTGTTTGTACAAAAACTTTTTAATGTAATCAAAATCATCCATTTTGCATTTCATAATATTCTTTCTCTCTTGTTTGGTCATAAATTGTTCTCCTTTCCAAAGATCTAAGAGGTAAACTATTCCTTTCTCTCCTAATTTACCTATGGTGTCAACTTTTATGGCTAAATCACGTACCCATTTGGACCTTATTTTAGTATAAGGTTTAAGGTGTTGGTCTATGCCTACTTTCTGCCATACTCTCTTCCAGTTTTCTCAGCAGTTTTTGTCAAATACTAAGTTCCTATCTCAGAAGCTGGAGTCTTTGGGTTTATCAAACAGTACTTTATTAAAGTCATTTACTACTGTGTTTCCCGTGCCTAACCTATTTCCTTGATCCTCCACTCTATTTCTTAGCCAGTATCAAATAATTTTGATGACTGCTACTTTATAATAAAGCTTCAGATTTGGTACAGCTAGCCCACCTTCTTGTGTATTTTTTTCATTAGTTCCCTAGATATTCTTGACCTTTTGTTTTTCCAGATGAATTTTGTTATTATTTTTTCTAACTATATAAAATAATTTTTAGGTAGTCTGACTGCTTTTCTTTTGATGTCCCTTTTCCTCTCAGTACTCACTCTTAGCGTATGGAAACCCAGTGATGATCTCTTCACCAACTTCAAGTACCCAGTGCCATTCTCCCTTTTTATGAGCTTACTCAATGAATAATAATAGCAGCTAGCATTTGTATAGCTTTACATGTTATCTCATTTGATCCTGACAATCCCATGGGGTGGGTGATATTATTTCCCCCATTTTATAGATGATATAGAAAGAGATTAGCGGAATTTTCCTGGGTCACATACAGATATGATTTCAGCTCAACTCAGTTCTTACTGATTCCAGGTCTTGTGTTCAATTCACCACCTTGCTGCCCTGGAGGATAGGAAAGATGTGAAGCAATTTATTTACCATTTAGCATAGATTTAAGCTGTTGTGGTACTTGTTGGGGGAGGAGGGGCTGTAGTGTTTTAGACTAGTATAATGAAAGTCTTGAATTTCTGCTAAAGTAACTTTTGGCAAAAGGAAAGGGATTTTTAGGGGGTTCTGAGATCTCATGATGATCAGGTATGTGGTTACTACTCTGCTATGTGTAAGTCAATTTCCACAGATTTGGGCTGAGACATTGAAGTCTGTGGTGGTGATGCATCACTGCTGATAGAGTTCTGGTGGGGCTTGCTAGGTGCCAGTGTTTTACAGTGACAATCTGCATGATCCAAGGGAAAATATGGCTTAATTTGGGAGGGGAACAAGCTTACCCAGATTAATTTTTTTCTTTTACTTTTTCCTTGACATCTCCTGACAGTTGAGAGAATCTATCTCCTGTAGTATTTAATCCCTTTTCCCCTCCACACCTTCCATTAGCTGTTTTCTGGGCCTTTATGGGTTTGGAGTTATTCGCTTTTTCTTTAACTGACAATTTTCAGTGCTATGGATTGCAGATATCCTTTTAACCAAGACTTGATCACATCAGGATTTATACCAAGTAAAATTTTCTAAAGTTTCATAAATGGTTCTAAGAGGTAGAAGAATGGAAGAAGAACATTGTAGTCATGTGGGATACCCTATGTAAGCTCAGAGATAGGAGCAGTAATGCCATGTCTTTAGAACAGGAAGTACGCTAATTGGGCTGGCATGTAAAGTACATGACAGAGAGTAATGTATAACCAGTCTAGAAGAATAATATGGACCCTGACTGAAAGGCTCTGTGTGCCAAACAGTAGAGTTTGTATTTTATTCTAGAAGAAGCCCTGAAGCTTCCTGAACAGGGGAGTGATATGGTCAGATCTGTATATTAACCATATTACTTTGGCAGCTATGTGGAGTAGGGATTGGAAGGCAGAATTTGGGTTGGTGGAGCCCAATAAGGCCACTATTTACAATGATGGGAGGCAGAGCTCATATGGTAGAGTGATATGAAGCAATACAATGAACTCCTCTATACAAAATTCTCCAAACAGATATAGAAAATGCACCTGGCCAAATTCTAATGGGGAAATCCAGAAAAAAAACCAACAACAGTGACTCATTTGGCAAGACTATCTTGGCATAGGCAGTCAGACAGAGAGGTCTGAGGATATTGGGACTGGGGTAGGGCCAGGATCATTGTCTCTCCAACCCCAGCACTACAATGCCCAGGGAGAGCCTGTGTACCAGTGCAAGATGACATATGAAGGAATACACCATTGGCATCCAGAGAAAGAACTGATAAATAGAAGTATGTACAGAATAATTATATATATATATATATATATATGTATGTATATGTATGTATTTGTGTCCAATAGTAACCATCTCTAGGGTTGGGGGAAGGGAGGGAAGAAAAAAATAAATTTAGATGATAATTTTGTTGTATATTTGAAAGGAATAGCAAGATGTGTATTGTAGAGTTGCAGTTTCCTATGCAATCATCTTTTTTATTTTACTATGTTATTGAAGTGCTTGTGTTATTCTATAAATTAAAAAAAATAGACTCCCATACAAACAAGGAAAAAGGCATGGAAAATAGTTGCCATTTGAACCTTACTTTCATCTGAACTGGTCAAGGAGGGGAGACTATATAAACTCACACAGAACTGAGCAAAGAAATACATTTCACTCAACGGGAAAAGCAGGGAAAGAGAAGGGAGAAGGATGAATCAGAGGCATTTTAGATTAAAGAAAGAATTAAATTCAAGCAAAACAAACTCACTAAAGATGTACAAAATTAATTATAGATTTTTTATGGTAGAAAAGACTGAATCTGCAGAACTGCCCAGAAATTGGAGAATGTCTGAACAAAATAAGGTATATGAATGTGATAGAATACTATTATACTATAGGGAATAATCAGGGGGATGGTTTCAGAGAAAACTCAGAAGACATATATGAACTGTTACAGAATGCAGTGAACAGAACAAAGAAAAGAATTTATAAAAAAAGCAATTTGATAAAGACAAAAAACTTTGAAAGATGTGGATACTGATCAGTGTATGGCAGAGGTTAATGCCTTCAAGTACCTATATATATATATATATATAGTAACGATTGGAATAACGCCACCTGCTGGATACTTACTGTAGAAGAGTTCTGCCCATGAAGGGAAGGTCTTTGAGGGCAAGACCAGGAGTCAGGAAGTGACGCGAGCGAGTGGGAGGAGGAAGGAAGAGACTGGCGCTGACTCTGGGGCTCTTTCCTGAGGACGCTGGCGGAGAAGGGAGCTAGAAATGTGCTCTCCCTTTAATAGATAGGAATCTAGGCCTTTTTCTCTCTCTTTACCAAATTCTTATTATCCTTAATAAATGCTTAAAAGTCTAACTCTTGCTAAAGCTTGTAATTGATTGGCGACCACTCATTAGATATTTTAGACAGTTTAGCTAGAATTTTAGCTCTTAACAATATATATATATATATATATATATATATACACACACACACATACATACACACACACTCACACACACACACTCAGGGGAATGGCCAATGCATTAATTTGTTTGACTCTATGTGGGTGTTTTGTTTGTTTCTTTGTTTGTTTGTTTTTGGTAGGGCAATGAGGGTTATATAACTTGCCCAGGGTCACACAGCTAGTCAATGTCAAGTGTCTGAGGCCAGATTGAACTCAGATCCTCCTGAATCCAGGTCCAGTGCTTTATCCACTACACCATCTAGCTGCCCTCAACTATATGTGTTTTTAATGTTTTTTTTTTCTTTCATTCTAAGTTGGGAGGAGTGTCTAGGGTGGGAGGGAGAAAAGAGGTATTTTCACTGATTTAAAAATAAAATATTATTTTTAAAAGAAAAAAAGAAAACTACCAAGAACATCATTATCAAAATTCAAACTTCTAAGCCAAATCAAAAATATTTTAGACAACCAGGAAGAAATCATTCAAATTCCAAAGAACCAGTCAGATTAACGCATGATATACCAGCCACTACTCTAAAGCAGTGGAGAACCTGGAACATGATACGCCAGAAAGCAAAGGACATCAGCTTACAACCAAGAAAAAATATTATCCAGTAAAATTGAGCATAATGCTATGGTGCGGGGTGGGGTGGGGGGAAAGGAGATAAATCTTTAATGAAATAGAACACTTCAAAGCAATCCTGAGGAAATGGCAAGAGCTGTAGAGAAACATTGTAATTCAAAACCAAGAGTGAAGAGAAACATAAAAAGGTAAACATGAATGAGCAATGATAAAGGACCAAACAAAGGTAAACTACTTATGCCCAAACATGGAGAAAATTCTAACATCATCAGTATTCATAAAGGGATCCAAACAGAAAAGGCCTGGTAGCTGTTTGGTTATGTTTTAACATTTTTTCCTTATTTAGTTTTTTAACATTCATTAAAAAAAATTCAGAGTTATCACCTTTCCTCCCTCATTTATATGACCATAGATAGCTTTAATTTCTTCAAAAGTAAAAACTTTTTACACAAACAAAAAATCCATAATGCTTCATGTCTCTTATTTGGTCATAAACTCTTACTTTATTCATAGATATGATGGGTAAAATATTCCATGCTCCCCTATTTTGCTTATGGTATCACCTTTTATGTCCAAATCATATACCCGGGGCAGCTAGGTGGCACAGTAGATAAAGCACTGACCCTGGATTCAGGAGGACCTGACTTCAAATTTGACCTCAGACTTTTGATACTCACTAGCTGTGTGAGTTAGGACAAGTCATTTAACCCTCACTGCCTTGCAAAAAAAAAAAAAATCATATACCCATTTTGACCTTATCATGGTATATGGTGGGAGATGTTGGTAGATACCTAATTTCTACCAAACTGCTTTCTAGTTTACCCCAATTGTTTTTTGTTAAATAGTGAGTTTTTGTCCCAAAATCTAGATTAATAGGGTTATCTACTACTATGGAATGTGTATTTCCTTTATTCCACCGCTCTAGTATAATATTTCTTAGCCAGTGCCAAATTATTTTGATGATTACAACTTTGTAATACAGTTGGAGTTCTGGCTCATCTAATCCAGTTTCCTTCATATTAATTTTTTTAAAAATTGACTTCCAAATTCTCTCCCTCCATTCCACGCCTCTGTCAAAATTTGAGAAGGAAAGCAATATGATAACAATTATACATGTGAAGTCATCCAAAAAATGTTTCTATATTACCTATGTTGCAAAAGAAAAAGAAAAAAAAACAAGAAACAAAGTGAAGAATGTATGCTTCAATCTGCAATCAGAGTTCATTAGATCTCTCTCTGGAAGTGGATAACATTTTTTATCATAGGTTGTTGCAGTTGTCTTGGATCATTGTATTGATTAGAGTAGCTTGGTCTCTCACATTTGATTACTATAACATATTCCTATTACTGTGCACATTGTTTCCCTGGGTCAGCTCACTTCACTTTGTATCAGTTAGTATAAATCTTTTCAGTTTTTTTCTGAAACTATCCTACTCATTATTTCTTATAACACAATAGTATTTCATCACAATTAACTATAATAACTTGTTTAGCCCAGTGGATGGACATCCACTCATTTTCCAAATTTGTCACCACAAAAAGAGCTGCTATAAATATTTTTATACATATAGGCCCCTTTTCCTTTTCTTTGATCTCTTTGGCATACAGACCTAATAATGGTATTGCTAGGTCCAAGGATATGCACAGTTGTTTTTTTTTAAACTATGCTTTATTTGGAAACTTGTTTTTCCCAAATTACATGTAAAAACAAATTTTAACATAACTTCTTAAGACTTTCTGTTCCAGATTCTCTTCCTCCCTTGCTTCCTCCCCCCCACCCCTTAAGAACTCAAGCAATTCAATATAAGTTATATATGTGGAATCATGCAAAACATTTCCACATTAGTCAGGTTGTGAAAGAAAATAGACAAAAAAACTTCAGAAAAAGGAACTAACAAAAATTATGCTTCAATCTGTATTCAGATACCATCAGTTTTTTCTCTGTAGGTGGGTTACATTTTTCATAAGTCTTTCAGAGTTTTCTTGAATTATTGTATTGCTGAAAATAACTAAGTCATGAACAGGCAGTTTTCTGATGAAGAAATCAAAGCTCTCTATTGTCATATGAAAAAATGCTCTAAATCACTACTGATTAGAGAAATGCAAATTAAAACAACTCTTAGGTACCACCTCACACCTATCAGATTGGCTAATATGATAAAAGCAGAAAAAAAAACCCCAACAAATGTTGGAGAAGCTGTGGGAAAATGGAAACACTAATGCATTGTTGATGGAGCTGTGAACTGATCCAACCATTCTGGGGAGCAATTTGGAACTATGCCCAAAGGGCTATAAAGCTGTGCATCATACCATTTGACCCAGTAATACCATTTTTAGGTCTTTTTCCCCAGAGATCATAAAAAAAAGGGGAAAGGACCCACATGTACAAAAATATTTATAGCTGCTCTTTTTATGGTGGCAAGGAATTGGAAATTGAGGGGATGCCTATCAATTGGGGAATGGCTGAACAAGTTGTGGTATATGAATGTAATGGAATACTATTGTGTTGTAAGAAATGATGAGCAGGTGGATTTCAGAGAAACCTGGAAGGACTTACATGAACTGATGCTGAGTGAGATGAGCAGAACCAGGAGAACATTCTATACAGTATCAACAACATTGTGTGTTGATCAACTGTGATAGACTTGACTCTTCTCAGAAATACAATGGTCCAAGATAGTTCCAAAGGACCCATGCTGGAAAATGCTCTCCAAATCCAGGGGAAAAAAAGAACTATGAAATCTAGATGCAGATTGAACCATACTATCTCTTTTTTGTCTTTCTTTTTTGAGGTTTTTCCTTGTTGCTCTGAATCTTCTTGCACAGCATGACTAATGCAGAAATATGTTTAATGTGATTGTATATACCTAAACCTATATTGGATTGCTTGCAGTCTTGGGGAGGGGCGTGGGAAGGGAAGGAGGGAGAAAAAACTGAAACTAGAAATCTTATAAAAGCAAATGTTGCAAACTATCTCTAAATGTAACTGGAAAATAATAAAATACTTTTATGGGAAAAATAACTAAGTCATTCATTGCAAATCATCTTACAATATTGCTTTTATTTTGTATACAGTATATTTCACTTTGCATCAGCTCATATAAGTCTTTCCAGGTGTTTCTGATAGCATCCTGATAGTAATTTTTTATCGTAGACTTCATTTATATAGTAATTTAAAGAGAGATTTCCTTATTGCAACAACAATAATAGATAACATTTATATAGTACCTTTTACCTGACAAAGAATTTTCTTAACAACAGCCCAGCAAAGTACCATACGTTTTATCCTCCTCCACCTCATCATCCTCATCATCGTCTTCATCCGCATCCTCATCATCTTACATCGATCTTGCCTCAGCTTCAAATTTTTTCAGTTACTATTGCTGAATGTTTCCCTCCATCCTATTCTCTTCCTATGATATTTACTCTATTTTCTATCTTCTTTCACCTTATCCCTCCTCAAGAGTGTTTTGCTTCTTACTGCCCCCTCCCCAAATCTGCCCCCCATTCTTTTAACTCCCCCATCCCCTTCCCCTCCTACATTCCAGCAGGGTAACATAGATTACTATACCCAATTGAGTTTGTTTGTTATTCCCTCTTTGAGCCAGTTCTGATGAGAGTAAGACTCACTCGCTCCCCCATCTTCCCCTCCACTCTATAAGCTTTTTCTTGCTTCTTTTGTGTTATACACTTGACCCCATTCCACCTTTGGATATAGGAGTTTTGATTTTGTTATCTTCTTCTGAGGGTATCTTTTGTTCTTTCTTGTCACCAAGGCAACTTTTTAGGGCTCCTCCCAACCTGGGCCACCACTCAAGCTTGAGACCTGGATCCTAGTTCAGGCAAAAGAACAGAGTCCTACCTCACCCCCAGCAGAAAACCCTGCAATCTCCCCCTTGCCACCTGCTCAACCCCCTCAACATCTGTGGGCTAAGTTCCAGAAGCAGCTGCAGCTGAGAGGCTCCTCTTGAACCTGCCTGGGGCTGGATCTTTATGGTGCAGCCTGGGACTGGATCTGCACAGCATGGCCACAGGGCTGTGCTCCATTCTCACCCCAGCACAACAGATCTTTCCTGCCAACCTTCTCAGCAATTTTTGGATGGAAAATCATCTCACCCTATACTTTTGTAGGTTCTGCTGCTCCTGGAACTGTCTTATGACATTATTTGAACGCATTTGGAGGGGTTTTGGGGGAAAGCTCTGCGAAGTCATTGCCTTTCCTCCATCATCTCGGCTCCAGCCTGCCTATGCACAGTTTTATAAGCCCTTTGGTTATAGTTCTAAATTTATTTCTGAAATAATTAGATCTATTCACAGCTCCACAAATAGTGAATTTGCAATAATAGTACAAAATTGGTGTTACATTTTTTCCATGTGCCTCCCAACACTTGTAATGTTCCTTTTCTGTCATGTTAGACAATATCATAGGTATGAAGTGGTACCTCAGAATTGTTATAATTTGCATTTTTCTAATCATTAATTTAGACATTTTTTTCATGTAACTATTGACAGCTTTTATTCATTTTTGAAAAGTTCTCTTGTTGACCATTTCTCAATTGGGGAATGGATCTTGTTTTAATAAATTGGTTCAGTTTCCTATATGTTTCAGAAATTCCCTTTATCAGAGAAAATTGCTGTAAAATTGCGTTTCCAGTTTCTTGCTTTTCCTTCTGATTTTGGATGCATTGGTTTTGTTTGTGCAACCCCTTTTAATTTCATGAAACAAAATTATCTATTTTACTTTCTGTGTTCCTTTCTATATCTTGTTTGGTCATAAACTCTTCTCCTATCTAAAGATCTGACAGGTGAAATTTTCCATGCTCCCCTTATTTGCTTATCATATCACCTTTTATGTTTAAATAATGTACCCATTTTAACATTATCTTTGTATTTGGTGTGAGATGTTTTTCTATATCTAGTTTTTGCTGAACTGCTCTTCAGTCTGCACAGCAATGTTTTTCAATTGTTTAGTTCTTATAACAAAAGATTGGCTCTTTGGGTTTATCAAAATTTAATTTACTATGGTTATTTATTATGCATTGTGTGCCTAATCTAATTTATTGATGCACCACTATTTCTTAGCCAGTACCAAATTGTTTTGATCATTGCCACTTTAGAATCTAGTTTGAAAGCTGGTACTGCTAGCTCACCTTCCTTCACATTTTTTTCATCAATTCCCTTAATATTCTTGACATATTTTCTTCTAAATGAATTTTTTTAAAAAAATTTTCTAGCTCCATAAAATAATTTCTTGGTAGTTTGATTGGAATGGCTCTGAATAAGTAAAACAATTTAGGCATAATTGTCATTGTTATTATATTGCCTCTGCCCACCCATGAGCAGTTAATATTTCTCCAGTTGTTTAGATCTCTATTTGTGTGAAAAGTGTTTTGTAATTTTGTCCATATAATTCCTTTGTTTTTATAGGCAGACTCTCAAGTATGTTATAATATATCTAGTTATTTTAAATAGAATTTCTTTTTCTATCTCTTCCTGCTGGGTTTTCTTTGCAATATATAGAAATGCTGATGATTTATGTGGGTTTATTTTATATTCCGCAACTTTTCTGAAGGTGTTAATTGTCCCACCTAGTTTTTTTGGCGGGGTGGTGGTGATGATTCTCCAGTATTCTCTATATACCATCATATCATCTAAAAATATGAACAGTTTTGTTTCCTTGTTGACTATTTTTATTCATTCAATGTCTTTTTCTTGTCTTATTTCTATAACTAGTATTTCTAAAACAATATTGAGTAATAAATGTGATAATGGATAGTCTCGCTTTACCCCTGATCTTATTTGCAAGGCTTTTGCTTATCCCCATTATAAATAATGCTTGCTCTTGATTTTAGATATTATCATTTTAAGAAAGGACCCATTTATTACTTGCTAGTATTTTTAATAATTATGGGTGTTATATTTTGTCCAAAGCTTTTTTTTCTGCACATATTGACATAATTAGTATTTTGTTGTTTTTATTCTTGATATAGTCAATTATCTTTATACTTTTTCTAATATTGATCACTCTTGTATTCCTAGTATAAATTCTACCCAGTCTTAGTATATGATCTTTGTAATATATTTTGCTGTAATCTGATTGCTAGTATTTTATTTAAATTTTTTGCATCAATATTCATTAAGGAAATTTTCTTCCATTTATCCTCTCTCTTTTGACCCTCTCCTTTGTCTCTTTTTCTTCTCACCCCTGCCTCTCTTAATCCATCCTCCATTTTATTATTCCCCTCTTTCTTTTTTTAAAATTTTTTATTTATTTATATTTTTGGGGTGAGGCAGATGGGGTTAAGTGACTTTCCCAGGATCACACAGCTAGTAAGTGTTAAGTGTCTGTGGCCAGATTTAAACTCAGGTACTCCTGAATCAAGGGCAGGTGCTTTATCCACTGAGCCATCTAGCTGCCCCTCCCATCTTTCTTTTATCCCCTTATCCTACTTTCCAGTATAGTAAGATACATTTCTAGACTCAATTGAGTGTTTATACATATTTGCCCCTATTTGAAACAATTCAGAAGAGAGAAAGGTTCAATCATAGTGCATATGCCCCACCACCATTTTTTCCTTCACTGTAAAATCTCTTACTTGCATTTCTCTTTTATATGAGATATTTTTCCTTATTTTTCCTCTTTCTTCTCTCAGTGCATCCC
Organism: Dromiciops gliroides; assembly: GCF_019393635.1. Classification (NCBI taxonomy): domain Eukaryota; kingdom Metazoa; phylum Chordata; class Mammalia; order Microbiotheria; family Microbiotheriidae; genus Dromiciops; species Dromiciops gliroides. The sequence goes on along the minus strand of NC_057863.1, from coordinate 502,282,773 downwards.
TCTTTCTCACTCATTCATGATTTTTAGATTATTCCAACATAATCAGCTAACTTCTGTACCCTCTATGTTTATAGACTCCCTCTAACTTTTGTGTCTCTGTCTTTGTAGAGTACATGGAACTTTTAATGATAAAAGTCCTAAATGTTACATGTGTCATCTCCACATGCAGGAAAGTTGAGTTTAACTTTTTTGAGTCCCTTATGGTTTCTCTTTCAGGTTTACCTTTTTATGCTTCTCTTGAGTATTGTACATGAAAATCAAATTTTCTATTCAACTGTGGTCTTTTCATCAAGAATGCTTGAAATTGTTCATTTTCATTAAATGTCTATTCTTCTCTGCCCCCGCCCTAAAGGATTATTCTAAGTTTTTCTGGGTAGTTGATTCTTGCTTATAATCTGAGTTCTTTTGGTCTCCAAAATATTATAGTCCAAGTCCTCTGATCCTTTAAGGTAGAAGTTTCTAAATCTTGTATTATCCTGATTGTAGTTCAATAATATTTGAATAATTTTTTTCTAACTGCTTGCAACATTTTCCTCTTGACCTAGGAGTTTTGTAATTTGGTATAATATATGGTAAGTTTTCATTTTGGGATCTCTTTCAGGAGGTGATTAGTAGATTATTTCAATTTCCATTTTACCCTCTGGTTCTAGGATATTGAGTCAGTTTCCTTTGATAATTTCCTGAAATATGATATCTAAACTGTTTTACTTTTGTTTTTTATTATAATGGCTTTCAGGTAATCCAATAATTATTAAATTATCTCTCCCCCATCTATTTTTTTCAGGTGAGTTGGTTTACCAATGAGATATTTCACATTTTCTTATTCATTCTTTTGATTTTTAAAATAAAATATTTTTAAAAGACAATGATAAGAATTTCATTTAAGGTGGTTTTGTTGTAAGCAAAAGAAAAGTGAACAAAATCAAGATATGTTGTAGAGGTAGAATTTAGAAGACTTAGCAACTTGTTATAGTGTTGATAATACAAATGTGAAGAGTCAAGGGTGACCTTAAGTTGTGAAACTAGATGTCTGAAAAAAATTCTGAACACCTTGACAGAAAAAAAGAAGTTTGTAAAAGAGAAAAAGGTATGGACTTGGTGTGTGTGTGTGTGTGTGTGTATGTGTGTGTGTGTATCTGTTTCTCTGTGTGTGCTTGTGAGACAGAGACAGAGACAAACAGAGATATGGTACAGAGAGATAATGAATTGTATTTTGGACAGACTGAGTTTGAGATGTCTGTGGAATATGTATGTAGAGATATTGAATAGGTCAAGATATTTAGAGAGATAAGGGCTTTATATGGAGTTTTGGAGGACATATATAGTTGAATTGTATATGAGATATAGACAGAGCTGAAAGATCTAGAAATATAGTTGAACTCTTGGGAACTTATGTACTAATCAAGAGAAAATATGAAGAGAGAGGAGCCCTTTAGACAGAACTCTGGTGTGCATCACACACAGGACAGGTCTTAATTGACCATCTAGCAAAGGGGACTAAGAAAGATATGTCCCTAGGTTCATAGAGCTTCATAAACTGTAGGGATTGGACTCTATAAAAATGTCAATTATTATTGTTTCATGGCACTGAGTTAAATTCAGTTTAATTCAACAAACATTTGCTAAATTTTGCTTATATACAAAGATCTATGATAGGCACTTAGGGTTAAAAGGTACATATAGATGCAGTTAGGTGGCATAGTGTATGAAACTTTTGACCTAGAGTCAAGACCTGTATTCAAATCCAGCCTTAGACATTTGTTAGCTGTGTGGCCCTGGTCAAATCATTTAAGCTCAGTTTGCACCACTTTTCTCATCTGTAAAGTGAGCATAACAACAACAACAAAAACCCTACTTCCTAGTGTTGCAGAAAGAGTAAAATAAAATAATTTTGTAAGACATTTTGCATATCTTAAAGCCCTATCAAAATGGTGACAATTATTATTGTAGTAATTAGTTTGTGTTTCAGTCAAGTTAAACTGCCTTTATCTTCCCTCTACATGTTGTTCTTCCCCTTCCATCTTCCCTTTTTGTTCAGTCCTTTTCAGTTGTGTCTGACTCTGTGTGACCTCATTTTTTTTTTTTTTGGCAATGATACTGGAGTGGTTTGCCATTTTCTTCTCTAGTTCATTTTACTGATGAGGAAACTGAGGCAAACAGGGTTCAGTGACTTGCCCAAGATCACAAAGCTAGAAAGTGCCTGTACTTGAACCATAAATGGGGATTCTTACAAATAGGGCATATGCAGTTGGGCTGGGAGTGCTATTTTGGGGCTTCCCCAGAGACCGTGGCTAATCATTTTGTATAGTTAGGCAGAGTAAAGGAAAGACAGCCCAGGAGAGGGCAGTATCACAGTGGTGTCATAGTCATGGTGGCAAAGGAACAGTTTCACCTTGATAGAGTATTAGAACAAACCTTCTTAAACTGTGGGTCACAACCCTATATGGAGTCACATAACTGAATGTGAGGGTTATAAAAAATCTGGCAACAGCAAAAAGATATGTATAGCTATTTTATATACCATATACCCAGGGTCGCATAAAAACTTCTCAGGCAAAAAGTGGAAAAAGTTTTAAGAAGCCCTGTATTAGAGAACAATAAGGCTAAGGACAGTGATCATTGTGAAGAGGAAGCACTCTCCTCCCATTGTCAGAAACCTGAAGCAAAGCCATCTTCAAGCCATGGTAGTCCAGAGCTCTGCTAGGTACATTTGTGAACACTATTTCCCAAGACTGGAACAGACTTTCTTTATTTGATTTCTGCTTATTGATTCAACCCAGCTGAAGGAAGGTGTAACTCCTCTGCAAAGCTTTTGAAGAATCCAAGAGAAGTCATTTCTCCATCTGAAGTCTTCAAGTGTTCTCTATTTGACTTTTCCTATCCACTTTTTAACATGCCATTGTTATTTCATACATATATCTCATCCCAGCCAAAAAACCCCCATAATTTCCATCAATAAAAGTTTCATATAATTTTTCTTCCTTGTAGTTTCAGGGCCTAGTATACAGCAGTGCCTTACATATAGTGGGTGCTTAAGAAGGCCTCTTGAATTAAGTTGAAAAACTGATGGCCAACTCCATGACAATAGGAAACATACTTCTTCAATCATTTTTATATTTCTCTCAATAACCTATTACAATTCTCCACATGCATTGGCAACTCATGAGATTATTGTTAAATTTGGAGTATTAAACATTTTAAAATAAATTCAGTTTAATTATCATCAAATATTTACCGAGAGCCTACTAAATGCAGGGCATGAAGGACTAATAGCTGGGGTACAAAAAGACATAGATAAGGTTTTCATACTTTAATGACAACTACCTGAGGGAGACAGAACACAAATAATAGAATGGAGGCTCCTTGTGGGTAAGAACTCTTTCAGTTGTTATATTTTTATCTCCAGTACTGGAATGGGGTTTTACACATGGTAGAAATTTAATCAGTGTTGAATTAAATTGAAGGAATGTATAAATAAAACCAACAATGGAAGGCAAAGTGACTGTTGTTGACTATAACTAGTGAGAGTTCAGGGAAGAACCTGGGATAGCAGATGAAGGCTTCTAGGAGATTAAACTGCAATTAGGTCTTGAAGGGATGGGGGGGTCTTGGATGGACAGAAAAGGGGGAGGAGGGAATCAGGAATGGAACTAATTGAAATCTCAGAGGCAGGTATGTGTATGAGGTAAATGGATCAATTTTGTCTGGAGGGTTCTATAGACACATATTGGGGTATAAGTTTAGATAGGTTAGGTAGGACAAGATGGTGGACTTCAAATGCCAGGCTAAAGGATTGTTCTATAGGCAGCTGGGAGCCATTGTAGGTATTTGAGTTTGAACTGGGGGGTTGGGATGTCAGATTGGGGAGGAGGGGCTGTTCAAAGCAGTGTTTATTTTCAAGTACCATAATTTGGAACTAATTACTCAAGTGTTTATAAGATGAATATTTGAATGTCATTTGCATGCAAAAAGATGCAAATATCCTTAAAATTATTTGTTCCCTTAAGCAGGTTAAATATGCTCCTTTCAATCTTGCAAATATTATGCATTTGCTTAATAAATTATTTTTAGATGGAATCAAAGTTATCTGCAGCCTAGTCCAGGTTGGGGTCATCACAGATTCTGGTTGATTAGGTAGAGTCCTGATTAGGGATTTACTACTAGGTAAGAAAGGAGGATTCTAAAATGGTAGAAATTTTGCCACCCTAGGAATTAGGTGAGATGGGTGTTTGATCCTTCTTTGTTACTAAGTAGCTATGGAATTTGTTGTCTTTGATCCTTAGACCCTTCCTTTGTAAGACTGTGGTTGGATTTGATTTCTATGGACCCTTCTCTACCTAACATTCTATAACAATTAACATTTGCTTCCTCTTGGTAAGTGGCGGTTTGCAAGTCTTCGATTTCCCTGCAGCTGGGGCACCACAGCAGTAAATGCCCTGCTTCTATCTGATTCTCTGACAAACCCTAGAGCACCTAAGATAGAAGCTTGTCTTTCTATTCTATCAGCTCAGAAGTAGCAGATGTGTGGCACAGGCTCCCAAGTATCACATTGAAAAATCTCTGGAGAAGCTCAGGACCTCATAATGGTCCTATTCTACTTGCTGCCATCTCTGATATTTTCCAACTAGTTAGATACAGAGCCTCGTTTCCCATTGACATTCCTCCCAAATCTCTTCAGCCCATCCAGGGCCTTCCTTTGATATTTCATTCTTAAACTTTTCGCCCTCATTAAATTAAGCTCCATTTTTTGAAAAACCCGGCTCCTGGGGGAATTCTTTAAAAGTCCCACATGGAGATGAAATAAAACATTTCTTCAGCAAGTACCATAGAAGAGGGCTTGTCAGCAATAAAAGATATAGAGAACAGAATTATATATGTACTGTACCTGCTTTTGTTTCATGTCCTAAATGACCCTCACACACACACACACACACACACACACACACACACACACACACACAGCAGGGAGGCTGGTTTGAAATCAGTAGGTGTCCTTAAATTTGCTCAACTTCTTAGGAATACCCAATTATAAATCTATTCCTTGTCCGGCATTTGAGGGTGAGAGTGAGTGGGAGATCACACCTCCCAGACAAAAGCATAGTCCCTTCATTTAGTCATTCAGAGCTCTCTGATGTCTTGCCTATGTCTGGACCAGTTCTAGCTTAGAGGTGCTTCTAAGGACTGCTTCTTAAAGGTCTGACTATTAGAATAATGCTACCTGCTCTCATTTACCATCAAGCTCTCTCTTATTTCTTGGTCCTTTCTTCTCTTTTCTAGTAATGGTGATTAGGCCACTGAATCTGCTAAATTGCATCATTTTTTTGTTATTGCATTTTCTCTAACACCTAAACATTTTGTTACCAGTGGACATTAGTAGTAAGTTATCACATAACAATGCTTTATTATGGAATAAAAACAGTGACAATCTCTTTGACTTTTAAGAATGGGTGTGCTGCTAGGCAGCTAGGTGGTACAGTGGATAAAAAGCATCAGCCCTGGATTCAGGAAGACCTGAGTTCAAATCTGGCCTCAGATACTTGACACTTACTAGCTGTGTGACCCTGGGCAAGTCACTTAACCCTCATTGCTCAGCCCAAAACCAACCAAACAAACAAAACAAAAAACCCTTATCTTGGGGCAGCTAGGTAGCACAGTGGATAGAGCACTGGCCTGGATTCAGGAGGACATGGGTTCAAATCCAGCCTCAGACACTTAACACTAGCTGTGTGACCCAGGGCAAGTCATTTAATCCCAATTGCCCCACAAAAAAAAAATGGGTGTGCTGGTAAATATTTAACAATCAGTTTAGGTTGTGGAGAGGGAGGAGTATATCTAACATAATTTCAAGTTAAATTCCATGGGTAACATTTTTCTCCGATGCTTTCTTATGTATAGACAATCAACAAAACAAGAAATCAAACCCTGATCTGTAGATTTGTTGATTTCTGAGGTGTAAATGTTCAAACTGAAAATTAACAGTTGGCTCTTGTAAGCCTACAAGCTGGCTCCAGCACACTCCTGGTAGTAACCCTGGAATAGTTGCAGTTGGAGTGTTTTGGAGGAGTAGTACTGAGTTTGAAGCTGTTTGTCCATATGTTCTGGCTTCTGCATCCAACCATGTGGCCTGCTCTCTGTTGCAAATGAAAGAATCTTAGTTTCTTTCCTGGTCCTGAAACTCACCTGCCAAGTCTAACCCCCAAACTATCACTTATGAGAGTCCTAGGACCTTAAAAACTAGGAGATGCTTTAGAGGTCACTGAGTTGGAGGGATCAAAGTTATCTAACTGGAAAGAACCTCTGAGGCTCTCTAGTCTAAACCCTTTCTTTACTGGTGAGGAAAATGATAAATGAGAGAAGTTAAATGAATAGTAAGATTACAGAAACTAGACTTGAACTCATCTATTTGAATCCACAATTGAATGTTCTTCTATACTACATCTTGATGCGTTAATCAATTTGAAATATTGCTAAAATTCTTCCCCTTCCTGGCAGTTAAGAATCTAAGATAAGAGCAGAAGAAAATGAGAGATGGAGAAGGAAAGAAAGAGAAAAAAAAGGGAAAAGAAGTGTGAAATAACGGGTTAGGGATGGAAATAAGTTAAGAAATCTTCCTGTGTCACTCAGAAGTAAGGTGAAACTTATACATCGAGGAACATAGAGGATGCCTTATCAATACCCCCCCCATCATTTATGTTTTTCACTCCATGGAAAACAAGTATTTGTTTAAAAAAAAATGGAAATATTCCTGACGGGCTACATGTCTGGTTACTGACAGCTGTGTATGAATTGGTTTATGAAATTCAATTTATTCTGCGATAGGATGACAAGGGGCAGCTTGAGAGACCTGGGTACCCAAAAGAGTCCCTAAAACATACCAGATTAATACAGAAAGGTGGGTGAGGGTTAGAAAAAAATCCTGCCTCAATGGTTAGTTTTTATTCTCATCTGAGCATTGATAATGCAGATTCGAGGGGGTTGTTGAACCCCTAAAGAGTTTGTCAAATATATTCCTTTTAAATGGGGGGATCTAATTAATGGGAACCCTCCTAGAGATTGAGGTCTGATGTCAGTGCTCTAAGTTTTGAGTTAAGAGGTTAGGCCAATGCAAAGGGCTGTGCAAGATGAGAAAATAAATGTGTAGACTTTAAAGCTAGAGAAATAAGCTTGGAACCTTGAACACTGTACATAAGGAATCAACATACATTGGGCAATTTCTCTACCCATGGTAGAGTTCATTTATGGTGGCAGGCTGATAAGCATATCCCGTCCTTGCTCTGTGGTGGTGATGCTGCCATACTGTGGACAGGTTTGAGGTGTAATGAAACCTGTCAGCAATGAGGTAGGCCATACAGAATAAGGTGGGAACCTACATTCCAGCCAGATCCAGAGAGGTAAGTAAAGATCAGGGTCAGAATTTATAAATTCATCAGGGGTGAATTAATAGAGGAAGTAAATTCAATTCAGAAAGCATATACTAAACACATATAAGCTAAACACTAGGTATAAAAATAAAAATGAAATGATCCCTATCCTCAAGGGTCTGAAGATATATCTGAAACTGAGATATTAGTATACAACAGGAAAGAACAAGCATAACGTTCATGTATCATTAACTTAATGTCCATATTGAGCCCAAGATGGAAGTCTGAGAAAGAATATTTAAAAGAATATTTAAAAATTATATTTATATATTATTTAAAAGAATGCTAAATTCCAGTTAGAGGTAAATGAAAATAAATGTGACTTTTTCCCCCCTCTAAGGTGATAGACACAAAGATGCTTTGGGGTGTACGGACCCCAGGTTAAGAACCCCCATTTTACTATGTGCCAAGCACTTTGCTGAATGCTGGAGACATAAATAAGAATGAAAGATGGTCCCTGTTCTCAGAAAACTCATGTTTAATTAGGGGAATTAACACTTATATGAAGGCTCAGCTTCAAATCAGATGGAAAGGCTCAGGAATCTAGGGATCAGGAGGCCAGAGGGCACATTGGCAGAGCAGAAAGCAAGGTTCAGTGACCTTGTGGGGTCAATGACAGGACAGAGGGTGCATGGACAAAGACTCTTGGGAAGGGGTAGTGGGCTCTAGAATTGAAGTGGAGCTTTGAGTTACCTTAGGGAGAGGCAGGCATCAAAAGTGACCATGCAAATGGAGGGTACATAGTACGTGTGTGGAACAGGGCAATAGTGTTTGCGGCAGAGAAGAAGAGATCCTCAAAGCCTGCTTCTACTTTGTCACCAATTGTCTTCTGATGGTTTTTATCCAAATGTAGGTATCTACCAAAGCTGAAGTATCAAACAAGTTTACTCTGCAATAGGAAGAAATTATATTACAAATTGTTTCTGGCCAGTTCTGAAGAAATTAGGTAATAAACTGTAGCAATATGGTATACTGGGAGTTTGAGTTTTGTGGGCACAAAGTCCATTCTCTAGGAGGACTTGGTCCCAAGAAAATAAGACAAGAATATAGTTACTGGGAAACTGGGTAACAGGGCATTTCATTAGTGGTAAAGTTAAGAAACACAGATGTTGAAGAATGAAGGTCAGAATAGAATCAGCCTAAGACTGGCTAGATGGTTAATTGATCATCCAATAAGCCATAAAACCAAACCTCTTTAAATTCTCACACAATCAGGACACTACCACACAGAGCCAGAAGCACCCTTAGAAACCACCTAGTTTTGCCCTCTCATTTGATAGATAGGGTAATTGCATCCTAAAGAGGTGAGGCTCCTTAGCTAAAGTCACTCAGTGAGTAAATGGTAAGAGTTGGACTCAGAATCATTGCTCCTGCTTCTCTAAGTCCAATGTTCTCTGATGATGCAAGGTGACCATTACAAAGATCCATGTATGCAAAGATATTCAGGGCTGATTCTTGCATTTGTGCTCTTTTTCCTCCATCCTATATGTTGACAGGGGTGACAATAGCAACATTCCAACAGTGGTGCTATAAGAATTGCTTATAACGCCACCAGCCTTTCATGAGAGTAAACTTCGTGCCAGCTTAAAGAGAAGCACAATGGAAAACAGTTTTGATCAAAGCTTGGATCTCTTTGTGGAAGGCATTTCCTCTGCAACGCACCCAAAGGCATTTTGTAAAATAGCAGCAGTCTCTGAAAGGAAAAATGTGTTAATAGCATACAGTTTGGGTGTCATCAGCTCATTCCCAGAATGTATTTCTCTTTCTATCAAAATGGAGAATTCAGGCACATATTGACACTTGATGGACCTAAGGTGTTTGAATGGCCTGGATAAAATGAGAGCCAGCTCATACATCATCCCAGCTGTTTTTAGCTCCAATTAGCTTCCTAAAAGCAGTGAGGTGATAAAATCATCCTGTGGGAGTGACACCATTACTGAATATAGTGCTATTCTTTCTTGGAGCTTGGTATGATATGAATGAACAAATGTTTATTAAATATCTACTATGTGCCCAACACTACGTTAAACACAGTTGGGAAACAGGTGAATAAAACACAACCCATGCCCTCAAGGAGCTTACAAACTACTTTAAGAAACAAATAGATTGCTCCAGTGGAGAATATGCTACATTTAGAATCAGAGCACTGGGTTCAGATTCAGCCTTTGCCACTAGTCATACCCTTTCTACATCTCAGTTTCTTCATCTGCAAAATGAAAAGGTTGCACCAAAAGATCTCTCAAGGCCTCTTTCAGTTCTAAATCCTATGAAACTATGAAAAAGCAACTAATCAGAAAAAACAATACACAGTGTCAGTAGAAGAATGATCTCATGTAATACATCATTTCTGGAAATGAGTCTGGTGTTTAGGATTATTAGTTCATTTTATAGAGGGAGGGAATGACAAACCTATGATCAATTTGGATGGAATCCCAGAAAATTAGTACTAGTACTAGAACTCAGGTGTCCTGCTGTCCAGTCTGAAAATCTTATCTCTAACCCTCATTTTCTTTCTTTCTCTTTCTTGCTTTCTTTCTCTCTCTTTTTCTTCCTTCCTTCCTTCTTTCCTTCCTTTCTTCCTTTCCTCCTTTCTTATTTTTTGGGGGGGGGCAGGGAAATGAGGGTTAAGTGACTTGCCCAGGGTCACACAGCTAGTAAGTGTCAAGTGTCTGAGGCTGGATTTGAACTCAGGTCATCCTGAATCCAGGGCCAATGCTTTATCTACTGCACCACCTAGATGTCCCTAATCCTCATTTTCAAAAGCAGTTGATGCTCCCTTCTCAGCTCTATTTTGTTGTTTAGTTGTTTTAATTGTGTCCAATTCTTCGTGAACCCATTTGTCATTTTCTTGGCAAAAATACTGGGATGCTTTACTATTTCCTTCTCCAGCTCATTTTACAGGTGAGGAACTGAGGCAAACAGGGTTAAGGGACTTGCCCAGGGGTCACACAAGCTAGCAAGCATGTGAAGTCAGATTTGAACGTAGGAAGAGGAGTCTTCCTGACTCCAGGCCTGGCAATCTCATACACTGTACCACCTATCTGCCTCATCTCAGCTGTATAGGATGAGCTGCTTACTTTCTGGAAACCTGTATCGAGTACAGATTGTACTTGGTGTGTTTCATTTGAATTCCCAGGGCCACAGCACAGAGAAGGCCAGCTTCATGGCTCCTTGTACCTGGCCTCCCCCCTGCCAAAGCTCCTCCAGGTAGAGGGAGCTAAATAATCTCTAATCACCACAGAATGACCGTCTGCATCAGTGTAGACAGTGCAGAAGCCCTGGTCCAAAACCAGTTGTTGGGGAATTGATGTGTTCCCTTTATTCCTTGCACAGAGGAGCAGGGGCAACACTGTCATTCCTTCCTCCCTTCACTACATGCCTTCCCTTCCCTCCTGCCATATAGTGTAGGGGCCTGCTGTGGGGAGACATTGGGTCCCTGTGTCTGAGCTGATTTGCTGAGGAACATGGCTTGGAGAGGGAGCATTTCAGCTCAGGATGTGTCAGGAGAGGCATGTTGAGGAGCTGTGGTGGCGACATACTGCTTTCCAATGAATTTATCACAGGGCATCTTGTTCCTATTTCCAGAGAAAAGAAATGCTAAGCACCAGGCAAAGAGAGTTAATCTGTGTCCAGAGCACTTTGAAATAATAAAAGGAAAGCAGTCTTACTGGCTCCAATCCATTTCCATTTCATGCTCTTAGAACCTGAAGACAGACCAATGAGTTTGGCTGGCATGCTTCTTTATTCATTTAGCTACCTAGCTAAGTTAGCTTGTTCACTCTGCCCCGAAGAGTTAGGAGAAGGCTAGGTATTTTGAAACTTTGCTTTGGCAAAGTACTGGCTCAGATATTAAAGCTTAACTCCATGGATCTCCCCAAACTTGATAAATCCACTAGGAGAGTACCTTTGGATACAACATCCCACCTCCTTACTGCCTGGCTTGTTTGAAAGTATCATGGCACTGCAACTGGCCCTAGAATGATAGGATTTGAGTTCAAATCCTGACTCAAATGGTTACTATGTACATGGTCTAGAGAATATTGATTAAACTCCTTGGGTCTCAATTTTGTGATCTGTAAAATGAAGGCATTTGGGAAGCAGCTTGGTATAGTGGACAGAGTGTTAGACATGGATTCTGAAAGTCCTAGGTTTGAATCCACCTCAGTTACTTTTTATCTGTGTCAGGCTGGGCAAGTCAAGTTACCTCATCTATAAGATGAGGGGGTCAGACTCTGAGAACTGTTAAGTCCCTTCTATTCCTAAAATCCATGATACTCTTATTAAATGAGGGCAGATATGTGGTGGCATAGAGAGAGCACCAGGCTTGGCATCAGGAAGACTCATCTTCATGAGTTTGAATGCAGCCTCAGACATTTGCCATCTTTGTGACCCTGTCACTTAAATCTATTTTTTTGCCTCTGTTCCTTATCTGTAAAATGAGCTGGAGAAAGAAATGGCAAACCACAAAATATGTTTGTCAAGAAAATCCCAAATGGGGGCAGCTATTTGGCTCAGTGGATAAAGCACTGGCCCTGTATTCAGGAGGACCTGAGTTCAAATCTGACCTCAGACACTTGATACTTAGGAGCTGAGTGACCCTGGGCAAGTCACTTAACCCTCATTGCCCTGCAAACGCAAAACAAAGCAAAACAAATCAAAACAAAAAGAAAACCCCAAATGGAATCAGAGAGTCAACATGACTGAAACAACTCAACAACAACAACAGCAGCAGGAGTAGCAGCAGCAGCAACAACAACCGCTATTATTAAATAGTCTCTGAGATTTCTTCAGCTCTAAATCTATGATCCTTTCAGTCTGTGTAGGAAGATTCTCTCTCTCTTAGAATGATAGCATTTTTCTCCTTGTTCTAAGGATAACACTGGCTCATTTTCAACAGGCTGTCAGGTGGGAGTCTTGTCAAAGAAGGGCTGCCAGAGCTAATGGCAAGCACTGGAGTTCCTGCTGCTGTCTTTGTCTCTCCAGGGGTGATACTGAGACTCAGTCTTCTGAGTCTAGGCATGCCAGCTTTGGGGCTCTCAGGGACAAGCATAGATGGACACCCTGGACATCTTGTTTGGGGTCTCAGCTTTTGTCCTGGTTTGCTCTGTACCCTTCAGCCTCTGCTCAACAGCCAAGGAGGAATGGAACTAGAAAAAAAATGAAATCTGAATCCTCCTTAATCAGAGCACTTGAAAAGACCTGACATGCAGTTATTGTGCTCCCAATTTATTACTACAACAGGACCACAGTAATGCTAATGAAACAGCAATCTGCTGAAACACAATAGGCTATTTATGGAAATGCAGCTCAGCTGGAGCAAGGAGAATACAAAAGGGACCCAGTCTGTAAGGGAAGGATGATTATGTTTCTAGGTTTGCTATTGTCCTGTAGTAATTATTGGGCCCAGAACAACAACAACAAAAAATAGTTTGAGGGAAAACACCCATTTTCCAAGTCCTTAGAAAATGGCAATATGTATGATGGGGCTTAGGTTTCAGCAGCTCATATATGTCATTCCTTAAGGCTTCTATTTCTTTCATCATTGGTTTGGAAAAGAGGATGAAGGGAGGGATAGAAGAAGCATGGGATTCTAGGTCGGCTTGTTCTCAGCGAGTGATGGGGGCAGCTAGGTGGTGCTGCAGTGGATAGAGCACTGGCCCTGAAGTTGGGAGGACCCAAATTCAAATCTCACCTCAGTCATTTACTAGCTGGGTGACCCTGGGCAAGTCACTTAGTCCCGATTACCTTAAACATCCAGGGCCATCTCCAGTCATCCTGTTATATATCCAGTCCACTGGACCCAGATGGCTCTGGAGGAGAGAGTGAGGTTGGTGACTTTGCATAGCCCTCCCTAAATAAAAATCCAATTCACTGAAAGTCATGATATAACTCCAATGTCAAGAACAAACAAAGTGAATGATGGATTCCCAGAGAAAACTTCCATTTGTTTTCCCCAATTTAATTTTCTCCTCCATTTATCCACATGGGGTATACATAGATTTATATATTATAGGTCAATATGTTCAACTCCCCCATACCATGAAGAAATGGAGGACAAAAATGGAAAGTGAGGTCACATAGCTAAAGACAGTCAGGTTTAGAAGTCAGGTCTTTCCTGACCTTTAGTCTTCCTTGTTTCTTTCCTTCCTTCCTTCCTTCTTTCCCTATCCTTAAAACACACACATATTACAGTCATTTAAATATATCATACTAATTCTCATCTGCTCCCTTCCACCCAACTTTTCTCTGTAACAATAATAAAATAAAAATTATGAAATGCCAATCTATTCAGAGACAAGGGTTTGACAGCATAGGCAACTTTCTATATGGATAGGTCTCCCAATCACTGAAAGGAGGTAGATACATTTCTTCATCTTTTTTCCCCCACACAAATGTGCTAATGATGCCCCAAATTCATCACCTTTGATTTCCCCTGAAACCTTTTCCTCTTCTTGATTCTCCTAAATCTTATTTTGCCAATATTCTTATGGTCACCCATGCTCAAAATTTGAACTTTCTTTGATATCCTTATTACTAACTTCAATTGATTTGATCTATCTAATGACTTACATCTAACATCCTTTTTCACTGTCTGTTTTCCAATTCAATTCAACAAATATTTATTAAGCACTTAATATGTACAGAATACTGTCCTAGGCTCTTGGAGATTCAAGGATGAATAAGATATGATCCTTGACCTTAAATCAATCAATCAATATTTATTAAGGATTTAGGATGTTTCAGGCACTGTACTTGACTCTGGGAATAAAAAGATAAGAGTGAAATAGTCTTTAAGGCACTGATTGAGCTGAAGGAGGCAACAGATAGATATATATGTTATAGGGCCTAGTGCCCCAGAAGATCTCTGGGGTACATCAAAGAACCTTCTCTTTGAGAAACTAAACCAAAGGACAGATACACCTAAAGAGTTAAGTGGAACCTTATCAGGACTGAGCTAGCTCCAGGACCCCCCACCCTTCATTCCAGTCTCCTCCACCCCTGGGGAGATAATATTATATGTGGCTGCTGCCTTTGTGCAGGGAGGAGGAGAGAGATGGCTTGAGAGATGCATAGCCACCCCTCACCCAACTTCCCCAGCCCCCTTAATAAAGGAACTTTCCACAGTCAGATGATCCCCCCCATTAGTCCTCTATACAAGTATTTTCCTGTCTCCTGCTTGAGGAGAATGGTATCTCAGAGCCATGCTCTGTGCCATGCCTTCTCCCCATGAGAAGAAGTCCAAAGATTTCTCTCTTGGATTCCCTTCCCCAACCCCTAAATAAACTATTATCTTATTCTTTTGGATTTGTGTGCACGAGGATATAATTCTTTAAAGAGGAATTCCTAAGGACCCCAATCCCAAACCCCTATCCCCAACCCTTACCCCACCCCTATCCCTATCCCAAACTCCCTACCCTATCTTCCCCGCAACATATAGGTACATTCAAAAGAGATAAATGGTAATTTGCAGGGATAAACTCTAGTTTCTGAGAAGAAATGGAAAGTCTTCATATAGAAAGTAACATTTGAACTGAGCCTTGAAGGAAACTAGAGTTTCTCAGAGGTAGAGGTAAAAAGGGAGTCAGTTCTAGCTCTATGGAACTTATGCAGAGGTATGAGAGAATTATGCATAAAGAACAGTCAGGAGAATATTTGGGTCATATGATAATATATAGGAATGGGAGAAATATGTAATAATGATGGAAAGGTATGTTGGGACCATAGGGACTTAAGGTTACAAAGAGACTTAAGTTCCCTAAAGAAGATCTTAAATTCTATTCTTAAAGTAATAGCAAACCTGCTTGAATTAATTGAATAGGGGGATAACAATGGTTAGACCTACATTTTAGGATTGCTTCCATAGTTGGAAGGCAAATGGATTAGAGAAGGGAGAAACCTGGGGAGTCTAATATAATAGTCTAGACCAAAGATGATGAGGGCTTTGAGCTAAAGGAGTGGCTGGGTGATTAAAGAGAAGGAAATAGCCACTAGAGTAGAGGTAAAAAGACCATGATTTGGCAACTAAGTTGATATATGAGGTGAGTGAAAATAAGAAATCTGTAATAACAGCAAGGTAGCAAATCTCGGTGACTAGGAGGATGCTGTTCTCCTAGATATAAAAAAGGAAAGTTTGGAGATGTGTCAGTTTCACAGGAAAGAGGATTTTTGTTTAAGTTTGTTGAGTTTAAGATGTCTGTGGCACATCCAGTTAGATGGTCGTTTGGCAGTTAGTGATCCCATGGAGTAGGGATCTGGTCTCTAGAAAGACAATGTTGAATTCAATCAATCAAAATGAATTTTTTCAAACCAATGTTCCAAGCACTGGTCAAGTTATTTGGAATATAAGTTTTTTTAAAAGTAATAATAACAGGGGCAGCTATGTGGCACGGTAGAGTACCGGCCCTGGAGTCAGGAGTACCTGAGTTCAAATCCGGCCTCAGACACTTAACACTTACTAGCTGTGTGACCCTGGGCAAGTCACTTAACCCCAATTGCCTCACTAAAAAAAAAAAAGTAATAATAACAATAACAACAACAATAATAACAAAAAAAATAATAAATGAAATAATCACTACTATTAAGGATCTTACATTATATTAGGAGATACTACATATAGTTGTATAAGTATATATGGAGCACCTATTTTTTTAAATCAAGGTCATTCAGGAGAGTTAACTAGCATTTGGGGTATCAAAAATGCATTGTAGGGCAGAGACAAGATGATAGAAGAAAGACACATAGAGCTCCTTATACAATTACCCCCAAAACAGCAATAAAAGAATACCTGGAGCAGAAAAACCCACAAAAATACAGGCTGAGATTATTTCCCAGCCATACACAGATTAAAGGGGGTCTTGCTGAGCTACTGGTAAAGTCCAACCCTGCGATCATGCCAACAGAGACCCCAGGAATGCTGCACCAGAGGAACTTAATCCTTGAGCCTCTGAATCAGCTGCAGCACCAGCGTCTTCTGGAACTGAGCTTGTGGTCATGTGAGAGGGCTGGACAGCTGACTAGGAGGGAAAGTGCAGGGGTATCAGGGGGACCTAGGGAGGAATTCAGCTGTCCTTCCCCAGCGGGGAACCAGGATGAAATCATGAACATCAGGAGGCCCAGGTGGGGGAGGTGTGCAGGCTCACTGAAGCTAAGAACCACACCACAGAAAACTCTACTGGTTGGTTTTTAAGTAAGTAGACTTGAGGTTATCTTCAGATCAAAGAAAAGGCCAGGCAAGAGACAATCCTTCCCTCTCTCAAACTGAAACACCTGGGATCCTCTGAAGCTGGGGACAGTAGTGCAGCCTAGAAGTAGGGCCCCCCAGTGAGGAGTTAAAAGTCAAGTAAAAGATGGCAAGATGAGCAAGCAAAGAAAGTTCAGAACTAAAGAACGTTTCTTCCACAACAAGGAAGATCAAGGTGCACCCTCAGAAGAGGACAACAACCTCAGAGCACCTACATCCAAAGCTTCCAAGAAAATTATGAACTGGTCTCAGGTCATGGAAGCTCTCAAAAGGGACTTTGAAGAGAAAGTAGGAGAGATAGAAAGGAAGAATTAGAGAGAGGGTGGAAAGAATGGAAAGAGAAATGAGAGTGATGCAGGAAAATCATGAGAAAAAAGTCAACAACTTGAAAAATCAAATGGAAAAAGAAATAAAAAAAGCTGTCTGAAGAAAATAATTGTCAAAGACTTAGGATTAAACAAATGGAAGCTAGTGACCTTATGAGAAATCAAGACACAGTAAAGCAAATCCAATTGAATGAAAAAATAGAGGGCAATGTGAAATATTTCCTTGGAAAAACAGCTGACCTGGAAAATAAATCAAGGAGAGAGAATTTAAAAATCATTGGACTACCTGAAAACCAGGACCAAAATAAGAGCCTAGACATCATCTTCCAAGAAATTGTAAGGGAAATTTGCCCTGATATTCTAGAAGCAGAAGGTAAAATAGAAATTGAAAGAAGTCACAGATCACCTCCTGAAAGAGATTCCAAAAGGAAAACCTTCAGGAATATTATAGCCAAATTCCCAGGTCAAGGAGAACATATTGCAATCATCTAGAAAAAAGGAATTCAAATTCTGTGGAGCTCCAATAAGGATAAAACAAGATCTAGCAGCATCTACATTAAAGTACTGGAGGGCATGGAATATGATATTCCAGAGGGCAAAGGAACTGGGACTACAGCCAATAATCACGGACCCGGCAAAATAGAGTATAATCTTTCACAGGAAAAAAATGGGATTTCCATGAAAAAGAGGACTTTCAGGCATTTGTGATGGAAAGACCTGAAATGAATAGAAAATTTAACTTTTGAATACAAGACCCTGGAGAAGCATAAAAAGGTAAACAAGGAAAAGAAACCATGACAGACATTAAAAGGTTAAATTGTTTACATTCTTACATGAGAAGATTATACTTCCTACTCATAAGAACTTTCTCAGTAAGGAATACACAGAGGACAGAGATCTGAACTGAATATGAAGGGATGACATTTGTAAAGCATTAATTTTTTGTTTATCCTTGTTTTTTGTGGGGCAAACAGGGTATGGTATCTTATGTCTGGGGACAGATTTGGCCTTGGGGCCTCCTGGGTCCAGGGCTGGTGCTTTGGCCACTGTGCCACCTAGATAACCTATGATGACATCTTTAAAATAGGCTTGAGGGGTAGGAGGAATAGACTGGGGGAGGGGGAAGGGGAGAGGTGGACTGGGGAGAGGTAGCTCACATGAAGAAAACAAGAAAAAAGCTTATGGAGGGGAGGAGAAGAGGGGGGAAAGAATAGGGCAGTGAGTCAACCTTACTATCATCAGAATTGGCTCAAAGAAGGAATAACATACATACTTAAGTGGTTATGCTAATATATTTTTTTTCTCTGAGGGAGGGGAGGGAGATGGGGGGGTGGAGAAGAGGGCAAGGAGGGAAGTTTGGGAAAGAGGGCTCTAAAAAGCAAAACACTTTTGAGGAAGGTAAAGATGTGCTGTATAACAGCACATGTATGAGATATATTGGTAGGATGAGGAGGGAGGGAGACAGAAAAATCTAGAAAACAGAATTAGCTCAAATACTTTAACCTCATCAGAGCTCAAGGAGGGCATAACATACATACCCCATTGGGAGGAGTAATCTATTTAACCCTACAGGAAAGTAGGAGGGGAAGAGGATAAGGAGGGAAGGGTGAATGAAGGGAGGGTGGATCAGGGGAGGGGGCAGTCAGTAGCAAAACATGTTTGAGGAGGAATAGGGCAAAATAAGATAGAAAATAGAGTAAATATCATTGGAAGGGAATAGGATAGAGGGAAATAGTTATGATGATTGCCTACAATGGCAAAACATATGGTACCTACTCTGCTGGGCTATTGTGAAGAAAATTCTTTATCAAGTTTAAGGTACTATATAAAAGTTATGATGAACAGGATGTTATCAGAAAAACCTGGAAAGACCCACATGAACCGAGGCAGACATAAATGTACTGTATATAAAATAACAGCAATAGTGTAAAGATGATCTGCTAGGAAGCACGTGGTTATTTTCAGCAAGGCAATGATCCAGTATAACTCTAAAGGACTTATGAAAATTGCAATACACCCACAGAGAAAGAACTGATCTTATATAAAAACACTGAAATACATTTCTTTCTTTTTTTTTGACAACTCCTTAATCTGAAATGTTGTGTTTATCTGTTTTCCCTCACAACTTAGCTAATGTAGAGAACTATTCCATGACTACTCATGTATAACTTACATTGAATTGCTTGAGTTCTTGGGGTGGGGGAGTGGGAAGGGAGAGAGGAAGAGAAGTTGGAACACAAAGTTTTAAAAAAAGTGATTTTAAAATTTGCTTTTACTTGTAATTTGGAAAATAAAATTCTAAATAGAAAAAAAAAAGGCTTTGTGATAAACTAAAGCATTAGGTGATGTGGAATTACAAAGAAAATTCATTCCAAGCAGGAACAAAGCTTTCTAATTTATAAAATGGGAATTATGAGTAATAGTTAACACTTATATTGAATTTTAATATTTGTAAAGTACTTCCACCTATTTTCTTGTTTGATCCTGACAATAAGTCTATGTGTGGGGTACTATTGTTTTTATCATTTTTCAGGTATTTCAGGTTAAATGACTTACCCAGAGTCAAACAGCTAATAAATGTCTGAGTTTGGGATTTGAACCCAGGTCCTCCTGATCCCAGGGTCAGTGCTCTATCCACTGTACCACCTAGTGCCCTTATTATCACTTTACAGATGAGGAAATTGAAGTTAAGAGAGTTTTGATTAACTGGTCAGGCTCACACAATTATTTAGTATGAGGAAATAATTATTAATAATGAATTTCTGAGAGAGATCTACACATAAGTTTAGTTGCTCTCTCCTCCTCACCTCAGTAAGGATAGTTCCTGCCTGGGATGAGCCCAGGGGAACAAAGGAAATGCAGATTGATTCTTTCATTTAGCAGGGGGAAGAAACAAACCTAGATTCAGGAATTTGCCCTTTTGTATACTCATTTAGACCACCCTCAAATTTTGTAAATCAATGGAACTGAATGATGCTATAACCAATTAGCTTAGATCAATGCATAATGACCTGCCTCTATCTAAGGAAGACAAATCACCTGGCCACACCAGGGTCAGGCTCTTTTGTTCTCTTCTGCTCCCTAGTCTCCTTCTTGGCTTGCTGGACCTGTTCCCTTGGCCTGCAATGCTTGCTCTTGGTGCACAATTTTAGGTATTTAGGCCTGAAAGTCTGAGGCTATGAGGAAGTTAGGGAGACACATGGTCAATACTTTACTAATATATATTAGTTAATAATAAATGCTTCCTGCCAAAACAAGTGCAATAGTCATTAATATAAAAATAGCAAATAATTTTAGAAAACACAGTTTAGCACAAATAATTTTAAAAAGCACATTAGTTTTTTATTCAGAATGTGAACTTGGGTCTTCCTGATTCTAAGTCCAGTACTCTATCCACACTACTCTTTATTTGTAGTACCTATGTCATATAATTCTTGAAAAGATTAAATGTGATAATGCATGTAAAACTTATAAATATGTTACTCTTATTCAAGCAATACATGTTTGGTATGAATTTGTTATCTCACTAGCCTAGTCTTGCCCATGAATGTTTTCTAGGTTGTTATCAAACTTCTAAAATTATGATATCAGAGTTACAAATATAGTCTGGCCAGGAAAGAATGCAGCAGGACAATAACTTACTTCATTCTAGATATTATGCACAATTAAAATAGTCCAACATCCCATTAGCTTCCCCCCCCCGTCTCCCACCCCCCATTCTGTCCCACTGCTGTATCACTATGTCACTTTATTGATTCATATTAAGCTTACCAGCCCAAAATTACCACCCCACCCTTAGATACTTTTTTTAGATGAATTGCTTTCTTATTAATTTTTATCCACATTAATGTTACCTGTGCTATTGATTTTTTAAACCTAAATAAAGAACTTTACATTTATTCCTATTCAATTTTGGTTTATAATATTCATATTTTATTATATTTTAATCTGTCGATGGGGGGGGGGTATTCCTGTATCTGTTGTCTTATGTGTTACCTATTCCTCCTAGCCTCATTTCATCTATGAAACTCAATAAGCATCATTCATGCTTTAATCTTAGTCATTGATTCAAATACTGCAAAACATAAGACTGAGTATAGAGCTTTGTGGTACTACTTTAGACACTTCTCAGTACACATGATAGGAATTGATTAACTTCTACTCTTTTTCTCTTGTTTGTTCAACCAGTTCCAAATCTATTTAATCATGCTCTTACCCAAATCATATCTCTCCCATTTATTCACAAAGATACCACAGTAGGTATTAATTAAATGTCAGTGATATTGGGTTCATGGTATTCCATGATGTCCCTGAATAGTAACCCTCTGAAAAAAAGGAAATGTTTAATTTGGCATGACTTGTTTGGAATGAGCCCATATTGGTTCTTAATTATCACATAGTAGAGCATAGTAGTGTGACATGTAAAATTAAATGTCTGGTCGCCTATTCCTGTCCCAACTGTAGGGAAAATTAGCTGGTGTTCTAACATCTTGCTACTTAAAATTAAAGGCTACTGCACCAGTTTTGGGCATTAAGCATTTATTAAAGAATATTAGATATTAGTAAAGTGACAACATGTGCCTCTGAAAGATAGGAAAGCCTAGCTAGTATCTAAGGCATGAGAAGAGACAAAAGGGGCACCTTTATCTAACAGTCTCAGGCCAAAAAAGAGGCAGTTCCTGTGCCTATGAGAGTGGAAACTGCCTGCAGGTCCAGAAGAGAGGTGGTCCCTACACACCTCTCCAAGCTAATTGGCTGGTAGCATTCAAGTCCATTGATTCACTGGATTTGTGGGAGGTCCATGAATAGAATAGGCCAAAGTCAGAGTTCAGATCCTCTGTGGGGAACAAGACTTTCAGGGTAGGTGTGGTTTTGAGTGTGGTAACTTTCTGACACTGGGCTGACTTTAAAAAAGGTCAGCCAGGCTCTCTCAGCAGGGGGGATGTCCTCAAACTCCTATTATTAATAATTTTCTCACAGTAGATAAGGTGTTCACTTTGAGTCAAAAGGACCTGGATCCAAATTCTACACTGATCCTGGCTAGCTATGTGGCCACAGGTCACATAGATTTTCTGAACCTCAGTTTCTTTATTTGTGAAAAAGTATCATATCACTAATAAATATCTTACAGGGTTTAATGAGGGTCTAACAATGTAATGTACTTGTAACGTATGCTTTGGAGCTACTCTTCCAAACCTTAACATCACTTGGAGGTTGAATCCCCACAGCATGAATACTAGGTCTCCTTGGAGCTCTAGAGATATCCCTGAAGGATTGGGGGCTAGGGAATATTTTCTTAATGCTGTATCTCTTGATACTGCCGTCAGTGTGCCTTCCTTTGTGATTATCCATTGATTTAAATTAGACAGACATACTTATTTAGATTTTGGAAATGGACATCTGCTAATATTAGTATAGATACTATGAAACATCTCCCCAAAAGTCTGTGTTATAATCTCTCACCAGTACAGAGTTGAGGAAAAAGTGGTCTCGAGCTAAGAAAGCACAGGTAGCAAAAAGGATAATTCACAACTCCTGGAAGTCCTTTCTCTGGAATCCTCAAGATTGAGTATGGCATAGCTTTAGTGCTAGACTCCTTATAGGGTTGAGGATATGACTTTTCTCATCATATTTGTTCCCAATGCAGACACAGGGATTAAAATGATGCAAATACAAATCCTCTTGTTCTATAAAGTTCATAGGTCTTTCTCCAACCAAAAGTGGTGAGGTAATGGAGGAAGTCAAGGTGTTCCCCTTCCCCACAATGTGAGTCCTTTTCAGGGGCTTGGCTGGAATTTTCTAACACTAATTTCCCAGATGTTTAATTCCTGGATTCTGAATTAGCTTACTGGTTTTATACAAAGTCCACAGGGCCTGACCCAGCCCCTCACCAATACAAATAGACTGTGGCCTCAAGTTGAAATGCCTTGATTGAATGATTGAACAGTAGATACCCAGGCCTTGTTCATACCAAGTTCACATTCTGATTGATTAATTCAATTGAAATGTGTTCTAACCTGACAAGGATATTAGTGCTTAGTGTTTTATCAATTACTTTAAGGTGGGGGGGTATTTGATTGATTGACTCAGTCAACCCCCTTACTCATATACCTACAGGAATCTGAAAACTTTGAAGTACTAAAGAGAATCAGCATCATAATTATCACTACTACCCTTTTTAAGTAATCACAAATCATCCCTTTCATAATGTATTCTGGAATTTTGCCAGGAATCAATGCAAATTGGCTTGTAGTTTGAAGAATCCACCTTTTTCTCCATTTTGAAAATCAAGATAATAGGTCCCTGGGTATTCTGTACCTATCTTTACATAGCAACTTTGCCTTTCTCTTTTCACCCTATGCTCTGCCCAAATTGGATTACTCACTAGTCCCTAAATCTGTCTCATATTTTCTTGTATTTGTGCCTTGGATTACACTATTCCTAATACTTAGGATATATTTATCATTATTTCTACCTGAGCTTTAAGAACTAATTCAAATGTTATCTGTCCTGTTTAAAATAATTGCTATGGACACCAGTTTTGGATAAGTATATATTAATTTATCAATATTATACCAGTAAAGGATTGATCACGTCTCCCTAATTTTTTATGGTCTCAGGTTGCACAATAGTGGAGGCAGGGAGAGAAATTTATCGCAATCAGGAGAAAAGTCCAAAAAACCCATGTAGTCTCCCAGAGTGACAGCATGTGGTCTCAAGGAGACCCAGGAGAGAGAAAGTAGGGGAGATAGAGACCATGTTGTCCCAGAAAGCCAAGAGAGAGCAAGAGGGAGACAGAGACCATGATCTCAGAGAACCAAGAGAGACCCACAAGACACCCCAGAAGCCCTAGAAAACCCCTGAAGACCCCGAAGTCCTCACAGGCCAGTCTTCCAAGGGCATTTATCCTCTTGATAGAGGATAGAGGATCAAAGCTAACCAGGTCATTATATATCAAACAAATCTAATTGGTTAGCATCCTTCAGTTCTGTTGGTTGACAAAGTGGTCTATATTAAAATGAACACCAAGGATGACCTCTGGGGAAAGAATGCAAAAGTCCATTATCTAGGTATGGTTTAATCCCATCAGACTTTCACCTATCTAGACAAAAGAATTAATCTCCATTCCTTTTGTTCCCTTATATTTGTCCCAGATGAGATTTGATGAAATTTCTCAAGGAGAACTGACTTTCTGGAGTGGAGGACAAAGGACTGATCCCTGGGTCCCCAAGAAATCGAATATTAATAATTATTTTCTCATACACCTACTTCATGATCTCTCTTCCTTTGAACTCTCCTGATACTTTGTATGCACATACCTGGATAGTATTTACTTATTATTTTGCATTTTATAGTTATTTGTAGACATGTACCTACCTTTCTAGACTTATATTATTCTCCTTTAGGAACTCTGTATTCTGGCCAAATTACTTTGCTCTATACCATTCAAATTTGCACTGTATTCTCTTGCCTCTGAATAACATTAATTATAGCTATTATTTATATACAATTTAAGGTTAACAAAGCACTTTACATATTGATTCAATTTGTTATCTCATTGTTATCCCTATATCAGGAAAGTCACTCATCTCTTCCTTTCAATTGCTGAATTCCAACCTATCCTTTAAAAGTTAACTGAAATGTCACATTCTCCATGAAATTTCCCTTACTTTCTATGATTAGCAATGACGTTTCCCCTTAGACCTAATGTAGGATTTTTTTCCCTTGGACTTTTATTTATAATGAATTTGACCTGTAGAATTTCAGAATGACACAGCAGCTAGATTTTCCTTTTGCTTTGTCTGTTTATTTATTCATGCATTTACAATTTTATTGATTGCCTTTTTTTACATCAATCATTTCTGTATATATCCCTACTTCAGCCTCCAATGAAATATATATATTTCTGAGTCAAAATATAGGAACTTGGGAGAAAAAAAGTCAGATTATAGATTATAAAATTTTGTGAATAATAAAATAATAGAGATGTAGAGTTGGAAGGAATTTTAGGGGTCATATTCTGTAAGATAGACAAGTAGTTATCAACATACAAAATACTAAAAGTTTAGTATATGGGATACCTAAAGGTAATGGCAATTTCCAGTGTAACTGCAGAAAAATAACACCACCTCTCTGTCACAATCTTATTATTGAGAAAAAAAGTAAACAATATGATGAGTTTCTTAAGGAGTTCCCCTGTGTAAAGTTTAAAGTCAATACATATAGAAAAACCTGAAAACTTCACTTGGTGAAAAAAGCCCAGGCACTGCAGCGCCCATCTGTCAGGTTGTGTGTGCCTCTGTCCACGTTCCATTTCTTTCCCCCATTCATTTTACATGCATTCTCTGTAGCTGCTATTTCCCAGGCCTTTGGCTAATGCAAGCAGTAGCAGCTGTGACCATCCAGCTCATGTCACTAATTAAATGGAATTTATGTTTCAAATTTGGAAACGAATGTTTTCCTGCCAAGGTGTAACTGCTATCTGAAATCAGGCAGCTGGACCTCCTTGCACTAGGAAAGCTTCAAATAATCTTCCTTCTGTTCCTCCTCTTTTCTCTTCTACTTTTATTCCTCCCCTTGTTTCTCTTCTCCCCTATTATTCTTTCTTTCTTGCTTGCTTTCTTTTTTTTTTCTTGTGGGACAATGAGAGTTAAGTGACTTGCCCAGGGTCACACAGCTAGTAAGTGTCAAGTGTCTGAGGCTGGATTCAAACTCAGGTCCTCCTGAATCCAGGGATGGTGCTTTATCCACTGAACCACCTAGCTGCCCCCTCCTATTCTTCTTTCTAATGTTCTTCTTACTGCCTTTCTTTTCCTCTTGACATTCCTTCTCTTCTTCCTACTCTTTTCACCCTTGTCTCTTTCTGCTTCTTCCATTTACCTTAATCCTCCTTCCCT
Organism: Dromiciops gliroides; assembly: GCF_019393635.1. Classification (NCBI taxonomy): domain Eukaryota; kingdom Metazoa; phylum Chordata; class Mammalia; order Microbiotheria; family Microbiotheriidae; genus Dromiciops; species Dromiciops gliroides. Next base: position 502,256,888 of record NC_057863.1, on the reverse strand, counting down.
CTTTTCCCTCTTTCCTCATTTTCATGTTCATCACTAGAGAATATTTACTGAACATCCAAAGATTGTATATTGTCATATTGTGTAGCAACTTGAGGTCATTGAGTGCTGCTTTTAATCGAGTCCTGGGCCCTGGGGCAGAAAGACCTGAGTTTAAATCTGGCCTTAGCCCTTTACTGGCTGTGTGTGTCTGAACTTAGGCAATACATTTAACCTCTGTTTGCCTCAGTTTCCTTAACTTTAAAATGGGATAATAAACACTTACCTCTCAAGATTGTTGTGAGAATCAAATAAGATAATATTTGTAAAGTATTTAGCAGAATGTCTGGTTCATAATAGGTACTATATAAATGCTAGTCATTATTATAACTTCTATCTGCCTCAGTTTCCTCATCTGTGAGGATAATAATAGCATCAAATGTTATGAAGATAGAATGAGATATTTGTAAAGTACTTTACAAATGTTAAAGAATGACATAAATGCTATTATTGTAACTTTATTATTTTAATTATCATTTTTCCATAAAATTTTTTTCAAAAAATCACCAAAGCTCTGCATTGAAAAGGTGTGGTGACCATTGATTCGTGTAACTAGGCTTCTCATCAAGCCTTTGCTGGTTATGCTCCATTCCAAATCTGGACAAGAAATCCTCCTATATTATAATATTTCCAGCAGATGGTCCTCTAGCTTTTCTCTGAAGATCTCTGGAGAGGGAGAACTTATTACCCCCTCGGGTAGGCCATCTCACTTTTGGATAGCAACAATTGTCAGGAAGCTTCCCCTGTTGTCAAGATCAAATATGCCTCTTGGTAATTTTACCACTTTGCTTCTCACTTTGCCCTCGGGCACTAAGAAGACCAAATCTGACCATTCTTCCTTGTGACAGCCCTTCAAATCCTCAAGAGATAGCTTTTATGTTCCCCAATCTACCAGTTTTTTCATCTTTAGGCTTAAAATTCTTAGTTTCTTCAATTGGTCTTTAAATTGCCTGTTCATGAGGCTCTTCAGTTTATCAAGCATTTATTAACCACCTGGGATATTCAAGGCATTACTAGCTAAACACAAAACCAAAATATTCCTATCCTTTAAGGAAACATTTTACTTAGGGGAGAGAGAAGTTTGTACAAAATATTAAAAAAAACAAACAAACCATAAGTAAATACACAGTACATACAAGGTTAAAGATATTTGGGGGTTGAGAATACTAACAGCTGGTGAGGGAATAAGAAAGAGCTAAGGATTGCTCTTAGCTTCATGATGGGTCCATAGATCTGGAGCTGGGAGGAACATTAGAAGGCATTGAGTCCAATTCTTTCATGTTAGAGATGGGGAAAATAAGACCCAGAGAGGTATGCCAAGGGTCATAGAGGCAATAGAGGACCTCTGACTCCAAGGCTCACCTAGTGAAGGAGGTGGAACATGAGCTGAACTTTAAGGAGAGCTAGGGATTCCCAGAGGCAATGATGAGGAGGGAAGATGTTCTAGGCATGGGGAAAAGCCTGCATCTAGACTGAGAGATAGAAGATGGAATGCCCTATACAGGGTACAGCAAGTGGGCCAGTCTGGCTGAAATATACTGCATATCATATGGAATAATGTGTAGTCATCCTGGAAAAATGAACTGGAACTGGAATGAGATGAATCATATATGCCAAATGGAAACATTTGTCTTTCATCCTAGAGACAAGAGGGAGCTAATGATGGTTCTTGAGCATATCTGCATTTTAAGAATATCAATTTGGCAGCTATATGTAAGATGGATTATAGAGGAAATAGACAGGAAGCCTCTGAGTCATCCTCTAAGTATTTTTTTTTAGCTTATACAATGCCCATTCATTAAATGATATGCCTTGAAAATGCTCTGAGAAAGAATGTAATAGGACTATCATCTCCAGTCCTGGACATTATGTATCCCCTTTGAAAAAAATAAATAAACATTTTAATGGTGCCTTTTCACTCTCCTAAGACCATACCACCACCCTCCCTCATAACAACATAATAGTCTTGTCTAATAACACATACCTTATTTGGCACTTATTTACCACTTCTCTACCAGAGGAGGAAGCCTATTTCACTGCCTGTACTCCAACCTCATATTTGTTCACTATAGTCATGAGTTCTAATGGTTTTTGTTGTTATTTTCCTCCATACCATCAAAGTTAGTGATCTGGTTTAATTTTACTCTTGGAGTAACATAAGATCACTTGAGTTTTTTTGGCTGCCAAATTTTTATTCTCCTACTTATCTTTTAAGCACTTGCATTTCTAACTTAGTTGCTACTCAGTGGTATTTCTTTCATTCTATACTTGAGCAAGTCATTTGGTTGAGTCCTGAACTACACCCTACCCACTGCTTCTACCAATTATGTATTTCCTACAGTCATGAAATCACAGCACTTTAGATGTGGAAGGGACCTCTCAGAACATTTACAACCTGTACTGAAATAAATCATCCTGCCTGAACCATCTCCTGAAAAGTAGCTATTTATCCCTCCTTGAAACCTCCAGGGGCCAGGAACATAGAATGCTTTAACCTCCTCCTCAGGAGAGTCTTTTCATTTTTGGATATCTCCAATATTTAGAAAGTTTGTTCTTATTCTGAGCTCAAGTTTTCTTTTCTTCCACCTACTGATTCTAGTTCTGTTCTCTGGGGCCATCCAATGTCAATCCAACCCCTCTCCCCCTTATATAACATGCTTTTATATACTTAAAGATGGGACAAGGCCTGTGATTTCATTGTTAACAGGGAATTCCTGTTGGGAAAAGTTCCATATATCAAGTCTGGAAATCTTCTCTTAGAGATTTGTTTAGAGCCATAAGAAGTTAAGTGACAGGGGCAGCTAGGTGGTGTAGTGGATAAAGCACCGGCCCTGGATTCAGTAGTACCTGAGTTCAAATCCAGCCTCAGACACTTGACACTTACCAGCTGTGTGACCCTGGACAAGTCAATTAACCCCCATTGCCCTGCCAAAAAAAGAAAAGGCAAAAAAAAAGAAGTTAAGTGACTTGCCAAGGGTTACACCACCAATGCATGTCAGAGGAAGGATTTGAACCCAAGTGTTCCTGGCTCCAAGGTCAGTTGGCTATTCTCTATACTACTCTGTCCTGAATGAATGTATATGAGTTGGTAAGTATGAAAGCTAACATAATAAGGTGCTATGCCACTCTGTGGCCTTGAGGCCAGCTCTCTATCCACTGTGACAAAGATTTGGATTCAAGTATTTCTTTGGACACATAATTACCATGTGACTCTGGTCAAGTCTTTTGATTTCTCAGTGCTCTAGTCAATGATAACTTTCAGGAAAGGTGCTGATGTGTACTGGTAGATGGGATTTTATTATGGGAAATTCTTTGTCACAATAAAATAGAGATGATAAATAATAAAAATACATACAATTATCTCTACCCAAGAAGATTCCAGATGGAAAGTCTGAGCACTTTTCCATAGAGTCTACCTCTGATGCCTCATCATAGCATTGAGATGACATTGAGTCTTTGAAAGCTATGCCAGCAGATGGCAAACTCTGGCATGGCCTGCCAATCCTGGAAGGCCTTGAGTACAATCCTGGCAAAGGATGTGTGTCTGTTGTCTGAAGTCCAGTCTAGTTATGTTTGGGGAGGCCTCAACAGAAGATTGGCTTCCTAATGAAGAAGTTTGGGGGCTACAGAACTCCTGAGAAGCTGTCTACTAAGACATGAAGGGAATACCCAGGGTGATTAAGCCACAGATCTTTTGAAATATTGAAATCAGTCTGAGGAATGAAAGCCTCAAGTGAATAGTCAACAAAACAGTTGAAAAGAGAACTAAGGGACAGATGCTGCTATCCTGAGCCTCTCAGTGCCAGATTTTAATCATTCCATTTTACTCTCTCCCACTCCCTAATAGGGTTCTTTGACATTGTTGAGGGTAGGCCTGACTCAGGCCAGTAACCTGTGAGTTTGGTTTTGATGGTAAAATGAAATAAAAAATTCATATTCAATAGTTTTGTTTGTTTGTTTTTAGTGATAGCATAGAAAGAAAATTCAACAAGGAAACATCAGCACTTAGCTTGGGTAGGTAGAATCTCCATGGTCCAATATGGAAACCTATCTAGTTCACATGACAGTGTATGGTGACCTCTGGGTCTTGAAACATCCAAGTCTGAGCTCCACTTGGGTAGACCTTTTTTATGACCTTATGATCAGAAAGCAATTTAAATATGTTCAGGTTCAAGAGAGGCCCGCTTTTATCCTTAGCCCAACTGGATCAATCATGTATTGGGGAAAATTTTAGTAAAATTGTTTTCTAGCTTTGTGCTTTCTTCTAATTTTGGTTGCATTGGTTTCACTTCTGCAAAACCTTTTTAATTTAATATAATCAAAATTATCCACTTTCTATCTTGTAATGCTCTCTATCTCTTCTTTGGTCATGAATTCTTCCCTTCTCCATAGATCAAATAGGTAAACTATTCCTTGACCTCCTAATTTCCTTATGGTACCATCTAAATCTTGCCATCATTTTGGCCTTATGTTGGTTGTATTGCTTTTTGTTTAAGGTATATGTCATAAATCCTCAACTGGGCTGCAAGCTCCTTAAAGTTAGGAACAAACTTTTTCTTTTATGTTCCTGATGTTGCCTGACACATTCTTTGGAGTAGGCATTGAATGAACATTTGTTGTATTCACTTGACTTTTTTGAACTTTAAAGATTAGGTTAATTTGGAGAAAATATAACAAAAAAGCCCCAGAAAAACAATCAAAACCTCACCAAATCCCACAGCAAAGAATGGAGATTTTATATCATAAGACTTCTCACATGTATTATTTTCATAGAAGATATTTTTGTATACAGTTTACATATTTTCAGATGTTGGATGCAAATCAATCCTTGTACTTTGTCTAACAGAGGGACTAAGAGAGGAAGTAGAGAGAACAGCTTCTTGGATACAACAATTTGGAAAGAGAATAGAAATGAGGAAGGCAAACTCTACCTTTTCAACGCCTATAGCAAATGGGTTGTAACTGCTTAAGTCTGCATATACCTTCTAAATTTCCACTTCCTAGCTAATGACCAATCTATTCCAATAACTTGTATTTAGTAATATTCAATTTGTCTACCTTTTATTTCCACCTTATAAAATGATTCAATATACCCACTGCTGTAACCACACAAATATCAGCTCACTGACTTAGCTGGCCTGGGAATAATCTAAGAATGACTGGAGAAGAATTGTGCACGTATTAGAGACTTAGATCGCATCCTCTTTTCATAGGTGTCATATTTGTTGCATTCACTTTAAATGAGTTAAATTTAAATATGTTAAACAGAATCACACTGAAGGGGGCAGGGCAGAGTGACTTCCTTCCTCAAAAGTTGTTTTCCCTCTTCTGCTGCTTCTGCATTGCTCTTCTATGCTTCCTACTCATATGGTATATCTACTAGGCTTTAAACAGAGTAAAATGGGAACAACTACTTTTAATAGGAAGTTAAAGGGGGCAGCTGGTGGTGCAGTGGATAGAACACCGGCCCTGGATTCAGGAGGACCTGAGTTCAAATCCGGTCTCAGACACTTGGCACTTACTAGCTGTGTGACCTTGGGCAAGTCACTTAACCCCAATTGCCTCACCGAAAAAAAAAATTAAAAAACATAGGAAGTTAAAGATATTTAAGATACCAATGCCCCAATGAACAACGAGTGTGTCTTTGTTGTGTCTTCTCAAAGGGCATTACCCACTTAGAACTGTTCTGGTCAGAATTTACCACAAAAGTTCTTTCATTAAGTGGTTGTTAAAATTCAGATAATTTTGGAAAAAGATGAAATATGAGAAGTTTTCCTAAGAGACTGGGATGATCCCTAGGATCACAGGAAACCTATCTTAGACTATGATGGAAGTGAAAAGGTACATGGAAGAAAAAAGGTAATAAGTGGCAGCTCGGGGGCACAGTGGATAAAGCACCAGCCTTGGATTCTGGAGGACCTGAGTTCAAATCCAGCCTCAGACACTTGACACTTACTAGCTCTGTGACCCTGGGCAAATCACTTAACCCTCATTGCCCTGAAAAAAAAAAAAAAGGTAGTCATCATCACCACCACCATCATCAATCACTTAACACTATCAAGCATCATTAATTACCCTTTCTGCTCTCAAAATCTCAGAAAAATCTCAGAACTGGCTGTAGGATTATAGAATGACTAGAATTGGACAAAATCAAAACTCAGGTTAACAAGGCTATTTATTTGCCTTATTCCAGATAGAGAGACATTTAAATTGCTTAATGGAGACTGATACAAATTTCATTCTTAAAGTTTTCTACAGAAGCTCTCTTATGTCACTTGTATCAATCTCAGATGCCTTCCTTGGTCAAGAAGTTTATCCTTATATCCAGTTTTTTATCTCTCTTGCTGCAATTTAAGGCAGACTTCCAAGTTGTCATTTGTATACCCCACTTTTCTATTTTAGTCATCTTTTGTTTAATTTTGTAAAAGAAAGTGCCAGTGTGGCATCCCTTGGTAATTTGCTATAAACCTTTCAGTTCTGCATTAGGGGAATTTATTAGATTCTCTCCTCTTGGTGAGAGCCTTTCTCATAAGGTTTTTTTTAAAAAAAAAAACAAATTGTATGATCAAGTTCACGTGAATGTTTTTATGTATCCAGATATTATCCTAAAGGAGACAGGGGTCCCCAGACCCTATGGTCGGTCTATTATTATTGATCTTGGACTCAGTTTCTGTCTCTATGAAATGAACGAAAATTGTCATGTGCATTCATAAACCAAAGAAGCATGGATGCAGAGCTGAAAAGAACCTTAAGGATAATCTAGTTGAACCTTTTCATTTTGCAGGTGAGGAACTGAGGCCTAGAACAGTTAAGTGACTTGTCTAAGGTCACACAGGTAGGAGAATTGCAATCTATATCCTATTTCCAGAAATCCAGTACCATTTTCACTATACTATGTATATTTTGAGAATAAATAAATCATCACTTAACTCATTGAGTACCTACTATGTGCAGAACAAAAAGCTAAGCACTCAGAGTGACTTTAAAAAACATTTAATCTGGATTGAGAGATATTATGTACAAGGTTCTGGTACTAGACACAGGACATCATCAGCTTAATACCAAGAAAATCTCACCTCCAAGATCTGACACAATTCCCTACTAGATTTTTTTCCCCTGTTGAAAAATTGAGCACATTCTTTTTCTCATGACATTTCATCTAAATCAAGTTGTCAGGAAGGTGTAATTTCTTCTAGGTGTGCGTATGAAAATAGATAGGCTGCTTTTTCCTTGGGGTCATTAGCACTTACCTATTTTCTGGATCCGTGGTTTGCTGAAAGCAACAATGGATGACATTCACAACCAGAGCAACTGCCTATTCTTGTTGCCTGAGACCATCTCAGTTTTATTTGTGGTCATTCCTTAGGATATTCAATATCATTACCTTGGCCTGACTCCTTTTTCTTAAAAAGAATTCCCCAGTTTCTTAAAGTATTTCAGAATTTCTTAAAATCAAGTTTAAGCCAAAACACAATTCCAGATCCCCTTGGCTTTTGAGAATGAATTCTAAGTGGTGGTGAACCTGACAGAGTTTCATAGTCTCCCTGGAATAGATGCCTCTTAGGAATATTAGATATAAAATAAATTAACAGAAAATGAATCTTATTTTATTATTGACTTTTATTATAAAGTTGGACATGTGATCCCTCTGGAATCAGTGTTGGAGGAAGGTGGAGAAATCTCCCAAAAGATATAGATGATAATGTAAAAATACTAATCATTTGAGGGGGAGATATTATGGAACATAGGACAATTCCCTGAAGATTGGTTCCATTTAAAAAGATACAGTTTGAAAAAATAGGATCATAGATTTGGAGCCAGAAGAAACATTTCAAGTTATCTGTTCCAACTGCTCATTTTTCATATACAGCAAATGAGATCCAAAGGTGTTAGATGACTTGCCCAAGGTCAGACAGATAGCAACTGGTGGAGCTTGAATTGGAACCCATATCTGATGTTGACTACATCTAGTCTCTTTCCACTGCACTCCATAGCTAAAAAGGATGACCTTCGATATTATGAATCTCTTCAACTTAATATCTGGGAAGATACTGGGGGAAATGATCAACCATTCAATTTGCAGTCACTTAGAAAGGTATACTATCTAGCAGCCAGCATGGCTCAGTATAAAATAAATCATTCTAGATCAAAGTAATTTCCTCTTATGATAGAGTGACAGACCACATAGACAAAGAGAAAGTGATAGATATAATCTATCTTGATTTCAGCAAAGCTTTTTATTCCTGCCTACAGTGTATTCCTGCCCACAATCTAGAGAAATGCTATCTTGGCAGTTGGATAGGTGAACGGTTGATTTGAAGACCATTCCCAAAGAATAATTATTAATAATTTTGCATCAACCTGGTTGTCCCAGATATCACTCTTGGGTTTCTATCTATTTAATATGTTTATTGATCATCTTGATGAAAATGACTGAGACTATACCAATAATATGTGAAGAGCACTCTTAAATAAATGGGGTCACTAATCTTCTGGGAAAATGGAATGAAATGTTTAAAATGACATTGAAAAAATCCAAATTAGGTTGACATTCAATAAAAATGAGCAAGGCGATATAATTCTGAGTAACAAAAGAATTCAAATACAAAACAGGGAAGAAATAGATGCCAAAAATATTGAAGAAGAAAAATAAAGAAGGGCTATGTACTTACTGTCTGTGTGACTTTGGGCAAATCTCTTAATGGCTCTTAGTTTCCTCCTCTATTGGGTGAGAAGGGAAGGGAACCAAGCATGCATTAGGTGGCTACTATTTGCTAGGGACTAGCTGTAAATGGTAAAGCTAAGGACTTTATAATTATTATTCTCATTTAATCCTCACAATAATTCTGAGGGGGTAGTTGCCATTATTATTATTCCCAGTTTCCATTTGAGGAAACTGAGGCAAACAGAAATTAAGTAAATTTCCCAAGGTTGGAACAGCTTTTAAGTTTGTGATGCCATTTTTGAATTCAGGTCTTTCTGACTTCTGGCCCAACACAAGCTATCTAAATGAACTTAAAAAGTACAATTAGATGGCATCCAACATCTCTCAGACTCTGAAATCCTAAAATCCTGTGGTCATTGACCAGAGGGATCACAAAACTCAATAGTTTTATGGAAAGACTGTAAGGTCCCCAAGGATGGGAAGTGTGTTATATCATATTCATTTTATATTTTACCCAACACTCAGTCCAGAGCTTTGGAAATAATGATGATGGTGCTACTGCTAATAGTAATAAAGCTATTTAATAATTGTATTTTAAGGTTTACAAAATTATTTTCCCATAGCAACCATATAGATAGGGAGTAGAAGTAATATTATTCCTGTTTTTAGATGAGGACAACATAATAACTATTTTTATGTTTCATAGATTTTAAAAAAGGAACCTTTGAAATCAATGAAGAGAACAGTAGGTTGAGGTATGATTATGATCTATATAACATATGTGTATGTCCACTGTAAGTTAGGTAGATTTACTTGTATAATGTAAATATAGCTTGTGGACATCATGAATAGATATCTCTGGAATCTGATCTATCCCTCACTAAAGATTACTATTTTACCCCTTCCAGGGCACAGGAGAAGAGCAGTGGATAAGTGCTTACATTTTGCTTTACCTATCTCCAGGCAGGATATCATACTAGAATTATTTCTATCCCTTCAAATATTTCTATTTTAGAGGTATGAGTCTGGTATTGAACGAAAGCTGCTTCTGTAGTTAGCTTACCCTTTCATACTTAACTCCTTCCTACCAAATGTTGGTTATAAAAAAGGCAAGCAGAAATAGCAAATAGCTAGTAAATTCATTTATCCATTAAACAATGAACAGATAATTGGTAAACTGTACAAATTAGAACATACTAGAAAACACATAAGTGAATGAGCTTTTTGCTGAGAGTAAAAGGAGATCTCAGTTCAAACCAAGAAACAGGATCTCATCCTACTCTTGGGAAAATCTCTGGAATCTCTAAGGAGGCAAGCCTTAAATCAAGGACAGAGATAGGATATCCATGGGCATGGGAAGTCCATGGTTATGGAAGGTCTGTTGGAGAGGAACCTTATTATAGGTTCTTTTTGAGTCCAAGCTTCTTCTTTGGCCAATTTTTATAGTGTTGTGATTGGTCTTTCAATTTACTGTGTTGTGATCATTATATATATTGGGATTTTGGGCTCTGCTTATTTCACTCTGCATCAGTTGATATGTCTTTCCATACTTCTCTATATTCATAGTTTCTTCCAGTATAGAAATATTACCATTATATTTACATATCACAATTTCTTTAGCCATTTCAAAATGATGGCTGTCTACTTTGTTTCAGCTTCTTTGATACCACAAGAAAATCTGTTATAAATATTTTGGTGTTGATGAGAATTTTCTTATTATTGATAACTATTATATCCTTCTAACAGATATGGATAGCAACAAGAACCAAGAAGGTGTTGTAACTTTTATTTTTCAGATAGTTCTCCAGTTTGGGATTTGATGTTATGTTAAATGAACATATTACCACTTTATCAATACATTGACCTAAAATAATGGACATGTGTATATAGAAATTATCCTCAAAATGAAGGCTCATGAAGTAGTCCCAACAACTTTAGAAAGACTGTAACATCCTTGTCCCAGAAGTGGAGGCATACTGGAAAGAGTGCTGTAATCAGATTCAGAGACCTTTGGTTTAAAGCCAAGCTCTGGTACTGACTATCTTTCGCTCTCAGACAAGTCATTTAATCTGTATAGGCCTTAATTTCTTCATCTATAAAAATGATGGATTTGAACTAAAGGATCTCTCCTAGAGCCTCTTTAAATTCTAAAACTGATACTAATGACAAATATCTTTCTTATATTTCTGAAGGATAGTCTTCATTGAGAAGCAGGGATTCTCAAACTTTTTAGTCTCGGTACCCTTTTACAGTCTTCAAAATGACTAAGAACCCACCCCTCCCCAAAAGCTTTTGTTTATGTGGGTTGTATCTATCAATACTTAAATTGTATTAGAAACTAAAATACCTTGTTATTATCATTATAAAAGTAGGTTTGACTTCTTGTACCCCTGAAATGGTACTCGGGGACCTCCAGAAGTCTCACAATCATACTTTGCAAACTGTAGGTATGCTTTGGAATCAGTAAGAACTGGATTCAAATAGTTCTAATGCTATTTGTGTGGTCCTGGTCAGGTCACTTAGACTTTGGAAAGCAAATAGGTAGAATTCTGTACATGTATTTAGGAAGACCTAAATTTAAATCCAGCCTCAGGTACTTTTTGGCTGTGTGACCCCAGGCAATTTACTTAACTTCTATTTGTTTCAGTTTCCTCAACTGTAGGTTATTAATAGCACCTTCTTCTTGGGTTTGTTTTAAGGATCAAATATTTGTAAGGTGCGCAGCATAGCGCCTGGAACATAGTAGATTCTATATAAATGCCATTATAATGATGGCAAAAATCACTTTGTAAACTTTGACGTTCTTTTTAATTGTTTGCCATTATTATTTAGAGAAGCACATAGTATGGTATATAGGGCATTGGTCATGGAATTAGGAATCCTGGGTTCAAACCTGCCTCAGATTCTTAATAGCTATGTTATAATGAGTAAAACACAATTTCTTTGAGTTGCCGTTTTCTCATTTATATAAAATGGGTCTACTAATACTTAGCTTACCTACTTCATGGGTTTGTGGTAAGGAAAGCACTTTGTAATCTTTAATGTGATACCTAAATGGATTGAAGTAGTTATTACTTTCTGGCAGGAAAGTGTCAAAGAATGCAAATCATTGACCAGCTCTACTTCATTAAAGGTAAACAACACTTCTGACAGGGCAGCTAGGTGGAACAATGGATAGAGTGTTGGGCCTGGAGTCAGGAAGACTCATCTTTGTGAGTTCAAATCTGGCCTCAGACACTTACTAGCTGTATGACGCTGAAAAAGTCATTTAACCCTGTTTGCTTCAGTTTCCTCATCTGTAAAATGAGCTGGAAATGGCAAATTGCTCCAGTATCTTTAGCAAGACAACTTGAAATGGGGTAACCAAGAGTTGGACAGGACTGAAAACAACTGAACAACAATACTTCTGACAAGACCTTGTGATTCCTTGATATGTGTTTGGTTTTTAAGGCATTTTTGATGGACTTTGCAGTTAATGGTTCTATATTGGTACCTGTTGTGGAAATCCCCTCTAGGCACTGATTGGCCCAGTACCATGCCTTGCAAAGAGCAGGCATTCAATAAATATGTGTTTATTTGATCAGATTTAATCTAAAGTCATGAAGCAGGTGCTAGTTTCTTACATTCATTAGAATTGACATAGCTACTGACTTCCTTATATACTCTTCCTGCTCATATTTATCACACAGCCACACAGGCCATTTTTTGGACAGGGTTACAAGGCTGATAGATCAAGAGAATGCTATGACACAGTTTAGTCAATTATATTCAACAAGCTTTCATTAAATGTCTACTCTGCAAAGCACTCAGCAAGATGCCAGGGATACAAAAGCAAAGCCAACACAATCCCTTCCGTCTAGGATCTTACTTTTTTTTTTGAGGTGGCAAGGGGGAAAATATACACATAATCTGAGGCAAGAGAAAGCTGCAAGGAATGGGGGGAAATCAGAAAAAAACTTCAAAGATGAGGTGATTTTTGATGAAAGATGATAATTCTAACAGGAAGTTATGTGAGTGAGGAAGTGAGGGAGTTCATTGCTGGTATGGGGAAGCAGGGAAGAGCAATTTGTGTGAATTCTGTAGGAAGAAGGAGTCATATTTGGGGAATAGCTAACTAATTGTTCATCCTTCAAATCATCCAGGTTTGCATCCTCAGAACTCTCCTTATTTTTTTGCACTCCTTTACCTCTACCATTTCTCGTATACCAATCAATTTTCAATATTACTGCTATCTGTATGATATCTCTCACATCTGTCCTTTTCCCTTCACTAACAATCATCACTCTATTTCAGGTCCAGATCATCTCTTGTGTGTAGTTTTGCAATATTCTGCTACTTCTTTTGTCTTCTGATAGGCTCTACCCTTTCGCTCACCTGTGCTTCCAAGAAGTTGTAGCATGAGCATCAGTAACACCCCAGTAAACCATATTGGCAGATGGACTAAACCAGGTTAAGGTAATTGACAGGACTCAAACCTGTTTGTGAGTTAGGGGGATGTCTACTCCAAGTATGTGAAGATTTCTTTTGGTAGAATGGGCAGATGAGAACAATTTGTTCCAATGGCCAAGAAGGCAGCTGAGGCAGGCATTGTGGAGTTCTTAGAGCTTGCTTGGTCAGATGTTGAAGAGGCCAAGGTCATCTGCTACATCCCAAGCCATTACTTCAATGAATCTGGAAGAGATAGGGAGGCTAATGACTTTGTACATCTCTGCCTCATTTAAATCCAATTCACACTCAAGTCAAGGCATCATCCCACAATGTCGTTGGGCTTAAAAAATGAAGGATGATCAACTCAACTCAATTCAATCCTTTAAAATCCATCTATCATCCACTCAGCTTTCAAAATTATCTTCTCAAAGAACATGCTTGATCATGTTACTCTCTTGTTCAAGTGTCTTTATAGTCTTATTGCTTCTAGGATAAAATGTAAACATCTCAGATTGGTATTTATAGTGCTTGACAATCTAGCTCTAATTTATGCTTTTATACTTATTTCACTTCTTTCTAGCCAAATTTGCCTACATATGCTTTTCTCCAAATGTGTTATTCTATCTCATAGAAAATTTAATGTGAAAGTTGGAAATCCATTGGTCATCTGGTCCAACCCACACATGAATGGAATGTCCACTACCATGTTCATATTTTACGATATGTCCAGTTTCTTCCTGAAAACTTCCAAGGAGAGGGAGCAGACTTCCTTGCTGTTCTTCTCCTACAACATTCCATCTCTTCTCTCTGGGAATTTTCACTGTCCCCTTTGCCTGGGGTTTCTCCCTCCTTATCCCCATTTCCTGGGTTCCCTGGCTTCCCAAGTTCTGATGAAAGGTTGACCCTTCCTGGCTCTCTTTAACCTTAATGTTTTCCTATGAGATTATCTCCAGTTTATCTGCTATATGTCTTGTTTGTACTTAGGTATTTTCATGTTGCCTCATTAGACTATGGGTTCTATTACAGAAAGAACTATACTTTTGGTTTTTCCTTTGTATTCCCAGTGCTTAGCACAATAACTAAAACATGATAGGAGGTTAAAAATGTGTATTGACTTGATTTTACCCAATGCCTTTCTAGAATAATTCTCATCTTTCTTCAAGACTCATCTGAGATGCCACCTACTGCATGAAGCTATTCTGTGTTTTAAGAGGCAGCTAGGTGGCACAGTGAATAGAGGACTGATTCTGGAGTTAGGAAGACTCTGTGTTTAAATCCTACCTCAGAATTTACTAGCTGTGTAACCTTAAGCAAGTTACTTAAGCTATGTTTGCCTGTTTCCTCAATTGTAAAATGGGAATGATAATAGTATCTATCTTCTAGAGTTGTTGTGAGGATCAAATGAGATAATATTTTAAAAGTGTTTAGCACAGTATCTGGCATATAGTGGATTATACATAAATCCTAGCTATTTTTAGTATTAATTCTTATTATTCCCTCTCCCAATGTTTCCAGTTGTTAGTACATACTCTCTTACTCCTGAAATGAGGATATATTTGTATATGTAGAAACTAGGGATGTGAGGGAATGACATAAGCAATCAGGTATACTCAGTGACTACTGCTTTAATTCCTGCCCCTCTGTTTGCTACTGGCTCCCTACCTAATTGTCTCTCTCTGGGTTCAAAGGCAGTCCAGGGTACATACACTGAAATATTCTCATACATTGGCAACCTGGGGCTACATTCATCTTTGAATACTCAAACATAAGTTTGCCTAAAAGACTATTTTATGAGAACTCACACAAAGCAAGCACTCACATGGAGGTCAGAAGAAATGATACAAGGACACTCTCAAAGTTTCTCTGAAGAACTTTAGAATTGATTGTGTGACATGGGAGACATTTTGCAAAGGATTTCCCAGCATGGCATGCTTGCATAAAAGAAAGCACTGCATTCTGAGCTAAGCAGAATTGCAGTAGCTCAAAAGAAACATGAGATGTGTAAATTTAGAGACATCTCTGATCCAAATGTTCATATGGACCATTTAAGCATGACCTGTGGTAGAGCCTTCTGAGCTCATATTGGTCTGATCAAAGTCAGTCAGGCATACTGTACCTTGACCTCACCATAGCAATATCATTTTGATCCTCTTGAGAAAGATGGACAACAACTAACCAATCTATATGTTACAGTTACATATAAACTAACTCCTTTAGGGCCAAGGTTGTTTTTCCTTTTTGTCTTTGTATTGTTAGTTTTCTAATACAGGACCTTGTATGGAGTGAGTAATTAATAAATTATTATTGAGCTGAATTAAATTGAAAAATAAAATGTATTTCAGAGAGATGTTCTCAGATAATACTGACAATTATAAAACGAGCATTTGTTACACTTTAAAGTTCATAAAGTGATCTCATTATGTTATTTCTTTTTATCTTTCGAACCTCCCACCTATGAAGTAGCCACTTCCCCTCCCCGCCAATTGTATAGATATAGAAACTGAGCAGTGAGAAATTAAGTGATTTTTCCCAGGATCACATAACCAATAAGTGTCAGAGGTGAGATTTGCACTATGGTCTTCCTGATTCCAAAGCCAGTCGTCTGTCCACTGCCCTACTTAATGCCTCCCTGGAATAATGTATGGCCTGGTTTTCTTAGTGATGGTTTGTCTTTGTGCTAATATTGGCTTTGGCTGAGACTCATTGCTTTTTGCTGCATGAGGATCAGTGTTGCCCCTATTACTAAAACGTGCTTTTTATAGTGTCTTGTCATTTTCATTTCACGGATGTAGAAACTGAGGCTCAGAGGAAATAAGGCCCTTCTGAGCCATGGTGATGAAAAGAAAACATCCTCAAACTATTCATTCCTAGGGCAGGGGTCTCCATTAGATTACCTAACTCTGGTAGGCCGCTCTAGTTTAATGGTCTAATTTATTTCTAAAGCTTATCTACAAATCTTTTCCTGAAGTGGATCTGTCTGTCTGCCTGTCTGTGTCTGTCTATCTATGTATCTGTCTGTCCATATATCTATGTATCTAGCATGTATGTATGCATGTGTGTATCTGTCTCTCTGCCTCTCTCTGGGTTTCTCTCTCTCTTTCTGTGTCTCTCCCTCATCCTCATCTATGTTCCAAGCATGAATTTCCCACTTACCCTAACCCCTTCCCCCATCTATGCTTACTTGGAAAAGCCTATGTGTCTGTACCTAAATCACAAATTTCTTTTTTCTCCCCTTTACAGATGTAATTGTCACATATGTTCTTTATGAATTCATAATGAAAGCCTAGAACAGATGGCACAGGCTTAAAATGACTTCTACTACTAGCAATGCTTCACCATAACAGGGCGGCTATAGCAGCTGAATACACTGTTGGGAGGTGACAGGATAGGTAGTGAGGTCTAGCCAGCTTTGTTGAAGCGCCTGCAGGGAAGGCTGCCTGGCATCACTATCCCATTTGGTTGCCTCTCTGAGCAGCGTGCCTTGGAAGCTGACTAGCTTCCTAGGCTTCCCTTGTAGCCCTGATACCTTTAGCTCAGTCTTCCCTCTTCTAGGTTTGTTTGTAAGAGCCATGAGAAATGCAAGAGAATGGACGTTCTTATGAGCTTTGAAGTGTTGAGATCTCTGTTAGTCATGGCTGGCTATTGATAAAATTCTGAAGAAGGAATTTTTTTTTCTTTTATACCTTTCATTTCATTCCCAGTGTCCCTGTAACTTCATATCCCCTTGCTTCCCCTCTGCCCCCAAAAAACAAAATAAAATTGAATTCCTTTTCAGGCAGCTAGGTGAAATAGTGCATAGAATACTGAACTTGGAGTCAGGAAGCTTTTTGCGTTATTGAGTTGTTTTAGTCATGTCCAACTCTTTCCGATCACATTTGGGGTTTTCTTGGCAAGTATACTGGAGTTGTTTACCATTTCCTTCTCAAACCCATTTTACAGATGAGGAAACTGAGACAAACAGGGTGAAGTGATTTGCCAACTCAGTTATTAAGTATCTGCCACCAGATTCATACTCACAAAGATAAGTCTTCACGATTCTAAGCCCAGTGCTCTATCCATTGCCACCCAGCTGCCCTGGAGTCAGGAGGACAAGAGTTCAAACCCTGCCTCAGATATATACTAGCTGTGTGACTCTGGGCATGTCATTTAACCTCTTCCTACTTCAGTTTCCTTATATGTAAAATGGGGAAAATTATAGCACTACTTCCCAGAGTTGTTGTAAGATAAAATGAGATAATATTTGGATATAGCACTTTGTAAACCTCAAAACTATATTAATATAACTATATATGAATAGGAATTAATATTATTTTTCAGGGTTTCCAAGTAAATCAACCCACTGAGGCCTACCTTCTTCCTCACTATTAAAACCTGTCATTATCATCTCTTTGACACTGCGTGCCCTAAATTAATTTACACTGTGGTATTAATAACTGATAATAGCTTAATAAGTTATCTCTCTTAAGAAGTTTTTAATATCAATAGAGGGTATTTGAAGGGGGGAAATGATCTTAGGCCGAATGAATGAATGATAAATGTTAGAATTTAAAACAGTGAAGTCAGCCTATAAATCAGATGATGGTGATGATTAATTCCAAGTCATGTGGTTTAGTGGGAATAGCAGTATATCTACAATGAAAAGTTTTGTGGCCAAATCTGAGATCTAACTTTCATTGCTTGTGCCCCTGGGCAGGTCACATCACTTTTTTGGGCCTTGTTTTCCTCTTCTATTCAAAACAAAAGCAGGTTTTTGGAGAGATAACCCCTGAAGTCACTCAGTTCTTTGAGCTTATGCCTCTTCTGCTTGGTTCCCTCAGATCCCATCACGTGGGCACCTATCTGCTGTCCCCATGAATAAAACTGGCCCTCAACATTTGGTCCCCAGGCTCTACATGGTGTGACAACACTTCCTCTCCTGAGAGAGTGATAGATCTCATTAGGGATGTGGAAAGGAATGATGACTTTTTTTTCTTACCTGGATAATCTCAAGATGGTGGGGTAGACAGCTAAAAATGGAGCCAACCCAGCCTCTATGTTCCCAGACGTTGACTTGGTTACAAATGGAGACTTTAAACTCAGCCAGGGATTGTAATTTATCCCCAGTGCCCTCCCTTAGCAGATAATATATTATTTAAGTCATCAAAGAGAAAATGCTTATCTACAGACTTTTTTTAATCTTCCTCTTTAGATGTCTTTTGTGAAGCAGATCTTTGTAATTATTTTAGGAAAAGAACATTAAAGAGAGAATAAATCCAAACATTTAAAGAAATAAATTAATTTAAAGTAGACAGCATGGTGCAATGGAAAGATTGATGAATCTGAAATCAAAGGACCAAGGTCAGAATTATGCCTCTGCCCCTTATTATCTATGTGAAATTGGGTGTTACATCACTTCTGTGGAAAATGAGAGGGCAGCCCTAGGCTATATGATCTTGTAGGTCTCTTCAGGTTCTAAATCTATGATGATCAAGTTGGGGTGGTGGTCAGTAACTATCAAGGGTCTTTTGTCTGGCCCCCTTTAATATCCTTTAACTGTGGATATTTTTCTTCTTGTCAGACAACTAGATGGTACATCTTATAGTTATTGGCAATAAATGTCTACTCACAAAACACATTGTGAAAAATTGTTAAGTTGTGGGTCCTTGTAATTGTGTACTGCTGTAAAGTCTGCCTGCTTGTTAGTAAGGTTATGTTGCCACAATTTTTTTTTGCTGGGCAATGAGTGCTAAGTGACTTACCCGGAGTCACACAATAGTAAGTGTCAAGTGTCTGAGTCTAGATTTGAACTCAGGTCCTCCTGAATCCAGGGCTGGTGCTTTATCCACTGTGCCACCTATCTGCCCCCTATGTTGGCACAATTAAAGCATAAATGAAATCACCTGGTAGTAATGGAATGTCTGCATTACAAAAATCCCAAGAATTCAGCTTTGTGAAACCAAAGGTGAAGGAAGTAAATATTGATCCCCTAAGAACTAATGTGATATATCCTGAAGAACATGGAAGTCAGAGCCATAAGACATAGATGCAAGTTCTGACTCAGATCCTTCTCAACTGCCTGAATTAGAGTAAGTCATCTCACCTCTCTAAGTCTCCATTTCCTCATTTTCAAAATAGGAACAACACTTGAAGACTCTAATAAAGAGGCTGTGTGGTATAATTAATAGATTGTTACTCTTAGAGTCAACAGGTCCAGGATTCAACTCTTAACTCTAACACATAC
The DNA here is from genome assembly GCF_019393635.1 of Dromiciops gliroides. Lineage (NCBI taxonomy): Eukaryota > Metazoa > Chordata > Mammalia > Microbiotheria > Microbiotheriidae > Dromiciops > Dromiciops gliroides. The sequence goes on along the minus strand of NC_057863.1, from coordinate 502,237,539 downwards.
TGCCCATGTGACCCTTAGACAACTCATTTAATGCCTGGTGCCCTAGGCAGTGTTCTAAGACTGTGAGTTACACAAAGGTGCTGCCGTGCATTGACGAAGTAAATTTTTATTTTCTTTTTTTAAAATGGTATTCAATTTATTTTTTCCAATTACATGTAAATAGAGTTTTCAGCATTCATTTTTGTAAGATTTTGAGTTCCAAATTTCTTTTCCTCCCACCCTTTCCTTTCCCTTCCTGAAACCAGCAAGCTATTTGATATAGGCCATACATTACTAGCATGTTAAACATATTTCCACATTAGTCATGTTGTGAGAGAAGAATCAGAACAAAAGGAAAAAAAACACAAGAAAGAAGAAACAAGAAAAAATAAGTGAAAATAGTATGCTTCAATCTACATTTAGAGTCCATAGTTGTTGGGGTTTTTTTCTGTTTTTTTTTTTTTTTTTCTGGATGCGGAGAGCATTTTCCATCATGAATCTTTTGGAATTGTCTTGGATCATTGTATTACTGAGGAAAGCTAAGCCTATCACAGCTGATCATCAAACAATGTTCTTATTGTGTACAATGTTCTCTTGGTTCTGCTCATTTCGCTCAGAATCAATTAATATAAGTCTTTCCAGTTTTTTCTGAAATCTCCCTGCTCATCATTTCTTACAGCACACTAGTATTCCATTACATTAATATGCAACAATTTGTTTAGACATTCCCCGATTGATGGGCATCTTCTCAATTTCCAATTCTTTGCCATTACAAAAAGAGCAGCTATAAATACTTTTGTACATGTGGGTCATTTTCCCTTTTCTATGATCTCTTTGTGACATAGACCTAGTAATAATATTGCTGAGTCATAGGGTATACAGCTTTATAGCCTTTTGGGCATGGTTCCAAATTGCTCACAAGAATGGTTGGATCAGTTCACAACTCCACCAACAATGCATTAGTGTTCCAATTTTTCCACATCTCTAACATTTATCAGTTTATTTTTTGGGTCATATTAGCCAATTGGATAGGTGTGAAGTGGTACCTCAGAGTTCTAATTTGCATTTCTCTAATCAGTAATGATTGAGAACATTTTTTTTTATATGACATTCATACTACTTTCCAGTTTTCCCAGAAGTTTTTGTCAAATAGTGAGTTTTTATCCCAGAAGCCAGAGTCTTTGGGTTTATCAAACAGGAGATTGCTATATTCATTTACTACTGTGTTCTGTGTGTCTAACCTATTCCACTGATCCACCAATATATTTCTTAGCCAGTATGAAATAGTTTTCTTGGTTGTCACTTTATAATATAGTTTTATTTTTTTTAATAGTTTAAGCTTTTTTAAGGGCAGTGAGGGTTAAATGACTTTCCCAGGGTCACATATAATATGATTTTAGCTCTGGTATGGCTAGTTAACCTTCCTTTACATTTTTTCATTAATTCTCTTGATATTGGCCTTTTTTTTCCTTCCATATGCATTTTGTTATTTTTTTCAAGCTATTTGAAACATTTTTTGGTAGTTTGATTGGTATGGCACTGAATGAGTAAATTAATTTAGGTAGAATTGTCATTTTATCATATTAGCTTGGTATACCCATGAACAAATGAAAATTTTCCATTTGTTTAGGTCTGATTTTACTTGTGTGAAAAGTATTTTGTAATTGTATTCATATAGCTACTGGGTTTGCCTTGGCAGGTAGACTCCTAAATATTTCTACGGTTGTTTTAGGTGAGCAGAGCAAGTTTTTCACCCAATGTTCCCTAAATTACAGGTCCAGTCCCTATCCTGGGACTACAGCCTTCCTCATAGGGAGGCTGCATAGAGAACGTTTTAAGGAGAGATATAAATATGAATTTTATTGTTACTGGAACTGGGGGAACTTAAGAAAAATACCATTTCTGGAAAGAAGTAGTTGTATAATGAAGTTTGTCCAACATTCCTATGCTATTTCTTTCATTAAAGGTTGATGTATCATGGGTAAGGTACAATATAATACAATTGCTGCAGTTACCATTTTCAGTATCAAGATTCAGGAGGCTCTGATGGAATTGGGACATTTAAGGGTAAAATATTTTGAAAGCAAAGCTTTTTGGATGTGAACCAAATTTGGAAGTGTGGGCTATGAAAGAAAATCAGTTTGATTCTGCCACTATTTATTGGATGCTAACTCTAGGAGCTGAGTCTCGTTCCTGGTTCTATGTGAGGAATAGCCTTTGGCAAAAAGGGATCAGAGATCACAGCTGCTTCCTGGGACATCCTATTTAGAGTTTTCCTCTCTCTCTGTATGTCTAGTTAAACCTGAGTGTCTGAAGAAATTGGACAGCTTCTGCTGACACTGTGTCTGGCCTCTAGGGGGGCTCAGGTATTCCTGGTCCTCTTTGCTGCTTCTATGCAAACAAATATCTTTCCCCTTTGAATCCTGGAGGCCAGATTAGAATGTTACCAAAGGAACGTTTACTAGATATCAAAGGGAAGAGACAACAAACACAGAAACAGAACCAGATGAGTTTAAAGTACACCAAATCCTTATCCTAACCTAACAAATGTCTATCTGTAAATTCAGTGACAATCTTATGCAGAATAGGGAAATTGTCTATATCATAACATTTTAACAATAGCATCAGAAAGGGACAAGTCACAAAATCTATTGGCTTAAGTGAGAAGAATTGGACCAAATGATCTCAAAGGTCTCTTCTGGTAATAATCCTATGAAATCCTAACCCAATTTCCTAATTTTAAGTCCATAGGTTCCCACTCCTCCCATGTACATCTACCCCTCTGCTGTGTTACTATCATCCTATCATTGAGGAAGAGTTTGAAATAAAACACTTGGTCATATACTTTGGAAGACAGTGGGAAGTTGACAGGTTAATGAGTATCCTGGCAGATGGAAAGAAATTGCTGCACTTCAGTTTGTTCATCTATGAAATAATGGAGTTGCACTAATTAGTATCTAAGATGTTTTTCATTGGCAAACTTCTGTAATCCTCTTGATAAACAATGGATTCTTACTCTTCCAGCTAACCACAACTTGTGCTACCCTTGGTAATGGTAAAGAGTTAATTCCTCTAAACCCATGGTGTATATATATATATATATATGCAATATGTTATAAAGCCCTGCCCTTAAAGAGATTACAATCTCCTGGAAAAATTGCTTGAAATGAGCAATCAATGATCTTTGAAAATATCAATTTATGTATTGACCACTATGACTTGGTCTCAACTGTAAATTCTTAAAAGTAATTATTTTTTACAAGAAATAATATAACCACTATCTTCCTGCTTGAAGAAATCATAGAAAATTAAATGTGAAATTTTTTGAAGAAGAAAAAAAAAGAATAATCTCTAATCCAAGGGGATTGGAAACAAAAGCTGAGATCACTAAAATGTTAAACCAGAACAATATGCTGATGGAAAAATCCTTTGGCCTGGAGTTGAATTCTAATCCTATCCATGTCTCTAATGTTTTATGTGACCTTGGACAAGTCACTTAGCTTCTTTGTAACTTGGTTTATTATTCTGTAAAATGGGAAAACTCTCTAGTCCTTTCTAATACTAACATTTGATATATGATTTTAAATGCTTTTTGGGGGCACAGGCACTTATTTCTTTTTCAACTTTGAAATGTGGTATTTGGAAAGAGGAATAAGATGTAGTTGGTAATGCAGGCACATAAGATTGGAACAATGTATACGATGTATTTTGTTGTTTCTTAGAATTTTTTTTATCTATATGTCACTCCATCAAAGTGCATTAATAAAAAATAACCTCAGAGAATTTGTTCTAGCTACTGAACAAATAAAAATCGTAAAGCTTTTAAAGTATTTTTGCCATAACTATGGATGAGTTCAAGGTTTTGTTACTATAATTTTATATCAACCCTATATTATTTTTGATGTGCTTTCACAAACATTTCCATTGTTTGACCCTCAAACAATGCTATAAAATGGATAATGCAGAGTAGTATTATCCCCATTTTACAGACTCAGAAACTGAGTATGTTGGAGAATAAGTGACTTTCTTAGGAAATGGTGAAGCCAGTATTCAAATCTGTTGTTCTCTTACTCCTATCTAGATTTTCTTTCCTTTGTTGCCACAGAAAGTTTAAGCAAAATAATACCCTCAAATAATAATAAAATGCTGTGAGGTAGATAACTTTTGGGCCCTAATTTATCTTGCCACTGGGTTTTAAGGTATACCAGGCCTTGCCATCTACACCACTGCTGCAGCATCTCAAACAGATCCAACTTGTCATTGTAAGCTAAAGACACCTGGGGCTTACCTTCTTCTCTGAAACTCAATCCTTTGATATGAGAAAGCAGTCTGTCTTGCTTTTCCACTTATATAAGCAGTACTGAGCATAGTGCTTGACACTTAGTAAATGAAATTTTCATTCAGTCATTCATTTATTCACACATCCTTTTAATATGAAGATGACTCTGCTAAACTACCATCTGTGGAGTATACTTTTTTCAGGATGGGTGAGGGATTTAATCTTGGTCCATATCAGAGCTTTCATCTGATACTTTTGTGATCCAGAGCATGCATTTGCCCAGCAAATGGCCAGGGTTTACCGTAGTTGATGTTGCAAAGCAGGCTTGGCTTTGGCTTCCCACCTTCTCTTTCTTGCTAACCTCTTTCCCAGCCTTTATTTTTTACTCTCTGTTCCTAGGGTCTTCATAGATTTTCTTCCTTTCCTCCTATTACAATCTATTTTTGTGAAAGAATATTATGAGCTCATTCATGCAAGGATATCACTTAAAAGGTTACCCTTTCCAGGAATATTTATATTTTTATAGAAAACATACTGATGCCAAAATCAAGTCAAGTCAACAATCATTTATTAAATGTCTACCATGTGCCTGGGTTTGTGCTAATTGTAGAGGAGGTGACTTATGGTGGAGGGAAGGATGGAGTAGCCCTTTGTTCTTGAATTAATTCACCAAATATGGATGGTAGTAGCCCCAACAGAAATAGAAAAAAATATGAGGAGATGAAGGTACTACAGGAAAAGATAATGAGTTCTGTGTTGGACTTGTTGTGTTTGAGAGGCTTATGTAACATTCAGTAGGAGATGTTCAACTGACAATTGGTGAAAAAGGACTGGGGATTAGAAGAGCCATTTGGGTTGCATTAATTGAATGAGTAGTCAATAACCATAAGTCTGAAAATAACAATGAAAGAGCAAGTGAAACCATCTGGAAGAGAGGGAGAGCCTAAAAACACAAACTTCAAGGAAGTAGATAGTAATGGAGACCAAGCAGAACATGAAACATCCCAAACGAGATAGCAACAGGAACAGACCATATCTGGGGAAAACAGACTAGAAGAATTGGAGGTTAAAGTCACAGCAATGCTGAATGAAAGTATCTGAATCTAGATCCCCATGTAGATCAGTTGTGGAGTGGTCCACTGCCTCTTGGTCAGGTTTATTTGGTATTGAAAGTGCACTTTGACCTCCATCTCAATAGAATCACCAAGTTGCTCCTCTAAAAAGTTTTGCATGCCAGCAAATACAAAATGGGCTCTTCTCACTCTCATGCCACCTCCCTGAACTAATCAGCATTGCAGACATAACAGAGTCAAAGAGTTCTCATGGCATGGCTTTTCTCTCCTCCATGTCACTTTCTTGCATGTTATCTCAGAAAGGCACTGTATGTATGTAGTAGAAATAATTGAAGGTGCAGCAACAGAAGGTGAGCTTAAATCCTGTCTTTGATACAACTTGTTTAATACTAAGCAAATAATATACTCTGGGCCTCAGCTTCTCCATTTGAGAAATAATGACATTGGACTAGATCACCTTTAACGTCCTTCCAAGTATGAAATCTATGATCATTCTGTCTTTAAAGCATGTTTCCCTTGCCTAAAATTGGGGGCAATATATTTAATATAGCTTGACTTATTTTGCATAGGCAAAATTCTGAATAGTCCCTGAAGAAATGGCTCAGAAAAAGGTGAATACAAGATTTTAAGGCACTAAAGGAGGAAGAGTAACCTTTTGTTGCATTGTTGGCTCTTGCTTTTTCCTTTTTTTCCTTATGCAAATTATTTTCTTTCAATTAACCATGTTTATAGCAATCTAAGAGAGTTCTACTTCACCATTATTCCCATTTTACACTCTAATGCACAGTTGAGATAACTAGCTTTGGGAGACAACCCAGGAATTGCTAGGTGGCTTCAGGGCTGGCCAGAAGGGAGCTGAACCTGGGTGAACTCTCCAACAGCCCCAGGTTACAGTAGCCTCCGAGTGACAATTGCCTGAAGTCAGAGACAAACGTCCATCACAATTGATTTTCTTCCAATTGCAAAACTTCCTGGTCTTGCACTAAGTTTATTCCTACAAATCTTGTGCTGTTTTGTAGCTAGAAATGGAGGGGCTTGAGAGAAGTGAAGTTCTAAAATGATATGACTACATATTCAGCTGTCTCTCCAAATGCTGGCTAAATGATTCTAAAGAGAGTCGTACTTCAGGACGATGTCACACATCCACAGGGCTATAGTTACAGCTGAGATGGCACTTCCATTATAAGCCCCTATTTTCAGGTGCTCATAACAGCCTAGGGTGGAGGGAAGGAGGCACTTGAGGGGCTGAAATTTCTCATATTTGTTCTCACCTCTTAGGTGAAATTCTTATTTTGAAAGTCTGGCTGAGGACTGTGTCTAGGTTATGACTCATGATCCAACATTAGCTTTAGTTCCTTAGCTGTTTATTAAGAGCCTACTGTGTGCAGAACCTTGCATTAGACATGGGGAAATTCAGGGCCTCAGCCCTCATGGAGCTTATTGCAATCCTGTAACAAGAAGCTGATGGAACCCAGATTTAAATCTGCATCAGAAACCTCACTGAAATGGAATATTACTGTATTAAAAAAAAGTGATACATACAGAAAAGAATGGATAGACATTTAAATGATGCAAAGTGAAGAAGACCCAGGGAATTAATCTACATAATGACTACAATAATATAAATGGAAAGAATATGAACATCAAAACAATTGCAACTGAATATTGTTAGGTTATAATGATTAAGGTTCACCCCAAAGAAGAGATATGAAAATATGCCTCCCTCTATTTTGCAGAGGTGGGGGTGCGTGGGTGTGTAACACTGCATATAAGATTTTTTTGATGTATTTATTGACTTTGTTGTTGCTTCCCATTTATTTTCCCCTCATATAAAAATCTTAGTTATAAGGGATGGTTTTCTGGGAGAGGGCCAGTGGAAGAAAACAGGAAAATGTAGATGATGTAGAAACAAAATATTTCTAAAATATATATTAATAAAAAGGAATCGTACCAACTTTCTTCATTTTTTAATAGCCAAATTACTAGGTTTGGAGACATATTAAGACAGTTTGATTCCTGGATCTTATAATTACTGATGTGACCTTTGTAGTCATTTTCTTTTCTTTTCTTTTTTTTTTTTTTGCCAGGCAATGAGGATTAAGTGACTTGCCCAGAGTCACACAGCTGGTGTCAAGTGTCTGAGGTCACATTTGAACTCAGGTCTTCCTGAATCTAGGGCCAGTGCTTTAACCACTGTGCCACCTAGCTGTCCCCAAGAGTCATTTAATTTAGGAATATAGGTTCATAGGTTTAAATTTGGAAAGAACCTTAATGATGATCTAGTATAATCCCCTGATTTTACAGATGAAGAAACCAAGATTCATTAAGGTCACTTGATTCAAGGTCACATAACAGTAATGGCAGGGTCAAGATTTTAACTCACATTTTCTTACTCCAAATTCATTCTACTACCTTGTCTGTGTATTTGTTTCCTTTTTCTTGAAATGCAGTGTTTGGAATAGACAATCTCAAAGATCCTTTTTAGCTATAAAACTATAATGTCTAAGTTCGACGCTCTAACAATCAAGGTAACTCAGTTATCCATAAAGCATTTTCATGTGTGTATGAGGATGGTGGGGAGGGGAGACCTCATGGGCTCATCATGATATCACAGTTATATTCAGGATTCAGTTCCCCAGAAGTTCTATTAATCCCTGGGCCTTGAGTATCTTTCACTTGGAATGTCATTTTATTATTATTTTTGTTTTTTTGTTTCCCAGCTGCTGCCAGAGAGTTCACTGAATACTAGGAGCAGAGAAAAGAGAAAAAAAATGGGATTCAATTTAATTCATCACTATCACCACCTAAAGCCATCATCTTCTTCTTGCTATAGTGGAGAGAGCACTGAACTTGAGGTTAGAAGGCAATGGTGAGCAATGAGGCAAGTCAGGAAAGGGATCTCCCCTCTTTGTGGCATTATTGTGATACATGGGGAGATGCACTCTTAAGAGGGAAATAAAAGCAATGGACCAATGCAGAACCTACTAGTATCATATTAACCTCAAACGAATGTCAAGGGCAGGAGCAATTTGGGGTGGAGTGTGTGGTATGAGTGATAACTGGGGCAGACTATTGTTGTGGGGGAAAAAATTAAAACAACAAAACAATTGTGAGATATTTTATTCCAGAACATTACTTCATTGATAGCAAAATAGCAAGACCAGGGCACTACTGAGAAGAGAAGTGGAGGCAGCACAGGAAGAACCTGGACAATTCCTTGAGATGCTCCACAAAGTGCTAGGCTTGTGGGCTTAGCACTGATTTAAGTGGTAGCCGATTACATCAGCTGTTCTCTTATACTAGGGTATTTAAGAGAAATAAATGAAAGCTCTTAGGGTATCTGTTCTTTGTTTGAATGGTCAGTGAGATTCGGTGGATGTAGGGGTGAACTGTTGTGGAGAAAATCAGTACTCTGTGCTTGGGGAAGAGACCAGTGGAGGATGGGTGACTGCATAGGATAGATACGTGTCTGTATGACTGGTTCTTGATTTCCTGCCCCGTATCTGGGTGGTGAAGAGGGGCGTTTAGTTGGGGTCTTGTTTTATGCTATTACACATTCCACAGTCTTCTCTAAATCAAGGGGATTTAGCAGTCATAATGAAATTTTATCTGTAGAGCTCAATTCCTTATTTTCTGCCCCTATGGAAGAGGGCCCTATGGTTGGTGCTGGGCTGGCATGATATACTGGATGGGAGACAACAAACCTTTTTCCAAGAGCAGTTGCTAGAGATTTAAACCCACTTATATAATCGTTAAATTCAACAATTCAATTCCAGCAAATGTTTTGTAAGCACCTACTATTCACACATATGCAAGACTATTCCAGAGTTAAAGGATTTACTAGAGTAAGGTTGTTAGCCCCTCTGGCTACAGCTAACCCCTGGAGCTAAACACTAGACCTCTGTGGGATTTAGATTTTTCATTTGTGTGATGGAAATAACACTTGCCTAGATAAAGACAAGATTCTATTGTTACCATGTTCATTATTTCTAAAACTGAACTTTACTTGATGGTGGGTGTTGTTGGTGCTCTCTCTAGATTGCTCTATGTCACTATTGTATTGACCTTGAAGTTTTCTTTGGCTAAGAAGAAAGCCTGAGAGGGAGAGGATATAGAAAACCAATCAGATCCAATACTCACCTGTCCCTTTAATTTTGCACTATTACTTAAATTACATAATAAGCTGGCACACATATGCGATGTCATATGTTTCATTCATCTGTACTATTATTTTTTGTTTGATTATTACTGACAAAGCCATTCCTGTGAATAGTTCCCTTCCTATCCATTTTCAAATGGATTTGGATTTTGGAAGATCTTCTCAGCTTTTGTGATTAAATCCAGCTCAGGATTCAAAGAGCAGGCATTTTGTTCATTGGAAAAATTAGCCAAAGCTCATTTCATTGTAGTCAATCCTTTTTGACCTATTTAAGGGGCAATGCCCCCAACAGCTGTGTTACAAAGGTCAAACAGGAAGAGTCAACCAAAAGCAGTCTAGTATGCCTTCTCTCTATATCCTTACCCTAACTTCAAACTCAACTATTCTGCCTTGAAGTAAAACTTATTTCAATATTTTTGTCAGTATTTTTTTTCAATACTTTACCAAGCTCTGCTCGATGCAAGCTTGCCTTTACAATTTCTGTAGAGTGGTGCATTAAAACAAAGGGAATGAAATCAGATAGCAGTTCTGGCTCACCTTGAAGGCACTGGCTGTTCCTATCCATGTGACCTTGAAAATGGTAAGTGTGCAGCCTGATAGCAGAACAAGAAAAATGTCCCATTCTCTAGCGATGTCAACCATTACTCAGCGGAGCAAACACACACACACACACACACACACACACACACACACACAGAGGTAAAAGAGAAGAAAAAAGAAGTTTCAGAGGAAGCTGGTTAAAATGAATGAATGATCAGAAAAGGAAAAAAAAAATCCAGAAATGTCTTCTCTACCCTAATCTTTAACTCCCAGAGGGAAAATTCAGGTAATGATACAATTGTGATTTGGGGGGAAATGGCATTGAAATGGGGGCAGAAGGGTGTTGTGTGAATAAAAAGTATTATCAGCATCTGGCAAAATACCTCCTTTTTCCTTCTTCTTTCCCACTTCTTTGACCTATGCTGTTATCTCCAGATTTATCAGCAATAGTAGATGGCTTTCTCACATCAGTAAGCACTATCCAAAATATAACAATCAAAAAGAATCAGAGAAAATAAATCAATGTCCACAAACAACTGACCAATTTTGGCAAGTACAATTTATTCATAAAAGCTACAGTGCACAGGGGATTCTCTTGTCTTGCATCCTCAATTCCCTTAATTCAGATGCCAATGCAATTGAGCGTCAGGTGGCAGTCAAGATGGGAAGACATGCATTGTTCCTTTCTGCCTGCTTTGTTCCCTTAATGCCTCTGGTCTCCCTCTTTTTAATCTCTGAGAGACCCATTTTCTGTCTGAATTCTATGTGATTGCTATCCTAATTAATTAAAGATAGTAATTAAAGTGGAGCTGGCCTGATAGTAGGGTGGAGGAGAAGCCTCTGGTTATATTGGTATGATCACTGCTTCCACAGATGTTTGATGCATCCTTTTGATTGTACATATCATCACTCTACAGAGGTTGTAATCATGCACCAGCAGAAATCATCTTAGCAGAAAGACCTCCACATTTCATCCCTGAAGGCACGCCAGGATTAATTGCATATTTTTTTATTTCCTATACATCCATGTATCTACTGCTAAAAATATTGTTTGGAACCTCATTACCCCTCCCCTCAAAGTCTTGTGTTTTATTTATATTTAATAAGTGTTCTTCCCTTGACCCATTTCCCACTGTCTGCTATTGTGAATATTTTGTCGTATCCAGGTTGAAGTCAAATGAAGTGCCCATGATGAAAGAAAGGGAAGAGGCAGGATGGCAAGTGGGAAGACATGAGAATATGAGATTTGTAGATTGAAAAAAGGAGAGAGGAGGGAGAATTGAGAGATTATTGTGCATAGCTGAGGGTGGGGTTCTGGGACTCTAGGCTAGAAAACATAACAGGAAAACATCCTCTGACAAATAAACAAGAGCTCCTAGTCCTGAAAACACTGAGTGCATAATTCCACTGACAATAATTAATTAACAATAATAGTTTGCACTCAGAGCACAGCTTTCATCCAAGAACCTCAAAGCACTTCAGAAACCACACTTAATTAAACCTCCCAGCCCCCCTGTCGGAAGGTAAGCATATATTAATTGCACAGTTTTCTAGGACTGAAAGGCAGACACTGGGAAGTTAAGTGACTTGTCCAGTGGCTTGTTATTTTGCAAAGCCAGCTCAACAGGGAAGAAAAAAAATCCTTCAGTCAGTTGAGTCTGGTTCATGTTTTCATCACCTGAAATGGCGGGCAGTGACCTGTTAGAGTGACCAGTGTGTACAGTCAGTAATTAGTTGCCAACCTAACACAAAACCTGCTGTGTGTTCAATTCACTCTTCTCTTCCCTTCCTACTGTGGACTCACTGGCTTTCAGCCTCTTATCTGGTACAGAAAATCTCTGCTCCTCAATCCTGGAGCAAGCTGGGAGGTGAACTCTCCTACACAGACAGTATTTAATTTGTGATGGCTTGATGGGGTTAGTCACCTTGTTCTTTCCTGTTGCGTGCCACTGTCCATGCTCTAGCTAGAGTTTCTTTTGCTGGTGCCTTGTCATCGGGGGTACTGATGGATGGGTATCCGGAGCGACAGAAGAGAAATGTGCTTGTCTATTTGGGTGTTTTTCACGTTCCTCTTTGCTGCTCATCCTCCCTCTTACCCCAGTCCTTGGTTGGCGGCTATTGCAGTACTCCCTCTCAGGCCCCCCAGATGGGAAGGAGGAAAGATTAGCTCTCTCTGGATCTCGTGCCAGGGCTGTGTGCTGGATTAAGCTGGCAGAGAGACTTGAACAGCTTCATCTTCAGGAGCCAGGGAGGTTCTTTCAAGGTCACTCAGCAATGCACACATGTTTTTTAGTTTCCACTGGATGAATGTGGTGTCCAGGAGTTACAAACATTATTTATTCTGCTTTCCAGGTTAATGTGGGACTTAATTTACTGTTTTTGTTTAAATGGAGTGTTTAAGGCCATATATGGGGTGGGGTAGCAATAAGTCTATGAATATCTGAAACCTCCCTGAATGAAGTCAGTCATATTCCTAGAACTTAGAGACCATTAGGCTAAGTATCGGGTCAGAGTTTCACCCTTCATATCCTAAGAAATGTAGAACCATAGATTTCATAGAAAACATTTGTTTTCTGGGGAGGGAGAAGAGTCTCACCCTGAATACATAGCATGAGGGTAAGATTAATGGTGAAAGATACAGCTCCAGCAGTATTCAGCGATTATTCTTTAGGATAATTCAAATGAACAAGTGAGTTGAATGTGGAAGTCACCAATAGAGGTAATAAGTGTCTTTCCTCATGTCTTTCCTACCCCACATCACTTAACATACAGTGATTCTCTTACTTTTCTTTTATCTGATGATCTGAATGTATTTTGCAAACAGCAATGCATTAACGTTTGCAAGATCTTAGCAAAACAGGAAATATACCATTATCATCAATCTTCTTTGGTTTGTGAATATGTTTAAGGGTTGAAAGGTCAAAGCAGAGAGCTGGGGAAGAGATGGTGTACAGAGTGGGGTGCAAAGGAGCAGTCACAGTTGAAACTGCCTTGTTGTAAGACCTGCAGACACTCTGAAGCAGAGAGCCCTTACTAACTTTGAATCTATTCCCACATTTATAAAATGCTGAAAACCTACATCATGAGTTTATTGTGAGGATCAAAGAAGATCATATGTGAATATAACATATGTGAATGTGCTTTGAAGATCTCAAAAATGCTGGCGATTTTAAGATATTCAAATTACTCTTATCATTAGCCACTAGATATCACTACTGGCCAGCAACAGTTCTTTCCATATGGGGTTATTGGGACCATTGCACAAAATGGTATACTGAACAGAAAGGATGTTGTGGATGCTTTGAGGGGAAATAAGCAGTATCCTGTGAGAACAGTGATATTCCAGCTTTTAGTGCCTGGCCTGATCTGATTAGATTCTGTATAATCTTTCACCCCATTCACTAAATAAACACAACTCCCAAACCCCATTTAAAGCTATTATTTCATAGGACTGGAAGCCAGATACCCAGGGGCAGATCATTCAGAACTCAAGGCCCACTTTCCTAAGAGGCACCTGAGAAGCAAAATGGGTGGTCAGGAAATGCTTAGAACAGACCCACATAACAGTTTTAATTAAAGACATAGAGTCCTCATATGAGCAAATCCAGAAATAGCATTTCAAGGAAATTGACTTCCAGTATGACTGAGGAGGAATTTATCTACATAGCCTTACCTGGGCCCAGCTATGTAGAAGCAATATGGCCACTTGATGAAATGATCAGAGTAATAATAATTTTGCCTATAGTAATTTCATATAATAATAATAATAATAATAATAATGGTATGAGTCATCAGACAGGTATGTAAAATTAGCAGCTCAGGATCAGTAACTGATAAAAAATTAAAACAAAATTGGGAACATTAGCATGTGTACAGCAGTGGTCATTGATGATGATGGTGCTGCTGTTGCTGCTGAGAAAATCCCTAGTTCGAGGTTAGTGAATATAAGGAAAAGAAGACATATCTCATTGATCTATTTTATACAAGACTGCCTGACTTTACTGTTCAGGTACTCAGCCACAATAATGAATTCATATACAGAACCCTGGACATACTATCTCAGCAACCATTGGCTTTCTAGAACTGATGGCTGTCTATGGGGGTGAAGACCCTACATCACCATAAAATAATTACAATACAATTGCCTTTGCTCTTATTAGCTGACATTAAAAAAAAAACAAAAACTAAAGTACATTACAGGGATGACATGTTGATTAAGATATAGCCTTGGGGGCAGCTAGGTGGCTCAGTGGATAGAACACTGGCCCTGGAGTCAGGAGTACCTGAGTTCAAATCAGGCCTCAGACACTTAACACTTACTAGCTGTGTGACCCTGGGCAAGTCACTTAACCCCAATTGCCTCACTAAAAAAAAAAAAAAAAGATAATAGCCTTAATGTAATGGAGAGAATACTGGGTTTCAAATGACTCTGCTCTAGGTCTAACTCTTGCACTGATAGTCTATGACCTGAGGCAAAATCTTTAATAACTCTTGACCTCAGTCTCCTCATATGTAAATGGAGGATATTCTAGAGTATTGCTTTTTCCATTTTTAAGATGAGGAGAAAAACAAACTACAGAGAGGTTAAGTGGTGAGCTCAAAGTAAATCGATGAAAGTCAGTGCAGAGACAACTTTGTGATCCAAGAATACTTTTTCCCAATCAATTGTATTGGACCACTCCTCCTTTCTTCCATTTCTCACTTATTTGACGTGATCCCAGCTAACTTCCTTTAGCCTACTTCTCAAGGCCCTCTCTTTTTGTCCCTCTCTTGTCCAGGAGGTTGTAAGCATGTGGTCTGGTAATCATAGATTTCCATCGAGAAATCTGTACAAAATACAAAAAAAAATTAATAAAATTCACATGAGTGCCAGTGCAGACTCATGGAAATCACACAGCTCTCTGCAGCTGCACAGAAACTGGGCCAGAATTACCATCCAAAGAGACTTCTGAAAATGCCAGCAATGATATTCTATCACAGTGTCAGGTCTGGAGGTTTTCACCTTGCCACTTGCAAGTTTTGTCCAACTGCCTTCAGGGTTTACTCAGCCAATGAAAGACTTGCAGAAAGATGAGCCACTTAAAAATCTGTATTCTATTGTCTGTATGTGGTAACTAGGATTTTCAGGGGAACTGGATAGAACTGAACTTTCTTTCCTGATCATTATGTTACAAATATACTGAGTATATAATTCTTTAAGCTCAGTATTCTTTTTATCCTCATTTATCTCCAGGCACTAAACTGCTATTATTCCAATTATAGCCAGCTTTCCATTATTTGTGGTCATGGGGTGAAAGAGTAGGGGGCTGGGTGGTACAAGAAGAAGTCACAGGATAATGAAAATCCACAGATTTGCTTCATTAACTTGTCTCTTTACTTCACTCAATTGCTCTTAGAAAGACTGTTCCTATATAGTGTCTTAGTCCAATTAGCTTATTCCTCTCCTTGCTACCTATCAACAACTTTCAGGTGGAGGTGCTAATGAGCAACAAAATGGCTGGAAATAAGGAGGAAGACAAGACATAGAAGAGAAGTAAAGGGCTTGGATAGTACACACATTGGCTCACCTACTCATCAATTACCAAAGACAGGGCATAACAAGAAGATGCCTTGGAAAGGCGATCGCTTTCTGTATAAAGCCACAGGGTGAAGAAACTCAATGAAAACACAATGAAGATTCTTCTCTCAAGGATAGAGGGGGAAGGATTGCTCTGCTAACCTCTCTGATGAGCACTTACTGATAACTACATATTACTGCTTAGAATCACAGGCAATAATTATTAGAGAGGAGTTTACTCTGAAAGGGGAGGAAAGAGAGATGTTGGTATATGTTGGTGTGTTCCTGCCCTTGAGGTTAAATTCCCTGGGAGTATGATGGTACAAATCTCTGGACTAAATGGATAGGAAGGATTTTGAAATCCTGTCCATTTGATTATAGAAAATCCCACTTAAGCAGCTGCTCCAAAGATAAAAACATAACCATTCAAATTCCTTTACCTATATTACTGTGATTATTAAAAGAGATGAATTTTAAAAAGATCTAATTAGGTTTAATTGCCCAGTCCACAGTGCTGACATTAGAAATCAGACACTTTCTGAGGGTTTGAAGAGGTAGGGGCAGCCCTCACAGGGATAATTTTTGGTATCCTTTTTACATTACCTTAGTCCTTACTGAGTCCTCATAGTTGCAAGGCCCCTAGAGGTGACAGGTGGTACTTTGAGAGGTAGTGTGGTATAGTGGAAGGGGCGCTAGGTGTAAAATTGTGAGAATGGGGTTCAGGTCTTTATTTGGAGACTTACTAGTTATGTGAATTTGGGCCTGGCACTTCATATTTGTGATCCTTACTTTCTTCATCTATGAAATGGGAATAACTCCTGAACTCAGAAAGCTTTTCTGGGAAAGTGTTTGTAAAGTTTAAGGTCATCTACAGATGTGAGTTCTCATAATCTGTGAAGTGATTTCTATTCTTAAGTGAGGAAGTGGTCTTTCAGATAAGAAATGTTCAGAAAGCCTGGGCAACAGGAAACACCTTGAGGCCTAAGTAAGAACACTCTTTTGTGGTTATCCTTTTAGCAATGGCAACTGGACAAATAGTGGACAATGGGGGCTGGGGCTGGGGGAATTGGGGAGGACTTCTATAATCACAAAATGTCAAAGTTTGAAGGGCCCTTAGAAAATATCGAGTCCAATCCCCTAATTTTGCTGAATTTTACCAAGAATTGAAGTGATCTCATAAGGGTCACAGATATATGGTAGCAGAGCTTTCCATTAGAGCACAGATCTTTATTACTTCCATCCAGTCAAGTGATTTTTCTACTCTGACTCTCAAGTAGAGATGGAGTGAGATGTTCTTTGGTTCCTCAAAGTACCCAGTGTGACTGTGTTCTTGGTCACTGGAAAATCTTCCGAGAGAAGTCAATAACCCTCTCCAGTTCTGTGAAGGAATCAGGGAATGGGAACCATAAAAGCTCAAGTTCTGAATTTTCCTGGCTCACCTCTTCCTGACATGGATTCTTTCAGATTTAATTCTATTCCCTGAGAATAGAAATAATTTGGATAGAAAGCACAAATGGCATCTTCTGGGGTCAGTTATATTTGGGGCCCTTGAATCAGGATGAGCCAGACCAAACCAGATCTAAAGTATTACTCATATCAAAACTTCCAGGGGCAGCTAGGTGGTGCAGTGGATAGAACACTGGTCCTGGATTCAGGAGGACCTGAGTTCAACTTCGGCCTCAGACACTTGACACTTACTAGCTGTGTGACCCTGGGCAAATTACTTAACCCTCATTGCCCTGCCAAAAATTAATTAATTTAAAACAAACAAACAAACAAAAAAACCTTCCTCCAGCACTCCAAACCCTGCCAGTGACTCTAGTTTAATGCCATCTCTGCTATACAGAATCTTGAAATATCTCCCTCCCCACCACCATTACTGAACCAGTGTAAATCAAACTGTGCTTTGGCAATTCTTGAGCCAATGTAAGCTCAACTGTAATTCTTGTCTATGCCAATATCTGCTCCTGTCTAGCTTAGGTTATGTTCTCTATTGAGAGGCACCATAATGTGGGAGAAACAGCACTGAATTAGGAGACTGAAGATCTAGGTTTGAGCCCCAGATTGTATTTACTCATCATATGATGTCTGGCAAGTTGGCATCTCTTAGCTTTTTGGTGTCACGGTCAGTCTGGAACTAGAAAGGATCCTAGAGCTAATTTAAAATAATCTCCTTGCTTTACAAATGAGGAAATGGGGTCTCAGAACAGTTAAGTGACAAGCCCAAGGTCACACAGGTATTAAATAGCAATCTAAATAGCAGTAGGAATAGCAATAGGAATTTGAGGTCATATGACCTCAAGTTTTGTTCTTTCTCCACTGAATCATACTGCCTCATGGTTCTCACCTGTAAAATGGGGTAATTGCAATATCTACCTTACAGGGCTGTTAGATGGGGGGGGAACCCCAAAAAAACAAAAGAAAAGAAAAACCAAAATAAAACATTGTGAAATGTGAGGTATTTTATAATGTGGGTCATCAGTATTCCTCTTGACCTCTTGGATTATTCTTGACCAGAGAGGAAATGGTATTTCTACTTCCTCCATACCACCCTGGTATTGTGATCCAGGCAGCCCTTACATATGGTCTGGTCTCAGTGCCAAAAAAAACTCTTTGGAAAGCTGTGAATCAATTCACCTCCCTCTCTCCTTCCTCTCCTCACCTATAATTGGGAGACTACTCACCTGCCTTAAAAATGCATGGGCACAGAAGATGAATGAGAGTTGAGAGCTAAATTCACTATTACTATTCTATTCAACCCTGTTGTTTATTTTCCACAGAAACTAAATAATGGATCTAAAGTGTTTGCTATTACTTTAAGGAACTGCTGATGCGTCATAGAAATCTTTGAAAAACATTCTCTGTAGATTCATGAATCTACTTCAAATGCAGACATTTCCCTTCCCCCTCCTGACTTCTTTTCCTTTTTTTTTTTTTTTTAAGCAAAAAGCCTCTTGTGGGAAAGAGAACCTTTCCTGCTCAGGCCTGTCATTGACATATACTCTGGGTTGGAGCCATTAAAGTTGGCCTGGGATCTTTCATTCACTGGTTTCCAGGACATAGAATTCATAGGCCTACCTTTCTCTCATTCTAGACACTATGGTACCTTGCTAATACGCATTCTTTTTCCTACCCAATAGGCTTTTCTATATTCTTTTGAGGCTTGTTCAAGGTCACACGAGAATTTCATGACATCATTACAATTACAGCTCTCTTCAACTTCCCAGTTCTTTTGGTTATATATGAGGCAAGGCTATTGATGTATTTTATTCAAAAGGAGGATCACAACACGACTCTGTCCAATTGCTTAATCAGAGAATTTTCATGCAGAAGGGGAACTGAGAGAACATTGAGTCCAACCTTTTCCTTTTATGGATTAGAAAACTGGGTCACAAGAGAGGCGAAGTTGGTACAGCCAAGACTCCAGATCTCCTGATCTCCAGTGTTTTCTACAACACAACAATGTCTTCTTTGCGAGATGCAATATTTATTTGGGGGTAGGGAGATTGTGTTATGTTTTATTTCTAGCAATTACCTTGTACTACTAGGTGTTATGGGAGGATTATGGGCCCAAGTTACCCCAAAATTTGTCTGGGGAGGTCAAGGAACTTTTTTTCCTTGAAACCTCAGGAGTTTTCCCTTGAAATCAAGTAGGCCTCTCCTTGAGCTCAATCAAGGACATACATACCCAAAAGAGATAAGCAGCACCAGATTGAACTGAGCATGTTCCAGGATGACCACCCGCATTCCAGTCTTCCTGAGCAGCTGCATGAGGTAATCCTGTTGGGAGTGACTACACCAGGAGAAGACCACCTGGAACTGCCCACCAGCAGACTGCTCGGACCCACCAGGATGGAATTAATGCCCATCACCAGATTGCTCAAGACCTGTCATCACCTACCTCAGCCTACCACCAAAGCACCCCCAGCCCATCACCCAATAAGGGACATTCTTTACCAACACCATCTGAACCTTATAAAAGAGTGCTCCCCAAGCTAGTCAGGGAGGAAAGAATTTTATTTCTCCAAAACCTTCCTCCCAGCCAGTTTCTCTTGTACCCCAATAAACCTGTTCTTTTTTTTTTTTTTTGTGGGGCAATGGGGGTTAAGTGACTTGCCCAGGATCACACAGCTAGTAAGTGTCAAGTGTCTGAGGCTGGATTTGAACTCAGGTACTCCTGAATCCAGGGCCGGTGCTTTATCCACTGTACCACCTAGCTGCCCCAGAGAGTATAATTCTTTACAGAGGAATCCTAAGGACCCATGTGCTTTCTCTCCATATCATTTTGGTGCCCACTGGGGGCCAAAAATGGCATGGGAAGGGATAGGGGTTTGGGGTCCTTAGGAATTCCTCTTTAAAGAATTACACCCTCTTGCACACAAAAGCAGTTAGAATAAGATGGTAGTTTATTTAGAGGAAGGGGAACGGAAGGGAAACCATGAAAGAAGTCCTTGGACTTCTCATGGGGAAAAAGGCATGGCACAGAGAGAATGTGGCTCTGAGATACCAATCTCCTCAAGCAGGAGACTGGCTGGTACTTTAATAGAGTACTGATGGGGGTGACCTTCTGACTGTGGAAAGTTCCTTTAGTGAGAAAGGACCATCCCTCATTGGTGGTGTCTGGAGGATTTGGGTGAGGGGTGGCTGCTGATCTCTCAAGCCATCTCCTCAGAACAGAAAAGAAGCAGCCACACCTAATCTTATCACTCCAGGGTTGAAGGAGACAAGAATGAAGGGTGGGGGTCCTGGAGCTAGCTCAGGTTGATCTGGTTCCACTTATCTCTCTAGGTGTGTCTGTCCTTTGGTTTAGTTTCTCAAGGAGAAGGTTCTTTGATGTGTCCCAGAGAACTTCTGGGGTACTCTAGGCCCATAACATAGGTACCAATCATTTCATAGAAATAAAGACATGATTCCTATTCTTTATGAGTTTAGAGTCCAAGAATTAAAACTGAAAAAGGCAGCCTAATGTAGTGGAAAAGAACAATAGATCTGATAGAAGAAAAGGCTTTGAATTCTGAACTTGCTATGTATTATCTCTGTTACCTTTGACAGGTCACTTATAACCACTCTGGGTCTGTTTCCTGATCTGTAAATTAAAGGAGTTAGACTAGATAATCTCGGAGATCTAACCTTCTCCCCTAGTTTTAGTTCTATGATTTATATTCCCATGACATCTCTGGTCCTTATTTTCTTCATATATAATACTAAGGGACTAGACTTGATGAGGAGAATTATTTTTAACCCTAGTTCCTATGAAATAACCTTGTTCCTTGTCTATCCCATATTCCAGGGAGGTAGATGACTCAGTGGTAGAGCACTGGCACTGAAGTTGGGAGGACCTGAGTTCAAATATGACCTCAGACACTTACTAAGCTGTGTGAGACCCTGGGCAAGTCACTTAACCCCAATTACCTTAAACATTTGGGGTCATCTCCAGTCACCCAGATATATATTTTGCCACTGGTCCCAAATGGCTCTGGAGGAGAGAGTGAAGTTGGTGATTTTGTACAGCCCTCCCTCACTTAAATCCAATTCACTGCAAGTCAGGATATCACCTGAATGTTATGGTCCTCTTTGAGAAAGAAGGACAAACAACAACAATCCATTATTCTATCCCTTCTAGGATTCTTTTTTTGGGAGGGGGAGGGGAGGCACTGTATTAGAATGGGAAGTTCAAGTAAGTTCTCACTGAGTCTCTGGTGGAAATGCATCTCTTTCTTTTCTTTGTTCCCCAGTGGCAGCCTGAGGGAATTTTTAACTGGAGGAGATGGGAAAAGGAAAAAGTCTTCTTATTCTCTTCTACATTCCAATTATTGAATAAAATTCTGGATATGTATTGTCTTACTCATAGTAGGCACTTAAATGCTTCTTGAATTGCATTGCATTGGGTGACTGCTTCAGGGGTCAAAAGGAATAAACATCTATGACTAAATCACCCATTGTGCCTAGAGGTTCACTTTGGTCTTCAGAGGTAGAATAACTAGCAATGATATAACCCAATCACAAATTGACTAGGTCTCTTGGATTTTATAAATAAAAGATAATTCAAGGTTACAAATGAAAACCAAGGCAGCTTCTTCTCTCTTCTATTTACTGCTGTGGACTCAATCTCTCTGGGTCAGACCATTATACAGTATACCTGGGGCCGGTTTCCCATGGTTTGCTTGGATGGATGAAATGACCTGGGGGCTGTTTTTTGTTTCAGACCTCAATGATGAAAGGCTTTCCACAGTAGACTCAAGGTGAATTTTCAACTAATTTGCTCATGATCCAATCCATGGACTGACAGCTCCTGTGAAACTCTAATCCTACCTTTTAATAGCTGCTCTTGGGCACTCCTCACTCCACCAAATATAATACATGTAATATACTATGGTCAGTTTTCAGAATTGTACTGGCAGCTGATGAGAGAACACCAAAGAGGGAAAAAGAGTAGACATTCTTAGCTGACCTGGTAAAGTCATGTACATTCCCACCACCTTGGCATCAGTGCCAGGTCTCCTTGTCAGACCTTTGATATGGACTGGCAGAAGAGAGCTGTGAGAGGAGGATAGGATGAGGAGGAGGGGTTGTGGGAGAATTGACTGGAAATAGAGATCTTTTTTCGTCACTCTTCAGGTGTCAGCTGTGAATCAGCAGTTCATTTTACTTTGGTTCTTTAGGGAGATGTCTTTCTAGCAGGCAGATTCCTGTTCAGACTGCTACCATTCTGGTCAAATACTTTTGTTTGAGATAGGAGTAATTTATATGGCCTGGGGCTCCTCTGGAAAAAAGACAGGTCCTATTTTCACTAGGGCTCTGGGGGTGTCTTAGGTATTCTCTAGTCTTTTCCAATGCTAGGTCTGTCAAACATCAGAGAATGGAGGAAAAGGTGTAAGAAGCAAATTATCTTAGTAAGGAGAGACCTGGAATGGACATCTTTTTCACTCCTTCCCACACCCTTACCCTTCATCCCCCTTCCTCCATCCCTTATACAAACACACATGCAATGCCCCATGGTAGATACTATTCTTTCTTAATTTAATTTTTTTCAATCAGCAAAAAAACACCTTCTCTCTCTTCTACCCCCAATTGAAAAAAGAAAGAAAAATAAATTCTTTGTTACAAACACAGAGCCTGTCAAAACATATTTCTGCATTAGCAAAATTAAAGATTGTGTCTCATTTTGTACTCTGGGTCTTTTATTTTTCTATAAGGAAGAACTTGACATGTTTTCTCATCAGTTTTCTGGATTTATGGTTGATCACTAGCCTGATTAGAGTTTCTAAGGCTTTCAGAGTTATTTGTCTTTACAATATTGTTGTTATTGTATAAGATTCTCCAGATTCTGCTCATTTTACTATGCATCATGCCAAACAAGTCTTCTAGGAGTTTTCCAAATTTTCCCCTTTAACTTTTCTTGTAGTACAGTGCTATTGCATCACATTCACATACTATAGCTTTAGTCATTCCCCAATTTACAACTCCCCCAGTTTCTAGTTCTTTTCCACCACAAGAAGACCTATGAATATTTTTGTATATTCTTATTTATATTTGCATATTCTTAATTAGGACCAATTCTTCCTTTAGTCTTCCCTCCACTAAATCCCCTTTTCTACCCTTTCCCTTCTCCTTACCTGATTAATGAAATATATTTCTCTATCCTACAGTTTGTGCCTGTGTATTTTTCTCTACTTAAGCCAGTTTATAGTAGTGTGAAGTTCAAATGTTAGGCACTCCCCCTGCCCCTTCCTTCCTTGTTTGTACAGCCTTCGACTTGTTCATCCAGATCATGAGATATTTTCCCTAATTTTCCTCTCCCTATCTTCCCTTACTGTATTCCTCTTCCCCTCCCTTTCCATTCTTCCTCTAAGATCATCAAGACATTACAGAATGTCTAATTAGATTCCTTCTATAAGCCCTTATAATTGGGTTCAGAGGGGACATATATATCCTCTCTCGGTTAGAATATAAGCAGGTTATTTTTACTCTTTGTGATAGTTTGTTCATGTTTACTTTTGGTTTCTCTTGACTCCTGTGTTTACACTTCAGAGTTTTTATACAGTTTTTCATCAGGAATGCTTATTGTTCAGTCATTTCACTTGTGTCCAACTCTTTGTGTCTCTATTTGAAGATTTTCTTGGCAAAGATACTGGAGCAGTTTGCCATTACCTTCTTCAGCTCATTTTACAGATGAGCAATTGAGGCAAACAAGGTGAAATGACTTTTCCCATGGTCAAACAGCTAATAGGTGTCTAAGGCTGGATTTTAACCCACAAAGATGGGCATTTCTGATTTTAAGTCCAGTTAGTGCTCTATCCATTGTGCTACTTAGTTGCCCTCCGGAATGCTTAGAATCCTCCTATTTCATTAAAGTAACATTTTTCCCCTGTAAAATTTATAGAATGTAGGATTTCTCGAGTAGGATGTAGCAAATCTGAGTATATTATTCTAGGTTGTAGTCCTATATGTTTTTGCCTTCAGGAATATTGTTTTCCAAGGTCTCCATTCCTTGATAGTGGCTGCTAAATTGCATGTGATATTGACTACAACTCCTCAGTCCTTTTTTTTCCTGCTAGCTTCTTGCAACAGTTTTCCTTTGACCTAGAAGCTCTTGATTTTGACTATATTGTTCTTGAAGTTTTCATTTTGGAGTTTCTTTGAGGAGATGACTGATGGATTCTATCTATTTCTACTTTGCTCTCTCATTCCAAGAAATCTGGGCAGTTTTCTTTTAAGATGTTTTGAAATGTGATATCTAGGCTTTTTATTTTCATCATGGCTTTCTGGTAGTCAAAGTTTCTTAATTCCTGTGAGAAATGGGTAGTTGTCTCCTCTCAATGGGGAAATAACAGTCAGTCATACTCCCCCTGACCTGTTTGTAGGACGAAGGTCTCAGATCCCCTCCTCCCACTCAGGTTAGGAGGTCACATGGTTCTAGGAGCCCTGGTTTCAAAAAGGTCCGCTCCAGAGTTCTGTCCATATAAGGAAGTATAAGGTCCACTCCTGAGTTATGCCCATACAAGGAAGAGGGGTGGGAATACTGCATTCCAATTAGCTAGTTTTTGCGCATAGATTGTAACCCTTGAGTAATTGGACCATTGATGAAAAAAGGGAGGGTCCATTCACCTTAGGGACTAGGGTATAAAAAAGGGCCTGCGAGCCCCCTTTCTGGGCACCCACTAGCTGTACACTAGGGTGCCTCCTTCTCATGAGAAGAAAATAAAGCCTTTGTCACCTCGCTGCTGAGTTCCTGAGAATTATTGAGAAGAGGATGGATTTTTCCCTCACAATTCCCCTCCCACATATGCTTTCCAGGTCAATTTTTTTTTCTATGAAATATCGTACATTTTCTTATATTTTTTCAATCTTTTGAGTTTGATTTTATATTTTTTTGTTTTCTCATGGAGTCATTGCCTTCTATTTTTATAGTTCTATTTTGGGGGGAGTTTGTTGCTTTTCAAACTCTTGTTGTAAGCTGTTACTTCCCTTTCCAATTTCTTTTTCTATAGCTTTTATATTTTTCAATTTTTCTCTACTGTATGTATAGGTATATGTATGTGTGTGTATATATATGTATGTGTGTATATACACACACAATGTGTATATATATATATATATATATATATATATATTTAACTTTTTAAAAAACAAACGGGGGCAGCTAGGTGGTACAGAGGATAAAGTACTGGCCCTGGATTCAGGAGGACTTGAGTTTAAATCTGGCCTCAGACACTTGACACTTACTAGCTGTGTGACCCTGAAAATGTCACTTAACCCTCAATGCCCCACAAAAAAAAGGAAAAAACAAACAAAAAACCACACCTCGCTTTTCATTTCTTCCAGGAATTCTAGTTGAATTTGTGCTGAAGCTCTATTTTCTTTGAGACTTTGCTTTTAACTATTCTGGAGATATTCTCTTCTTGTGGGTTTGTGTCTTTAACATCCTTGTCACCATTATGGATTTTATATTGAGATTCTTTTTTTTCTTGCTCATTCTTCTATTCTATTTCCCAACTTCAGACTTTGTATATCATGCTGCCTTTGACTTGGTCAGGGCCATTCTGGTTTTATGAAATCAGTGACATAAATAACAATTCAACAGTGGTCAGTACCTTTGTAGGAACACATTGTAGGAGCTTAATAAACACTTATTGACTTGAATTATTTTAGGATATCCTTTGAGAAGACTTACTTATGAATTACTTCTCATCATGTTCAAATTTCATCATTCTACATTATCACTCATTCATGAACACTGACATCCAGAAGCAGACATTTGACAACTAGTAGCATATAGTCTTCTACTTATAGCTTACTTTCTATCTGACAGCTGCTGGCACTGTTTTCTGAATGATGTAGTAGTTTGGAGGACATAATGGGGACTTCACAGAACTGGTCCAGCCATTCAGTACTGAGAGATATAGGCTTTTATCTGATATATTATAACGAACATGATGGAAGCCTATTTGTTCTTACTTGAAATACTCAATGATGAGAAACTGGTTGGAGACAGTGACAGTAAGGAAAGAAATTGAGGATAGAACCAGCTGTCATCTCCTGGGATAGTATCCACCCTATAAATTAGAACTGGCAGCTTATGTCTCAGAAGTTTGAAAGAAATGGGGCTATCTATTCATTGGGATGTCACTAGGACCTCACATGTGATAGACTTCAGGTGATGGCAGGAGAGGGAATTCATTCCTGGGCTGTAACCCAATCCTAAACTCTTACAAATCTGCTCAAGTTCAATGCATGGGATCCCTGTATCCATTATCACTTCTTGGATGGGGATGGTGAGAAGGGAATGCAAAAGAGGTTTTATGGGGGAGACTGAGATTTTATAGGGAGGAAAAGCAGGGTTCAACTTGTTTGAATAAGATGCTAGAAGTTTTTAGCATGGAAAGTTCCAGGTACAGATGATTCTAACAAAAGGAAGGATGCCATACATGATAGCCTCTCAAGAAAAAAAAAGTCAAGAAAGGTTTTCTGGACTACAAAAAGTCCAGAAATGACCTAGCAAACAAATATATACTTACTGTTGTGAGTAGACCTAGCACACTAACCTTTAAGATCTTAGCTCAAAGGCTCTCTAACTTTCTCTCTCACATCTCACCAGTGTTCTCCCAAATGGTAAAAGAAAACATTTATTTCCCTTTGAGAGATACTCACCCTAAACCTACTGGGGACTAGAGGTCATTTGCTGGATGAAAAGGTTTAATAGCCCCTGGATTGAAATCTATGGGGGGTGAGAGTGGAGAGTGGTAGCTTTAAAAGCTTTGAATGCAACTATATGGCTTCCTGAAGAACTCATTACTTCCACTTGAAATTCTGATGGATTCATTTCAAAGGGTTTATGCATAGTGACATTAGATAAAGGAAAGTGACATTATTTCACAGAAAAGTGCTGCACTGAAGACAGATCTGCTACTCTGCTGATAAATTTCATACCAATAATAATGGCAACAACTCACATTTATATACCACGTTTTATGGTTACTAAGTGCTTTTTCATATATTACCTCAGTTGATCCTCATTATAACCTTGTAGGGTACATAGTGCAAGGTAAAGGTCAAAATATATTGGAAGCAAAGTCAGAGGACATAGGCTCTAATTCTAGTTCTGTTACTTATATAACCTTGTATAAGTCAATTGACTTCTCATAGGTTTAGTTTCATTATTTGTAAATTATGAGGGTTGGACTGGATGATCTTTAAAGTTTTCTATAGTTGTAAATTCTATGATGTCTTTTGTTGTTGTTGGGGCAATTGGGGTTAAGTGATTTGCCCAGGGTCACATAGCTAATAAGTGTAAGAGGCTGGATTTGAACTCAGATCCTGCTGACTTCAGAACCAGTGCTATATCCACCATGACATTTAGCTGCCCCAATGATGCCTTTTAGAGATAAGGAAACTGAAATCAGAGTGGGCAAGTGACATGTAGCTAGGGAGCAGTAGAACTGGAACTTAAATGGAAGTATTTTGTCCCTTAGCTGAGCATTTTTTCCATTATACTAGATATTTAACATTTATCTGGTTTGGTGACTTACTTCTGCCCTGAAAAGTTAAGCAAAACATAGATCTCAAATATCTGACAGCCACTGATGGGCATGGTCTGAGATCTCAGTGCATCTGGATTCCCAACTAAGGCCTTGGATCATTTTGACTATTCCAGCCCACACTGGTGTTTTTCTTCAACAAATTTCTATGGCACCCAGAGTTACTACCACACAATTCTGTTCTTAATTATATCCTGTCTTACATATTTGTAGAATTGTTTCAAGAGTGTTAAGTTTGCCTCCTCAAAAGACCTCCAGCTGGAAGTAAGTTTTCTTTTCTCGAACCTCTCAGAAATATATACCTTTCCTATTCTCATATGATATGTTATTTTGGATTATTATCTTTCATTATGCACCTTTTCTCCCCACTAGATTGTAAGCTGCCTGAGAGAATGGATTGTGGTACTCATTTTCCTAAAGTTCCAGGCCTAGTATAGTTACTTGCAAATACTAGATAAGTAATGAGTGATTGTTGAATTTAATTATAAGCTCCTGGAAGAATGAGACTGTATCTTTTACTCCTATGGTTTATACATACAGAGTCTGATCCAGTTTTGAGTATATCATTGATGCTTAATAAATATCTGCTGATTAATCTATATACACAGTACTAATTTGTTAAATTCTTATTTAATTAAATAAATTTCATAGTTCCTGTCTCTTCCTTAGCAACTCAAGTAGAGTCATAACCACTTTTTGATGCAACAGAATAGCTTCCTCAAAACTTGTCTGAGTGGTTGGGATCAGATACAATTCTTTTTTGTAAAGAGAAAATGTAACCTTAGTAGGTCCTACACTTTATTTTTCTTTTTTTCTGAAAGATGAAGTAGATGCTTCTTTCACTTGAAGATGTAGTCAGTGGCAAATAACCCCAGGGATTTGAGAGGTATTATTTGGCCACTGGAGGGCTCTTATATTTTTCCATGTAATGCAATTGAGACCTATTCAGAATGACTAAATAATTAATACCACACTGAACGAAAGTGTGTTTCCCAGTTCCTAGCACGGTTTTTATAAATGCAAAACTTCAAGAATACCAGACTTAATTTACTGTGTGTTTTGCTTCTTCAACAAAAACATGAGATGAATAATTTCTCCACATCATGGCTTTACATTTCTCCATAAATAAGGCATCTGTTTAACATGATTTTTATGTATGCAAAGATAACATGATTAGGTTGGTACAAATGCTCACCAAAAAAGCTAATTTTAAAAAAATGACTCATGAAAAATAGGAATGGGGACCAAAATAGAGAATAGAATCCCAAAGGGAACTTGGCACCTGGATGCTGAGTAATGTTCCAGTGTGGGCTGGTACTGCAAAGCTCTCTCAAGAAACCTGTGGACTGTGGCTTTCCAGAAACAGAATAGAGATATTAATATTACATATGAAATGGGTGTCTATCATTATGTGGATGCTGTGCCTACCAAGTCATCTGCTTTGCTCCATGTGAATCACTGAATGATGTTACCCTAGCCCAGAGACATTGATGACCAGGTTTTCCCAGAGACTTAGTTCTTTCTCACAACTGATCCAGGGGAATCTAGCCCCTTGCCTATTTTTTTTTCCTTTTTTTTCTGTTAAATTCTACTTGAAAGCTTGATGATCTCTGAAGCCTAGCTTCTAACCTTCTGGGTTCCGGACTCCATTTTGTTTCTTGGATTCACAGAAATCCTGCACTTAAAATGGCCTTTTCCCTTTCTGCTCTAGCTACGAGATATTGACAATGGCTTCTAGCTTTCAATCCCTTTACATACTTTATCCTGTAGCCACACCTTTGAGACCAAGAGATGTTTTCTAGGGTTTCTTCACAAAGTTAAGAATAATAATAGAAATATCAAGATTAGGTTTACAGATAATTGAGAGTGGGTAAAAAAGAAATTGTGTGGCATAACTTGGATAGGCAGCTAAATGACTCAGTGGTTAGAGTGCCAGCCTTGGAATCAAGAAGACTCTTCTTCCTGAGTTCAAATCTGGCCTCAGACACTTATGCACTATGTGACCCTCAACAAGTCGGTTAACCCTGTTTGCCTCAGTTTCTTCATTTGTAAAATGAGCTGGAGAAGGAAATGACAAATCATCCCCAAATGGTGTCATGAAGAGTCATATATCACTGAAATGACAACAACAACAACCTGGATAGGATCCAAACTTAGCAAAGATGTAGCAAATAAAGCGTGATCAAAGAAATAGTATGACTTCATCAAGAATAGGTCATTCCCACAGCAGCTAGGTGGTATAATGGATGAAGCACTGACCCTGGATTCAGAAGGACCTGAGTTCAAATGCAGACTCAGACACTTGACACTTACTAGCTGTGTGACCCTGGGCAAGTCACTTAGCCTTCATTGCCCTGCAGGGGGTGGGGGATAGGTTATTCCAAATGAACCATATATAATTTTTAGAAAGGTCAACGAAAATAGAAGATTATTGTTGTTTTGTAGTTTAGTTTACGTATATTTTGGCACAGCATTTCCCTGATTCGCTCTACCTTTGTGAAAAATATGGAAAGATATAAATTAGAGAGTAATATAATTAGATAAATTTGGAACTCTTTGAATGATTAGAATTGGGGTAGTCATTGCAAATCTAATGTCCATTTTGAAGGAAGTCTCCTTTGGAGTCCATAGGGATCAGTGCTTGGTCCTGTGAAGTTCAGCACTTTATCAGTGACTTGAATAAACTGATAGCTTAGCTAATCAAATTTATCAATGACCTGGGAGTATAATCTAACATGGTCAGTGACAGTATCAGGGTTCCAAATGATCTTTAAAAATATTAATTATATGTGTGAAATTCTTTATACATGTGAAGTTATGTAATATATACATTCCATATTAACCATATCACAAAAAAAGAAAGAAAGAAAGAAAGAAAGAAAGAAAGAAAGAAAGAAAGAAAGAAAGAAAGAAAGAAAGAAAGAAAGAAAGAAAGAAAGAAAGAAAGAAAATTATACTTCAGTTTTCACTCAGGCTTCATCACTTCTCTCTCTGCAGTTGCATAGCTTTTTTTTTTTTTTTTTTTTTTTTTACATCATGAGTCCTCTGGAATTGTCTTAGACTATGTATTGATCAGAGTAGCTAAGTTTTTCAGTTGAAAATCATTACAATTTTGCTGTTACTCTATACAATGATTTCCTGGTTCTTCTTGCTTTGAATCAGTTCATCTATATAATGCCATATTGTTTTCCCTTAAAACCACCCCCTTTGTCTATTTTTTTTTTTTGCAAGGCAATTAGGGTTAAGTGACTTGACTAGGGTCACACAGCTAGTAAGTGTTAAGTGTCTGAGGCCAGATTTGAACTCAGGTCCTCCTGAATCCGGAGCTGGTGCTCTATCCACTGTGCCACCTAGCTGCCCCGCTTTGTCTATTTTTATAATCCAATAATACTTTATCATAATCATACGCCACAACTTGTTTAGCCATTTCCCAAATTATGAGCATCGCTCTCAATTTCCTGTTCTTTGCCACCACAAAAAGACTTGTTCACGCCTGTCAGAAATAAAAAATGCTAGAGAGAATGAGTAAAAATAGGTACACAAATAAATTGTTGGTGGAATTATGAATTGGTCCAACCATTCTGGATAATAATTTGGAACTGTGCCAAAGGGCTATGGAAATTGGTTCTGGAATTTGGCTATAACATTCCTGGGAGTTTTCTTTTGGGGATGCCTTTCAGGAGGTGATTGGTGGATTCTTTTTTTTCCCCCTTTTCTTTTGTTTATTTAGAATTCTATTTTTCCCAATTACATGTATAAAACAATTTTAATTTCCATTTTAAAAACTTTGTGCTCCAAATTCTCTTCCTTACTTCCCTTCCCCCCTTAAGAAGGCAAGCTATTCAATATAAATTATATGTAGTCATGGAAAACATTTTCATATTAGTCAGGTTGTGAAAGAAGACAATAAAACCTCAAGAAAAATAAACTTTAAAACTTTGCTTTAATCTGTATTTAGACACCATCAGTTCTTTCTCCGGAGATAGATCACATTTTTCATCATAAGTCCTTCAGAGTTGTCTTGGATCATTGTATTGCTGAGAATATCAAAGTCATTCACAGGTGATCATTATACAATATTGCTGTTACTTTGTATACAGTACATATCACTTTGTATCAACTCATGTGAGTCTCTCCCAGTTTTTCTGAGAGCATACTGCTCATCATTTCTTATAACATAATAGTGTTCCATCAAAATCACATCACACAATTTTTTCAGCCATTCTTCAATTGATGGGCATCCCCTCAATTGAGAATTCTTTGCCCCAGAAAAGAGCCACCATAAATATTTTTGTCTATATAGCTCCTTTACCTTTTTTTTTTTTAAATCTCTTTTTGGATAAGAACCTAGTAGTGGTATTACTAGGTCAAAGAGTATGCATGGTTTTATAGCCCATTCACCATCATTACAAATTGCTCTACAGAATGTTTGAATTAGTTTACAACTCCACCAACAGTGCATTAATGTCTCATTTCCTCAGATGCCCAACCAACAACATTTGTTATTTTCCTGTTTTGTCCTATTGTCCAATCCAATAGGAATGAGGTAGTACCACAGAATTGTTTTGATTTGCATCTTTCTAAACAATAGTGAGTTAGAGCATTATTTTTCATATGACTATAGATAACTTTGATTATTTTATCTGAAAATTGTTGATATCGTTGGTTATTTATCAAGTGGGGAATGATTCTTATTTTAATAAATTTGACTCAGTTCTCTATAAATTTGAGGAATGAGGCCTTTATCAGACAAACTTACTTCAAAACTTTTTCAGTTACTATTGCTAACTGCATTTCTCTCCATCCCATTCCCTACCCATGACATTTACTTTATTCTCTATCTCCTTTCACCCTGTTCCTCCTCAAAAGTGTTTTGCTTCTGACTGTCCCCTCCCCCAATCTGCCCTCCCTTATATCACCCCTCCCCTCCAACTTATCCACTTCTACTCCTACTTTTCTTCAGAGTAAAATATTTTTTCTATAACCAATTGAGTGTGCATGTTATTCTCTTTTTGAGCCAAATCACTCACTCTCCTGCACCTCTCCTATCTTCCCCTCCACTCTAAGTTTTTCCTTACTTCTTTTATCTGGAAAACTTTACTCCAATTCTACCTCTCCCTTTCCCTTTCTCCCAGCGCATTCCTCTCACCCCTTATTTTATTTTTTTAAGATATCAACCCTTCATATTAAACTCACATCTGTTTCCTCTGTCTAAATATACTCTAACTAGCTTCTCTAATAATGAGAAGTTCTTAAAAGTATCATCTTGCCATGTAGGAATGTAAAGAGTTTTAACCTTTTAATATCCCTTATGATTTCTTTTTCCTGTTTACCTTGTTATGATTCTCTTGGGTCTTGTATTTGAAAGTTAATTTTTATATTCAGCTCAGCTATTTTCACTAAGAAAGCCAGAAAGTCTTCTCTTTCACTGAATTCCTAATTTGTCTCCCTGAAAGATTATACTCAGTTTTGTTGAGTAAGTGATTTTAGGTTGTAATCCCAGTTCCTTTGCCCTCTGGAATATCATAGTCCAAAACCTCTGATCCTTTAAAGTAGAAGCTGTTAGATCTTGTGTTATCCTGACTACAGCTCCACAATACTTGAATTGTTTCCTTCTGGCTGCTTTCAATATTTTCTCCTTGACCTGGGAGCTTTGGAATTTGGTTATAATATTCCTGGAAGTTTTCATTTTGGTATCTCTTTCAGGAGGTGATCAGTGTATTCTTTCAATTTTTATTTTACCTTCTTTTTCTAGAATATCAGAATAATTTTACCTGACAATTTTCTTGGAAGATGATGTCTCAGCTCCTTTTTTGATCATGGCTTTCAGGTAGTCCAATAATTTTCAAATTATCTCTCCTGAATCTATTTTCTAGGTCAGTTGTTTTTCCAAGGAGATATTTCACATTGCCTTCTATTTTTTCATTCTTTTGATTTTGCTTTATTGTGTCTTGATTTCTAATGAAGTCATTAGCTTCCATTTGCTCAATCCTAAATTTTAAGGAGTTATTTTCTTCAGAGAGCATTTGTACCTCCTTTTCCATTTGACCAGTTTGGCTTTTCAAGGCTTTCTTTTCATTGTTGGCTTTTTGTACCTCTTTTACCATTTGGCCTAGTGTGTTTTTTAAGGTGCTATTTTCTTCAGTGAGTGTGTGTGTGTGTGTGTGTGTGTGTGTGTCCTTTACCAAGCTGTTGACTTTTTTTCATGATTTTTCTTCATCATTCTCATTTCTCTTTCCATTCCTTCCTCTACTTCTCTTACTTTGTTTTAAAAATCAGTTTAGAATCCTATGGCCTGAGACCAATTCATATTTTTCTTGGAAGCTTTGGATGTACGAGCTTTGACTTTGTTATCTTTTTATGAGGATGTATTTTGATCTTCCTTCTCACCCTAGAAACTTTCTATGGTCAGAATATTTTTTCTGTTTGTTCATTTTTCCAGCCTATTTCTTTCCATTTCACTCTTTGCTGATGTAGGGCACTACATCCAGGGTTGATGGTGTACTGTCCCAAGCTTTAGGGGTTTTTTGAAGCTGTTTGCAGAGATACTTCTAGGTATTTCTAAGTTGGTATGATTTAAGGAGAGGATGTTTACTACTCTCTTGGCCAGTGCTTTGGTCTGTAAACAACCACAGGCCTGTTTTTCTGTCTTAGAAGTATGAACAGAATCCCACTCCAATGTCCCTGTAAGCTCTGGTGTGCTTGTGCTCCTCCTCAGCCTGGAACCATGGGCAAAATAACAGAGTCCTGCCTCAGTGCTAGGAAACAGATCCCTGTAATCTCCTTCTGGACAGTTGTTCAATCCCTTTACCATTTGTGGGCTAAGTTTTCCAGAAGCAGTTGCTGCTGCTGTTGATTCAGAGGCTCCAGAGGCCTGCTCCTGGTTTGTTGGGCTTGGGGCTGCACTGTCACAGTGTGTTCTGGGCTGAGTTCTACTCTCACCCTGGTGCAACAAACCTTTCCTGATGACCATCTAAGTTATTTTTGGCTGGAAAATAATTTCATCCTGTCCTCTTGTGGGTTCTGCTGCTCCAGGAATTGTCTTATGGCATTATTTCAAGATATTTTGAGGGGTCTTAGAGAAAGCTCAAGCAAATCACTGCCTTTCCTCTGCCATTTTGGCTCTTCCCCTCCCTTGGTGGATTCTTTCAATTTTGATTTTACTCTCAGGATCTGAGATATCAAAGTTTTCCTTCATAATTTCTTGAAAAGTGATTCTAGGTTCCTCCTTTGATTGTGGCTTTCTGGGAGTATGATAATCCTTAAACTATCTCTTCTCCATTTATTTTCCAGGGTAATTGTTTTCCTGATGTTTTACATTGTCTTCTAATTGTTTATTCTTTTGAATTTGTTTTACTGGTTTTTGATGCTTCATGGAGTCAGCTTCCATTTGTCCAATTCTAATTTTTAAGAAGTTATTTTCTTCAGTGATGTTTTGTATCTCTTTGTCCATTTGGTCAATTTTGCTTTTTAAGGATTTCTTTTTTTTTAGTGAATTTCCATTTGGCCTATTATGCTTTTTAAGGAGTTTTTCTTCAATGAATTTTTGTGGATCTTTTACTATTAAGCTGATTCTGTTTTTTAAAGTGTTATTTTCTTCAGCATTTTTTTGTGCCTTGTTTTCCAAACTGTTTTCTTGAACTCTTCCAGGAAATTTTGTTGGGCATGTGTCCAATTAGCATTTTCTTTGAGGTTTTCCCTGTACCTATTTTCATACTATTGTCTTTCTCTGAGTTTACATCTCTGTCTTCCCTGCCACCATAGTAGCTTTTTATAGTCACATTCTTTTTTGTTGTAGTAGTTATTCTTTGCTCATTTTTTCCCCAGCCTATTTCTTTGTTTTTTTTATTGAATAGAATTTTATTTTCCAAAATATATGTAAAAACAAATTTTAACATCAATTTTTTAAAAATTTGTGTTCCAACTTCTCTTCCTCCTCCATTCCCAGTCCCCACCCACTAGAACTCAAGCATTTCAAAATAAGTTATACATGAGTAGTCATGGAAAACATTCCTATATTAGCTAGGTTGTGAGAGAAAACAGTAAAAAAAAACAAAAAAAAAACCCCAAAACTTCAGATTGAGGAATTGTCAAAGAGGAAAAAAATTTTTTTTAAATGTCTTTCCAGGGGCAACTAGGTGGCACAGACAGAGCACTGGCCCTGGAACCAGGAGCAACGGAGTTCAAATCTGGCCCCAGACACTCAACACCCACCAGCTGTGTGACCCTGAGCAAGCCATTCAACCCCAATTGCCTCACTAAAAAAAAGAAAAAAAATGTGTTTCCATCTATTTTCAGATACTATCACTTCTTTTTCTGTAGATGGGTTGCCATTTTCATAAGTCCTTCAGGGTTATATTGGATCATTGCCTTGCTGAAAATAACCACATGCTTCCCAGCAGATCATCTTATACTATTGCTATTATTATGTATACAGTACATTTCACTCTGTTTCAGTTCATGTAGGTCTTTCTAGGTTTTTCTGATAGGATCCTGTTCATCATAACTTTTACATAATACCTTAAACTTGAAAAATAATTTTCTCCACAATAGCCTAGTAAAGTAGCTACCATACCTTTTGCCATTATAGTCAATCATCATAACTATTTCCCTCTATCCTATTCCCTTCCCATGATATTTACTCTATTTTCTATCTTCTTTTAAATTATTCCTCCTCAAAAGTGTTTTACTTCTAACTGTCCCCTCCCCTACTCTGCACTCCCTTTTTTTCACCCTTGCTTCCTTATTCTCTTCCCCTCATACTTTCCTGTAGGGTTAAATAGATTATTCTTCCCAACTGGGTGTGAGTATTACTCCCTCCATGAACCAACTCTGATGAGTTTAAGGTCTTTGAGCTAATTCTGTGTTCCAAATTTTCTTCCTCCCTCTCTCCTCAACCCTCCCTATGAAATCAAGCAATTCAATATGTCATACTTGTGCAGTTATGCAGAACATCTTTACCTTCCTTGAAAGTATTTTGCTTTTTACTGCTCTCTCCCCCAATCTGCCCTTCCCTCTTTCCCCCACCCCCTTATCTACCTCCCTTCCCTCAGGGCAAAAATATATTACTATACCCACTTGAGTATGTATGTTAGTCCTTCTTTGCGTCAATTCTGATGATATTAAAGTTTACTCACTCCCCGATTCCTTCCCCCTCTTCCTCTCCCCTCCATAAGCTTTTTTCTTGTTTCCTTCATGTGAACAACCTCTCCCCAGACCATCTCTCCCCTTCCCCTTCCCCCAGTCTATTTCTCCTACACATCAACCCTGTTTTAAAGATGTCATTATGGGTTAATTAGGTGGCACAGTGGACAATGAACCAGCCCTGGACCCAGGAGGCCCCAAGCCCAAATCTGGCCCCAGACATAAGACACCCCACAAAGCACAAAACATAAATCCTTTACAGATATCATCCCTTCATATTCAGTTCAGACCTGTGTCTTCTGTTAATTGCTTATTGAGATAGTTCTTATGAGTTTGAAGTATTATCTTCCCATGTAGGAATATAAACAGTTTGATCTTTTAATATCCCTCATGAAGTCTTTTTCCTGTTTTATCTTTTTATGCTTCTCCAGGGTCTTGTATTTGAAAGACAAATTTTTTTTTTCAGTTCAGGTCTTTTCATAACAAATGCCTGAAAGTCTTCTTTCTCATTGAAATTCATGTTTTCCTCTGAAAGATGATGCTTAGTTTTGCTGGGTACGTGATTTTTGGCTGTAGTCCCAGTTCCTTTGCCCTCTGGAATATCATATTCCATGCCCTCTGGTCCTTTAATGTAGAAGCTGCTAGATCTTGCTTTATCCTTATTGGAACTCCACAGTATTTAAATTCCTTTTTTCTAGCTGCTTGCAATATTTTCTCCTTGACCTGGGAGTTCTGGAATTTGCCCAGCCTATTGCTTGACTTTAAGCTTTAGGCTTTTTTTGTGCTTCTGATTTTAGAGCTAGTTCTAGGGGTTTCCAAGTTTTTGGTGCTTCCAAGGTGGCATGATCCAGGGAAAGATGTGGTCACTGCTCTCCTGATCTATGCTTAGGCATTTACCCAGCAAAAGCCCCATTTCCCCTGCAGCCCAAGCCCTAGTACTCCACTTGGCTCTGGAAATGTGACCAGGTCCTCTGCACTCTTGTAACCACAAGCATTAATGCTGTTTTCTGCCTTGGAACTGTAACTAGGGCCTCTCTGCTCTATTGTGACTGATCACAAGTACTCTTCTCCATCCTGTAACTGCAACCCAGAAGTGATTATGGGCAATTGAACTGCTGATCATCATTAGCTACAAGCAGTGACAGCAAAAGGTCCTTTGTATTTTTTTTTCTGACCAGTTGTTTGTCTCCCTTACCATCTCTGCGTTGAGAGTTCACAAAGCTTTTGTTGCTTATTGTCACAGGTGCCTTAGAGACCCATTGCTGCTGCTATCTTTTTGTGCACTTTGGACTGGTTCTCACCCCAGCGTCACATATCTCTCCTGACAACTTTCCTAATTGTTTTAGGATTGAAAAATATCTGTCTGACTTCTTGTTGGCTCTACAACTCCAAAATTTTATTTGAGGGGTTATTTTAAAGTTGTTTAGAGGGTAATGTTGGGGGAGTTCAGTTGGGTTGGTGTCTGTACTCTACCAACTTGGTTCTGCCTCTCATCTCAAATGATCTTAACAGGCTCCAGCCTGTTAAGTTCAATTGTAATTCATGAAATTCTAATACATTTTGCAAAATTTATTAGGGATCAATGTAAATTCTTACATTTTTATTAAAAAAAATAGGCACCAGCAATCTATGTGGGGAAGGTAGGGAATAATTTATCTAAAAAATTAGTGGTGAAAAGAATTGTGGCATTTAGAGGGTTGCAAATTTAGTGTGTTCCTACAGTGACATATAACAACCAAAAAAATCTAAATTCATCTTATGATATTCTCTTCTAAAATACTGTTAAAGACTAGAGATGTGATAGTCTTATAGTACTCTGCCCTGGTCAAATCATATCGTTTTGTTTTTTATTGTTGTTGTTTGTTTGTTTTGTTTAAGGCAATGAAGGTTAAGTGACTTGCCCAGGGTCACACAGCTAGTAAGTGTGAAGTGTCTGAGGCCAGATTTTAACTCAAGTCCTCCTGAATGCAGGGCTGGTGCTTTATCTACCATGCCACCTAGCTGTCCCCTCAAATCATATGGTTTTTACTGTGTCTGTTTGCCCCCTCAAAAGAAGGGAGTCTTTCCTCTCGAGTGTTAAAAGGCATTCAGTTATATATCTATATCCCTCCTTAATCAACAGCTATTTCTTTTCCTTCCTTTCAATGAACAAAGGGGAAAATAACCCATAATGGGTATATAATATTTGGTGTATATGCACTGTCACCTAAAAATTCAACCTAATACCAAATGTATGTATCCCTAAAGTTTACGAAAGATATTCTCTTTTTTTTGGGGGGGGGGGTTTGTTTTGGTTTTTTTTGTGGGGCAATGAGGGTTAAGTGACTTGCCCAGGGTCACACAGCTAGTAAGTGTAAAGTGTCTGAGGCCGGATTTGAACTCAGGTACTCCTGAATCCAGGGCCGGTGCTTTATCCACTGCGCCATCTAGCTGCCCCAAGATATTCTCTTTTTATCAAAGGATCATTTAAATGATCCTTATTTCCTCTACAGGGAAATAAAAATTAGAGTAAATTCTGGTTTTATATGTGCAATAGAAATTATGATCAGATTGGCAAATATTACCATAAGAGTTGGTGATTGTTGTCATATCTAGTGTTTTGTAACCAGGATTGGTGGCATCCAAGTGAACTCAGGAATTTGAAGGCCATGTCTATTGTCTATGATGTATAGTAAATGAGTTAAAAGTCAAATATAATGACAAGTTCTGTTATACAGACTGACTTTTAGTAGACTTTCATAAGATAGAAGTTGCTACCATAACTCCTTTCCTATTTCAACAGTATTTTCTTTGTGAAAGAATTAGATTAGGATTATTTCCTTCTTAAAGAAATCATTTCACAGTAAACAATGCCTTCTACTCAATCTCTTCCCTGACCAAATCAGGGTCCATTCAGCTTCCAGCACCATTGGTAAACCAACAACATAATTGGACATCTTGTAGAATGTAATATAAATTGTAAAACAGTGGGTCAATAAAATGAAATGTTGTCTATGAGAATCTAAAAGGTTCCCTGCTCTTTGCTCTCAAGGCCCAAACCCTTTGGATTATGTATATTTAAGATTAGATCACTCATGAGGCAGCTAGGTGGCGCAGTGGATAGAGCACCGGCCCTGGAGTCAGGAGTACCCGAGTTCAAATCCGGCCTCAGACACCTAATACACACTTACTAGCTGTGTGACCCTGAGCAAGTCACTTAACCCCAATTGCCTCACTAAAAAAAAAAAAAAAAAGATTAGATCACTCATTAACTCAATCAACAAACACTCATTAAGCACCTATGCATTAGGCACTGCTCTAAGTGCCTGGGATACAAATACAAAGAATGAGATAATTTTTAATCTCAAGGAGGTTACATCAGGGAGGCAATGTGTACCTATATAACCATGTACAAAATAAATGTAAAATAAATGAAAAGGATTTTAGGTACAAGGTATCTAAGGAGGGAGAGTAGTAGCAGTTGGGGGATCAGGAAAGATTTCACATAGAAGGTGATGCTGGGGCTGCATTCTAAAGGAATGGAAAGAGCTTCTGAAGTAGGACTGAAGAGCAAATGCATTCCTACTATAGATGATGGCCAGATGCAGAGGTCTGGAGAGGGGATGTGGAATGTTATATGTGAGAAAACAGATAGGAGACCAGTTTGATTGAACTATAAAAGGGAAGAGGGGGAAAATATAAAATAAGCCTAGGAAGATAGGGTGGTAGAAGGTTGTGAATGATTTAAAAGCCCCAAAGAGCAATTTATATTTTATTCTATAGGCAATAGTGAGCTACAAGGGCTTATTGAATAGGGAAAGATGACAAAGAGAAATAAGTTTGGAAGCTATTATAAGCACTTATCACCTCTTCACTAAACCATTGCAATGGCCTCTTATTAACTCCACTGAATTCATTGCAATTGTTAAGGTTTCATAACTGCATATATAAGGTAAGGGAGAATAAGGAGCTGAGGATAATTCCAAGACTCCCTTATTAGGCAGCGAGGTGGAGCAGAGGATGTAGTGTTCGTCCTGGAATCAGGAAGATCTGAGTTTAAATTAAGCCTTAGATACTTACTAGTTGTGTGACCCTAAGCAAGTCACTTAACTGTTGATTATCTCAGTTTCCTCATATACAGAATGATGATAATAATGTCACTTACCTCCTAGGGTTGTTTTGAGGATCAAATTTGATAAGAATTATCAAGCATATATTGATAGTATCTGGTACATAGTAAGTACTATATAAATGGTAGCTGTCAACTGAAGTTCTATAATGTCCTATGTTTTAATCCAGACATAATTAAGAGCTCAATACTAAAAGGATGTCAAGGGCCATTGCCAGCTGCTACTTAATGGAGGGTTAGACATCTACGATGGGTTCAAACACTGGAGATCCTAGTGTCTTTCAACTTTCCTAGAACATGTGGTCTAGAAACAGAAATATAGGTCAATGAGCATGGCAGCTCTCACTGCTTGGAAGATATTTTTGTTTCTCCCTTACACCCTTCCCCTGCCCCTGCCAATACTCTCATTGTGGGCCAATGTTGAGGTTAGAACATGTCCTTCCTGGCTTCCACCCTAGAAAGGGATTGTCTAAGGAACAATGGTGAGCTGTGTGTCAATGCCATATATATCATCCCTGGCCAGAGAGCCCCAAATGTACAGAGTAGCATAGTTCTACTGTAGTTTCAACTGAAAAATAAGAGTAACAGGAGAAAGAAATCAACAGGTGATAGGCTAGGAGATAACAGAAACATAGTCACCTTAGGAGAAAGCTCTGTTTATGACTCAAGTAATTAGCAATATGTCAAATCCCCCAAAGCCTCATCCCACCCTTGCCCCCAAGAAACAAATATGCTACTTAGGAATTGGGGAAATGTTAGAGACATTTATGTGTTTTGACATGCCTGAATAAAAATAGCCACCTCTTCTTTCCCATCCTCTCTGCCCAGCCTCTTCTCACTGCCGCATCCCTCAGTTTTTCCTCTGCTCCATTTTTCCCTCCTTTGAAGATGCATCAGGTCTCAAGTTCAGCTTAATCCAACTGCTAGATGTATTATTCATTTCTACGCTTTAATGATGTGATAAGGTTTCTGGAAATAGGAAAAGGCTCATTAAACTGTCATTTGAATATAGATCACACCTAAATTCTAAGGAAGACAAAGTCTGCCAGCAGAGTCTGAATTTGCCTTCCCAAAGCTGCTCTCTGCAAACCAGGAAGGCAGAGAGAGAAGCATTTCAAAGGCAAGATCCCTTAGATTAGAGTCTATTCTTGATTTATTCTGTAATTAACGATAACTCACAAACAGAATGCGGGAATCAGAGAGACAGGAAGCGAAAAAGGGCCAAATGAAGAAAGAATTTGGGATGTGATACGTGGCAAGATGCATGTTCTGTCTCTGTCAATGATCGGCGGTTTGATCAGGCAGTACTTGAATGAGGGGAATATGTAGGGATTTTAATTTGACTCGCATGACTTAGGACACGACATAGGCCTCGGATTCATTTATATTTGTTTAAAAACTTTGCCAGCACATTTCTCCCTCCTACTGTTTGGCTTTTTGTTGGAAAGAGATAAGGAAAAAAAAACCAGGATAGTTGTTCAACAAATAATGTCTGGGTGTGTGAATATTGTTGGGTCCCAATCTGGGAAATGATGTGGCCTTGGCAGGGTCAAATCACAATGATAGCTTTCTATTTTCTCGCTTCTAAGTTTGTTGGGAAATCAGGACATCCTGTCACCTTTTTGTAGGTATTAATTGACATCAGCCATAGTATCTCAGGGATCTGGAGGAAAGTGTGTGAGGGCAAACATGCCCTTCCATGATACTACAAAGGACCAATGGAATGAGAATTATGCTGG
This sequence comes from Dromiciops gliroides, assembly GCF_019393635.1. NCBI lineage: Eukaryota > Metazoa > Chordata > Mammalia > Microbiotheria > Microbiotheriidae > Dromiciops > Dromiciops gliroides. The sequence continues at coordinate 502,194,923 of NC_057863.1, read as the reverse complement.
GTTTTTGTTTTGTTTTGTTTTGTTTTTTTATTTCAATGAGGAAAATACTCTGTGGGTGTCTGCATTGGTGTCAGTGTGAGACACATGATCAGGGCTATAGTCTATTGAGAATCTCTACATCATATTTCAGTGAGGAATTTTGCTGTGAAGAAGAGGAATAAGAGATATCATGAGGGAAATATAAAATATGAAGATAGGATAGGGGCAGTGGATAGAGTACTGGCCCTGGATTCAGGAGACTCCTGAGTTCAAATCCAGCCTCAGACACTTGGTACTTACTAGCTGTGTGACCATGGGCAAGTCACTTAATCCTCATTGCCCCGCAAAAATAAAAAATAAATAAAAATAGGATATATTGCATATAGTGAGGGCAAGGGATGATAGACAGCCACAGTAATCCTTTGGGAGAACTTGAGGAAGACTTCCAGCATGTTGAGTGCATGTCCCAGGGTGAACTTATAGAAGGACACATAGGATGTCATCCCAGATAGGTTTTGATCTGCATCCATAGAAGCGATATGCATATCAAAGTGTTCACAGATATATTTGGTTACTGAAGATATTAGTATATTTCCATTTTAAAGCACCTAATGTTCATATGACTGATGAACATCTGACAGGGATAAGCCTATATCACTTTCTAAGTATGAGGATGAACACCTTCTCCCACCTCAATTGCTATCGGGGACTTAACTCAGGATCTTTGTTTTGGCATTATCATAGGGACAGTCACTCAGACAGAGAGGTTGTTTTTTGGTTTTGTTTTCATACTTATCCCCAATTTTCCTTATAGGGTTTTCTGCTCTGCTAACTAAATCAGAGATTAACAGTGAAGGCTCTAATATTCCCAAAGGTCTCAGTTTCCATGGGTAGAGACTATCTTGTGATAATAATTATACTAGAGGTTATAGGAGGGGCAGCTAGGTGGTGCAGTGGATAAAGCACCGGCCCTGGAATCAGGAGGACCTGAGTTCAAATCTAACCTCAGACACTTGACACTTACTTGCTGTGTGACCCTGGGCAAGTCACTTAACCCCTATTGCCTCACCACCCCGTCCAAAAAAAAAAAAAAAAGAAGTTATAAGAGGGCAGATTTCCATTCAAAATAAAGAACAATTTCCTAATAAGTAGAACTGCCTGGAGTTGGGATGGGCTTCTTTAGGAAAGAGTGAATTTCAGGTCAAAGTAGGTTTTCAAATTAAAACTAGATGTCCACCTGACCTGTTGTAAGTGGTGTTTATGTTTTTGTTTTTGATTTGGAATAGTTGACCCCTGAGATTTCTTCAAATACCATAATTACAAGATATTAAGATATTCTTCTCTAGCTGCTAGGACAGTGTGTATGTGTGAGTGTGTGTGTGTGTGTGTGTGTGTGTGTGTGTGTGTGTATGAATATTTAATCTATAAGTCGATTACAGCTAGTAATTAGTATTGTTAAAGGGATCCAGAAATATCCCTATGTTAAGCATACAAGAAACTTTATAGTGGGAGAATTGGGCACCATTGGCAAATTTTTAGTAGATAGAAATTGTTTTTGAAAAGGGTCATGGTTTCGAAGAAGGAAGTAACTGAATCCAAGAATTTTAAAGTAACTGAAGCTTATTTTCAGGAATTTTCCTTATTATTATTATCATTATTTTTTTAATCCCTTTCCTCTTTCCCAGTATACTTTTGGGGCAAGTTTCATTGGTCTCATTTCTATCTGTCTTTATGTATGTGTATTAGGAAAAAAAGTAAATCCACCTTTGGTAAATTTATCTCAAGTCAGATGTTAATTATTTAATATCTATCCCTGGAGGTGGAATAGGACTGGGAGGTGTCATTATCTATAAAAACAAGACTGTGGGAAGAAGCCATTGCTTCATCCAAAGGAGATAATCATAGGCTAATAGAATGTCAGAGCTCCAGGGGAACTAAGAGAAAAAATAATTCAACCTCTTCATTATATAGAAGAGTGATTTAGGTTGAGAGAGGTTAAACTGATAGAATTGTTCAAGGTCATGGGGCTGGTTTGCAATAGAGCAGGGACTTTGACTCCCAGACAAGTGTTCTTTTCACTCTCACTTTGGAACTCCCAAATAATAAAATGTTAATTACTATGTCATCAAGGTAAGGAAGAGATTTTTAGATTTATCAGGTAAGAAAGGTATTTCATAAGCCCATTTTTGTTCTTCTGAAAATAGTGACTTTATTATATAGAACATAAGACTCTATTTATCTCTCCCTTACTACAGGGTGTGCCTTGGGCAAGAACTGTATATAGGGGTAGGAAATCCCTAGTATAGAAAAAAAAAAGATTTGGGACATGGGTTCTCCAGTAAGTGTAATTCTTATTTTGATTATGAATGAAGATCCATGACTATTTACCTTATTCCTTGGAGTCCATGTAGACCAAGAGGGTCTTATAACCATAGTAATTGTCATACCAGGAAATGAGCTTGGCTGAAATGTCTTTAAGAATAATCAACGTCACTATGAAATATTGAACAATGGGTTTCACTGTTAAACTCAACAATATATAACTTGGAATGCTATATAGTCCAAGATGTTTTTCAAGAATTCTTAAGATGTTTGCTTAACTACTTGATAACATATTTGGCAAGTTTTTCTATGAGGCAGGTCACAAGCTTAACTTACATCAAAAGGGAGTTGAATTAAATTTCAGGAATGACTCTTTGACTGTGAAGATAGTTAAAGCCTGTGACAGTATGATCATCAACTGTACTAAATGATTAAAATGACCTACCTGCAAGTATATGACTAATTCATCTCTTGAAGTTCATTCAAGCTCTTATTTTTTGATGATGGGCATGGACCTATCAGGTAAATGGATGAAGTGATACACAAAAATAGCTGTATGAAAACCATTGATTTAGGTGTGAGAAAGAGTGAGAGTACATTCATTTAATAAGTACTTCTTATGTTCCTATTATGTATAAGGCATTTTATTAGTACTCTAGTGGGTATAAAGAGGAAATATATGTATATATATAATTTTTTGGCATTTCAGCTTTAACATATACAAAACAGTTAATAAATAAGTCAGCCAACAACAAATATTTATCAAACACCTACTATATAGCAGGCACTGTGCTAAGCACTAGGGGTACAGAGAAAGGCAAAAGGCATTCTTTATTCTCAAGGAGCTCACAGTCTGATGAAGGAGACAAATTTAATTGAAATTAATAAACAAAGAGAAGGCATTAGCATTAAGAGAGATAGGGAAGGTAGGAAGACCACTTTGACAATTGAGTATAGGAGGAACAGGAGTGGGAGAGGCTTGTGACAGGGAGACCAACCAGCAGGCTATTGCAATAGTCCAGGCATGAGGTGATAATGGCCTACACTATGGTGGTGGCAGAAATAGCTGGACATATATGAGACGTGTTAGGAAGGTAAAATGGGTAATATTTAGCAAGAAATCAGATATGGGGGGTGAGAGTTGCTGAGGAGTCAAGAATGCTACCTTGGTGGCAAGCCTGTATGACTGGAATGATCGTGGTACTCTCAATAGTAATAGAGAATTTTAAAAGAGGAGGGTTTGGGTAGAAAATGAATTCAGTTTTAAGCATGTTCATTTTAAGATGTGTATGGGACAGCCAGTTGGAGATGTCTAATAAGCAATTGGATATATGAGACTAGAAGTTAGCAGAGAGATCAGGGCTACAGAAGTAGATTTGAGAAACATCAGATGGACATATTTGAATTCATAAGAACTGGTGAGATTACCAAGTGAAGTGGTATATTAGGGAAAAAATAAAAAGACACAGGCCTAGGACACAGCCCTGGAGAACACCCATTATTAGCCCTGCATGAAAATCCAACAAAGGAGTTATCAGATAGGTAGAAAGAGAATCAGGAGAGAGTAGTGTCATGAAAATCTACAGAAGAATAGTGTATCAAGAACAGGGTGATTGACAGTGTCAAAGGCTGCAGAGAGTAACAAGAAAAGGAGAAAGGAGCAAACATTTATTGTTATTATAAACACCAATTATGTGCTAGGCATTGTATGACCACTGTATAAATGTTACCCTATTTGATCCTCACAACATCCTTGGGAGGTAGGTGCTATTATTCTCATTTTATAGATGAGGAAACCGAGCTACACAGAAGTTAAGTGATTCGCCCAGGATCACACAGATATTTAAACTCAGGATTTAATCTTAGTTCTTCTTGACTCTAGGCCTAGAATCCTATTCACTGTGCTACCTAGATGGAATATGAGGATTGAGAATAGGCAATTAGGGGGCGGCTAGGTGGCGAAGTGGATAAAGCACCGGCTCTGGATTCAGGAGTACCTGAGTTCAAATCCGGCCTCAGACACTTGACACTTACTAGCTCTGTGACCCTGGGGAAGTCACTTAACCCCCATTGCCCCACAAAAAAAAAAGAGAGAGAGAGAGAGAGAGAGAGAGAATAGGCAATTAGTATTGGCAATTAAGAGGCCATTAGCAACTTTTACAGAGTGGAACTTCAGTTGAATGATAAGGTTGGAAGCCAAACTATAGAAAGTTAAGAGGAAAGGAGTACAGGCACCTATTATAGATAGCTTTCACAAATTGTTTACAAAAGAGAAGAGATATAGGATGCTACAAGGGATGGAGTGATCAAGTAAGTGGTTTTTGAGCGTGGAAGAGGCAAGGTTAATTGCTAATTAGTTTATTAAATTATGAAATGGAATGGTAGTGGCCAGACCTTTGGGTACTCACTGGAAAAGACTATGATGGTAACAGGAAGTAACTTTGTACATTTGTAATCATACTTTAATAAGGCACAATGGGTATAGGGAAAATGGCACAGAAAGTATAGAGGCATGTGGCAAAAACTGGTGAGGCATATAAAAGTGAATGGCATGGGGATGGGGATAGAGTAATAGAGGAAGGCACGTGGATGAGGAGTGGGAAAAGCACAGAGAATCACTCATGAAACTATGGATTAGATTTGAGAATGCTGGGAGGGTAGGAGTTTCAGGTCTCATTTTATAGGATTTGGGGTTAGTTAATTAATATATCCAAATCATCTCAAAGTGGTCAGTAAACCTTTAAAATTAACATAATCACATCATCTCAAAGTTGTCAGCGCCACTTGGTTTTCTGCTGGTCTTATTTAGCTAGTCATGAACTTATCTGAGATTTACATATGATAGGACCAAAATTTAGCACAGATTATCAGGATGTGATTTTTGGTTAATATATAACGAATTATGCTCCTTTGATCTGTGAGATGATCTGTATGTGATTTCTAGGTTTTCCTCTACAATATTACATCCTGCTAATTGTACTTCATACTGGATACTTATAAATTTAGTATATTGACTAGAAAGGGGAAGAGTGGTGGTCAGGGACACTAGAACAAGATAAACTTTAACACACACGGACATGCTTGTTGGCTGTAGAGAAGCAGATAGAGAGAAGTAGACAGAAAGGTTGAAGCTAATTGAGGGGTGGAGATTAAAGAGGGGGGAATCTCCTGGAAAAGAAAGAATTGAATAGGATCACTTGTACATGTAAAAGGGATTGCCTTGGCAAGGAAAAAAGACTACCTAATTTTGTGAGACAGGGATAAAGGAGGAGATAGTGGCAGAAGGCATCTGTGTGATGTGAGATGAGGAGGAGGGAAAAGAGGAAACTCTTGGCAAATGTTCTCAAATTCTTCAGCAAAATATGAGGCAAAGTTCTCAATTGAGTGGGTGAGGTAAAGGGAGTCTAGGGAGGTTTGAGGAGGTATGAAAACATTTGGAAGAGCTACTATGGTAAGTTGGATAGTGAGTTAATTAGTGAGGTATAAAAAGATCATCTTGTAGTAGTGGGGGCCCAGTTGATGTTATATAACATAAATCTGTAGTGTGCCCAGTCACCATAGTTTCATGGTTTTCTGCAGCTTTATTAAGCAGCATGTGTGTAGGAGCAAAACTTCATATGGTAGAAATGATCCAAGACTGAGATTTGGCAGTGAGATCAGTGATACAAAAAGGGTGCCAAGACTCAGGTGAGGAGTACACTGTATGATTTACCAAGGGGTCAAGATGGAGAAGAAAAGGAAGGAAAACTAGTAAAGAGGTGATGGCTTGAGAAAGAACTTATGTCCAAGATATTGGACATTATGATGTGAACAAACAATATGTTTTGAAGTTACAAAACAATAGGAATAGATTGTAATTAGATAAAGACATTTCAGAATTCATGAATATGAAAGTAATGTATTTGTAGATGATGGTGAAATCATGGGTATGACAATTTTTATATGTGGTTGAGATGGAGTGGAGGAACACATCATATAAAATCAGGTAGGAAGGTAGAGCCAAGGTGATGGAAAAAAGGCAGGTACTTGTCTGGGCTCTCTCAATTTCTCCTCCACAACTTTAAATAGTTCCTCAAAAAATTCTGGAGTGGCAGAACCCACAAAAGCATGGGGTAAAACAGTTTTCTATCCCAAGACAGCTTAAAAGGATGGTAGGACAGGTCTGTCTTACTAAGATAAAAGTGGGGCACATCTCAGTACAGGCAGTGTTTGCTCATTTTCCAGACAATTTTGTGATTTTTAAGATTGATCTCTGCTCCTAGGGGGAGCAATGTCCCAGACTATTTTGTGACTTCTAAAGTTGAGCACATGTCAGTAACTGAGGCCTAATGGCCTTATGTCCCTGGTGTAGCAGTTCAGTGACACAGTAGGCCATGTGTAAATCCTTAAGCCCAAAATGCAGCAGGCCAGTGGACAGGTCCCTGGCACTTGGTGCAAGAAACTTGGGACAGTGCCACCCTAGGAGCAGAGCTCAACTTTAAAAGTCACAAAACAGTCTAGTACATTGCCCCCCCTCCCCCCCCACCCCAGAGCAGAGCTCAACCTTATAAATCAAAAAATTGTCTGGAAAATGAGCAAACAAACAAAAAACCCTACCATAGAAAGGCACTGTGGTGACAGGGAAGATTAAACCACAAAATAAGAAGAGAACAACAATGTCAAAATATCTACATGTGAAGCTTCAAAGAGAAATGTGAATTAGTCTCAGATATAAAAAGAATTCATGAAAGATCTCAAGAAGGATTTAAAAAAAGAGGTAGAATAAAAAGTGGGAAAAGAAAGAAATGAGTAAGGAAAGAAAATCATGAAGAAATCCAATCACTTGATAAAAGAGGAGAAAAAAGATAAAGGGAAAAATATGTACCAAAATTAACTGAAGAAAATAACTCCTTAAAAAGGAGAATTTGCCTAATGGAAAAGGAGGTGCAAAACCTAGACAAAAAAAAATTCTTTAAAAATTAGAATTGGGCAAGTGGAAGCTAATGATTCCATCAGACATCAAGAATGAATCAAACAGGGGGCAGGTAGGTGGCACAGTGGTTAAAGCACTGGCTCTGGATTCAAGAGGACCTAAATTCAAATCTGGCCTCAGACACTTGACATTTACTAACTGTGTGATCCTGGTAACTTAACCCTCATCGGTACACAAACAAACAAAAAAGAATCAATCAAACAAAATAAAAAGAATGAAAAATAGGAGAAAATATGAAATACCGCACTGGAGAAACAACTGACATGGAAAATAGGTCTAGGAGAGATAATTTAAGAATTATTGGACTACCTGAAAGCCATGATCCAAAAAATAGCCTAGACAGAATCTTTAAAGAAATTTTCAAGGAAAAATGCCCTGATATTCTAGAATTAGGGGATAAAATAGTAATTAAAAGAATACACTGATTACCTCCTGAAACAGATCCCTGAATGAAAACTCCCAGGAATATTATAATCAAATTCCAGAAGTGTCAGGTAAAAGGGAAAATACTTCAAGGAGTCAGAAGGAAACAATCCAAATATAGTGGAGCCACAATGAGGATTACACAACATTTAGTAGCTTCTACATTAAAGGAGTGGCAGATTGCATTATGACATCCTGGAAGGCAATGGAGTTTAAATTACAACCAAGAATCACCTACCCAGAAAAAAATCCAGCATAATCTTTTAGGGGGAAAATGGATTTTCAATGAAGTAGAGGACTTTTAAGTATTCCAATTTTAAAAAAGCTAAAAGCTGAACAGAAAATTTGATTTTTTAAAGATAAGATTCAAGAAAAGCATAAAGAGGTAAAAAGGAAAGAAACAAAAACATGTCATTCAATAAGGTTCAGTTGTGAACATCCCTATATAGGAAGATGATACTTGTAATCCTTAAGAAATTTATTACTATTGGGGCAGTTAGAAGGAGTATACATAGACAGCAGGTACAGGTATAAGTTGATTTTGATGGGATGCTATAAAAATACGTAAGGGGTGAGAAAGAGGATAGCATTGAAAGAAGAGGGAAGGAAGGGGTAGAATGGGATAAATTATCTCACATGAAAAGGTATGAAAGACCCATTACAGTGTAGGGAAAGAAGTGGGGTGGGTATCTCTTGAATTTTATTCTCATCATATTTGGCTCAAGAGGGAATAACATACACACTCAGTTGGGTATAGAAATCTATTTTATTCTATAGGGTATTAGGAAGGGAGGGGGAAGGAAAGGGGAGACTGATTAAACGTAGGAGAGTTTGAGGAAGGCAGTGGTTAGAAGCAAAACACTGGTGAATCAGAGAGAGAGAGAGAGAGAGAATGAACACAGGATGGAAGGATGTGCACAGTTAGTAATTATTTCCTTTTGTTTTGTTTTGTGGGGCAATGGGGTTTAAGTGACTTGCCCAGGGTCACACAGCTAGTAAATGTCAAGTGTCTGAGGCCGGATTTGAACTCAGGTACTCCTGAATCCAGAGCCGGTGCTCCATCCACTGCGCCACCCGGCTGCCCCCCCCTTTTTTTTTTGTAATATTTTTATTTATTTATTTATTTATTTATTTATTTATTTATTTATTTGTTTGTTTGTTTGTTTATTTATTTATTTATTTATTTATTTTAGTGAGGCAGTTGGGGTTAAGTGACTTGCTGAGGGTCACACAGCTAGTAAGTGTTAAGTATCTGAGGCCGGATTTGAGCTCAGGTACTCTTGACTCCAAGGCTGGTGCTCTATCCACTGCATCACCTAGCTGCCCCCACAGTTAGTAATTATAACGATGAATGTGAATGGCATGAACTCTCCCATAAAATAAAAGCAGATGGCAGAGTGTATTAAGAACCAAAATCCTACAATATGTTGTTTACAAGAAACACATTTGAAGCAGAGACATACAAAGAGTAAAGGTAAAAGCCTAGATCACAATCTATTATGCTTCAGCTAAAGCAAAAAAAAACCAAAAACAAAAACAAAACACCAACAAACAAACAAAAAAGGGGTAGCAAATTTGATCTAAGAGAGAGCAAATGAAAAAAGAGATATAATTAAAAGAGATTAGGAATGAAATTATATCTTTTTTTTTTTTTTTTTAGTGAGGCAGTTGGGGTTAAGTGACTTGCCCAGGGTCACACAGCTAGTAAGTGTTAAGTGTCTGAAGCCGGATTTGAACTCAGGTACTCCTGACTCCAGGGCTGGTGCTCTATCCACTGCACCACCTAGCTGCCCCTCCTTTTTTTTTTTTTTTTTGGAATGAAATTATATCTTGCTGAAAGGTACCACAGACAAAAAAGTAATATCAATAATAAACACATACCTACCAAATGATATAGCATCTAAATTTTTGAAGTTGAATGAATTATAGGAAGAAATAGATGATAAAACTGTTCTAGTGGGGGATCTCAACTTTTCTCTTTCAAAACTATATAAATCTAACCACAAAATAAACAAGAAGTTAATGAGATGAATAGAATTTTAGAAAAGTTAGATATGATAGATCTCTGAAGAAAATGTAATGGGGATAGAAAGGAATAGATTTTTTTCTCAGTAGTACATGGCACCTACACAAATAATCAACATGTATTAGTACATTAATATCTCACAATTAAATGCAAAAAGACAGAAATATTAACTCCATCATTTTCAGATAATGATGAAATAATCACATTGAATAAAGGACCTTAAAGGTATATTAAAAGTTAATTGGTACTTCCAGGGACAGAGCCAAGATGATGAAGGAAAGTCATTAAATGCACAGAACACCTGACAAAATTACCCCCAAACAGCAATAAACTCCTGGAGCAGCAAAACCCACAAAGAGACAGGCTGAGATTATTTTCCAGACAAAGACAGATTAAAGGGGGATGTGCTAGGCTGCAAGAAGTAACCAACCCCACAACAGTGCCAACACAGACCCCAGGCACACTGCACCAGAGGAACTTACCTCTGAGCCTCCACATAAACTGTAGCACCAGCATCTTCTGTAAATAATCTTACAGTCAGGTGAGAGGGCTGAATGCCTGGCTGGGGGTGTGGGGGGGTGGGGATACAGGGTTGTTTGCAGGACCTAAGGAAGAATTCAGGTATCCCACACAAGCAGGGAACCAGGAAGAAATCTTGAGCAGTGGGAGGCCCAGGTGAGGGAGGGGCACAGGCTTTTCAGAAGCTATGAACCATCATAGCACACAAAGTTCTGCTGGATGATTAATTAGCAAGTTGGCTTCAGGTTATCTTCAGACCAGAGACCAGTCCAGGCAAGAGAAAATCCTGCCTTCCCTCAAACTGAAACACCTGGGATCTTCTGAAGCTTGGGGCAGTGTAGCTTGGAAGTAGGACCCCACTGTAAGAGGGGATTAAAAGTCAAGTAAAAAGATAAGATGAGCAAGGAAAGAAAGTTGAAACTATAGAAAGTTTCTTTAGTGATAAGGAAGATCAACGTACACCCTCAGAAGAGGATAACAACCTCATGGAAGCTTCCAAGAAAAATATGAATTGGTCTCAGGCCATGGAAGTGCTCAAAAGGGACTTTGAAGAGAAAATAGGAGAGAGAAAAGGAAGATTTAGAGAGTTCAAGGAAAGAATGGAAAGAGAAATGAGAGCAATGCAGGAGAATCATGAGAAAAAAATCAACAGCTTGAAAATCCAAATGGAAGAGGAGATAAAAAAGCTCTCTGAAGCAAATAATTGCCTAAGAATTAGGATTGAACAACTGGAACCTAGGGACTTTATGAGAAACCAAGACACAATAAAGCAAATCCAAATGAATAAAAAAAAGTAGAGGGCAATATGAAATATCCCCTTGGAAAAACAGCTGACCTGGAAAATAGATCCAGGAGAGATAATTTGAAAATCACTGGATTACCTGAAAACCATGACCAAAATAAGAGTTTAGACAGCATCTTCCAAGATATTGTCAAGGAAAATTGCTCTGATATTTTAGAAGTAAAAGGTGAAATAGAAATAGAAAGAATCCACCAATCACCTCCTGAAAGAGATCCCAAAAGGAAAATCTCCAGGAATATTACAGCCAAATTTCAGAGCTTCCAGGTCAAGGAGAAAATATTGCAAGCAGCTAGAAAAAAGGAATTCAAATACCGTGGAGCTACAATAAGGATAAAACAAAATCTAGCAGCATCTACATTAAAGGACTGGAGGGCATGGAATATGTTGTTCTGGAGGGCAAAGGAACTGGGACTATAGCTAGGAATCACCTACCCATCAAAACTGAATATAGTCTTTCAGAGAAAAAAAAATGGGACTTCAATGAAAAAGAGGACTTTCAGGCCTTTGTGATGAAAAGACCTGGACTGAATAGAAAATTTGACTTTCAAATACAAGACCTTACAGAAGCATAAAAAGGTAAACAGGAAAAAGAAATCATGAGGGACAATAAAAGGATAAACTGTTTGCATTCTTTTATGAGAAGATAATACTTCCAACTCATAAGAACTTTCTCAGTATTAGGATAGCTGAAAGGAACATACTTGGATAGGGGGCACAGGTGTGAATTGAATGTGAATATACGTAAAGCATTTTTCCTTGTTTTTTGTAGGGCAGGCATGGTGGGGTCACTTATGTCTGGGGCTGGATTTGGGCTTGGGGCCTCCTGGGTCCAGGGCTGGTGCTTTGTACACTGTGCCACCTCGCTATTGTGGTAAAGTGGCTTTTGAAGGACTGCCCCTTTTGGGGAGGAGACTGTGACGAACAGCTGTGCACCTGCTGCTGCTCTCCAGCCTGCTGCTGCCCGGGGAGCGTGGCCAAGCACGTCATACTTCCAGGACGCCAACTTAAAAGTGAGAGTGAGAACGAAAGTTCTCCCTCGGTCTTGCAGACTCTGGCTTGACAGTGCACGCTTTTTGTGATCGGCTCTGGTTCTTGGTCTGGCAGGCAGTTTTGGGATTTGGTGAGTTTTATAAATGAATATAGATTAAGTATAGGTCTAAGACTATTTATTTGTAGTTCTACTTTCCTATTTCCCTAATCACCTGTTTGTTGTCTAAACAATAAAAACTAATCCCTCACTGATTAAAGCTCAGCGGCTTCTTTTCTTACTGGTCTGGGAGATATATAAGGGAAAGGTTAAAAGGGGAGTTTAATGCTCTTATATCCAATTTTAAATCTCACACTATCCTATGATGACATCTTTAAAATAGGGTTGAGGGGGTAGGAGGAATGCACTGGGGGAGGAGGAAGGAGAGAGGTGGACTGGGGAAAGGTAGCTCACATGAAGGAAACAAGAAATAAGCTTATGGAGGGGAGGCTAAGAGGGGGAAGGAGTGGGAAAGTGAATGAACCTCACTATCATCAGAATTGACTCAAAGAGGGAAAAACATACATACTCAAGTGGGTATAGTAATATATTTTTGCCCTGAGGGAAAGCAGGAGGGGAAGGAGATGGGGAGAGAAGAAGGGAAGGAGAGAAGGACAGATTGGGCTAGGGAGCAGTAAAAAGCAAGACATTTTTAAGGAAAGTGAAGATGTTCTGAATAACTGCACATCTATGACTTATATTGAATTGCTTGATTTCATAGGAAGGATGAGGAGGGAGGGAGGGAGGCAGAAAAATTTAGAATACAGAATTAGTTCAAAGACATTAATCTCATCAGAATGGGCTCCAGGAGGACATAACAGACACAACCTATGGGGAGGAGTAATCTATTTAACCCTACAGGAAAGTAGGGGGGGAAGAGGATAAGGAGGGAAGGGGAAAAGAAGGGAGGGCAGAGCAGGAGACAGGGCAGTCAGAAGAACACTTTTGAGGAGTTATAGGGTAAAAGAAGATAGATAATAGAGTAAATATCATGGCAAGGGAATAGGATGGAGGGAAATAGTTATGATCATTGACTATAATGGCAAAAGATATGGTACCTACTTTGCTAGGCTATTTTGAAGAAAATTATTTTTCAAGTTTAAGGTATTATGTAAAAGTTATGATGAACAGGATGCTATCAGAAAAACCTGGAATGACCTACATGTTCTGATGCACAGTGAAATGTACTGTTTGCAAAATAACAGCAATAGGGTAAGATGATCTGCTGGGAAGCATGTGGTTATTTTCAGCAAGGGAATGATCCAATATAACTCTGAAGGACTTAGGAAAATTGCAATCCATCTATAGAGAAGGAATTGATGGTATCTGAAAACAGATTGACACACATTTTTTTTGACAATTACTTAATCTGAAGTTTTGCTTTTATCTGTTTTCTCTAACAACCTAGCTAATGTGGAGATGTTTTCCATGACTACTCACATATAACTCATATTGAATTGCTTGAGTTCTTGGAAGTGGGGGGTGGGAAGAGAGTGAGAAAGAGAAGTTGGAACACAAAATTTTTAAAAATTGATGTCAAAATTTGTTTTTACATGTAATTTGGAAAATAAAAATGCCCAAAGGGCAATCAGATTAAAATGTAGTTGGGATATAATTAACAAATTAAATAAAAGTACAAAAGAAAATAATCTTAATACATGGATTCTCTTATTCAGTATTCTGCCATAGGAATCCTTATGTATAGTTTAATAGTCCCCATTTCTATTTTAATTTCTCACTGCTGGTTTATGTTGTTATCATCTTTCACTTGGCCTATTCCAATAGCCTCCTACTTGGTCTTTTTTTAGTCTCTTTCTCTCCACATAAGTCAAACTTATATGCCTAAAGCACAGAACTGACCATGTGTGATCCCTACTCAGATATCTTCACTGGCTTCTCATTGCTTTTAGGACAAATACAACATTTTCATCTTATCATTTAAAGCCCTCCACTTTAATCTTTCCTTGTAGGCTCCCATCTACCTTTCTAGTATTGTCACCTGTTTCTCTCTGCCATGCATTCTCTGTCCGAATCAATCTGATTTACTAGCTGTTCCCCACAGATTTCATCCTACATTTATGCCTCTGCACAACCAGTTCCTAACATCTGGAGTGCATGCTAGCTTTATCTCCATTTTTCTCCAAAGCACAAATCAAGTACCATCTCCTATATGAGGACTTGGCCAACTTCCATCATTATTAGCACTCTTTCCTTCCTGAAATTAATTTGAATACATTTTGTATTACAGCACTATGAATTTTATCATCCTTCTCCTTCCAAAAATAAGATCCTTGAGGTTAGGGACTATTTTATTTTTGCCTTTCTAGTTATGGCACCTAGCATAGTGCCTTGCATGAATTAAGTGCTTAAGAAATGTTCATTATATAATTGTGAAGAATCAAGGGCAGCTAGGTGTATAGTGGATAGAGCACTGAGCCTGGAGTCTGGAGGACTTGAATTCAAATCTAGCCTCAGACATTTACTAGCTGTGTGATTCTGGGCAAATCACTTAACTCCAGTTTGTTTCAGTTCTTCAACTGTAAAATGGGGAAATACTGGAGAAGGAAAACACTCCAGTATCTTTGCCAAAACAACAACAACAACAAAAACAGCAAACCCATCGACTTGACCATTGGGTCATATAGAGTTAAATATAACAATGACTGAACAACTAACTGAGGAATCATAGAATCACAGAATGTTAGTGCCACAAGGGACCCTAAAAATGATGTTGTCTAACTTCTGTCCTTTTATGGAGCTCACAAGATGTTTGAGGAGATAAGAAATACAAGCATGAAAAGCTAACTAAGAGTGCAAGGTAGTAAATAAATATTTTCCAATATAAATAGCATGGACAATAAGTGTACTGGTAGTTCAAAGTGGGTAAAAATTTGCCAAATGCTATCCTTACAATTACCCTGTGAGATAATTAGGGATGCCTTTTTCTTTCAATTTAGAGGCTCAGAGAGATCATGTTCACAAATTTAATAAGTGGTAGATTTGAGAATCAAACTCCCATCTCTAGATTCCAAGGTACCTACCTCTAGATTCCACTACCCTAAGCTGTCTCAATTATAATAACCAATGCTTCTCTTTATATAGAAGTCAGGACTTGAGCTAGACCCTGATCTCCTAATTCTCCTTGAAACAGTGGACTGTCTTTTAAATTCTTATATTCTATTAGTATTATTGAATGTCTATGAAGTCATGGAGCATTTCAGTGAAGAATGAAACATGAGTATCACCCAGAAAGGAGATGTGCACGGGAGGTGGGAGCCAGCTTCAATACATAACAAATAAGGGATAATAGGGTACCAGAAAAAAGCATGTCAATTTTTAAAAGGTGCAGTTAAGAATCACATGATCAGCCAGAAGGCTAATTAGTTTTCTGTATTATTCTTCAATCCTCAAACCTCAAAAGAAGAAATAAAAAAATCTATAGACTAATATAGCCAATAAATAAGGGTAAAATGATAGGACCCTTTGTTGTTGCTTGTACTTCCTTTTTGAAGACCAATGACATCACAATATGATAAATGGTGTCTTGACTTGCACATGAATTAGATTTAAGTGAGGCAGAGTTTCACAAATCTCCAGTCTCCCTTTCTGTTCCAGTCATTGAAGTCCAGTGTCAGGACAAAAGTCAAGATGATTGGTGTTGGCCCAGGATATAACATTGGTATTTTCAATGTCTGAGCAAGTTTTAAGTGCTGTCTTCATAGCTATTGAAATAGATTGTTTTCAACTGACCAGTCTGCTTAAGCATGTCTTCACATGCTTTGGTGTAGACATCCCCCTTACTGACTGGTTTGGGGCCTGTCAATTACCCTCAACCTGGTTTAGCCCATCTGCTAAGATGTTTTTGATGACATGTGGCTGCTGTGCAGGCTACAGCTTCTTGGAGCCACAGGTGAGAGTTAGGTGATTGATGGACCATAAAGGTAGGTGAGCAGTGATAAAAGGGCTTAGCAAGCCCTTACAACAGAGGTGTCAATCCTCCCTGAGCACCCCATACACCCCAACAGGACCCCTAAAAAGCATAAAACTACATAAATTGATATTGGAAAACCTTAATATTTAGAAACTCTATTCAATGCCCTCAGCTTTCAACCCATTCCTATGTTGAGGACTACTAGAACAAACAAATTCTCTACTCTTTCTCTACTCAGCCTCTATGAAACAACCATGCAAAATGATACAGACATTGATTTTACAGAGCTACATGAAGAAACTGGAGAGTGGAGCAGGGGTGGCAAAAGACTCAGGGATAGTGGAAAGTATGTACAGTACTCAAAGATATAGGTTTGAGAAGGATAGGCATCACCCTTCAAGTTGATAGCCCAGTTTAAGTTAATCTTCTTTCACTAGAGGTTACTCAGCGAAGAGACTTATGCTTGACTAACTCCCACACCTCAAAATATAATCTCCCAAGGAAAGGATGCTAAGGACACCCCCAGCTTGAGGTGTGGGAGTCATTGGAAAGGGGTTGTGTCAAAGAGTCAGAAGGATTCCTAAGGACAAAAGACAAAGCACATACGAGAAAAGCTGAAGGACCAGAAGATTGAGAGACAGACAAACACACAAAGAGACATACAGACAGAGACAGAGACCCAGAGAGAGACTGACAGAGCTTCAACAAAAACCTAGCTCACAAACAAACCAATAGAATAAAATAATAAAAAGGGAAATGAGTGAGTGAAGTCTAAGAGAAACTGAAATACTTTGAACAAGTATCATAATATGAAGGAAAATGAACCAATATTTCTCATGAAAGGGAAAACTCTTTGGACTTCCCAGACATTAATGTAACAGCAGTAAGAAATTCCAGATCAGTTCCACAGAGAAACACAACTTTTACAAAGAAGAATTTTGAAATAAATTTAGTCCAGAGACTAGAGTTCTCAGTATTAAATACAAAATACAACAAAATAATAGTGGGGAAAATTGAATACAAACCAGAAAATATCTCCAGTTTCTCTGAGTAAAACAATAATGGATTTATTACACTAAATTACTGAAATGGAAGACAATTTGGCAGAAGAAAAGCTAAAGGCAACAAAGTTAAAAATGTATATAAAAGCTAAAGTGACTTATCTTGAAAAGAGTATTTGTAGAAATATTTCAAGTATCTAGGTCTTCATAAATACAATAAAAACGATTAACCCACCCAAATACCACAGTGCAGGAAAAAAACATAAAACAACTTTCCTGAACATCTGAATATGGATAACAGAGCATCAATTAAGATAATTCACCAATTTCTAACAGAAGAATAAAGGGAAAAATATCTGAAGCTTGAATTGGTTAAAAGCACAGTTTGAATAATGAACTACAAAGTTTGCAAAAATCAGGAGAAAGACCTTCATGAACTAAAAAGAATTTAAATTACACATGATTATTCTGAATTTGAGAGAAAGTATAGGAGACAAAAAGAATATTACATTTCAAAAAGCAGAGACTTGAGCTACAACCCAAAATAATACATCCTTAGAACCTGAACCTAATCATTATGAGCATTAATGACAACAGCAACAGGTGCAGGTTCAATGAAAGAAAAGTGTTTGAGATATTCTTGATAAGGGGAGAGAGAGAGAGAGAGAGAGAGAGAGAGAGAGAGAGAGAGAGAGAGAGAGAGAGAGAGAGAGAGAGAGAGAGAGAGAGAAGTGTATTTTTTGACTTGCAAACACTCTAAATAACAGAAATGCAAGAAGAGTAAATAAGTATCATTATCAAGAAAACAATTAAGAAATAAATATAATTCTTTTCTTTTTATATGTTATTACTTGAAAAGAGAGATTCATCTATTGGGAAAGAGGAATAACAAAGAGGGATTATCAAGGAACCAAAAAGACCTAAGGAATTTAAAAGATTTAAGGAGTTCTTAAATAATTGGGAGAAAGGAAAGTGGAGAGAGTTGAATTAACTTTCACTGACCACCATGAATAAAAACATTTTTGTGAGGGAATAATATTGGGAAGGTGCATGGATGGGGAAAAGTGATTGGGTATAAAGGGATATAAGTGAAGGGTTAGTACAAGGTATCTCAAAGGTCTCAGTTCCATTTTAAGCTATTTGCCTAAGCTATTAATTTATTTCAACTTTAATAGCTTAGTGACTTAAAGGCACTAAGGTGCTAAAAATACTTAAAAGCACTTAGACTTTTGGGACATCTGGTATAGTCTCTCACCAAGGGAGTGGAGGTAGAAAGTGAATAGAGTAAAGTACTGGAAGGGTAAATAATGAGGTGAAGACTGTAGGACAATCTCCTTTCAGAAGTGAAAACTAATGGGTGCCACTAAATTACTTTGTGGGGGGACTTAAAGGGAACAGGCATTTATTAAGTGCCTACTATATGCCAAGCACTGCACTAAGTGATTTACAAATATGATCTCATTTATCTTCACAATAACCCTGGGAAGTAAATGCTATCACTATCCCCATTTTATAGTCGAGGAAACTAAGGCTAGCAATTTCTGCCTCAGGACAAGTGACTTGTCTAGGGTCATACAACTAAAAGGTTAAAGGCTGGATTTAAACTCAGGTCTTCCTGACATCAGGAATATGAATGCCTGCATAAGAAGTAACTAGGTGGCAAAGTGGATAGAGAATACATGAAAAGAGTGCTGAGACAGGAAATTTATAATGTTTTTTTTTTGTTTGTTTGTTTTTGGTTTTTGTTGTTGTTGTTGTTGTTGTTTTTTCTGAGTGGATTTGCACATTAGGAGACCACTTTCTCCAAGAAAGTGTTGTACTGCCATGGGCTGCATCCCATTTAAGAGAGAGGATATTTTTGTTCCCAAGGGCAGTCAGTACCTACAATAGTAGGAGGAACTAGAAATTTCATAACATGACCTTAAAAATAGAAAGGGATTATGATAAAGGGTGGGGTTTAAGATTAGGTCTCAGGATTTTGGAAAACTAATTGACTTCTACCACATAAGGCTACTCCATCCAAGGGTCTAACATCCAATTCATTTCCTCATGAAAATCTTATTTTTAAGACTTTTAAAGATATATTTTTAAGACATATTTTAAGATTAAAATACAGCAGGAAAAAAAAGAGAGGAGGATGGGGTAAGATGTACAAAGGCAACAGCTTTGTAAAAATTGGACAAATAGGAAGTTAAAACCTTGAACTTCCGACACTTAACCTCTATGATGGTCACAGTGACCCCAGAAAGTGTTCCACTATAACATACTATAACAGCTTTGAATTGGAGGTGTTTTTTTTAACCTTTCCATATGCAATTTTTGCTCTGGAGGTTTAAACAGAAAATGAGAGGCCAGGAGGAAGCTGAGGCACCAGTAGAGATGTGCTATTGGCTATGTATGGTAATCCATTCCATCTATCTATATAGACAGTGGTTGGTGGGAAAGTGGGGGGAAAAGGACATGATATATAGTGTATTCTGACTTTAAGAGATCTCATTAGGGAATAGAAGGTAGATTTGATGGAAAAGGTAGATCAGGATCCAGTTGTGGATGATTTTAAACGGCAAACTGAAGAGTGTGGACTTTTTTGTGTGCAAAAAGTGAGGAGTAGAGAGGATTTCTGAGCTTATTCATATAGCTGGGGAGTTACAATGTAAAACAAAGTTGAGGAGGCAGAAAAAAACCCTTGCAAAATATAGAGAATAGAAACAGAGGGACTAGTCAAGAAGCTATGAGCATCTTTCTGACATGAGATGAATTAGTCTGAAGCAGTAGATCATAGGGACCTGGCAGTTTGAAGATCACTGGGTGGTAGTTCATAGTGTCATTGGCGAAAGACATGATGGGGATAGGCATTAGCAAATAAAGTAGGAAGGATTATGTGGTACTCAGAGAAAAGGGTGACCAAACCTGAGCCAACAGGCAGAACTTTGAAGGAGGGAGGTTCTGCAGATGGCAGAGATTCAAATGTCCTGGACTGGATATATGAAAGCCTGTCAGGGCTTTCCCATATATTCATTTCTCCTCGAGATAAGCTGGGACAAAATCAGCAACTAAAAGGAAAAAAAAAGACAAATAGCAAAAAAAAAAAAAAAAATGAGCCATTTGGATAGTGCAAGGGGGCTTGAGAAAAAGGAGATCCCACATTTGGTAGATTTTGGGGTTCTGGTATACTTCCTGGAATCAAGACAGTCTGTTCCTTATGATCCCTCAGAACTTCTTTATCTTTTAACCATTTTTCCCTCCAAACTTAACTCTGCCACTTCACTGAGGATTAACTAAAGGCCAAGTTTGACATCCTTAATCCAACCATTTCTGAGTTATCAGAGAGCAAAAAAAAAAAAAAAAAAAAAGGCACAGGGGAAAAATATTGCTTAGAGCATTAGCCTTTAAAAAAACAGATGGAACACAGAGAGGGTGACTACGATTCCGTGTTTCCACATGATTATTATTAGACACAGAGAACCAGAATGTTTTCTAGAAGCTTTAAAAAAGTCTTTGAGATCATCTAGCCTAAATACTTCTTCACTTTTCAAGTCAAAGTTTCATTCATTGTAATATTAAATCTCTATGGTCTATTCCAATTTTAATATTGGGCAAGAATATGAAACATTTTCTCCCACCTTTTCCCACCTCCCCCACTCCCCCAATACTGCTCACATACAGCAACATTGGCCTGCCAGACATTCCTGTGAGGTGGGAACATAAGAATGAGGCTAAGTATATTCTCTTTTGTCTCCCTGGAGTCTCTTGTTTGGCACAGCTGTCAATAGACACTTGAGAACTGTGTTTATTTATATTGTCAATAGGACTAATGGGGAGAACATTCTTTGTAATATGCAGTCTTGGTGAGAAGGACAGGATACATCAGACAAGTTTCTTTTGACAGTGAATAAACCATCAATTCAACAAGTATTTATTGGGTACCTGTAGTGTACCTGGCTTGGTGCTAGGCTCAGTGGGAGATTAAAAAGAAATATAGTATGAAAATAACCTAATTCTATAAAAAACTTTATGTAATGTAAAAATAAAGTTAATTTTCTTCTTATTCTTTGCATGAAGAGAATCATAACAGTGCTATAAATGGAAGGGGAGAACACTCCCAAAGGAGTATATTCTATTCTTAAATTAGAATAAAAGAAGATACTTAAAGGAAAAAAAAGATATTAAGATAGTAGAAATAAAAATGACAGGACAACAGAACATCACAGGATTCTTCATTGTGTACACTTTCATATTAAATATTTAAAGTTAATTGAAAGTTATGATGTTTTAATATTTAAATTTTGATAAAGAGGGAAATCAATCTAGCATATATACTACTCAATGAGCATAAAAATGGAGAGGAGTGAAGGCTTACATATATGAAACAACAGAATGGTAGCACAAGATAGAATATAATATATTTGGAGTTTTCCTGAACTCTACTGACCCCTTCTCTAACCATTAAGCCAGAAGGTCTCTGCCTATAAAAACTGCAATCTGTTTTTAGGAATGTGTGCACATTAATTACCTGGAAGCAGATAGATGTTGCTAATGACAAATATATCTTATGTGTTCATTAAGGTGGCATTATATTATAGGCCTTCAAAAGTAATTAAATTGAATTTCTTAAAATTAATACATAATTCATTTATTTATTTATTTTACTAGCTTGAATTTTTTAAAAAAATCTTTTCTTAGCATCACAGAATCTCAGAATTGGAAGGAGCTTTGGAGGGCATCTAGCTTAACCATAACTGAAAAAGAATTCCCTTCACTATAGAGGTGAATATAGCCTTTGTTATGTCATGGACTTATTGGACCATATCTGGTAAAGCCCACAGACCTATTCTCAGAAGAATGTTTTGAAATTAATAAAATCAAATATATTGGATTACAAAGGAAAAGGAACCTTTTAAAAAGTAATTGTTGAAAGTTTTTTTAAAAGGAAGCATTAGAAGGCAGCTAGATGACGCAGTGGATAGAGCATCGGCCCTGGTGTCAGGAGTACCTAAGTTCGAATCCGGCCTCACTTACTAGCTGTGTGAACCTGGGCAAGTCACTTAACCCCAGTTGCCTCACTTAAAAAAAAAAAAAAAAAGGAAGCATTAATGGAGCCAGATTAATAATCTCTGCTCCTGTCTAATCCCCTCATTTAACAAAGAACATAAGGCCCAGAAACGTTTAGCTAGCTGGCATAACTGATAGGTTATAATAACCTATTCTAAATCTAATATTCCAAGCCTAAGACTTGGAATCAGAAGGCCTGAATTCAAATCCTACCTCATATGCTTACTGCCCCTGTGGAGACTCGGTACGTTATTTCACCTCTCTCAGAATATTACCTTAGTCTCTAAAATGGGGATAATAATCATACCTGCCTAACAGAGTATTGTGAGATCAGAAAGGAATCCAATTATATTAAAATCCAGTTATTAAAATCTATTGTTATTTTTTTGGTGGGGAAATGAGAGTTAAGTGATTTGCCCAGAGTCATACAGCTAAGTAAATATCAAGTGTCTGAGGCCGTATTTGAACTCAGGTCCTCCTGAATCCAGGGTCGGTGTTTTATCTACTATAACACCTAAAATCTATTAAAAAAAAAGTTTACAGAACCTAGATTAACAACATAATGACAATAACAATATGCCCCTGCTCTACAACAGACTTATCAAGGGATCATCCAACCTTTGATTAAAGACCCTTTCTACCTCTCGTTTGTCTCGTCAGCAAAAGTGTGCTGCTGGCTGCTAGACTAGATTCAAAAGGCATTAGTCCATAAAACATGCAGTTGGGACTATAACTTGTCATTGGCCTTGCCCATCTTTTTCTCCTCTTGTCCTGTTATGGCCACCTCTACCTTCTATCCCTCTCCCATCAACTCATGCTCTACTCAGAGAAAACAGTGAGAAGGGGTGTGACTTCTTGGGCCCATTCTCAAATTTAGATTTAGAGAAATATAATTTGGTAGGAAAAAAAAAAGATATATTCAATAAAGAGACTTCTGTGCCCATGGAAACCAACCCATAGGCCCTTGAGAACTGAGGTCAAATCCATTAAAATAATTTTTTCCAGTTGTCAGCCACATCCTGTGTTGGGGCAGATTCCTTTTGAAATCATAGGGACATTACAGGACCCAACTTTACAGGGGTCCATGGTTGTCAACTAGTCCAACACTCATTTTACAGAGGGAGGAGTCAACCAATGTTTCTTAGGCTTAAAGCTACTGAGATGCTTATGAGGATTGTGCTCTCCATCATAATATCATCTTCATCTCCAGAATAATGACACATCCCTCTATGCTAATTCTTTATTTCATTGTCAATCAAGGTAGGAAGTAGTACGGATATTAGAGTTTTTGGTAATGATTGTGTTCATTTTTTTCTATACACATATGCTGCCTCATGAAGGTTCAATAGGAAAGTGAAATCTAGAAATAAATCTCATTACATGCTGACACTGTAATTTCCTATCATTATCCTAAGTGCAGCTCAACATGGTACAGTTTTTTATATAAAAAGGAAAAGGCTTAGGGATATTCAGTCAAACTTTCGGATAGAGAGAGAGGGAATCACAGAAGGCAGAGGTCATATGTGGCTGGAGAGAGTTTTCATGAACTTAACTGTCCTGCTAATATTTTCCTTGCCATGGAGTCTAGGTTGGGGGGGTGGGAGGGAAGAGAGGGAGGCATCCTGTCTTGTTTCATAAGGTGAATTCAAGGGTATAGGTGAATTCCTAATATACTTTTATCTTACCCCATTCTAGTTTTTACCAACTCGGGAACTTACTTCTCCAAAACACACAACTTTTCAATCTGCCCCATCCCATATCTTAATGGCAGCTCCTCTCACATTTTAAAAAAATAGGTTCCATCTTCATAGACAACATGCTGTACTGTTTTCTCAGATATGCACCACAGACTTTTGCTTTACCAATCAGTGGCTCATACCAGCACCAAGGGGCAGCAAATCAGGTAATATCATATACTGACTGTTGTATGGCAGGGGTGGGGGGGAGTTTGGGGCACAAAAGCAGAGGAAATTACAGCTCAACCTTTCCTTTAAGGAGAAATCTAAATAGTGGTAGGGAAATCAATCAATCTATATCATACATATATGTATATATGTGTGTATAATAAAAAGGGTAAAAACTGATGAAAAAGAAACCTACAAACCTATGTAAAAGAAGCAGGAAAATCAGGGGGAATCACATAATGATATTTGCGTCCTATCTCCAGAGATTATAACTTGCTTAGCATCAGGGAACTACTGTCTGTCTTAGCTTAATGACCATGAGTGACTCTAATAAAAATTTCAATAGTAATAAAGACTAACATTTGTATAAGTGCCTTTAGGTTTGCAAAGGTGCATATATATAATTTGAACTATACAATCCCTTCTGAGGAAGGTGAAATTAATACCTCTATTTTACAAATGAGGTAACTGAGACTGAAAGAGGTTAAATAACTTGCCTAGGGCAAGACAGGTAGTAAGTATCTGAGGCAACATTTGAATGCAGGTCTTCCAGACTCCAAGGCCAATACCATATAGACTATGCTACCTAGCTTAGTCTTTCTGGGCCTTTCATTCTTTTGTTAGATTAAGGGATTGGACTAGAAGGCAGCTAGGTGGCATAGTGGATAGAGTGCTGGACCTGGAGTCAGGAATATCTTCCTCAGACATTGCTAGCTGTGCAGCCCTGGGTGAATCAATTCTGCCTCAGCTTCTTCAGCTGTAAAATGAGGATAATAATGGCACCTACTTACCCCCAGGGTTGTTGTGAACGTTAATTTCAATAATATTGTAAAGTACTTTACAAATCTAATAAACTACATAAATGCTACTTATTATTATTATTAAAATAGGAGTTCTTAACCTGGGGTCTGTGAGCTTTTAAAAATATATTTTGATTAATCATTATAATGGGTTTCCTTTATAATCCAGTGTAACTTATTTCATGTGTTTAAAATACTATTCTAAGAATTGGTCCATAGGCTTTACCAGACAGTCAAAGGGAAGTGAAATTAAAAAAAAAAAGACAAGAATCTCTAGACCAGTAGATATTTTAGGTCCCTCTTGCCTCTGACATCTATAATTACATAAATTTAGGTACTATAAACAAAACATATTTGTTAACAGGTGAATAGCAAAAGCCACGTAAAAGTCTACTTAAGGAAGACTTCCTGGAGAAGGTGACTTTGCTTAAGCAGGGCATAAAGCAAGGCAGGAATGTATCTTAGATGAAAGAAGGAAGGCATTACTCAAGGCAGGGAGTATTGGAGTACACTAATGAAGGTGAAACTGACTGAACCTAAAAAGTGGTCAAGACATCCAGGAAACAGAATCTGGCTTCAAATTGTTTGCTTGACTCAGAACCAGCATTCAGTTAAAGATTAGGATAAAAAAGACTTAGTTTCATCGGCAAACCAATAACAGGCTTTGGGATTTTGCTTTAAAATATTCTGAATAATCCTATTAGCTGTGGAGGAAAATGGGGTTATTTTAATGACAGAGTATATATGTATATTTCTATCTATATAGTTTCCCTCTGCCAAGGTCTCAAGGAGATTAACCACACCAGCTAAAGTCGATCCTCTTTGTGGAATTCATTCCTATCTGAGAGGAAGGATAGAGGAAGGTGCTGAAGAGCAGCTTAGCCTGTTCCTCCGGGGCTAAGTCCGCTTGATAAATGCCCCAGCTCAATATCCTGGGAGGGCATAGTGACTGAATGGCAAGGGGCTCCGGGGCAAATCAGGTCAGATGTGGTCCTGTCCTCTTCAAGGGTTTTCTGGTTCCTCTGCACCTGTTCTTTATCCATCTCACCACTTGATTCACATGCATCAGAGATGTTTCTCACAGACTCTAAATTTCAAATCCATTGCTTATCTTTTCTGGAAAACATTCCTATGGGGTCCAACTGGGAAGTAGAACAATGTGAAGGAAGATAACTACATGAGATGTCTCCTGAGGTTTGCTTGATTTGTAAAGGACCCAATGCTAAACTGACCCACTGGGGAAACACCAAATCAATCAATTTCAATCTCTCCCTCCCTCCCTCTCTCTCTCTCTCTCTCTCTCTCTCTCTCTCTCTCTCTCTCTCTCTCTCTCTCTCTCTCTCTCTCTCCTCTCTCTCTCTCTCTCTTTCTCCCCTTCTCTGTCTCCCCCTCCATCCTCTCTCTTCCCCTCCCTCCTTCCCCTCCCTCCTCACCCCCCCCACTCACACACACACACACACACACACACACACACACACACACACACACACACACACACTTGAATATAATAGCCTTAGGTTTCCAAGGAAAAGAATGTTGCTACTTACTTTGACTTTGTTTAGTTATTCCTTAAATGTTAACTCCCCTCCCTTTCTCTTAGCTTCAAGGCTGATTGATCCTCAGGCATGGAGACATGGATCCTGGCATAAGAAAGAATGTTGCATCCCTTCAAAGCTGTCACATCCACCCCTCTGTGTTACTTACAAGAATCAGACATGTTTGCTACCAGAAATATCTCTCCTATATGCTATTATGACTCATGCTTGCTTGGGTGATATTTAGAAGTTGGCAAATCTGGTAACTGGAATCCAGGGGAGGAGATAAGCTCTGTGGAAAGTAAGGCTTTAGATCAAAAGATAGAGATATATGGTTGAAATGAATACCTAAGTATGCATATATAAACATATTTGGGGCAGCTAGGTGGTGAAGTGGATAGCATGCTTGGCCTAGAGTCAGGAAGACCCATGTTCTTGAGTTCAAACCTGGCCTCAGATTAATTGTGTGACCCTGGGCATTATCTCTTGTTTGTCTCACTTTCCTCATCTTTAAAATGAATTTGAGAAGAAAATGGCAAGCTACTCTAGAATCTTTGCCAAGAAAACCCTGAATGGGGTCACAGAGAGTCAAGCATGACTGACCAGCACTAACAACAGCAATAAATGAATATATGTAATAAGTGATGATACACTATTGGCAAACAGAGCCTGTTACACATTACGTACAAATAAAACAGGAAGTATGAAACAGTGGCTAGAAAAGAAGTCTCAGGAAAACCTGGGTTCAAGTCCTGCTTCTGACACATTCTGGCTGTGTGAACCTGGGCAAATCAATTAACCTCTCAGTGCTCCAGGTAAAATTTTAAGACTATAATTTGTAGAACCCTTGCTTATATGCTTTGATAAAAACGGAGTTTTTTTTTTTTCTCAGAGAGAGCTTTCTACATTGATGAGCTCATAGATCTAGACAGAGAAAATCAGTTTCTATCTCTGTCTCTCTGGCTGTCTCTATCTCTCTTTCTACCTTATTATTTAAATCTGACTCTAAGACTGGAATAAAACTGAGAGGCAACCTTTGCTTTTGTAAGGCTATGGTAACAGGGGAAGATCTGCTAGGTCTTGCCAAACTGGGAAGGCTTTTAGTATGGACTCATTAAGGGATGGGGGCAGCTAGGTTGGAAGGTGGTTAGAGCACAAGCCCTGAAGTTGGGAGTACCTGAGTTCAAATCTGACCTTAGATGCTTACTAGCTGTGTGACCAGGGGCAAGTCACTTAATTGCCTTAAATATCCTGGGCCATCACCAGTGGTCCTGCTATTCCTTTCCAGGTCTACCTGCTTGAAGTTCCCCAACTTTGTTCCCATGCATTTGCCTTTTTCCTTCCCATTCCTGCCCTTCCCCCAACCTAGTTGCCATCAGTGTGCGCACAGACTAGGCTTTGCTGGATTCATTCTCCCTTTTTAGGGATGCTTCATGTTTATATTTGTTTTGATGGCACCATAATATCCCATGATATTATTAGACCAAAAGTTATTCAATCTTTTATCAATTGTTGGACTTGTAGCTTGCTTATAATTGTTTTCCTTTACAAATACAGCAAATATAAATATTTTTGGTGCAGATAGATGCCCCTTTTATTTTGGGGATGGAGTACTAGCAGTGGAATCATTAGGCTGAAAAAACACACATGTACAAACACATATATGCTTGGCCTGGAGTCAGAAAGGGCTTCTGGGCTTCTGAATCAGGTTCTTTGAATCATATCTCAACAAACTGAGGAGGAGTTGTGTGTGACAGAGTAGAAGAGAGTTCGAGGATATACCTTTTTTTCTTCTATTGGTCAGGTTTTACCCACAGGGGGAAAAATAATCAAAGGTACATATAAAAACATCTTAATCTTGGGTGCTTTTTTAACCTTAGAGAAATCTGAAATATCAGCTCACCTGGTTTTAAAATGAGAAAAAGAAGATTAAAAGGCATTAAGTGCAATATTAATAAATACTGAAAAATACACCCCAGTTCAGTATCATCTTATAAATGTGCATGGGGTAAGGTGGTGGTTGAAATACTACATTGAAAGGGAAGAGAGGGAAGGGAATAGAGAAAGGCAAAGGAGAGGGAGGAAAGG
Organism: Dromiciops gliroides; assembly: GCF_019393635.1. Lineage (NCBI taxonomy): Eukaryota > Metazoa > Chordata > Mammalia > Microbiotheria > Microbiotheriidae > Dromiciops > Dromiciops gliroides. Next base: position 502,166,542 of record NC_057863.1, on the reverse strand, counting down.
GAAAAAATAGGCATGGAAGAGACAGATTTATAGAGAAAAGGAATAATGGAGGAGCCCTACATAAGAAAGGGAGTAAGAGGCAAAGAAAGAGCAGCTATGTAGATTTTGAGGTTAGTGTTTGAGGTTATGTTGCTGTACTCTTAGGCTATGGGCTTGTGCATATTGCCAACTTGCAAATGTCTAGCTTTATTTTACACTTTCCTTAACACTGCTTAAGGTTCTCTAGTTCTTAAAGTAAACCTCAAAATGAAATAAACAGAACCACCTACCGGGGGTATTTCTTGCTGGGTGTATTTTCCCAAGGACCAGATGGAATAAAGTCAAAATTTGGCCACAAAGGCAGAGGTTTGCCATCCTTGAGCTAAGGGAATGAGAGGATCTGCCTACAACTAATATACCAAGGCTGAGGGTGCCCATAAAGAATTGGAGTCTAAACTGGGTGTAGGCTGAAGAATCCCTGGAAAGTAATCTGGTCCCTAGAGACGCTCCATCTGGTGGGCTCTGGGGCCCAGTTGTATGCTACTGCTCCAGATTCAATAACAAGAAAGCAAGCAAGAACAGTTATTATTTCTACCAAGGCAGAAAACAAACAGCAGGACCAGCAGAAGTTTCGGTGGCAGAGCAGCCTAAGAACTGCAAGTTGTTGCCTAGATGTTATTGATTGAGTGCACCTGTCTGTCTTCATTTTAAACTGTGTGCTTGATTGCTGGCAGGTTTATAGGATTATAGGTTTAATTGGATGCCTGTGTTTTACTAGATGTAAGTGAAATTTATGACTGTGGGGCTTGTGGTACCCAGGTCTGCCTCAGCCATTGCGGCCCCTGCTGGGAGATCAGAGAGCCGGGAGCCAATAAGAGAGAGCACTCAGGCTGGCGTGCCAAGGAGGCACCTCTGGGGCTCTGCAGGCTGACTGTGGGTCATACTGAGAGCAGACAGAAGTAGGATTGGAGCCAGGGGCTTCTGCTACATCCCAGAGCTCCCTTGCCTCTCTGACCTCTTTTGAAGCAGTAACTGACTTCCTAAGGAAATTATTGATATTTTGTTAGATCCTGAAGTGTTGGCAATATAAAGTAAACTGCTCAGGGAAGGAATGAGTTTTTTGTGAAGACATTTGTAATTCTCATTGCTTTAGCTAAATAGTTAGGAGATGGCTTCTTTAGGGGGCTGAAGACTTTGCCAGACTAGGGAGCAGGTCACCCAAAGGAGTCAAAATCATTGCTAGAGCTCTTTGTAGTTATTGTTATGGTTGTTGAGTCATTCGGTTGTATTCAACTCTTCATGACCTCATGCACTGTAGAACACAAGGCCCTTCTATCTTTCTGTATCTTCCTAATTCTGTCCAAACCCATGTTCGTTGCTTCCAAGAATCTATAGAGCCATCTCATTCTCTGCCCCCCTTTCTTTTTTGCCTTCTATCTTTCCAAACATTAGGGTCTTTTCTAAAGAGTCCTGTGACCAGGGTGTTTAAGTTTCAGCTTCAGTATTTGTCCAGCCAATGAATAGTCTGAATTAATTTCTTTAGGTACTGACTGATTTGATCTTCTTGCTGCCTAAGGCACTCTCAAAAGTCTTTTCCAGCACCTTTTTAATACTATCTATAAGACTTTCTGTTTATCTGACACTTTTTAATATGTTGAAGCATTTTCACATCTATTATTTCACAGAATCACACAATAAAGGAGCTGAAAAGGACTTTGGGAACCATCTATTCCTACCTGAACAAGAATCACTTCTACATATTTACCAATAGATTGTCATTCAGCTACTGTTTATCTTCTTTCTAACTTCTGTTTAATTCTCCTCCTCACTTCCTCAATGCCACTCTTTCTAGTTCTAGAACCACAATCGAATCGATGCAGCCACAGCTACTGGAAAAAAGTGTGTCACTACCCTCACTGATAATGTTCCACTCTGTCATTTTCCAAGCTCAGGTACCCGGCCTGGCCATTGCTTTACTATATGTGACATGTCTCTGTTTAGAATGTAAGCTCCTCAAGGGTACTTTCATTGCTTTTGTTTTTGCATCCACAGTGCTTAGCACAGAGTGCCACGCACAAGCATAAGAAATAAGTTTTCATTCATTCAATTGTTCCGCCATACATTCATTCATACTGAATGTTGCTTGATACTGAGCTCACAGTTTGTTAACCTTTCCCACATGCAGCTAATTGTTTTTGTTTTTTTGTTTTTCTAGTGAGGCAATGGGGGCTAAGTGACTTGCCCAGGGTCACACAACTAGTAAGTGTTAAGTGTCTGAAGCCGGATTTGAACTCAGGTCCTCCTGACTCCAGGGCCGGTGCTCTATCCACCGCACCGCCTAGCTGCCCCAAATTGAATTATTATGTATGCCTTCTTTTTATACCTTTCACAAACATAGCATGAAAGAATGCCAAAAGCATGGTTGAAACCTAAATGTAATGTGCCTACAATATTGCCCTGACCTAGTAACCCAGGACACTGGGGGTCAGAGGGCTCCCATAACTCAGTAATGATGTACTCCCTTTTACTACTCACTAGGTACTATTTCTAACATGGTGGAAACACACACAAGACACTACTCTTGAAAAACATTGCATCTCCCAGCTCTAGGCATTTTAACTGGCTGATGCTCATGTTTTCTTCACCTCTACCTCCTGGATAGTTTTCCTTCAAATCCTAGCTAAAATACCACCTCATATGGGAAACACTTCCTGATACCCCTTCATTTAAACTCTTTCCCTCTGAAGATTATTTCCAACTTAACTATTGTATAGGTTGTTTTTCATTTTGCTTTATTGGCTTGTTGTTTCCCCCATTAGAATGTGAGCTTCTAAACTAGAGACTATCTTTTATCTTTCCTTGTATTCCCAGTGCTTAACACAGTGTCTGTCCTATAGTAAGTGCTTAATAAATGTTTATTATCTCACTTTCTATCACCTTTTCTCATAGATTCCTAGAAGAAATCCATCTATATACTGGCCTACACTGTCTCTTCTCTTTCTCACCTTTTAACCTTTTGTTATCAGGGATTATTTCTCAGTCAAATGAACCTGTTCTCATAGAAGTTACCAACCACTGATTCCAGGAACCTGGTTTCAAATTATGCTTCTGATACGTATTGCCTGTGTGACCTTGGGGCAAATTGGTTCACTTCCCTGAGCCAATTTCCTCAACTAAAATGTTCAGGTTGGATTAAATGACTTCTGAAGTCCCTTACAATTTTGTATCTATGATCCTCTGATTTTAATTCTAAATCTTTTGGACTTCCCTCAGTCTTTATTCTTATTTTTGGGACACCTATGAACATCCCTTCCTCCAGGCTACTCAGACCCTTAGCTTTCCAGAGACTGCTCTCTTCTGGTTTTCTTCTATCTTTTTGAACATTCCTTTTAAGTTTCATTTGTTGAATTAACATCCATATCTTACCCACAACTGTGAGTGTGCCTCAAGGCTATTCCTTACACCCTCTCCCCTCTTCTCCTTTCAAATTCTCTCTAATTATTTCCTTGAAGATAACTCCTGGGGCAGCTAGGTGGCACAGTGGATAAAGCACTGGCCCTGGATTCAGGAGGACCTGAGTTCAAATCTGGTCTCAGACACTTAACACTTACTAGCTATGTGACCCTGGGCAAGTCACTTAACCCCAATTACCGCACCAAAAAAAAAAAAAAAAAAGATAACTCCCAATTCTATATTCCCATATCTAATCCCACTTCTGATATCCAATCCCAAATCCTTAACTTCCTGTTGGACATCTCCAACTGGATGGTCCTTAGGCTTCTCAAATTTAGTATGTCTAGCATGGGATTTATTATATCTCACCTCTACCTCAGTCCTCTAAATTTCATTATTTCTGTTGAGGGTTCTACCATCCTTCCAGTCACCCAGGTTTGTAGCATCAGAGGCATCCCCAACCCTTCATTTTACTTCACTGTCCCCATATTTAATCAGTTGTCAAGTGCTATTGATTCTAACCACCACAATGCCTTTCCCATCTATCCCTTTCAGTCACCCACTCAGACTTATGCCCTTACTACCTGTCACCTGAACTATATCAACCACTTGCTAATTAGATCCTCACTTCAAGTCTCTTCTCTATCCAATACACCCTTGATATAGCTGTCAAAATAATGTTAGAATCAAAGAATAGTGGGTTTAGAGTTGGCAGAGACTTTAAAGGTGATCTTGTCCAAATTTTTTTATTTTACAAATGAGGAGATGGGGCCCATAAGACTGAGTGAGTGACTTGCCAAGGTCAGATGTGTTTTAAGTGGTAGAATGAGGACCTGAACCTATATCTTATGAATGAAAAAAAAATCATATGCACTTCCCATTGTGTCACATCACCTTCTTCTTCTTCTTCTTCTTTTCTTCTTCTTCTTTTTTTTTTAGTGAGGCAATTGGGATTAAGCGACTTGCCCAGGGTCACACAGCTAGTAAGTGTTAAGTATCTGAGGCCGGATTTGAACTCAGGTACTCCTGAATCCAGGGCCGGTGCTCTATCCACTGTGCCATCTAGCTGAAGGACCAGTCTAACCATCAGTCCTCTGTACAAGAAGGTTTAATGGTCAATTGACTCTAGGATAAAATAAAACCCCAAGCTTAGCATTTAAGGCCTTTACAATTTTACTCCAATCTACATTTTCTAGGTTTATTTCACATTACTACCTTTCATGTTCTATATGTTCTGAACTACTTGGCCTTCCTGCTATATTACCTGAACTTGATATTATTTTTGCCTATGTCTATGACTTTACTGTCATAGCTGTTTCTCTTATGTGTAATATGCTTCCCCCTCACTCATCCCTCTTCAAAGACAGTTGTTGGTCCAGTGGTTAGAACCCTGATCCTAGACTTGAAAAGAACCGAGTTCAAATATGGCCTAATATGCTTTCTAACTCTGTAAGCCTGGGCAGGTCTCAACTTCACTTTCTTCAATGGTAAGATGGGGATACTTATAGAATCTACCTCCCAGGGTTTTTGTGAGGATCAAATGAGATAATATTTGTAAAGTCTTTTGCATGGTGCCTGGAGCACAGTAAGTACTATATAAATGTTACCTCTTAATATGTTTATAATCCTTAGATTCTTTCAAGACTCCATTCATGTGTCATCTCCTATGGAAAGTTTTTCCTGATTAGTGTTGTCTCCTTTTCAAATCATCTTGCATGTACATATCTGATTATATGTTGTATCCCTTAGCCTAATATAAATTCCTCAATGGTAATTTACTGTATTTTAAAAAATGTCTTTGCATCTGCATCACAGAACATATTATGTGGGATGTAGCAGGTGCTTAATAAATGCTTCTCAGATGTGGTGGGGTGGGTGGGTTGATCATTGTGTTATAATAGAAAACCCATTGGCTCTTCAACCAGAGGACCGATATCCAAATACTACCTCTGTCATTTGTTTCCTATGTGACCTCAGGCAAGCCTCCCTTTTACTATTTCTTGGCCAGCTTACTCAGCTATAAAATGAAGGTGTTGGATTACATCTGAGGTGTCAAACACAACCTCTGAGCTCCATTGCTCATTGAGCTTTACAATCTCCATTAGTGCAACCCAGACCATCAGTGAAACCCAAACCAAATTAAAGTGTAATTGGGGAATATTTAACAAAATAAATAAAAGTACAATGGAATATAGGGAATGTTAATATGTGGTTTTCTAAGTCAATAGGTGGCCTGCAGGGATCCTTCTGTTAAGTTTAGTGACTCTTTCTTTTTATTTGAGTTGAAACCCCTGGATTAGATGTTTTCTGGGATGGGGTGGAGGCTCTGTCTTCTCCTCCTCTCTCAGTGAGGACAACTTTTCTGCCTCTTTCCCCAGATACACAAGTTCATATCTATGGTTTTGCCCTCAGAAGGAAGTAGAAGCTAAACAAAAGTTAAATAGGTTATATATTATCATCAATTCATCTGTAGATATGAAGGTAGATTGAAAAAATACATAGATTGAAAAGAAATACATTTATTAAGCATTTACTATATGCAAGGTATTGTCTAAATATTGGGAATATATTTACAAGACCAAAAAAACCCCAAACAATTCCTACCTTCGAGGAGTTTACCTTCTGAGGAGGGAAAATAACACATTAGAAAGAGCTGGAAAAAAGGATGAAGAAGGCACCTGCTCGGGGGCAAGGCTGCTGGTAAGGAAATGGAAAAGACCATAGAGTCAGGATTAGAGACAGGAGGGAAGTGAGCAGAGATGTTTGAGCATTTTACAAAATGGTGGTTCTGGACAGAGATTCCCTAATCACTGGGGAGGGCCACAGCGATGGGGGGCATCTCCAGCATGAGAAGGTTTTTGGCGAGGAAGTGGAAAAGTCAGGATAATCAATAGTGAAGAGGGGAGTGAAGTTGGTGTTGAATGGTAAATGACCTATCCTGTGGTTGTTGTTCCCCTTCTTTGGTTCTATTCTATGTTTTTAAACCAACAATAACAAACCTTTCTGTTGTCCTTACTATTCATCACCAGTCTCAACTTATTTGGGTCTTTTGTGATTCTGGCATAATTCTTACAGGACTATTATTCTTTCTTGTATTCATTCTCATATTTGGCCTTGCTTCTATTTTCATATCTTTTTAAAATCTGAATTTGCTGGTGACTTCTCATTAGTTAGCTCCTATTTTTCTTCCTCATTGGAATAAATTATTATTGTGTCTTCAGAATCTCATTCTTATGAGACATCTGGGGTTTTCTGTTTCCCTTTAAAATATACCTATTCTCTGTAGTAAACCTTTTGACATATGCATTTTCTAGATCTAGAGTACACATCAATCTATGCCCAGCTAGCCCTTCCTTCTCTATTATGAGGTACATGTTAGAGTGGTTATATGTTCCCCCAGATCCTGTCATTTTGACTTCAGGAATCAATTTTTCCTCATTGTTCAGAATGAAGTTGAAGATAACAGTTTTCCTTTGTTGTTTCTTTCCATATATTGAAGAATAAAATTCTCATTAAGACAAATCTCATATTTATCAGCCAATCTGCTTTTGGTTAAAGAGTTTGCCAGTGCATATCCAGATATTTAAAAGTCCCCATCTCTACAATATCATGCTTTGGTGCTAGGGTTGTTATTTATTTCCCCAAATCTCCATCTAAGTCTTTCTACTATCTCAGTGTTTTATTGTAGATTACTACAACAAAACTATTCCTGTTTTCAATACTTTTTAATTTAACACAAAAGTCTTCCAGCACCTTTCTCTTCTCAGATTCTTGGGTTTACTTTTATGAGTAAATATTTTAAATCTTCAGTGGTATTCTATTACCTTTTTATTATATATACTCTTTATTATATCCTTTCAGAGCCAAATTCTGGTCATGAGTCCCATCTCACCATGTGTCAATGTTAACTCATGTATCAAATTCACCTCCTTCCATTAAGATATCTAGTTCAACCTGCTTATTTTGAAAGACTATTTTTTATTTGTATGACTGAGGCCATGGTTTTGATATGGTGCGGGGTTTTGTATTTATTGTTGGCTTATTTCTTGGATACTTTCTCTCTTAGATCATTAACCCTTTCTTCAGTCATTTTTCCTTCTGGGTTGCATATAAGAACTCTGAATGTAACAGGTTTATCATATCTATGTTCAAGTAAACAGACCCCTCTTCCTCAAATCTGTCTTCATGAAGTCAAGTCAACAAGCTCTTATTAAGCAGCTACTATGTGTCAGGCATTATTCTAAGCACCGGAGATACACCATCTAAAGGGTGAGACAACACAAAAATAACTACATACAAAGACATACACACATGTACACACATACACACAAATATACATACACATATGGGAATCAAAAAAAGCTTCATAGAAGGTGGGGTTTTCATTGAAAATCGAAAGAAACCAGGGAAACCAGGAGGTGAAAATGATTCCAAGTATGGGAATCAGTCATTAAAAAGATATGGAATTGAGAGATTTAGTGTCTTGTGTGATGGATAGCAGAGAGACTAGTGTCACTACATCATAGAGTATGTGGAGGTAACATATAGAATATCATCATAGAGCACACATTAAAAAGACCAGAAAGCTAGGAAGAGGTCAAGTTGTAATGGATTTTAAAAATCAAATAGAGACTTTTGGAGTTGATCCTGGAGGTAATGAGGGACCACTGCAGTATATTGAATTAGGGGAGCAGTAATATCGTAAGATGTGTTTTGGGAAGATCACTTTGATAGCTGAATGAAAGTTGGACTAAATAGAGGTAGAAAGACCAACCAGAAGGCTACTGAAATAATCCAGTCATCAGGTGATAAGGGCCTACACCAAGGTGTTGGCATTGTCAGAAGACAGAACGGGACACAAAATGAGAAATGCTAAAAAGGTGGAGTCAACAGGATTTGGAGACAGATTTGATGTGGGTGATGAGTGAGGAGTAGATGATGACACCCAGGTTTTGTGCTCAGGTAACATCAGTAGGGGGAACAAAGAAATTAACTGATCCAATTGCTAAATTCTATGGTCTTTTCTCAATCTTCATTCCTCAGTTTTCTGTCTTATTTTACACTCATGACCCCATTCTCCTTATGAATACACTTAAATTCCCTGAGTTTTTTTGACTGCTATATCTTTTTTTTTTTCTTCTTCCCTGTCTGACTGCTCCTTCTTAGTCTTCTTTCCTAGACCTTCAGCAAAATACCTGAGAGTGTATCCCCAGTTTCTATCCTGGGCTTTCTCCTCTCTATATGCTCTATTTCTTGGTGACTTTATTGGTTTCCATGGGTTCAATTATCATCTCTATGCATATGACTCTGAGTTCATTTTAGTTTGCTCCACTCTTTGAACTGGATGTCTCATAGGAATCTTAAACTAAACATCTTGAAAACAACTCATTATCTTTCAAACAAAAGCCACCTCTCTGCTGAATTTAACTATTTTTATTTAGGACATCAACATCCTTCCAGTCACTGAGATTTGAAACCGTAGAGTCATCCTCTTGTAAAACAAAAATTCAAATCCCTTGCATTTTAAGAGGCCTATGGTTTAAACTGTTATATATAAATCTCTACCCTATTCTCAGATACAATATTTTTAGTTAGATGGTTTGTTCTCAAATCTGCCTTTATCAATAGAATCCCCTGTCTTTAGTTGGCCATGGTGATGATAACACCTCCTAGACCTCCAAAATGTTCAGGTTTTGTCTTTTTTTTTTTTTTAACTCTCCCCAAGCCCCAGGACTATTTCATACTAAGTGAGCCTTTCTGTTTTCTTTCTGGTGGTTCTACATTATTTGGTCCCACATGAATTAACAAAAATTGATAATGCTTCACAGATTTGATAACCATTTCTCTTCCTTATATCCTGGGTACATATCCTGGAAAGACAGGAAACAACTTTGATAACAATAATGATAGTGAATAAAAACTAGCGCTCTAAAGTTTACAATGCACTTTAGAAATCTCTCATTTGATCCTCTGGGAGGTGGGTGCTATTGTTATCCCTATTTTAAAAGTGAAGAACAGAAGTTAAATCACTTGTTCAGGGTCTTGTGGCTAATAAATATCTGAGCCAGTATATGAACTTATATTTCTGATAGTTCCATCAAGCAGATAAATAGTTGTGTTCCTGCCCTTAAATAGGGAATAACCAATCAAAACTACTTTTCTTTTACTCTTCTGACCAATGTAGGATGACCTCCTATTTGATGTTATATGTGTATCTGTCTCAGCTTTTATTGAGCATAAGAAGCTGTTTCCTCTTGAGTAACTGAACTCCTCCTCTAAAAAAAAGCCAAAGTGATCTCATTTAACTTTAAATGTTCAATATTTTCTTCCCTTCCTTCTCTGTGTCACATTCTTCTACCCTTCAATTTCCTGACACAGGTAAGAGTTCTTTTCTGTCTCTATATCCCTTTTCTTCATTTTCCTTTTTGAAACATCTCTTTTATTCTTTAATTGAACGCTGCATTCTCCTTGATAATCTGGAAAGTAGAAATACATTTCTCTCACCTTTTAAACTTTTTTTCCTCTAGGTGTTCTTTGTACAAACAAAAGTGTTAAATAGTACTGGCAGTTATATAAAAATCACACCTTCTCTGCAGGTCACAGCAAAATGTTCTTGACCTCCATATTTGCTTAGAACAAGTTTTGCAGTCTTGTGTATTCTTTGTGGTAGCTCTCATGGTTAACTCTTCTGGATAACTACTGGAGAAAAAGATTCTATTTGAAGAATATGAGGCTAGACACATATAATCAAAAGATTCCACCTCATTTCACCTTGACACTGATTAACTAGTACTAACCTGTATTCTGGGTCTTCTGGTACCATTTGAACATCTAGGTTTAATTTATTTAGCAAACAGAAACAGAATTAATACGTATGTAGGACAAATAAATATGAAGAGAAAACCTACTTCATTTCACATTGCTATTCCAATCTAAATATTTCTATTAAGATCCCTGAAGACTAGGCTCCCAGGGTAAGTAAGAGGCCATGAGTTTGAATCTTGACTCCATTACTTACTTCTTGTGTGATCTTGGCTAAATCAAAATAATTCTAAGCCTCAATTTCTTTGTCTATAAACTAATAATAAATGTTATAATGTCTATAAAATAAGAAAAAATGACCATTAAGGTTGCTTCAAACTCTTTGATATAATAATGCCAAACATTCTCTTTGATTACAGCCAGATAGATCTAAATTCATTTTCTAGGTTGTAACAGAACACACACAAATTTACTCACACACATATATAGTCATATGTTTGTATTTATTCATGACTTTTAGGATTTTTAGTTTTAATTTTTTAGAAAACATGACAGGAGAACTAACTAGACCTGGAAGAATCAGGAGAAAACTTAATTCAGTAGCCTATTGTTTTATACGTCCACATCATTAAGTATTTGGAGAATTCCTTATTTTTCAATAAGTGCTGAGAAAACTGGAAAGCAATTTGGCAGAAATTAGATTTATACCAATATCTTATACCACATAATATAATAAGCTTAAAATGGATTTGTAATAAGAATATTAAAGGTCATACCATTAAAGATAATAGAAGAACCAGATAAGATATGTTTCATGGCTATGGCCAGGGGAATAACTTTTAACCAAATAAGGAAGAGAAAACATTATATAAGATAAAATATATGATTTTTGCTTCCATGAAGTTAAGAATTTTTCTAATAAAATCAATGCTACCAGAACAAAAAGAAGAGAGGTCCATTGGGAAAATAATTTTTGTTTCATAATTATCTGATAGGGATCTGATATTCAAGATATAGAGGCAATATTTATGCATGATTTTAATATACACACATGTATAACATGCATGACACACATGCATACATATATGTACATACATGGGTACATAATATATAGACATTGTAAGGAGAAATTCCCTAATGGATTAAAAAAGGTATATGAATAATGTTTTCAACAAAAGAATACAAAATAATAGCAATATGAAAAATTACTACAAATAGTTACCTATCACTGAAATACAACTCAAATCAACACTGAGCTTTTTATCACATGAAATAAATTGGCAAAGATGACAAATACTGAGAAGTGTCAATATGGAAGAAGTTGTGGAAAGATAAGCTCAATAATGCATTTAGTGGAACTATGAATTAGTCTAACCGTTCTAGAAAGTAAGTTAGAATAATGTTAAAGAAATGACTGAAATGTCCAATAATTTTAATCCAGAGAACCTAACACTAGTCATATATCAACAAAGAGGTCAGAGATTGAACAAAATTTTGATGGTAGCACTTTTTATATTAGCAAAGAGCCTGAAACAAATATGAACTGGAGAATGGCTAAACAAATTGTGGTGAATGAATTAAATGTAACATTACTATATTCTAATAAATGATCAGTATGAAAAATACAGAGAAGTAGGGTGGGCACACTTATATGAACTGATGCAAACTGAAATACACAGAACCAAGCAACACTATATAATGATTACAGCAATATAAATTAAAAAAAAAAACTTCCTACCAAAAACAATTGAAACTTCATGATATATAATTGAAATGTTCAAGCATGTTAGCATGTGCCTCTCTCTCTTCTTTATAGAAGCATGGAACTAAAGGTATATACCACTAATATGCTGCCAGTCTTAGATGATGTATTGGTTAGTTTTACTGAAAAGCTTTCCTCCCCTTTTTTCTTCTTTGTTATAAAGGTTATCTGGATGAGAGGGATATGAAAAATAACAAAGTATAAAGACTCTTTTGAGACAGCATCATATAATAGAAACAGCTTTGAATTAAGAGTCAGGAGGTTTGTATTAGACTCTCACCCCAGACTCTTACTATGTAACCCTGAGCAAGACACTTCACTACTGACGATGTCAGTTTCTTCTTCTATAAAGTAGGAGTAATAATATTTGCCTATATACCCCATAGGATAGTCTAAAGAAAACACCTTTTATATCATAAAATGCTACATAAATTTGAGCTATTATTATCAATATCCCTTCTGCCCACTCATGAAGATTAATTACACCTACCCATATTCCATTCCCAATTGTAAGGGGGACTAAAATTCTAGCTATGTATGATGTCTAAAATCTAATGAGTGGTCACCTTAAATTAGAAGCATTAGCAAGAGTGTAGACTTTTAAGTATTTATTAAAGTGTATCAGAAGTTGGTAAGGAGAGAGATAAAGGCAAACTTCCTCTAACTATCTAATAGATCCCAGCATCTGACCCGCCAAGTTGAAGTCAGGAACCCAAAAGACCCGTCCTCAGGGGCTTCACCCGAATCCCTTGTGTGAAACCGAAAACAGAGCTGTCCATACACACGGCTCCAAGCTAATTGGTTGGTAGTTCTGACTGACACGTCCCACAAGTGGTTCTATAGATGTAACTTCTGGACGCTATAGTCACATGGTTTCCAATTCACATGCTTTCTCCTCATGGTGGAGTTTTCCTGCAATACCTCTCCCAGCAGGAGGTGTCATTCCAATTCTCACCCAATGTTTTGATTCTTTACTACCTGGAAGAGTAGATTCAATGTTATCTGGAAGTGAAAATGTTTCACTGTATTATTTCACTTCCCTTTCTTGCATGAAGCTGTGAAATTCTTCAGTTCATTTATTCATTTAAAAATATTTATTGACCCACACAAAACTAACATTCCCAAATTAGGAGGAAAACAGGAAATTGTGAAAAAAGATTGAAGCAAATTTCTCTGACAAAGGAATCATTTCTCAAATACATAGGGAACTGACCCAAATATATAAAAATATGAGCTATTTCCCCAATTGATAAATGGTAAAAGGAGATGACTAAGTGGTTTTTAGAAGAAGAAATCGAGGCCAATAGTTACATGAAAAAATGTTCTAAATCACTATTAATTAGAAAAATGTAAATTAAAGCAGTTCTCAGATACCACCTCAAACTTATTAGATTGACTAAGACTTATTAGATTGACAGAAAGGGTAAAAGGAAAATACTGGAGGAGTTGTTGATACTAATGTACTGTTTGTGGAGTTGTGAACTAGTCCAACCATTATGGAGGAAATTTGGAAGTGTCCAAAAAGTTATAAAACTGTGCATACCTTTTGACCTACTACTAAGGCTGTATGGCAAATAGAAAAGTCAAAGAAAAGTGAAAAGGACATATTTGTACAAAAATATTTATACCAGTTCTTTTTGTGGTAGCAAAGAATTAGAAATTGAGGGGATACCCATCCATTGGGGAATAACTGAAGATGTGGTATATGATCATGATAGAATACTATTATACTGTAAGAAATGACAATGTAGAAATATTTTGAATGACTGGGCCTAATTTGCACAGACTGATCTATGGATGACTAGAGGACTAATCTGGGGACTTTTGACTATTTGGCTATCTGACTGCTGTTAATTTAATGTGGGCCATTTATAAAGTTCCACCACACTGCTCCACTCCCAAATTGATAAGCAAAATATTAAAAAGCCTCTTAACTAAATAATCAAAGCAGAGTTTATTTATGAGATACTAATTAAAATTAAGAATACAGGGAAATGGGGGCGGCTAGGTGGCGCAGTGGATAAAGCACCGGCCCTGGATTCAGGAGTACCTGAGTTCAAATCTGGCCTCAGACACTTGACACTTAACTAGCTGTGTGACCCTGGGCAAGTCACTTAACCCCTATTGCCCCGCAAAAAAAAAAAAAAAAAAAGAATACAGCGAAATAAAATGTACAACCTGACTGCTTTCCTGTGGTCTCTTTCCACTGCCTCTTTTTCTCACCTGCTGTGCTTTGAACTTTTTTAATACAATAAGGACCTTTGCCACCTCTCGCCTCAAGGTATTCAGGTCCTTTATTCTAACTCCAAGCCCCTTTCACTTTGTAAATCCCATTGCTTCTAACTTTCCTCTCTTTAGCTGAACCCCTGTGTTTCACTCTCACTGACCTTCTGTCTGTCTGCTCCATCAGGCTGCCCTTTGGCCTCTCTTTTCCCTGCTCCTAGTCCTTCTCATCTTCTCCTGTGTCCTTGTAGCCCTGTCTCTAGTCCGATCCCCTTGCTCCAACCTTTCTACTCTTGTCAGCCACCACTTGACCTCTTCTCCGCCTCGTCTCATCCCCCTCTCCTCTGACCGAACCCCCTGCTGTGAACTCCCAGGTCTATATATACCTTTCTTATCTCCACTCAAATCTTGGAGCTTTTTGCGCACCCACAGACCAAGCTAATCCACCAGCCAGAGCTGCAGCTGGTGGAGGGGGTGTGCTCCAGCTTCACTTGCCTCAGCACAGTCTATGCCAGAGCCCAGCATCTCTCAGATACCTCCGCTCAGGTCGGAGGGAGCTGGGGGCTTTCTCCCCCCAGCTCCGTCTGACCGGGCGTCTTGTACAGCCTACCTGGCTTTTTGACTCAGCTGAAGCTGAGGGGGAGGGGCACCAGCTCCTCCCACACAGAAGAGACCCTGAGGGCCTAATGTTTTCTAATCTCAGCCTAAAGGTATGGTCCCCAAATCAAAATAAATTTCCACAACAAGCAGAATAATTTCAGATAAACTTCGAAAGACATATATGAACTCATGCAAAGTGAAGTGAGTAGAACCAGGAGAACCTTATTTATAGTAACAGCAATATAGTAAGGATGATCAATTGTGAAAGATTTAGGTATCCTGATCAAGAAAATGATCCAAGATAGTTCTGAAGGACTTATGATAAAAAATGCTATCCACATCTAGAGAGAGGACTGATGAACTCTGAGTGCAGATTGAAGCTGACTATTAATTTTTTTTTGTATTTTGTGTGTATTTTATTTTACAACATTGTTAATATAAGGGAAAAGAAAAAAATATTTTTTGAGAATCTGCTATATTTAAAATATACTGTTAAATACCATGGGAGACAAAATAATAAGACATGCTTATACCCTCAATAATTCACATTCTAATATATAATTCCTAATACTTGTTGTCTTGGTCTCTGGGTGCATGGAAGAGGTTGTAGAGTTTTCCTAGGGTGGGATTAAAAGGCAAGGGTTCTGGTGAGGATGGTAGTTTGACAATTTGCTAGAGGATCTAGTTTCTTCACATGTTTTCCATGAATAATCTAAAACGGACACCAAATCAAACAAACATCAAGAGAAATTGTCTGAGAGTGTAAAAAAGACAAAACTGGGACACCGTGATGTTTAAAATCTAATGCGTGATCACCTTATCTTCCCCCTCCCTCCCCACCCCAGTGTGTGTGTGTGTGGGTAGAACTAGCTAAGTTTACTGATAAATTTTGCAACAATTTAGGCTTTTAAGCATTTATTAAAGTATATTAGGGGTTAGCAAAGAGATATAAAGCTACCTTCATCTGGCTATCCACTTTTCCAACACGAGAACACTTGAAGTTCTCCCACCTCAAGCTGGTCTTCTAATGAAAAAGAGCAATCCTCAGCAGCTTCTCCCAGAAGTCCCCTGTGGAACAGGAAGCAGGGCAGTCCCCACACACAGTTCCAAGCTAATTGGCTGGTAGCATTGATTGACATGACTTACAGGCAGTTTTATGAATAGTGACTACTTCCAGAAGCCAAGCCAAGCCACATGTTTGCTAGGGGGCAGGGCCCTGGTTCTCATTGCAGGGGGTGGCACCTTGGTTCTCACCACACTAATCCACAGTTGGTGGAGTTGTCACCTGATCTAATCATTTTGGAGAGCAATTTGAACCCATGCCCAAAGGGCTATTACTCTTTGATCCACCAATACCAATGCTAAATTTATATCCCAAAGACACCCCAAAAAGAGAAAAAAAGACCCATTTGTGCAAAAAATTATTTATAGTAGCTCTTTGTGTGTGTGTGTGTGTGTGTGTGTGTGTGTTGGCTAAGAATTGGAAATCAAAGGAATATTCATCAATTTGGGAGTGGCTTAACAAGCAGGGGTATATGATTTTTTATTTTTTGCAGGGCAATGAGTGTTAAGTAACTTGCCTAGATTCACACAGCTTGTAAGTGTCAAGTGTCTGAGGTCGGATTTGAACTCAGATCCTCCTGACTCCAGGACTGGTGCTTTATCCATTGTGACACCTTGCTGCCTGCTGGGGGTATATGATTTTAATAGATTATTATTGTGCTATAAGAAATGACAAACAGGATAATTTCAGAAAGGCCTGGAAAGACTTATATGAACTGATAGATAATGAAGTGAGCAGAACCAGGAGAACATTGTGCACAGTGACAGAATATTGTTTGATGAAGAACTGTGAATAACCTAATCATTCGCAGTAATATAATGATCTAAACAATCCAATAGGCATAATGATGAAGCATCCTATCTACCTCCAAAGAAAGAACTGCTATTGATTGAACACAGACTGAAGAATGCTATTTTCCACCTTATTTCTTCCATTTTTATTCATTTTTCTTGTATAAAATGGCTAATATGGTCATGTTTTACATAATTGCACATGTATAATCTACATCTGATTCCTTACTGCCTCAGGGAGAGAGGAGGGGAGGGAGAGAAAGATGGATAGAATTTGGAAATCTAAACTTTAAATAAAAATGTTTATTATAAAAAAAGACTTCAAGAAGTTAGATCACTAGAAGAAGAATCCTATAAGAAAATATCCAGTACAAGTTCAGGTCAGCACTTCAGTAGAAGTGCCTTGAAAAAGGAGGCCATAGGTGGAGGGAACTGGAGGATTTCAGCTGTATCCCTATAAGGGATAGCAGAATATAGGTTTCTAAGTCGGGGAACTGAAATATGCCAGTACTCTGAGCATAGACAAATTGAGTTAGATGTAAATCAATGGTAGTAACCCATGGTTGGACTGTGGCAGGGGTTATCATTAAACCGAAAATGATCACAAACACTATGAATAAAAGTTAATCAAGACTTCCCAAGAAGAGAATAACTCTTCCCAGTTTCCAAAGAAGAGAGCAACTCCACAATAAAGAAAAAGCAGAGTCTCAGGTGAAAAAAATGTATTTTTACAAGGACTACAAAAAGTACTTAGAAGAAATTAATCAAGAAGTAAAAATTAAATTATAAATGAAATAAAAGCTCTAGAAGCAATAATTGAGAGGATTAATGACTTAGAATAGAAGGGGAAAACCTTATACAAGTAATGGATCTTTGAATGGAAGAATGGAGTGAGCATAACTTAATGAATCTTAATGAATCCTTTATATGTATTTTTTTTTAAATGAGGCAATTGGGGTTAAATGACTTTCCCAGGGTCACACAGCTAGTAAGTGTTAAGTGTCTGAGGCCAGATTTGAACTCAGGTACTCCTGACTCCAGGGCCAGTGCTCTATCCACTGCACCACCTAGCTGCCCCTATATGTATTTTTTAAAACAAATTGAAAAATAAACAGAAGGAAAAATATCTACTATCAAAAAGAAATACCCTAGAAAGCAGGTGAAGGAGAGATAATTTAATATTAGACTCATTGAAAACCATGCCTGAAAAAAAAACCCTGAATATTATAATTCAAGAAATCATAAATGAAAACTTTCTAGATTTAACAGAACAAAAGGGCAAAGTAAAAAAAAAAATATAAAAATCTGTCAAAAATAAATTCCACAATGGAAACTCGCAGAATCATTATAGCTAAAATTCAGAGCTTAGAGGTCAAAGAAAAAAAATGATGCATATACCCAGAAAGAAATCATTCAAGTGCCAGGGAACCACAATCAGGTTTATACTTAGTAGTAACAAACATTAAAGAGATAAAATGTTAAAATGAAATGCCAAAAAGTAAAGATAAAATCTTACAACCAAGAATAACTTACCCTGTAAGACTGAATATAATATTAAAGGTGGAAAAATGGTTTTTAATATAATATAGGATTTTTGGTCATTCCAGTTGAAAGAACAAGAATTAGAGACTTTTTCAAACACGAGTCAAAAGAAAACAAGAAAGATAAACACATATGAGCAACTAGAAAGATGCTAAACAATCACAAATTAAATTTCAATGGAGGGAGAAGAGACATCTATCCCCAAAAATCTTCATGCTTTTAGGTGTATAAGGGAATTAAGACTAACTGAAGGACTGGGGGTGTTTTTTCCCATTTTAATAATTTTAAGAGAAGAAAGAAAAGTTAAAAGGAACTATCTAGGGAAGAAACAGGGAAGAAACTTAGATCTTCCTGTATGATAATTGGTTATATGCGAAGAATATATGAGCATTGAGGAAGGGATAGGAGTGGAGACCATCACATTCATTTCATTCTTATCTGAGCCAGTCCAAAGAGGGTTGAACATACATACATACATATGTATACATATACATACAAACACACACACACACACACACATATATATATATATATATGATGAGTTTGATATATTAATATATTAAAAAAAAGAGGGAACATCTAGGGACCTAGAAAGATCAGAGAAGCATTTAGGAGGAAAAGAAAGTAAAGGCAGGGAGAAAATAGTCTCTCAAGCAAAACAGAATTCAACATTTGAAGGTGGATTGTAAATGGCAGCATTAAAAGGAAAGAAAGAAAGTTTAAGGACCAGATTGGCATTGAGGATAGAGGAAGAGAGGAGGACTGGTATTAAGCAAGCAGATCACTTTGATTACAGGTCACTTATGCTGGTCACAAATCTTTCACCACTTTCTTTCTTTGTAAAGAGCTCTGAAGGGCAAAGACAGGGAAACAAAGAAAAGGATATAATGGAGGGAAATATTCAATTACAAACAAAATAGTGAACATAAGTGGGATGAAATTATCCATTCCATAGAATAATAGAAAATACACATGAAACAAAGACTCACATAGATTTTAAATACAGGATGACACAATTTAATATGCTTTATGCAATCTAGAAAAAGCAGGTGTAACAATGATCATCTTAGATAAGGCAAGAGTAACTTAAAAGATAAAGAAATTACACTACACTTAAATACCACATTTATTATGAAATTGTACATATGTGTGTGTGTGTATAAACATACATGCACTGAATTATATAGCATCTGAGTCCTTAAAAGAAAAAACTTAATTGGATTACACTGAGAAATAAAAAGCAAAGATATAATTGTTGGGGACCTTCATGTGCCCCCTTTTATACCTAGACAGATGTAGTAAAATGCTAAACAAGATTAAGTAAAAGGCCAAAATAAAAGTTTAGAAAAATCAGACATGCTACATCTTAAAGAATTGCTGGAACAAAGAATTAAGTTATATAAAAATTTTCATTAAAGAAACTCAAAGTATGCATACCCTTTGAACAAGAAACATCACCATGAAGCTTATAAACCAAGGTGGGAATTGATAAGAACATCACCATATACAACAAAATATTTGTAGCAGTACTTCTTTGATGGCAAAGAATTGGAAACAATGTAGATGCTTATTGAATGGGGAATGGCCAAACAAATTTTGAGACAGACATGTAGTAATCCATATATGAAACTGTGAGTCTCCATTTCATAGTCTGTTTTTAAAAATTTTATAATAATATATCATATAATACATATATATATATATATAGTAAAATATTAACTTAACTATAACTAATTTGGAGAAATTTATAACTGGACTTATATGAAAAATTATAACGTTAGAAAAATTATAATTGGGCCATAAATCCTGCTGCAGTCGCCATTCAAACATGGAAATATTTTAACTAGTTTGGGGATAATTTGACTGTGGGACTAACGAAGGGACTTTTGACTGGCTGGCTATCTGACTGCTATTAATTTCCTATGGGCAGTTTATAAAATTTTGCCCACTGCTCTGCTCCCAAATTGATAAGCAAAAGATTAAGCCTCTTAATTAAATAATCAAAGCAGAATTTATTTATAAAAATCAATGTAAACAATAAGAGTTAAGAAATGCAAGTTATACAACCTGTCTGCTTGTAATAAGGGCTGTTGAAGCCTCTTGTCTTAGGGTATGCTCCAGCTTTCTCCAACTTTCACTCCTTCACTCCAACTCTGCTTTCACTGCTCTGCTCCTTTCTTCTAACTCCAAGCCCCTTTCACTTTGTTGACCCCCCCTGAAAAGCCCTTTAGTGTCCTCACCTCTGTTGCCAACCCCCTGGTGTCTCTAGTGTCTCTGTATCATAGCCCTTCCTTGCTTTCTCCAACCTTCTGTACCCTCTCCTGTATCCCCCTTTTCTCTTGTCAGCCCCATTTTTATTAACCTGCTCTCCCAGGTAAAACCCGGGGCCAGTTGCCCCCAGGGCCAGCCAGGCATATACTCCCTGGACTGAGCTGGGGGCTGGGTGAAGCAAACCAAGCATTTCTGAGTGTTTTTGTGCGCCTTTCTGCTGCTCGAATGGGGCCATGCCATACCACACCCAAAGGCTAGGGGTTTTCATC
Source organism: Dromiciops gliroides (assembly GCF_019393635.1). Taxonomy (NCBI): domain Eukaryota; kingdom Metazoa; phylum Chordata; class Mammalia; order Microbiotheria; family Microbiotheriidae; genus Dromiciops; species Dromiciops gliroides. Next base: position 502,145,827 of record NC_057863.1, on the reverse strand, counting down.
CACACAGTTTATCCCGGCTCACCACCCACAGCTGAAGCTGTGCTTACACAGAAAAAAACCCCTGAGGGCCTAAGGCTTTTTAATCTCGGCCCAAAGGCAGGATCCCCAAATCAAAATAAATTTCCACAATATAATATATTATTTTCAAATATTTCCTATTTTCCCCTGAATTTCATTCTCTTGTGTGCATTCAAAAATATTAGTGTATGAGAAAATAATTATTAAATATGAATTTCTTGGGGGGGGGGAAACCAGAGTTCAGTCTCAGTCTTTTCTCTCTCTCCTCCCCACCCCCCACTCCAGAAAGTTCAGCTCTTATTTGGGACAAATCCAAGGCAACAAGAGATACGGAAACTGATGCTTTTCTCTAGCTCAATGAACTGATGGGATCAGAAAATGGACTTTTAAGGAACTTGAGTGAGGGTCCTGCCTGATGTGTTCTCTAGAGTTCACTTTAATTTAGACTACCCTCAAGTCATGTCAATCAATGGAATTGAATGATGCTAACCAATTGGCTTTGATCAACATATAATGATCTGCCTCTGTCAAAGGAAGATAAAACCCTTGGCTATGCCAGAACCTCCCTGTCTTAGTGGTGCTCTTCCTCTTAGGACAATGTAAGTTTTATAGATATTCTGAACTCCCTGAGACCAAGTGCTGTCTCTCTGAGAGACAGCATGGGATTGGGGCTTTTCTCTTGCTTGTGCTAACTGCCACAAGGTCAATACTTTACTGATATATTAATAAAACAATTTTCTCTTATAACATGACTAATGCAGACATATGTTTAATGTTATTATGTATATGTGTATATATATATATATATATATATATATATATATATATATATATATATATATATATACCTATATCAGATTACCTGCTGTCTAGGGAAGGGGGAGGGAGGGGAGGGAGGGAGAAAAATCTGAAATTGGAAAGCTTGTATAAACAAAAGATGAGACCTATCTTTGCATGTAATGGAAAAAATAAATAAAACACAAAAAAACAAAAACAAAAAACAAACAAAAAAACCCCACCAAAAACCAATATGTACTTAACTGCCTAAACTGGTGCAATAGCAATCAATAACAATTAATGCATAAAATACATTTTAGCCTAATTTGAAAAAACCATGTGACCCCCTTTTTCCATGGCTATTATTAATCTCCCTCTCAACTCCTTCCCCCATTAAAAATGTAAAAGGAAAACAGAAAAATATGCTATTGTAACAAATAGCTACAAAAAATGAATCAACACAGTGGCCTTTTGCTTCATCATAGCTACACACTGATGACATGGAGACATGTTGGTTATTGCATTGATGAGAATTTTAAAGTTGTTTTCATTTAAAACATTGCTGTTATAGACACATATGTTCTTTTACATTCATATTTAACAATTTTAAGCCATTTCATAATACAGGCAATCTAAAACACACAGAGTTTAATTCCTTCCTTATTTTTTTCTATATAATCAGTAAATTTATTTCATTTTTAGCTTTTTTTCCTTTTTAAAATAATATTTTATTTTATTTTTTCTAATTACATGTAAAGATAATTTTGAACATTCATTTTTGTAAAATTTTGAGTTTCACATTTTTCTTCCTCTTCTAATTTGTCACCATTTATGTCTAAATTATGTACCCATTGTGACCTTAGTTTTGTATACTCTGTAAGATGTTGGTCTATGCCTAATTTCTGCCATACTATTTTTCAGTTTTCCTAGTATTTTCTTTTTGTCAAAGAGTGAGTTCTTATCCCAGAAGCTGGAGTCTTTGGGTTTATCAAGCAATAGATTGCTAATGCAATTTACTACTGTGTCTTGTGTGCCTAACCTATTTTTTTTTTTTTTTTTTGCTGGGCAATTGGGGCTAAGTGACCTGCCCAGGGTCACACAGCCAGTAAATGTTAAATGTCTGAGGTCGGATCTGAACTCAGGTACTCCTGAGTCCAGGGCCGGTGCTCTATCCACTGCGCCATCTAGCTGCCCCCTAACCTATTTTTTAATCCACTCTGCTATCTTCTTCTGTTTTATGGGAGAGTTTATCCCATTTGCATTCATATTCACAGTTATGATTACAGTGTATTTCCCTCCATCCTATTTTTCCCATTGTTCACATTTTTTTCTCTCTTTCACCCTGTCCCTCCTCACCAGTGTTTTGCTTCTGACCACAACCCCCCTCAATTTGCCCTCCCTCCTATAAGCCCCACCTCTTTTCTTTCCCCTTTTCCCTTCTACTTCTGTCCTCCCTTCTATCAGCACCCCACCCTTTTATTCTCCCTTTCCTGTCTTACTTCCCGATAAGATAAGATAAATCTCTATACCCAACTAAGTGTGTACATTATTCCCTCTTTGAACCAAATATGAAGAGAGAAAGGTTGAAATAATGCTCCCCCTCTCTTCTTTCCCTCTATTGTAATAATAGGTCTTTTGTGTCTTTTTGTGTGATATAATTTACCCCATTCTTCCTCTCCTTTCCTCTTCTCCTAGTACAATCCTTTTTGTCACCCCTTTAAGTTTTTTTATATCATCATATCAAAATTAACTTATACACAAACCTTCAGTCTATTTATTTATGATATATAATTAAATTTTGTACATATATCAAACATAGATATAATATACATATACACAAATATATGATGTATATAATGTATATTGTCTATGTTATTGCATTTAAATATACCTGGATATATTCTAGTACATATAATGTAGTATTTTAAATCCTTCTTCCTTTTTTATATACATAGGCAGGTTTTTTAATACAGGTAAATAACTATTTTATAAATAGCATATACATATCAATTTATACAAATAATATATGACAAATAAGTTTAAATACAATTACTATATAAGTAATACCTAAATAACTCATATATGCACAACACATATATATGTATATGTATATATACATATATACATCCTATATTATTCCCAGCACACCCCTCCCCCACCTTTTTCAGGTTAAACACTTTTAATTTATTTTTTTCTGTTCCAATCTCTATCTTTCCTCCCAAGGTGGCAAACAATCTGATAAGGGTTTTATATATATATATATATATATATATATATATATATATATATATATATATATATATATATACACACACATACTACATATACATATATATGATCATGTAAAACATCACCATATTTGTCACTTAATGAAAGAATGTGAAAAATAGCAAGCTTTGGTCTGTTCCATCAATATCAGTTCTTTCTTTGGAGGTGGATAGTATGTTTCATCAATATCCTTTTGGGATTGTCTTGTATTCTTGTATTATTGAAAAAAGTCAAGTCATTCATAGTTCTTCATTGAACAATATCGCTGTCTCTGTGTACAGTGTTCTCTTGGTTCTGCTTACTTCCCAATAAGTCATCCTGTTTGTCATTTCTTACTGCACCATAATATTCCATTACCATCATATACCACAGTTTGTTTAGCCACTCACCAATTGATGGGATTTCCTTTGATTTCCAATTTTTTTTTTTTTTGTGAGGCAATTGGGGTTAAGTGACTTGCCTGGGGGTCACACAGCTAGTAAGTGTTAAGTGTCTAAGTCCGGATTTGAACTCAGGTCCTCCTGACTCCAGGGCTTGTGTTCTATCCACTGTGCCACCTAGCTGCCCCTGATTTCCAATTTTTATCCACCAGGAAAAGAGCTGCTTTAAATATTTTTGTACAAATAGGTCTTTTTCTCTTTTTGGAGATGTCCTTAGCATATAAACCAAGTAGTAGTATTGCTGAATCAAAGAGTATGCACAATTTTGTGGTAATAAGGTAATATTTAAGCTATGATAATATTTCTAAGTCTTAAACTGTCATATAAGAATGATTAGAAAAAATATATGTAGACAGAGGATGTGATCATAAGGTGACATTGATGATATGACACCACAGAAAACAAAATAAAGGGGTAATAAAGAAATTGCATGGAAGAAGTAGGAGGGGAGAAACTGAATGGGGTGAACACACACACCCCCACAAAGAGGCATAACAAATCTATCGTAATGGAAGGGAAGTTGGGGGATATGGGCAAAGATTAAGCCTTACTCTCATCAAAGTTGGCTCGAAGAGGAAATAACAAACATACTCAGTCTGATATAGAAATCTCTCTTACCCTATTAGGAAATCCAAAAAGGAAGGGTGATAATAGAAGGGGGAGGGGGGACAGATACAAGGGAGGGGATGTTGGCAAAGGCTGTGATCATAAGTAAAAGAATTGTGGGAAGGGAGAGGGTGGGGGGCCAGAGTGGGAAGGATAAACAGGTGAAAATAGTATATAGAGAAATAAACTTTTAAAATAAATATTAATGTGAATGGGATGAACTCACCCATTAAACAGAAACAGCAGAATGGATTAAAAAACATAATCCTATAATATGTTGTTTACAATAAACACATTTAAAGCAGAGTGATATACACAAGGTAAATGTAAAGGGCTAGAACAAAAACTGTTATCCTTCAGCTGAAGCAAAGAAGCCAGGGATAGCAATAATGATTTGAGAAGAAGCAAAAACAAAAATATATCTAGTTAAAAGAGATAAAGAAGGAAAATATATCTTGCTGAAAGGTACCACAGAAAATGAAGTCATATAAATACTTAACATGTATGTACCAAATGGTATAGCATCTAAACTTTTGAAGAAGTTGAATGAGTTACAGGAGGAAATATATAATAAAACTATCCTAGTGGGGTCCTTAGCATTCCAGTCTCAGAACTGCATAAATCTAGCTGAAAATAAATAAGAAAGAAGTTAAGGAAAAGAATAAAGTTCTTGAAAAATTATATATGATAGATCTCTGGAGAAAATTGAAAGGGAATAGAAAAGAATATACTTTCTTGTTAGCAGTACATGGATGGGATGGGATGACCATGTATTATGGCATAAAAATCTAACAACCATATGCAGAAAATCAGAAATAATAAACACATCCTTTTCAGATCATAATGCAATAAAATCTGCATTCAATAATGCACATTTGAAAATGATATTAAAAATGGGAGTTAAATAATCTGATCAGAAAAATAAACAAGTGAGTCAAAGAAGAGATCAAAGAAACAATTGATGATTTCATTAAAGATAATGATGAGATAACATCAAAATTTATGGGCTGCAGCAAAATAAGTTCTATGGGGAAAATATATATCCCTAACCACCTACATACATAGAATAGAGAAAAAGCAGAACAGTGATTGGGGCATACAACTAAACCATTGGATTAATAAATAAAATTAGAAGCTGATGTTATGGAAAAAAACCCAATAAAATCAATAAGCCATTGATAAATTTGATCCAAAAAAGAATAGAAAAAAACCAAATTACTAGTATCAAAAATGAAAGGGGTGAAATCACCACTAATGAATAGGAAATGAAGACAATTATTAGGAATTATTTTGCCCAATTATATGCCAATAAATTTGACCTATTTATACTCTTATCTTCCCTTAGAGAGAGTTCTCAAGAGTTATAAGTATTATCTACTCATGTAGAATAAACGTTTTAACATTACTGAAAAATGTTTTTCCCCCTATTTTAGCCTTTAACACTTCTTTTGAATTTTCTATATGAAGATTGGATTTTCTGTCCAGTTCTTCTCTTTTCATCATGAAAGTTTTTAATTTTCTATTTCATTGAATGTCCATTTTTCCCCCTTAACAATTATGTTCAATTTTTCTGGGTAGTTGCAATCCAAGCTCTTTTGCCCTCTGGAATTTCATATCCCAAGCCCTCCAACCATTTAATGTTGAAGTTTCTAGGCTCTGTGTAATCCTGACTGTGACTCCTTGATATTTTAATTTTTTCTTTCTGGCTGCTTGTAGTATTTTATCTTTCACATGATAGATAATTTTGGAATTTGGCTACGGTATTCTTTGGAATTTTCATTCTGGGGGCTCTTTCAGGAGATGATTGTTGGATTCTTTCAATGACTCTTTTACTATCTGATTCTTTTATTTTGCAATGTTTTTTAATTAATAAAGTATTTTTTTCTCGTTACATGTAAAGATAGTTCTCAACTTTTGTTTATACAGGCTTTCCAATTTCAGATTTTTCTCCCTCCCTCCCCTCCCTCCCCCTCCCCTAGGCAGCAGGTAATCTGATATAGGTTATATATATATATATATATATATATATATATATATATATATATATATACACCCACACATATATATACATATATATACATAATTACATTAATCCTATTTCTGCATTAGTCAAGTTATAAGAAAAAAATCAGAGCAATGATAAAAAACCTCAAAATAGAAAAAAACAATAGCACCCAAAACAAAAGAAATAGTATGGTTCTATTAGCATCTATACTCCACAGTTCTTTTTTTTTTCCTTAGATTTGGAGCTCCTCTTCTATCACGAGTTCCCTGGAACTCTTCTGTACCATTACATTGGTGAGAAGAATATAGTCCATCACAGTAGATCAACACTCAATGTTGATGATACTGTGTACAATGTTCTTCTGGTTCTGCTCATCTCACTCATCATCAGCACATGCAAGACCCTCCAGGTTTCTCTGAACTCCTCCTGTTCATTGTTTCTTACAGCACAATAGTATTCCATTGTATTCATATACCACAACTTGTCCAGCCATTCCCCAATTGATGGACATCCCCTCAACTTCCAATTCCTTGCCACCACGTAAAGAGCAGCTATAAATATTTTTGTACATGTGGGTCCCTTTCCCCCTTCCATGATCTCTTTGGGAAAAAGACCCAAAAGTGGTATTGCTGGGTCAAAGGGTATAGACAGCTTTATCGCCCTTTGGGCATAATTCCAAATTGCTCTCCAGAATGGTTGGATTAGTTCACAGCTCCACCAACAATGCATTAGTGTTCCAATTTTCCCACAGCTTCTCCAACATTTATTATTTTCCTTTTTTGTCATTTTAGCCAATCTGATAGGTGTCAGGTGGTACCTCAGAGTTGTTTTAATTTGCATCACTCTAATCATTAGAGATTTAGAGCATTTTTTCATATGGGAATAGATAGCTTTGGTTTCTTCATCAGAAAACTGCCTGTTCATATCCTTTGACCATTTCTCAAATGGGGAATGACTTGGATTCTTATAAATTTGATTTAGTTCCTTATATATTTTAGAGATGAGGCCTTTATCAGAAGTACTGGCCACAAAAATTGTTTCCCAGCTTTCTGCTTCCCTTCTAATTTTGGATGCATTGCTTCTGTTTGTACAAAAATTTTTTTAATTTAATGTAATCAAAATCATCCATTTTACATTTTATAATATACTCTATCTCTTGTTTGGTCATAAACTGTTTTCCTTTCCAAAGATCTGATAGGTACACTATTCCTTTCTCTCCTAATTTACCTATGGTATCACCTCTTATGTCTAAATCATGTATCCATTTTGACCTTATTTTAGTATAAGGTGTAAGATGTTGGTCTATGCCTAATTTCTGCCATACTATCTTCCAGTTTTCCCAGCAGTTTTTGTCAAATACTGAGTTCCTATCCCAGAAGCTGGAGTCTTTGGGTTTATCAAACACTACATTACTAGTGTCATTTACTACTGCATTTCCTGTGCCTAGCCTATTCCATTGATCTACCACTCTATTTTTTAGCCAGTACCAGATAGTTTTGATGACTGCTGCTTTATAGTAAAGCTCCAGGTTTGGTACCACTAACCCACCTTCCTGTGAATTTTTTTTTTATTATTTCCCTGGATATTCTTGATTTTTTGTTTTTCCAGATGAATTTTGTTATTATTTTTTCTAGCTCTATAAAATAATGTTTAGGTAGTCTGATTGGTATGGCACTGAATAAGTAAATTAATTTAGGCAGTATTGTCATTTTTACTATATTAGCTCTGCCTATCCATGAGCAATTGATATCTTTTCAATTATTTAGATCTGATTTGATTTGTGTGAAGAGTGTTTGGTAGTTGTGTTCATAGAGTTCCTGGGTTTGTCTTGGGAAGTAGACTCCCAAGTATTTTATATTATCTACCGTTACTTTAAATGGAATTTCTCTTTCTATCTCTTGCTGCTGGACTTTGTTGGTCATGTATAGAAATGCTGATGATTTATATGGATTTATTTTATATCCTGCTACTTTGCTAAAGTTGTTAATTGTTTCAAGTAATTTTTGACTTGATTCTCTAGGATTCTTTAAGTATACCATCATATCATCTGCAAAGAGTGATAGTTTTTTTTTCCTCCTTGCGTAATCTAATTCCTTTAATTCCTTTTTCTTCTCTGATTGCTAAAGCTAACATTTCTAGGACAATATTAAATAATAGGGGTTATAATGGACATCCCTGTTTCACCAATGATCTTATTGGGAAGGCCTCTAATTTATCTCTATTGCATATAATACTTGCTGATGGCTTTAGCTAGATACTGTTTATTATTTTAAGGAAAGCTCCACCTATTCCTAAACTCTCTACTGTTTTTATCAGGAATGGGTGTTGTATTTTGTCAAAAGCTTTCTCTGCATCTATTGAGATAATCATATGATTTTGGTTGGTTTTCTTATTGATGTGGTTGATTATGTTAATAGTTTTCCTAATGTTGAAGCAGCCCTGCATTCCTGCTATAAATCCCATGTGGTCATAGTGTATTATCCTGGTGATCACTTGCTGTAATCTCCTTCCTAATGTCTTTTTTAAGATTTTAGCATCAATATTAATTAGGAAAATTGATCTATAATTTTCTTTCTCTGTTTTTGCTGTGCCTGGTTTTGCTATCACCACCATATTTGTGTCATAAAACGAATTTGGTAGAACTCCTTCACCAATTTTTCCAAATAATTTGTATAATATTGGAATTAATTGTTCTTTAAATGATTGGTAAAATTCACCCATTAACCCATCTGGCCCTGGGGATTTTTTCTTAGGGAGTTTATTAATGGCTTGTTCAATTTCTTTTTCTAATATGGGTTTATTTAAGGATTTTATTTCCTCTTCAGTTAACCTGGGCAGTTTGTATTTTTGTCAATATTCATCCAATTCATTTAGATTGTCAAATTTATTGGCATACAGTTGGGAAAAATAATTCCTAATTATTGATTTAATTTCCACTTCATTGGTGGTAACATCACCCTTTTCATTTTTGATACTGGTAATTTGTTTTTCTTCTTTCTTTTTTTAATCAAATTAACCAATATTTTATCTATTTTATTGTTTTTTTCATAAAAGCAGCTCTTAGTTTTATTGATTAATTCTATAGTTTTTTTGCTTTTAATCATATTAATTTCTCCTTTTAATTTTCAGGATCTCTAGTTTAGTATCTAATTGGGGATTTCTAATTTGTTCTTTTTCTAGCTTTTTAAGTTGCATGCCCAGTTCATTATTCTCCTCTTTATCTTTTTTATTCATGTAAGCATTTAGAGCTATAAATTTTCCCCTAAGCACTGCTTTGGCTGCATCCCATAGATTTTGGTATGTTGTCTTATTATTGTCATTCTCTTGGATATAGTTATTGATTGTTTCTATGATTTATTGTTTGGCCCATTCACAATTGATTTTCATTCTACTTTTTCCTGGCTCTTTCTTACATGTAATTTTTATTGCATCATGATCTGAGAAGGATGCATTTGCTATTTCTGCCTTTCTACATTTGACTATGATGGTTTTGTGCCCTAATACATGGTCAATTTTTGAAAATGTGCCATGTAGGGGCAGCTAGGTGGCACAGTGGATAGAGCAGTGGGCCTAGAGTCAGGAGTACCTGAGTTCAAATCCAGCCTCATACACTTAGACTTACTAGCTGTGTGACCCTGGGCAAATCACTTAACCCCAATTGCCTCACAAAAAAAAAAGAAAAGAAAGAAAAGAAAATCTGCCCTGTACTGATGAGAAAAAGGTATATTCCTTTCTATCCCCATTCAATATTCTCCAGACATCTATCATGTCTAACTTTTCTAGTAATCTATTCACCTCTTTCACTTCTTTCTTATTTATTTTTTGGCTAGATTTATCTAATTCTGAGAGGGGGAGATTCAGGTCCCCCACTAGTATAGTATTACTAATTCCTCTTGTAACTCATTTAACTTCTCCTCTAAGAACTTGGATGCTATACCACTTGGCGCATACATATTTAATATTGATATTTCTTCATTATCTATAGTACCTTTTATCAAGATGTAATTTCCTTCCTTATCTCTTTTAATGAGATCTATTTTTGCCTGCGCTTTGTCTGAGATAAGGATTGCTACCCCTGCTTTTTTTAGTTTAGCTGAATTATAATTCTGCTCCAGACTTTTACCTTTACTCTGTGTGTATATCTCTGTGCTTCAAATGTGTTTCTTATAAACCCCATATTGTAGGATTCTGGTTTTTAATCCACTCTGCAATTCGCTTCTGTTTTATAGCAGAGTTCATCCCATTCACATTCACAGTTATTATTACTGACTGTCTATTCCCTTCCATTCTATTTACCCCTTTTGTACTTTTCCCCCCTTCTGTCATTCTATTCCTCTTCACTGATGTTTTACTTCTTACCCCTGCCTCCTCCAATCTACCATCCCCTTTTATCACCCCCCTCTCTTTTCTTTACCCTTTTCTCCCTTGCTTTTGTCCTCCCTTCTATCAGTCCCGCCCTTTCCCTTCCCCTTTTGCTTCCCTAAAGAATGCACTAAGTTTCTTTACCCCTATGAACGTATATGTTATTCCCTCTTTGAATCAAATCTAATGAGAGTAGGGTTAAACCAATGTTCACCCCTCCTTTCTTTCCCTCTATTGTAATAGGGTTTTTTTTTACCTCTTCGTATGATATAACTCACCCCATTCCACCTCCCATTTCCTCTCCTCCCCATAGACTCCCTTTTTAACCCCTTAATTTTTTTTTGTATCATCACATCAAAGACAATTTATATTTATACCCTCTGTGTAAACTCCTTCTCTCTGTCCAAATACATTTACAGTTCTTAAGAGTTATGAGTGTTATCTTCCCGTGTTGGGATATAAACAGTTTAACCTAATTGGTTAACCTTTTTTTCCCTCTGTTTACCTTTTTAAACTTCTCTTGAGTCCTGTATGTTAATATCGAATTTTCTATTCAGTTTTGGTCTTTTCACCAGGAAAGATTGAAAGTCCCCAATGTCATTAAATGTCCATCTTTTCCCCTGAAAGAGAATAATCAGTTTTGCTGGGTAATAGATTCTTGGCTGCAATCCAAGCTCCTTTGCCTTCTGGAATACCATATTCCAAGCCTTGCGGTCCTTTAATGTTGAAGCTGCCAGGTCCTGAGCAATCCTGATTGTGGCTCCATGATATTTAAATTGCTTCTTTCTGGCTGCTTGGAGTATTTTCTCCTTCACCTGATAATTCTGGAATTTGGCTACAATATTCCTTGGAGTTTTCCTTTTGGGGTCTCTTTCAGGAGGTGATCGGTGGATTCTTTCAATGATGATTTTATCCTCTGATTCTATGATATCAGGGCAGTTCTTGTTAATAATTTCCTGGAATATGGTGTCTAGATTCTTTTTCTAGTCATGGCTTTCAGGCAGTCCAATGATTCTCAAATTGTCACTCATGGATCTGTTTTCCAGATCAGTTGTCTTTCCAACGAGGTATTTCACATTTTCTTCTATTTTTTCATTCTTTTGATTCTGCTTGACGGATTCCTGGTGTCTCATGGATTCCTTATCTTCCAACTGTCCCATTTTAATTTTTAAGGCATTGTTTTCTTCAGTGAGATTATGCACCTTTTTTTTTTTCCATTTGGCCAAGTGAATTTTTTAAGGCATTGTTTTCTTCAGTGAAATTTTGTGCTTCCTTTTCCAAGCTGCTGATTCTTTTTTCATAGTTTTCTTGTTTTGCTTTCATTTCTCTCCCCATTTTTTCTTCTACCTCTCTCCATTGATTGTTGAAACCCTTTTTGAGCTCTTCCAGGAAGGCTTTTTGTTCTTGAGACCAATTCACCTTCCCTCGTGAGGCTTCAAATGTAGACAATTTGAGGCTATTGTCCTCATTTGAGTTTGTGTTGGCTTCTTCCCTATTGATACAGAAGCTCTCAATGGAGAGGGCTCTTTTTTGCTTCTTACTCATTATTGAGGCTTGTTTAATTATTTTTTAAGTTGAGGTTTGTTCTGGGGGCACCAGAGTCCCTGATTTGGGCTTCTTGTGCAGGTGTATAGGTGCTGCGTGATAGGCTTTTCACTCTGAGGCCTTTATTTTTTATTTTTTTACTTTATTTTATTTTTTTAAGTGAGATAATTGGTGTTAAGTGACTTGCCAGGGTCACACAGCTAGTAAGTGTTAAGTGTCTGAGACCGGATTTGAACTCAGGTCCTCCTGGCTCCAGGGCTGGTGCTCTATCCACTGTACCACCTAGCTGCCTCGCTCTGAGGCCTTTATAGTGTGTTCAGTTCGACCCCCTCCACTTCCTGTCTGGGTACGCTCGGCCAGGCGCCTGATCCCACCTGTCCCGTTCGTGGCCCTACAGCCCGCCCTCCCGGCCAGTGCAGGTAGGTTTTTCCACTGTCCTTCTTGGCCACCAGATTTTTGAGCCAGGTTCCAGGGGCCTCAGTTGTTCGGCTGTGGCCTGCAGCTCCTGCTGACTTGCCCTGACCCCCTTGGCGCTGGGCCTCCCTTTTGCCCGAGTCAGACAGACCTTTTCCTGAAGTCTTCTAAATTATCTCTGGTTGGAATACTGTGTCTCTCTGTCTCTTTGCAGGTTCTGTAGTTTCAGAATCCGTCCAGAGGCTTGATTTAATGTTCTTTTTGAGGGAACAGAAGGAAAGTTAGGCAGCTTGCTGCTTCCTGTCTGCCATCTTGGCTCCGCCTCTATTTTGCAATCTTAATAGTATTTTATTTTTTCCACTTATATGTAAAGATAGTTTTTAACATCTGTTTTTATATGATTTTGAGTTACAAATTTTTCTCCCTCCCTCTCCCCCTCCCCAAAACAGAAGACAGTCTTATATAGGTTATATATGTAAAATCACCTTAAACATATTTCCACATTAGTTATGTGGTGAATGAAGAATAAGAACCAAAGGGAAAAATCTCAAAAACAAAAAACAACCCCCCCCCAAAAGTACAAATAGTATGGTTCAATGCTTTCTATAGGAAAGCATTTTCCATTAGGAATTATTTGGAATTGTCTTGGATCATTGTATTACTGCGAGGAGCTAAGTCTATAACAGTTGATCATCACACAATAATCCTGTTACTTTGTATAATGTTCTCCTGATTCTGCTCACTTCACTCAGCATCAGTCCATTTAAGACTTTTTTTGGTTTTATTTAAATCTGCCTGCTCATCACTTCTTATAGCACAATAGTATTCCATTACATTCATATGTCACAACTTGTTTACCCATCCCCTAATTGATGGACATCCACTCAATTTCCAGTTCTTTGCCACCACAAAAAGACCAGTTTAAAAAATATAAAAAATGACAAGCTAGGGGCAGCTACGTGGCACAGTGGATAGAGCACCGGCCCTGGAGTCAGGAGTACCTGAGTTCAAATCCGGTCTCAGACACTTGACACTTACTAGCTGTGTGACCCTGGGCAAGTCACTTAACCCCAATTGCCTCACTAAAAAAAAAAATGACAAGCTATATAAATTTTTGTACATTTTGGTCCTTTTTCTTTTTTTGCTTATCTCTTTGGGATATAGACCTACTAGTGGCATTACTGTATCAAAAGGTATGCATAGCCCCATAGCACTTTGGACATAGTTCCAAATTGCTCTCTAGAACTTACCCTGTGATTTTAAGATAGTGGGGAAGTTCCCTTTGATAATTTCCTGAAATATGCTATCCAGATGCTATATGTTTTTTAATTAATTAATTAATTATTTTAATAAAATATTTTATTTTTTCCTGTTACATGTAAAGATAGTTCTTAACTTTTGTTAATACAAGCTTTCCAATTTCAGATTTTTCTCCCTCCTTCCCCTCCTTCTCCCCTCCCCTAGACAGCAGGTAATCTGATATAGGTTTTATATATATATATATATATATATATATACATATATAAACATTAAACAACATTAAATAACATGAAACATATTTCTGCATTAGTCATGTTATAAGAGAAAAATCAGAGCAATGAGGAAAAACCTCAAAATAGAAAAACAATAGCACCAAAACCAGATTCTATATATTATTGTGGCTTACCGGTAGTCCAATAATTCTTAAAGTGTCACACACACACACACCGATCCATTTCCAGGTTCAGATGAGGTATTTTACATTTTCTTCTATCTTTACATTCTTTTAATTCTGCTTTAATGCTTCCTGATATCTCATTGAGTCATTAGCTTCCATCTGTCTAGCTTCCATCTGTCCAATTCTGGTTTTGTACTTCTCTTCCCATTTGGCCAATTGTATTTTTTAGGTAATTGCTTTTTTTTTTTTTTAGTTTTTAATTTTTAAATTTAAATTTAAATTTTTGGGGAGTTGCTTTTTTCAGTCAAGTTTTGCCTTTTTCCAAGCTATTGAATCTCTCTACCATAACTCTCATTTCTTTTTCCAATTTTTCTTCTACCTCTCTTATTTCACTTATAAAATACTGTCTGAGTTCTTATAAGAGGGCTTTTTGGTCTTGAAACCAATTCCTTTTCCCTTTTGAGGCTTCGCGTGTCAGCATTTTGACAGTACTATCTTCTTCTAAGTTTCTGTTTTCGTCTTCCCTGTCACCAAAGTAGCTTTCTATTTTGAAGGTTCTTTTCTGTTTCTTACTCATATTTTGATCTTTTTCATGACTTGTAAAGTGGGCTTTGTTCCTGGGGGACACAGGACACTGTCCCAAGCTTCTTTTGCTGGGGGGTCAGCAGCCTGATCACTGGGGTCTCAGAAGCTTATAGGTTGCTCACTGAACTGGGGTGGCCAAGCCTACTTTTGCCAATTGTGTAGTAGATACACATTTGGCAGATTGCTTTCTGCACTAGGGCTGGGGTCCTCACAATTGACCTGCTGTGCCACTAGCCTGCTAAGCCAGGACTAAGGAGTCTCAGCTGCTGATCTGTTTTATGACTAAGAGCCTTTTACTAGCTTTCCCAGATACCCTCAGCACTCTGCTCCCCCTTTATCCAAGTGAGGCAGACCTTTCCTGAAATCATTTTAAGTTATCTTAATTTAAAGGTTGTTTCACTTCATATTCTTGTAGATTCTATAACTCCAGAATCCATTTAGAGGCTTGACTTAATGTTGTTTCTGAGGGAAATTTGGGAGAACTCAGGCAACCTTGTCCCTTTTCTCTGTCATTTTCAAATTTATTTCATTTGAAATTATTCCCTTACCAGTATTACCCTTTCTTCCTGGTATCAGTCTTGCTATTAACCACCCCTTTCTTATTCCTACTTATTTTCCTGTTGTATTTGATTTTTATCATCCATCAAACTATTTGTGTGTATTCAAACCTATTTTGTATGTTTCAGATGAGTGAGGTTCCTTTGACACCTATTCAACCACTATATCTTCCTCCATGTTTTTATATTCTCATATAACCCAATTTTGAGAAAAAGCAAGTTCCACTCTTTTCTTCTCTCTTAGTGTATTCCTCTTTTTACTTTCCCTTCTCTTAGGTCTATTAAAATGATTAGAACAGAACTAATCTAGCCCAAGGACTTTTTAAAAAATTTAGTTTCCTCAATACTCTTTGAAGACCTTAAATTTCTGAGGGCACACATACCTCTTCACCTCTTTTAGAATATTAACATGACATCATGATGAAGCTCCTTCCAAATGTTCAAATAAATTTACCTTTCTAGGCTTCTCTGTACTATTGTATTTATACTTCAAAGTTTTGACTCCTTTCTGATATTTTCATCAGAAATGCTTGAAAGTTATTTATTGCATCAAAGGTCTGTTATTCCCTTATAAAATTACGATCAGCTTTGCTACGTAAAATATTCTTGCTTATAAGCTTTTATCTTTTGCTTTTTGCAATATTGTATCACAAAATCTTTTCTCATATTATGTTGTAATGATTGGAATGATGCCACCTACTGGAGACTTGCTGTGGGAGAGCTCCACCATGAGGAAAATGCCTCAGAGGCCATGTGGCTTTTCCTTGGCATCAGGAAATGACGTTTGCTCATGGGTGCTGTCTATCAAGGCTACCAGCCAATCAACTTGAGGAGCCTCCTATGGTCTGGGAGGAGACAGGAAGGAGGAAAGGGAGCCTGCGCAGAGAGCTCTGGGGCTTTTTGGGGTTCCTGACTTGATGGTGGTGGCGGCAGAGGACTTCACAGGAAATTTGAGGAAAGATAGGAATGCCAGGCTGTTGGAATTCTGTTCTAAATCTTTTTCTTTCTATTTTCCAATAAACCCTTAAAAACCTAAACTCGTTTTATCAGTGATTTTAGTCAGTTTCCCCCCAAACTGGGGGAACAGATTAGAATCCACATTTAGAATCTTAAATTAGACAATGTAAAGGCTACCACCCAAAAGCCAGAGGAAGAGAGTAAAGTAATGGGATTCCATTCATAAACATATATTTGAAGAATCTCTGATTATTCCCTGAGGCTCTTAATGATTTTTGGAATCAGTTTTGGAACTCATTTATGTGCAAGATTTTGAGGGAGGAAGTAATAAGAAGAAATTTCAATTCACCCCTCCCCAATGCCCAGATTCATGTTTTGTGCCCCTTCTCACTGCTCTGAGGTAGAAAATATTTTGCCAGCAGCTTCCAGAAAGAGCTTCTCCTCCTGACCCTCAAAACAGGGTCACTGGGGGAACTGAAGGATGATTACATGCTGTGCTTTGATACAAAAGAGATTAAAAACCCTCGTCCCATACTTCCCCTTTTCACCAAGATTGACCTTAGACCTCTAGCTGCACAAAAGCTCCTCAAAAGGCTTAAAGAAAAAGAATTCTGGCAAAGGAAGTGGACCAAAGGTGGTAGGCTTTCTCTTACATCAGGCTGGGGGATTTAATAAAAGAAAAGAGAGAGAAGGAGCAAGAGGAGACACAGCATGATGAAAAGTCATAGATGGCACTGGTCTTCATGATTCTACTTGAAGGATGCAAAAAATTTACCATGCATTAAGGTATGAATAAATTAAGAGTAAATTTTTTACAAGTAGAAAAAGATTAAACACACTTTAATTACCATAATACAAGATAGTAATTAATATATAGGGAGCACAAGGAAAAGATATAGACTTAAGTGGAAACTTAATAATGTCATCCTAAACCATTAATGTATCAAGGAAGAGATCATAGTTGGGGTGAAGGATAAGAGCATGACAGAAGACACCTGAATTATTGGAAATGGGAAAGAGGGGAAAGAGGGAGTTCACAGAGAATGGCCTCAATAAGATATGAGGCAAGATTCTCAGTCAAGAGAGCGGGGGGGAGGAAGAGATATAGGAGGTTTGAAAAGCTTTAGAAGAACCACTATGGAGACTGAGTTGATTAGGGAGGTATAATAGGATTGCCTAGCAGCAGTGAGAGTACTGAAGTTTGGGTAAATGCAAAGTTTAGATAAGATATAATCCTAGACTTCTTAGAGCTTATAGTATAGGAGACTATAAAGGTAAGAAATAAGCACAGGGGCAGCTAGGTGGCACAGTGGATAGAGCACCGGCCCTGGAGTCAGGAGTACCTGAATTCAAATCCGGCCTCAGACACTTAACACTTACTAGCTGTGTGACCCTGGGCAAGTCACTTAACCCCAATTGCCTCACTAAAAAAAAAAGAAAAAAGAAAAAGAAAGAAGCACAAATAACTGCAACATATGTCATTAAATTATACACACATATATACACATGCCAATATCTATACATATATATACATGTTATATGTGTATATATGTGTATATGGTATATACTATACTAGTATATATACTATATATAGTGTGTATGTGTTTTGTTTATGTATATTTGCTTATATATGGTTATATATGTATGTGTGTATATATGCATGTATGTATATATATAGGTGTATATTTTATATATATATAATGTGAATAAGCATTTATCTACAATCATTTTCAGCAATAGCAAAAATAAAGAGCAAATGTTTCTCAGAAAGTGATTGAGCAGGCCCTGAATGCTTGGAGACATTCACATGTTCCCTTACCAGTTGTCATATGCTAGAGGGGGGGGAGAAGGAAATGAGTCTGGTCCCCATGGCTGAACCCATTTGCATTCGAATCCCAGAATGAAAAAAATCACATGTGGTACATAATGTGTGCATTATATAATATATAACATTATATGATATATATGTGTGTGTATGTGTGTGCATAGATGTATATATAGATATAGCTATATCTATATATAGATAGAGAGAGATATTATGTCTAATCTGTTTGGAAAGATTTTGTGTATACACACACACACACACACACACAATCTTTCCAAACAAATTACATGTTGTGAGAGGTACACAGGAAAAAAAAAAAACAACAACCTAGCAATACACAATCATGGAATATTTAGATAAAGAAGTGAAGAGTTAGCATTGAATAATAGATTGCAATTAAACAAGTGAATAAAAGAAAATATTCCAGGCCTTATGGACAGTGTGAACAAACGTAAAAGAGGTGGGAAAGATTATGAAATGTGTTAAGTGCACCACTTTGAACCAAAATTAGAGTACCTAGAGACCAATATGAAGTATAATTGGAATGGCAGGATGCTGCCATATTATAGAAGACTGTAAACATTAGGCTAAAGATTACAGACTTCACTCTGAGAGAAATGTGAAGCCACTGAAAGTTTTTAAAAAATTATTATTATTATGTCTTGGGTGACATAGTCAAAACTAAGTGTTAGAAAGATTTCATTGTATTAAAGGAGGGTTGAACAAAGAACAGATTGGCGGCAGGAAGAACTAGGAGGCAACTAATGCAAAAGATAAGGCAAATTGCATTAAAACCTATGTTATGGGGGCAGCTAGGTGGCGCAGTGGATAGAGCACCGGCCCTGGAGTCAGGAGGACCTGAGTTCAAATCCAGCCTCAGATACTTAACACTTACTAGCTGTGTGACCCTGGGAAAGTCACTTAACCCCAATTGCCTCACTAAAAAAAAAAATTAAATATAAAACCTATGTTAGGGTGGGGATAGTGAGAATAGAAAAGAGGAGCAGATTTGGAAGATGTCATGGAGGTCAAATGGAAAGGAATTAATAATTAAGTGCATTTAAGTGGTCAGGGAAAAGAGAGAGTTATAGATAATCATGTGCATGAAAAGAGTGAATGATTTTGCTACAGACAGAAATAGTTAAGTCAGAAAGAAGAGCAGGGTTAAAGGGAAAGATAATATGCTTGGTTTTAAGTGTGTTGAGTTTGAGGTCACAGTGGGATATTCAGGTGGGGATAGCTACAATTGAAAGCTGCTACAGAGGTTCATTTTGACTTCAAAAAACTAATCAGTCATGACAAAATCAACTTGGGTATTATCTGAATAAATCTGAGACTTGAAGTTCTGAGAGTGAATAATATTACCAAAGGAGAAAGAACAGAGAGAAAAGAGAAAGGGGCCCAAAACAAAACCTTAGGGGCATCAACATCAAAAAGTCCATAAGAGAATGACTGAGCTTGGAAGTAGCCACAAGAGGTGATAGAAATGTAGGAAAACCAAGGCAATGTGGTGGCTGTGAAGACAAAGGAAGAGAAAAATATTTAGTGGGATAAAATGGTTAATTGTGTTAAAAACAACAGACAGGATATGAATTGAAACATCACTGAATATGATCGTTAAGAGGTCTCTAGTCTTATTTGAGAAAACAATGGTAGAGCTAGGCATCAAATATCAAGGAGTGGAGGATATATTGAGAAATAAGAAAATGGAGAAAAAAGGTATAGTCACATTTTATTTTTAATATTTATTTTTATTCTGAACTTAAACACCAATAAAATGAGCATTTGTGTATAAATAGAGACAATTTACATTAAACTACTGATCTTTACTGTATGGTTTGCTTTTAAAATATAGATATACATATATGTATATAAAGTACCTTCCCCCTGCATTTAGAGTCAGAACTATTAAAATATTAAAATAAAGGATATAGAAATTTCTATATATGTAAATAAATAAGTATAAAATAATTATTTTTTGTTTATATATAATTTCTACATATACATATGTACATATATAAACATACATGTATCTGTATATACACAATCTATATATCAATATTTATATACACACATTTACACAGACACACATGTGCCTATAACCATAGACCTATACAACACATGTATGTATGTATAATATGCACATGCACATAGAAATACACATACATATACATACAATATGTATACACATAATACACATACACATCTATTTCTATATATCTTCTGTCCTTTTTTTCTATCTATCACTACTGGTAGTATTTGGAAGACTGATTATTTTTTAAATTTAATTTCTTTTTCTTATTTTTGGTGATGTGTAGGCATGTCATTACTTCAGATCAGAGTGTAAAAAGAAGGATATCCTTGATAAGTTTTGCATTTCACAGAGTATACTAGAATCCCACAGTTCTAGTTAGTGAGGTTAAAAGACCTTATAGGGATATATTGAATTACAGTTTAGTTTTATGATTCATCTTATAATACTCCCAAGCAGAACACTAAAGCTTGAACTCAAGGTTTATTCAGATTTTCCCTAACAATGAGTAATTTTGATAATGGTATTGGATGAGGGTGTGAAGGTCAGTCTCAGAGGCTAAACTCTGTCCCTTTTTATCCAAAGGGAAGGGCAGAGCTAGGAGGGACTAGAGAAGTCCCCAAAACAAGTAGGCATGAACTGTGAGTATTTTGACTATATCTCTTTCTGATTTGGAGGAGAATGTAAGGAGATCACAGCCCCTCATGGAACCTTCTATTAGGTATATGTGAAGAAAGTGATTCCTAGAGAAATATCTGAAACTTTAGATCAGGGTTTCTTAAACTTTTCCACTTGTGAAACTTTTTCACCAGAGACAATTTTAATGTAACCCCAGGTATATAGGTACATAAAATAGGTATACACATCCTTTTACTGTTGCCAATTTTTATGCAACATCTCATTTCCAGTTATGCAATGGGGTCAGAATATGTAGCTTAAGAAGCTTAGCTTTAGATCAAGACCTTCAAATTCCATTCTACAATACCAGACTTTCAATCAGTGGATCACTCTCTACCTTCTGCCTTTTGTTCTGAAGCCTCAATTATCTATCTTACTGAACAGATGGAAACATTATTTGCCTAGGTGGCTTTGATTACTACTTAACAGATTTCTAGCATTTCTCAAATGCAAACTCCCCATCACTATTTTCTTATACTGTATCTTCTGGAAAAATCCAACTTACAACTATTCTTCCCCTCCATCTTTTTCTTCTCCTCTTTTGTTGATGACCAGAAATTTGATTCTTGTCTCTGTCCCTTGCCTTTTTGTGGTATTGCCGTCTTTTGTCTAAAAAGACTATAGGAAACTGATCATGACCACATATACATATATACATATATACACATATATATATATATATAGTATTTTTATTTTCCCCAATTACATGTAACATTATTAACATTCATTTTTTTAAACTGTTGAGTTCCAAATTCTCTCCTTCTCTTCCCGCCTCATTGAGAAGGCAAACAATTTGATGTAGGTTATACATTTATTGCCATGCAAAACATATTTCCATATTAATCTTATTGTAAAAGAAAACACAGGCAAAATAAACCCAAGAAAAATAAAGTAAAGAAAACATATATGTTTTGATCTACATTCAGACTCCATCAGTTCCTTATCTGGAGAGGATAACATTTTTTATCATAAGTCCTTTAGAATTGTCTTGGATCATTGTATTGCTGAGAACAGTTGTTGTTAACAGTTAATCATTGTATAATATTGGTTACTGTTTACAATATTCTCCTGATTCTGTTGTTTTCTCTTTGCATCAGTTGTCTTTCCAGGTTTTTCTGAGGGCATCTAGCTCATCATTTCTTACAATATTATTATGATACAATAGTATTGTATCACAATCATATACCGGAATTTGTGTAATTTGTTCAGCTATTCTGCAATTGATGGGCATGTCCTTGATTTCCAATTCTTTGCTGCCATTAATATTTTTATACATTTTGTCCTTTTCCTTTACCAAAATCTCTATGGGATACAGTCCTAGTAGTGCTATTGCTGGGTCAAAAGGTATACAAGGTTGTATAGCCCTTTGGGCATAGTTCTAAATTGTTTAATGCTTGATTTAGTTCACAGCTTCACAGCATGTTAACATGTCTCAATTTTCTTACATTTCCTCCATTTGTTATTTCCCTTGTCTGTCATATTAGACAGTTTGGTAAGTGTGAGGTGGTGCCTCAAAATGCTTTTAATTTGTATTTTTCTAATCAATAGTTATTTAGAGTATTTTATATATGGCTATATATAACTTTGATTACTTGATCTTAAAACTACCTGTTGATATTCTTTGATCATTTATCAGAGAGTTGTTCTTATTTTTAAAATTTTGACTCGGTTCTCTACATATTTTACAAATGATGCCTTTATTGAAGAAACTTGCTATAATTTTTTTCACAATTATGATTACTAACTCTATATCCCTCTATCCTACTTCCTCTCATAATCTGCTTGGCCTACCACATTTTATAGATAAGGAAACTGACTTTCAGAGTAGCGACTTGGCCAGAGTCATAGCACTAATAAATGATCAAGTTGGAACTTAAAGCCAGATTTCCTAACTCCTAGTTCAGTTATCTTTTTACTGTAGCATACCTGATATTCAAAACATGATGGCTCTCCAAAATGTTTTATTTCCCCAGGTGGACCTTGACAGTGAAACCTGGTGAAGTATTGTGCTTTTGATATTCTCATCTGGTAGGTTTTACTATATAAGACCTAAGCTCACTCCCATATCATATTTAGAGAGACTTCATGGGGCCCTGCTCAAAGGGTTGCAGTGACATCTCACACTCCTCTTTTCCCCTTCCCACTGGATTTGCATTATGGAAGTGGGAATACAGATTGGCTCCTGCCTACTGAGCCACTTTGGACGGCATCACTGCTGCTCACTGGGGAAGCAATAAAGCCCAACTCATTTGCATGAATCTCTGCAGTGGCTTTTCTGACCCTAGGGCTGTTAGAAGTACTCATTAGACCCTCTTTAATTAAATATGTAACACGCATCATGCCATCAAACAAAAAAAAAAATACAAATCTCTGTAACAAACAGATTTTGCTCCTAATTAAAAGCAGTCTCCTTCCTCAGAGAGAGCTGGGAACAACACTTTCATCCTCAGTAATGCCATGGGACCCCTAGTGCAGGACCCCAGGGGGTCCTGTAGCAGACTTTGGGTTGAGGGATTGACTATGGAAAATGGGCTATGCTTTGGTGGGTGGTGACACAGGCCTTCAGTCCTCCTGGTGGGTGGGATCTAATTTTAGCCTCCAACATGCAATTTGATGTAAGGACTGACTTTGCTTTCCTTTCATCCTGATTTTCAAATGCTCTTCTTCTGGGCGAGTACTCTATAAGTGTTGTATGTAAACACAATTTGGATGTAGTCAGAAGATCCTGACAACCCAAAGATTCATAAAGCTCAGAGAAAATAATCATCCATAGGATACTTGTGAGTGAGACTGAAAGTAGGCTACCAGAGGCATTGCAGACACACAGCGATGGTCTTAGGGAGTCTCAGTTGCATATAGCATTGAAGATTTTAAATGATATCTCTTAATATAAGTCTTCCTTCCTTGGTCTTTCTCTAGTTTCCCATCAAGTTTTTTTTTCCCCCCTTTAAGATCTCCTATGGTCCACTGAGGATTATACATTCTTTCATGTTCATGAGGGCTGAGAAATGGGGGCTTGGCCAAAGGGCATTGCAATGCATTGAAATTAGGTCTCATTCAATCAGGTAGGAAAAAACTACACCTGTATAATACCTGGTGATCGATAATAATTAGCTAAAATAAGAATCTCCGAAATGTGATTACTCTTTCTTCCGAAATTCCCTAGAGCCTTCAAATTTTTTCAGTGTTTCTGCCCATAGGGCTGGTGTTTAAAAGCTTCTGTCTCTCCACCAGGTAGTAGTGTCTCATGGGTCTCTTCCCTTATAAGGCTTTATAGACTAAGGCATGTGAGTTTCCCCTCCCTATGAAATGTCTAAGGCCCCAGAGGGGCCTCTCAATTTCCTTATCTGAAGGTATTAGACAAGATGATTACTAAGGTTTGTTTTTCCTGCTGTAAACCTTAAAAAAATCTATTAGTCAATATCTAGTTTGAATTTTTATGATCCATCATTTCCAATCAACCTGGTGATGCAAAAACGCTTTATCTGGTCAATCTCCAAGATACCTGACAATTTAATGCTTATGTCCCCATGGATTATGGCAGTCTCTAGCTATACATGGAACCTTTTTGAACCAGCTAACAAATGCTTAGGACTGAGAATTCAAGAAGACACTAAGTGTCTTATAAAAACCAAAAATTTCAACTTAACTAGAGTGCAATTAGTCAAGGGAAGGTAATTTTAACATGGGATATGCAGATCCCTAAAAAGTCAATGGATGGATTTTTAGATGAGTCTATGACCTTGGGAAAAATAATTTGGCATTTCATTCAATTAAAATATTTTGAGAAGGGTCCATAGACTTCACCAGACTTTCATAGGAGGTCATGACACACAAAACAGTTTGAGT
The DNA here is from genome assembly GCF_019393635.1 of Dromiciops gliroides. Classification (NCBI taxonomy): domain Eukaryota; kingdom Metazoa; phylum Chordata; class Mammalia; order Microbiotheria; family Microbiotheriidae; genus Dromiciops; species Dromiciops gliroides. The sequence goes on along the minus strand of NC_057863.1, from coordinate 502,121,252 downwards.
ACCTAAGATATGGGGTTAAGTATGAATCTAGAAAATGAAATTGAGACTTAGAAATTACATGGGGAAGTATAATAATGTATGGCCATTTTCAAGGTTAGAGTGGTCAATCCAAGGGGGAGATGGATGCAGGGATCAAACATGTAATGGTGGTGGTGGTGGTGGTGGTGGTGGTGATGATAATGGTGGTTTTGTGTGTGTGTGTGTGTCTAAGAGTAAGAGCAAAAGAGAGTGAGAGAGAGAAAGCAGGAGAGAGAGAGAGAGAGAGAGAGAGAGAGAGAGAGAGAGAGAGAGAGAGAGAGAGAGAGAGAGAGAATTTTTTCCATTTATTTAGAATTTTATTTTTTCCCAAATTACATGTAAAAGCATATTTTAATGTTGATTTTTAAAACTTTGTGTTCCAAATTCTCTTCCTTCCTCCCTCCCCATTCTCCTTAAAAACTCAAGCAATTCAAAATGTTATACATGTGTAGTCATGGAAAATATTTCCACATTAGTCAGGTTGTGAAAGATAATAAAAAAATTTAGAAAAATGAACTTAAAAAATTATGCTGGGGCAGCTAGGTGGTGCACTGGATAGAGCACCAGCCCTGGAGTCAGGAGTACCTGGATTCAAATTTGGCCTTAGACACTTAACACTAACTAGCTGTGTGACCCTGGGCAAGTCACTTAACCCCAACTGCCTCACTAAAAAAAAAATTATGCTTAAATCATATTCAGACTTCATCAGTTCTTTTTCAAGAGATGGATTGCATTTTTCTAAGTCCTTCAGAGTTGTCTTGGATGACTGCATTGCTGAAAATAATTGAGTCATTCACAGCAGATCATCATACAATATTACTGTTATTTTATATATAGTACATTTCACTTTGCATCAGCTCATGTAAATCTTTCCAGGTTTTTCTGATATCATCCTGCTCAGGATTTCTTATACCACAACTGTGTTTCATCATAATCTCATCCCAAAATTTGTTGGCCATTCCACAGTTTTTGAATTCAACATTTTGGTTTTTGTTATCTCTTTTTGGATACCAACCTAGTAGTGGTATTACTAGGTCAAAGAGTATGCATGGTTTTATAGCCCTTTGGCCATAGTTTGAAATTGCTCTGCAGAGTGTTTGAATCAGTTTACAACTTTACCAAGAGATTATTAATATCTCATTTTTCCCATATCCCCTACAAAATTTGTAATTTTCTTCTGCTATCATATTATCCAATCCAACAGGTATGAGGTAGTACCCCAGAATTGTTTTGACCTGCATTTCTCCAATAAATAGTTAGAACATTTTTTTCATATGGCTATAGGTAGCTTTGATTATTTCATCTGAAAACTTCATATCTTTTGATCATCTATCAATTGGGGAAGGGCTCTTATTTTAACAAATTTGAATCAGTTCTCTATGTGTTTGAGAACTGAGGCCTGTCACACAAACTTGCTTCAAATTTTTTTCACAGTTACTATTGCTAAGTGTATTTCCTTCCATCCTACTGCCTCACCATGGCATTTATTCTATTTATCTTCTTTCTCCCTATCCCTCCTCAAATGTGTTTTGCTTCTTACTGCCTCCTCCCCAATCTACCCTACCTTCTTTCACATACCCATCCCCATCCCCCTTCCCCGATCTCCTTCTCCTTCTACTTTCCTGCAGGGTAAGATAAACTTTTATACCCAAATGAGTATGTATATTATTACCTCTTTGAGCCAATTCTGATGAGAGTTAGGTTCACTCACTCTACAGCACTTCCCTGTCTTCCCTTCCACTGTATAAGCTTTTTTTGTTTTCTTTTATGTGAGACACTTTACTCCATTTCATCTCTCCCTTTCCCTTTCTGCCAGTTCATTCCTCTGACCCCTTAATTTTATTTTTTTCAATAAGTATTTTATTATTTTCCAGTTACATGTAGAGAAAGTTTTCAACATTTGTTTTTATAAGATTTTAAGTTTCAAATTTTTCTCCCTCCCTCCTTTCCCCCCTCCCCAAGACACAAGTAATCTGAAATAGGTTATATATGTACAATCACGTTAAACATATTTCTGCATTAGTCATGCTAGGAAAGAAGAATCAGAGCAAAAAGAAAAAAAAACCTCAAAAAAGAAAAACAACAACAAAAACAATAGAAATAGTATGGTTCAATTTACATCTAGATTCCACAGCTCTTTTTTATTTTTTCTGGATTTGGAGAGCATTTTCCATCATGAGCCCTTTGGAACTATCCTGGACCATTGTATGGCTGAGAAGAATCAAGTCTATCACAGTTGATCAACACATAATGTTGATGATACTGTGTACAACGTTCTCCTGGTTCTGCTTATCTCACTCAGAATCAGTTCATGTAAGTCCTTCCAGGTTTCTCTGTAATCCACCTGCACATCGTTTCTTACAGCAAAATAGTATTCCATTACATTCATATACCACAATTTATTCAGGCATTCCCCACTTCATGGAAAGCCCCTCAATTTCCAATTACTTGCCACCACAAAAAGAGCAGGTATAAATATTTTTATACATATGGGTCCTTTTCTCTTTTTTATGATCTCTTTGGGTAAAAAGACCAAATAGTGGTATTGCTGGGTCAAAGGGTATGCACAGCATTATAGCCCTTTGGGTATAATTCCAAACTGCTCTTCAGAATGGCTGGATGAGTTCACAGCTCCACCAACAATGCATTAGGGTTCCAATTTTTCCACAACTTCTCCAACATTATTTATTTCCCTTTTTTGTCATATTAGCCAATCTGATAGTTGTGAGGTGGTACCTCAGAGTTGTTTTAATTTGCATTTCTCTAATGAAGAGTAATTTAGGGCATATTTTTTTCATATGGCTATAGATAGCTTTGGTTTCTTTATCAGAAAACTGCCTTTTCATATCCTTTGACCAATTCTCAATATTGGAATGATGTGGTTTCTTATAAATTTGCTTTAGTTCCTGATATATTTTAGAAATGAGGCCTTTATTAGAAATACTGGCTATAAAAGTTATTTCCCAGCTTTCTGTTTCCCTTCTAATTTTGGATGCATTGCTTCTGTTTGTACAAAAACTTTAATTTAATGTAATCAACATCATCCATTTTGCATTTCATACTATTCTTTATCTCTTGTTTGGTCATAAACTGTTCTCCTTTCCAAAGATGTGAGAAGTAAATTATTCCTTCCTCTCCTAATTTACCTATGATATCACTTTTTATGACTAATGATGTACCCATTTTGACCTTATTTTAGTATAAGGTATAAGATGTTGGTCTATACCTAGTTTCTGCCATACTCTCTTCCAGTTTTTTTTTGTGTGTGTGTGTTTTGTTTTGTTTTGTTTTTTTTGTGGGGCAATTGGGGTTAAGTGACTTGCCCAGGGTCACACAGCTAGCAAGTGTTAAGTGTCTGAGGTCAGATTTGAACTCAGGTACTCCTGAATCCAGGGCCAGTGCTCTATCCACTGTGCCATCTAGCTGCCCCTTCTTCCAGTTTTTCCAGCAGTTTTTGTCAAATACTGAGTTCTTATCCCAGAAGCGGGAGTTTGGGGTTTATCAAACAGTACTTTATTAAAGTCATTTACTACTGTGTCTCCTGTGCCTAACCTATTCCATTGATCCTCCACTCTATTTCGTAGTCAGTTCCAAATAGTTTTGATGATCGCTCCTTTACAGTATAGCTTCAGATTTGGTACAGTTAACCCACCTTCCTATGCATTTTTTTTATTAGTTCCCTTGATGTTCTTGACCTTTTGTTTTTCCAGATCAATTTTCTTATTATTTTTTCTAAGTCAATAAAATAATTTTTAGGTAGTCTGATTGGTATGGCACTGAATAAATTAATTTATGTAGAATTTTCATTTTTATTATATTAGCCCGGCCTATCAATGAGTAATTGATACTTTTCCAATTATTTAGATCTGATTTAATTTGTGTGAAAAGTGTTTTGTAATTGTGTTCATAGAGTTCCTGGGTTAGTATTGGTAAGTAGACTCTAGTATTTTATATTGTCTGCCATTACTTTAAATGTAATTTCTCTTTCTATCACTTGCTGCTGGACTATTTTGGTCATGTATAGAAATGCTGATGATTTATGTAGATTTATTTTATATCCTGCTACTTTGCTAAAGCTGTTAATTGTTTCAAGTAATTTTTGAGTTGTTTCTCTAGGATTCTTTAAGTATACCATCATATCATCTGCAAAGAGTGATAGTTTTGTTTCTTCCTTGCCTATTATAATTCCTTTCATTCTTTTTTCTTCTCTGCTAAAGCTAACATTTCTAGTACAACATTAAATAATGGACATCCCTGTTTCACCCCTGATCATATTGGGAAGGCCTCTAACTTATCTTCATTACATATAATGCTTGCTGATGGTTTTAGGCAAATACTCCTTATAATTTTAAGGAAAGTTCCACATATTCCTAAGCTCTCTCATAGTTTTTATTAGAAATGGGTGCTGTATTTTGTTAGAAGCTTTCTCTTCATCTATTGAGATCATCCTATGATTTTGCTTTATCCAGTATACCACCTACCTTCCCCCCATCCCCCACCCTGTTTATCTTTTAATGCTTCTCTAGGGTCTTATATTTGAAAGCAACATTTGCTATTTACCTCATGTCTTTTTATTATAAATGCCTGAAAATCCTCTCTTTTATTGAATTTCCAATTTTCCCCTGAAGGATTATACTCAATTTTGCTGGTTAGGTGATTCTTGATTTTATTCTCAGTTCCTTTGCTCTCTGGAATATCATATTCTAAGCCCTCTGATCCTTTAATGGAGAAGCTGCTAGATCTTGTGTTATCCTGACTGTGGCTCCACAATACTTGAATTGTTTCTTTCTGGCTGCTTGCAATATTTTCTCCTTTACCTGAGAGCTATGGAATTTAGCTATAATATTCCTGGAAGTTTTCATTTTGGGATCTCTTTCAGGAGGTGATCAGTGGATTCTTTCAATTTCTATTTTACCTTCTTATTCTAGAATATCAATGCAATTTACTGTGATAATTTTTTGGATGATGATGTCTAGGGTCTTTTTTTGATCATGGCTTTCAGTTAGTCCCAATAATTTTCAAATTATCTCTTCTGGACTTCATTTCAAGGTTAGTTGTTTTTCCTTGGAAATATTTCACATAGCCATTGATTTTTTCATTCTTTTGGTTTTTCTTTATTGTGTCTTGATTTGTCATAAAGTCATTAGCTTCCACTTGCTCAATCCTAAATTTTAAGGAATTATTTTCTTTAGAGGGCTTTTGTACCTTCTTTTCCATTTGGCCAATATGGCTTTTCAAGTTTTCGAGGTGGTTTTTTTTTTCATGATTTTCTTGCATCACTCTTGTTTCTCTTTCCATTTTTTTTCTCTACTTCTCTTACTTTATTTTCAAAGTCCTTTTTGAGCCCTTCTATGGCCTGAGACCAATTCACCTTTTTCTTGGAAACTTTGGATATAGGAGCTTTGACTTTGTTATCTTCTTCTGAGGGTATATTTTGATCTTCCTTGTGACTATAGAAAATTTCTAGGATCAGCATTTTTTTTTTCTGTTTGCTCATTTTCTCAGCCTATTTCTTCACTTTTACCTCTTTGTTATAGTGGGGCACTGCTTCCAGGGTGAAAGGCACACTGTCCCTTGCTTTAGCATGTTTGAGCAGCTGTTCTCCAAGATACTTCTAGGAATTTGTAAGTCTTTATGTCCTCCAAGAGGGAATGATCTAAGGAGAGGTATGTTCAACACTTTCCTTGCCTGTGCTGTGGTCTGCAAGCAACCACAGGCCTGCTTCTCCATCCTACAACCTGGAACAGAATCCTGCTCCACTGTGGCTGCAAGCTTTGGTGTGTTTGTACTCTTCCCCCACCTTGGACTGCTACCCAAGACTGAAACCCAGACCTGAGCACGGGCAAATCAACAGAGTCCCACCTTAGCTGCAGCAAAGAGACCCCTCTAATCTCCCCCTGGCCAACTGTTCAACTCCGTCACCATCTGTGGGTTGAGTTCCAGAAGCAGCTGTTCCTGAAGCTGATTCACAGTCTCCTGAGACCTGGTTCTCTGTGACTGGGTTTGAGGTGGGCTTATATCTGTGCTGGTGTGGTAGCCTGTGCTGGGCTATTCTCCACTTACTCCTGGTAGAAAACTTCTTTCCAGCCAACCTTCTAAGTTATCTTTAGCTGGAAAATTATTTCATCCCATCCTTTTGCAGGTTCTGCTGCCCCAGTAATTATCTTATGGCATTATTTGAAGGTATTTGGAGGGGTCTTGGGTAGAGTTCAGGCACATCACTACCTTTCCACCTCCATCTTGTCTCTGCCTCTCTCTCTCTCTCTCTCTCTCTCTCTCTCTCTCTCTCTCTCTCTCTCTCTCTCTCTCTCTCTCTCTCTCTCCCTCCCTCCCTCCCTCCCCAATTAAGTTTAAGAATAAGAGCAGGATAGAAGGGAAAGGGAAAAAAACAAATTTTATATACCTACTTTGTGTTAGGCACTAGGCTAAGTGCTTTTGTATAAGTATTATCTTATTTGATACAACAACCATGAAATATCAGTAGTATTATGATCCCCATTTTAGGGTTGAGGAAACTGTGGCAAACAGATTAAGTGACTTGCTCAGGATTATACAGCTAGCAAGTGTGTCAGGGGAAGACTCAAAGCGTATAAGAATATGAAGACAAGCTCAGTAACTTGACCATTGAAAACCAAGGGCAGAAACTTATACTTTACATCAGTGGAGTACATGAAGGACAGAATGGTACCAACAAGATTGACAATTTTAAGCCACAGAGGGACTTCATTAGAGTGCCTTAGTTGCCCTCTGCATAGAAATGAATAGCTGTTACAATAAAGGGCATGGTCTTGCCTAAAGGATAGGTTTAAATAGACAAATCTTCTATGGATATTGTAATATGGGAGCACTAATTATACATATCACTCTAGTCCCACTATATCCCCACTATGTTATAAAAGCAACCACCCCAGCCTGGGAGTTCCTGGGAGAATGTTCCAGGCTTCACTCCTTAGTTCTTTTCTGTTCAACATTTTTTGGTTGACTTGGATGGAGACATAAATGGCATATTTGCCAAATTTTCAATGGACATGAAGCTCAGAGTGAAAGCTAATACATTTGAGAATATTTTGATAGGCTAGATGGTAGGCTGAAATTTCATTTCTTTTCATTAATCAATTATAATTACCTTATTGAAGGGACTTCTTCCAATGATAAATAATACAATCTCATCATACTATTGTATCTTTAGTAGATGCTCTTTTGTCATGGGTATGAACTGAATCAGGCTAGTTTTCTGGCAGTTTATATTAAATAATGGGAATTAAATTAGACACTGGTAGGTCACTCAATAATTAACAAATGCACTTTATAACAATATAGGTGTTATATTGGCTATAGCAAGGGAAGGGTATTTGAGAAGGACATTCATTGACAATACCATATTGATTCAACTCCCCAGTAATTTTGTTCATACATTTAGGTGCCCAGTAGAAAGTGATATATACATATACATAAATACATACACACACACATATATAGATACATGTGTGTATGTATGGAAGGAGGGGAGAGAGAGGGAAAACTGAGAACTCAAAAAAACCCTGACTGTTAAAATTGTTTTTATAGGTAATTTGAAAAACAAAATACATAAATAAGAAGTCTTCTAGTCCAAATTTCTCTTGTAGATAAAGAAATGGATGATTGGAGTGACTTGCTCATACCTATATTGATATTAAGTGGCAGAAGCAGAATTTGGAGCCAGTTCCTATGAAGACATCTATTGTTTTTTGTCCTATACTGGTCATCTTTGATGTCTCCTTGTACTTCATTCCAAAAAGCAATCATTTTTGTAGTCCTGCTGATTCTACTTCTAATGTACCTCTAACATACATCACCTTTTAAAATTTCTTTTGCTAACATCCTAGTTAATCCCCTTACTTTCATTTAGACTATTATAATAGTCTTTTAACTGGTCCCACATACAATTACTTCCTTCTCTGACACATCCTATCTATCCCATAAGAACAAACTCTCTAAAACATATTTATGATTATGCTATCACCTTGCTTAAAGACCATCGAATGTTCACCTTTTCCTGTTAGGTAGTATCCAAACTTTTTAGTCTTTTTATTCTTTTCATTCCAGGCCTGTGATAAGCTGAATCCAACTTACCTCTTTAATCTTTTCTCCCTCTATTTCTATATATGTACACTATACTCCAGTCAAACTGGACTTGAACATGGACTCTGCTCTTGTTATTTCCTCTATCTCGAATGGTCTTCCCTTCACCTCTGTCTATTGCAACCCTTTCTACCTTTCATTGTCCAAATCATATGCCATCTCTTCCAAGAAGTCTTCCAATATTCCTTCAATTGCATGAAGACATCTTCCTTGAAACCCCAGAACATATAAAATTCCTATGACCAGTTTTGCGTTCTTCCTTTTGTTATATAGCTATTTCAATCAAAATGATGATAAATCTAGAGCTGGAAGGACTTCAGAGACCATCAAATTCAAACCCCTCATTATACAGCTAAAGAAACTGAGGCCCAGATATATTAAAGAACATGTCCATACTAGTAATAAGTTTAAGAGGCAGGGTTTGAACCTAGATTCATGGACTTCAGAAGTAGCATTTTGTCCCATGTTGCCTCATTTGCATCTCTAAACTGTATTTCCAACACAATAAGGTGTATTAAGACACAGGTCATTCCTATATAGCATAGTTTCTTATGTACTGCATAGTAGATGGTTAATGAATCAGTGAAATGAATATAAGGATCACATAATATGATATATGAATAGGGAATTCTTTATTATATATTCCTCAAAGGTACCACAGGCTCCAAATGAGGGCTTCTCAACTACTCCTCACTTCACAAGGGCATTAGGTAAGATCTGCTTAATATTTGACTTCAATTACAATCTCAAAAGCACAACAGCATCTCTCAAAGCATGTGTTTTGTACCTGCTAAGCTGCATTTAGCTAATATTGAAATCTTCAATAAAAGGAAAACAATTGAGCAGAAACAGGATAAGTGGGTTCAGGAGAATATAGAACTCAAGCTCTTAATTCTATGTTACTCTGGCTAAACAGATGTAATGAGGGGAATCAGAGAATAAAGACATGAACAGCAAGGGAGAACTGTGCTTCTGAAGGATGTATGGGAACTATTTCTTGCAGTCACTGCTGGAAGGTGGAAAGATGGTTTCTACTGCTGGGAAATGGCTGAGATCACTGGCTGGGGGGGTGGGGGGTGAGGGGGTGGGTCTTCTTTAAATCCTTGCTTGGGAATATATTTTTGCCTCATCTTTGCCCAAGAAACAAATATATCAGGAAAAAATCTGTAGTCGATTCCTTTGAGCTCAGAACATGAACAAATACAAAATTCTTCAAAAAAAGGAAATGGAGTGTTTTATTTCTTTATTTATTAGATTCCTTTCTAACATCACCCTGTGCCAGAGGCCCCAGGGCACAAAATCATATTGTAGAATATTAGAGATAATTAAATTTTATATTAGGAAGCAGCAATCAATGCAGCAAAGCCAGCATCCTCTCCATGGAGGGGGTGGGGGACAGGAAGGGAGAAGCTGACATAAAGAGATGAGTTCCATATAGTGTTCCCAGGTCAGTTTTAATTGCTATTAATCAACTATTTTGTGAGCACAGATACAAAAAGAAAAATGAAATAGTCTGTGTCTTCAAAGAGTTCATTCTTGGGGAAGGGTAACTCCTCTTTCTTTATTCTTCTCTCTCTTTCCCCATTTCCCTTCCTTTCTCCTTTCCCTCCTCCTTCTTCCCTTCATTTATTGATAACTGTTAACAATTTAATATTGGTTTGTAATTCACATATACATATAAATGTATATATGTATATATGTGTATGTGTATATATATATATATGAATGATTTTTCTAGAGAGCTTGGTGAAAATTTCTTCACTCCAACAAAATGAGGGGGAAGAAGTCTTCCAAGGTTCTACCGTGTGTAGAAAAACACAATTGTTCAGCATGACTAATATAAAAATTTATTTAACATGATTGTGCATGTTTAACCTATATTAGATTACTTGCTATTTTTAGGGGGGAGGAAGGGAAAATTTAGAATTCAAAATCTTATAAAAATGAATGTTGAAAATAATCACTACATGTAATTAGAAGAAAATGTAAAACTATTAAGTAAAAAGAAAAGTGAAGGCAGTTTTTTTTGAGGCCTGGGTTCAAATTTCAACTCTGACATGTCCTAGTTCGATGACCATGTATAATCGATTTAACTTCTCTGAGCCTCAGTTTCCTTGGCAGTGAAATGGAAGCAATAACCCTGCTGTTACTTCTCTCAGAGGCTAATTGTGAGGAAAACAGAAAGCACTATCAATGTCAGTTCTTTGTTTTACCTACTTTGTGTACAGTCTCGTCTTATCATTGGTATAATTTGAAAGGAGCCTTACAGCACCAATCAGAGTTACTCATTATGAGTAGAAGGGGAAACTTACCTAGAGGTTATTTGGACTTCAAATCTGCCTACAACACTGATTCAACTTGAGATTTGATGCTTTGAATTTAGGAGGGGATCACAAAGATGAAAATGGGATATAAAAAGCATTATCAAAGGCCTGTAGGTTTTTGGTTTATCCATTATATGAACGAGTATATATCCTGGCTATAAATGTTCATCTTACTCTTTGCACCTTTCCAATAGATCCTTCAAGGCAAGACCTAGTAGACAAAATCAGGGAACTTAATCTGGACTGCAATGGCATAAAGAAAGATATAATCTTTGGAAAGCTATTTCATTGAAAACTAAAAATTCCATATGCTTCCTAATTCAGAGGGACCTGCTGAAGGCAAAATTTTTGAATTATTTTTTCTCTCCAAGGAAATAGCAAAACAAAATAAGCCAACTCATTGGCCACGTCTGAAAATGTATGTTTTATTCAGCAACTCTATTCCATCACTTCCCTGCCAAAAAAAGGAAGGTTTGATTTGTCATTGGTCTTTAGAAGCTATGCTTGATTATGATTTTGATGAAAAGTTTGAAATCTTTCTGAAGTTTTTTTTTTTTTTACTTATTGTAGTCATCCTGTTAATTGTCCCCGGATCTTCTCAATTCAGTCTGTATCAGTTCATGAAAGCCTTCCCATTCTCAGAATTCATCACATTTACCAAGTAGAGTGATTTGTCTAATACCTTGTTAAATATAATATACATCTAAAACAAGAATAGCAACAACTATTTAACCAAAGAACACAGTTCCTTGTACAATTTCCTTTCTTGTCCTTTGTGTATTGAAACATTTGTGTCTCTTGATGTTTATAATTCCATAATAAAAAAAGGAAATTTGCAGTGATAACAAAATAGACACACACACACACACACACACGCACACACACACACACTACTTGGGTCAACTTTTTCCAAAGTAAAATTATTTTCAGAAACCATCTCCCTTCTGTGTCATGTCTCCAGTCCTTTAATAGTGTCCCAGAGCATACATAATACTTAAAATGCTCATCTGGCTATTCCACATTTCATCCCTCCATTGCCTTTCTTCAAGTTTGCCCTCATGGGCTGTACTCCTTGGTGCAGATTTTCCTTCCATTCCAGTTCCCTAACACTTCTATGCTAGCCTGAGTTCATGCCCTTGAAAGGTTACTGATTAGTTAGTTTTCCCAGAAAATGAAATTGCTTTTATCAGGGGTGTTCAATGCTGTAATCCATAGGTTTGAATATTTTTTGTTGGTGTTGGCATTCCCTTTACCAATGTATTAAAGTAAGCTTGATTCCTTAACAGATGTATTCATGAGTTTTTGTGGCCAAAGAACTTCATCACCTGCCAGTCAATTTGTTGGTAACAAGTCTCTCATAACTTTAGTTGGCTAGTTTTTGAACAATGAAAGAGAGACATTGACAGGTCCAGATGTGAAAGGTTTTTTTTTTTTACCTTCATAGGACAACCCTACAAAACTTGGATTTTACTAGGAAAATCTTTAATAACCTGGGGTCATATCTACACCATTATGAGGCATTTGAGTCAATCTTTATTGATTGACTGACAAAAATGGGGAAAGTTTTAGACACTGGAGAAGGAATTAGTTCTTTTGGTCAGAGAAGTATCAAATGTGAACACAGGAGTTTACTTAGTTATCTGTGTTCCTTTGCTATGTTATGAAGAAACTCTTGAACAAAGTTAGGAAGTATATGCTACCAGCCTAGTGTTAACTATATCTTCCCAGAAACTGGGCAAGTCAACCACAAAGGCTGTGTGTACATGGAAAGTTAAAGAACAGTTGGGATGTGAAACATAGCTTACTTGTGTCTCCCTGGAGTGTTTCTTCATGTTTGTCCTGGGAGGGAATTAAAAAAAAATCACTTATTAGCTCTCATGTATTTATGTTCCCAAGAGACAACATGGAGATCCTGGAAAGAGAAGTAGGTTTACTATTTCAGAGATGAAGGGAATAAAGCCCAGAGATGCATGGTGACTTCCCCAAGATAATAGCTGGGAAAACTAATGAGGCCCATTGATTGTCAACTCAAATTCACAACAGTGATGAGGGAAGCTACTTAAAGTTGAAGAGAATTTTTTTGTGTGTGCAACCAAAGAAAATCTTACTAGTTTGGAAACTACACAGTCCAGTGGAGATTTAAAATCTAACAGGATCTTGTCAACTGATATGGTAACTGCAGACATATAGGCACAAGAATATAGTGTTGTTGTTGTTGGTGGTTTTTAACAGAGCTTTGTCACTGTTAACAACAAAACACAACAAAAAAGACTATTCAATGGACTATTCAATCACATGACTGCTGTTTACTTATCTCCTCTTGAGTCCTGCCTCTTCACCATCCTTCAACCCATCCCCTACACCTGCCTGTACTATAAAACTTGACCTTTGACAGTGTTTATCAAAGTTTCTGGCAAATTGTTCTTGTTCGGTCATTTTTCAGTTATGTCCACCTCTCTGTGACCTTTGCCTTTTTCTTCTTTAGCTCATTTTACAGATGAAGAAATTGAGGCAAATAGGATTAAGTTACTTGACCGATGTATCACACACCTAGTAAGTGTCTATGGCTGGATTTGAACTCATGAAGATGTTTCTTCCTGATTCCAGACCCAGTGCTCTATCCACTATCCACTGTGCTACTACTGCCCTTCTGACAAATAGTGGGTTCTTAATAAATGCATATTGACTGACTTTGTACAAGTCATTTCATGATTCCAAAGCTCACTTTCCTCATCCTTCAAGGAATAACTTTTGCCTCCAGGATAAAATATAAGTTCATCATCTTGGTATTTAAAAATCTTCACAATTTGACTCCAATTTACCTTTTTTTTTTGTGGTGAGGCAATTGGGGTTAAGTGACTCGCCCAGGGTCACACAGCTACTAAGTGTTAAGTGTCCAAGGCCAGATTTGAACTCAGTTCCTCCTGAATCCAGGGCCAGTGCTCTATCCAGTGTGCCACCTAGCTACCCCTTCCAATTTACTTTTCCAGGATGTTTTTCCCCTTCACACATTTTATTTTCCCATAAAATAATATACTTGTTCTTCTCCACACCCTCCATTCTCTCTCTCTGCACCTAGGCTTGGCAAAGCCTATCCTTGATGCCTAGAATACACTCAATCCCAACTCATCATCATCTTTTAGAATCCTTAGGGCCTTTCAAAGCCCAACTCTTTTGCAACCTCTTGGAGATTTTTCTGATCTTCCCCACTGTTAGTGCTCTAGTTCTCCTCATAGTACTGTGTAAAGACTTATCTCTTCATAGCCTTTATTCCACTAATAGGATCTAAGCTCCTTGGAAGAAGGGTCTGTTTTTCCTTTATCCTTTGTATCTCTAGTGTCCAACATCATACCTTACTTATATAGGCATTTAATATATTTGTTTTTATTGAATTCTGAGGACTTAGACTAGATGAACTTTCTTTCCTTTTAGCTCTTGATTCACTGACCCAAAGGGCCTATGATCTTTAGACCATTACATTCCTGTTTTGAACTTGTTTGACTTATCCTCTATGTGCCCTGTAAACTCATTATTGGGAAATCCCATCATCTTGCAAAATATAGTTTTAGTACTTATTCATCATCAGTACCCTTTTCTCCTCAGATCAAAGGATGGTGCCATAGCATCTAAAACCTCCATTTTAAGAGGAGACATCTCCTAATTTACCACATGACTGCACTCATCTTAGACTTCTGTGATTTCATCATCATCATCATCACCCCTCTTACACAGGTTCCCCCCCACCCTTCAGTTTTCTTTCATGGACTTCCCATATTAGATAGTAAATTCCTTGAAAGCAATGACCCTCTTTTTTTGTATTTGCATTCCCAGTGCTTAGCACAGTGCTTAGAATGTTGTTGTTATTGTTGTTAGTCCTTTTTTTCTCAGAGAGGACCAATGACATCATGAGGGTGAAGTTTTGACTTGCAAGTGAATTGGATTTGAGTGGCAGAGTTATTCAAAGTCATCAGTCACATACTCTCTTCTAGAGTCATTGGAGTCCAATGGAAAGACATTGGCCATGACTACTGGTGATGGCCCTGGTGCAGTGGGAAAACTTGACCTTTTTAAGCTAGTCCTTCCCAGGTCTCAGTTTATCTGAGGTAACGTCGGTTAAGTAATTAAAGGCTAGGTAAAAATGGGGAAAAAAGATGGCATAGTTTACTTTCACAAAAGTTATCAGTCTGGGAGGAGAAAACCCTCAGTGTTTCTGACTGGAACAGAAACAATTGCTATTTACACTCACTCTGACCCATCAAACCCAAACAATGAACAAGTGAGGCTTGGGTCTAGTATATTATTATTATTATTATTATCATATTACCTATTATTGACCAATCAGTGAGAGCAAGAGTGATTTGGGGTTAAAGGCATAGTCAAGTAGCTCCATTTGAAACCCGATAGGCTTTATCAAAGCTGGGTTTCCAGAGGCATATTTCAAGAAATTATAAATGAAAACGATATGAGACAAAGTAATTAATTATCCTAGTTTTTTAAAAAATAATGACAGAATAAATAATTAGAGAAGAAAACATAATCTAGTCCCCAGCCCCAACAAAGTATAAGTGATCAAAATTTATATTTCTTTGGACAGAGCACCCACACATAAGGATATGACTAGCAACATAGACAAAGGAAGAGGAGGAGGAGGAAGAGGAGAAAGAGAAGGATGAAGAGGAAATAGAAACATTGCCTAACTGGAACTAGCTTAATAAATGTTTACTAGTATTGACTAATAAGACCTCTGTACTTGAATGGATCTGGGATCATCATTTTGAGTACTTCTTCCAATGGAAGAGATCAAAACCAATCCATACCTTCTCTTCCTGTGTGAGATTTGTTCATGTCTTAATGTAAATCCTCCATAGAACATTCATTGAATGTGCTGAAGATTTTGTTTTGAATTTTAAAAACAATATTTCAGGAAAGCAGTATGAAGATGTCAGAATGAAAACCAGCATTTTTGCCCAGATCACTCAATATACTTCCTCCACAAAATACTGGAAAATGTGTCAGATTTAGCAAAAAAAATCCAAGAGAAGTTGAAGTGAGTCATTTCTTCAGCTTTGAGCAGCTCAGGAAGAAAGATATGTCTATAGGCACTGGGGATGGAGCTGTCTAGGAGTGAAGCTCGGTAGCAGTGGGGATGATCTTAAAGTTCAAATATTATAAAAGGACTGACACTAAACCACAGTGATGAAAGCACTACAGGAGAAAGAGATTCAAGGGGACACTTCAATCAGTGGTAGGAACAGAATTGGGTAAGGGCTAGGAGCTCTGTTATCCATTACCCAGTTCTAGGTAAGAGAGAACTTGTCATAAGTGAGAGAGACCCTATCTGTTTATGCAGCTAGATAAAAATTCCAAAAAATTTAGTGGTGGGGTTCTGATCCCCAAAGCAGAGGGTTTGGGGACTTAGTTCTAACTTTATTCCCACATATAAACCTATAGTGGGACATACCAAGGCAGAAAACTAAGACCAAAAGGGATTAAAATACTTCAGTCACTCTAAACCTGCAGAACTTCCCAGTATGCCAACAGTGTCTTAATTCAGTAGCAGTCTACTGAAATCCAAGCACAGATCATCCAACATATACAAATGTGGGTTAAGAAGGTACAAAACTCATATCAGGGGGCGAGTGAGCAAGCCTTTCCCCAGATCACACCATCTTGGAAGAACAAATGACTCCTAGGCCCCCAGATTGAGATGTAAAAATAGCAGAGTCATAAAAGTTCAGAAGCTCAGGCTATACACCCCCTTCTAATTATCCATAAGTGAGCAGAGGCAAAAACTAACATAAAGGTCAATGTCAAGGAATATATTGGAAGAATGAGTAAACAAAATAAAAACAAAAATCCAATCATAAAGAACTACTATGGTAACAGGGAAGATCAAACCCAGAAACAGAAGATAATATATTTTTTTTGTACCTACAGTTAAAGCTTCAAAGAAAAATGCAGACTGAGTTTAAATCTGGCCTCAGACACTTGACACTTACTAGCTGTGTGACCCTGGGCAAGCCACTTAATGCTTATTGCCCTTCTGAAAAAAAAAGGTACTATAGACAATGAATTAATATAAAGACTGAACATATATAAACAAATGGTATAGCATCCAAATTTTTAAAGGAAAAGTTAAATGAGTTATAGGAAGAAATAGATAGTAAAAGCATATTACTGGGTGAACTCGATTTACCTCTCTGAGGCCTAGATTTATCAAATGATAAAATAAGAAAGAAAGGAGTTAAAAAGATCCATAGGATTTGAGAAAAAGTTACATATGAAAGACCTCTGGAGAATATTGAATGGAAATAGGATGGAATATTCATATTTCTCAGCTATTCCTGACACAAAGTTAGAAACAAATGCATAAACAAATTCAGAAAATCAGAATTATCAAAATCACTTTTGTTGGCTTATAATACAGTAAACATTACATTCAATAAAGGGCCTTTAAAATTGTGAGAAAATAATAGGGTTTTGGGAATGCCAAAAGGCCTTCCCTCCTCCCCCCCCCCCAGGGGAGGATTAATATTGATTAGATTGACTGACTTTGCTGATTAACTCACTTAAATTTAATTCAATTAAAACCACACCGGGGCAGCTAGGTGGCGCAGTGGATAAAGCATCGGCCCTGGAGTCAGGAGTACCTGAGTTCAAATCCGACCTCAGACACTTAACACTTACTAGCTGTGTGACCCTGGGCAAGTCACTTAACCCCAATTGCCTCACTAAAAAAAACAAAACAAAACAAAACAAAAAACCACACCTGCCTGGCCCTCAAGAGGGTGTGTTCTCAGAGGATGTGAACTCTGACCTCAACATGGGACCACCCTCAAGTCCAGTGAATCAATGGATTTGGGTAATGCTAAGCAATTAGATTGAAGCAGGGTGTAAGGACCTTCTATCCTCGGGATACAGAGAAAGCTTCCACTCTCAATTGCTCTCTCAGACAGGCTCTTGGTAGAGGACTTGAAGAAGAAGCAGACCAGGCTGGAGCTTTAGGCTAGATAGGCATTTTCCTAACTTTCTTATCCAGGTGTTTTCTTTTTACTAATATTTAATATACTTTAATAAATGCTTAATGTGCAAAACTGGTGCTAAAGCTTCTAATTTATAAGTAACAACTAATTTTCCCTAAACTTGGGACAGAAATAGGGCAACCACACATATATTTTTACATGCCACACAATATAGATTTAAAATTAATTGGAAGCTAAATGACCCAATCCTAAAATATGAATGCTAGAAAGAATAAATCAATGAAACAATTAATAATTTCATTAAATCAATTATAAAAATTAGATAATACAACAAAATTTGTCAGTTGTAGGCATTGAAAGCAGTACCTGATGGGGGGGGAACTATATCTCTAAATATGCTTACATCAGTAAAACAGGGAAAGAATATACAAAGAAATTAAACATGTAATGGGAAAAAAAGGCTAAAAAATAATAAATTAAAACCACCAATTACACAGGAAATAGGAATCCTGAAAAATCAAAGGAGAGATAAACAATAGTAAAAGTTTTAAAAAATGAATTTAAAAATAAAAGCTGGCTATTTAAAAAAAACAATACATAATCCCTTATTTAATTTGTTTTTTTTAAGAAGAAAACCAAATTACCCATATCAAAAATAAAAATGTTAAATTCCAAATCAATGATGAAGAAATAGTTTACCCATCTTGATGCCAACAAAATTGGCAATCTAAATGAAATGGATGAAATTTTAGAAAGTACAAATTGACCAGGTTAATAAAACAGGAAATCAAATACTTAAGTAATTGTATATTAGTATAAGACATATAATAAACCACACATGAGTTCCTTAAGAATACAAACACACACACACACATATACATTCTTTAAAAGAAAAAACAGGTAAAGGAGTCCTACCAAATTCCTTCTTTCATGCAAATATGATCTATAAATAATATTTTTACTTACTGGGGTCTGATCTGTGGGTTTTTGACTTGCTGGCTATCTGACTACTATTAATTTAATATCAGCTGTCCCCCCCCCCCACTTCCTCTCAGACTGATAAGAAAAAAAAGGATTAAAATGCCTCTATTAATTAAAGCAAATATGAGATTTATTTAGGTGAATAAACCTAGAGTTAAATGTAGAAACAAGAAACAAAATTAAAATACAACCTGTCAGTTCTTTAAACTTTCTGCCATCTCTTGCCTATGGGTATGCTGGCCGCTGCCACAGCTTGGATCATTCACCTTCAGTCCTCTCCAACTTTCACTCTTTTTCTCCTTTAGTCCAGCTCCCCTGCTTTGCTTTTAGTGCTCTGCTCCTTTCTTCTAACTACAAGCCCTTTTCACTTTGTCGACCCCCCCTTACTGTCTAACTTCCTTCTCTGTATGTAGCCTCAGTCTCCTTAGCAAAACCCCTTTCTGGACTGTTGCAACAAACCCCCAAGAGCTTCTGCTCTCACCAACCTCCTTGCGTTCTTTTAGTCCTCTGGCATCCTCTCTCTCTGTCTAACTACCCCGTATATAAAAAGCTCTCTCCTGACCGGAAACTCGAGCTCACCTCTCCAGGGCTGGCCGAGGTCCTGTGCCATGGCTGCCCAGAGCTGGGGGCTGGGCAAAGCAAACCCCACGTCCCTCAGGGTTTTTTGTGGACATCTTCACTGTGCGCACGGGCCGGGCCGAGCCGTGCCAGCCTGGGGCCGAGGGTATTTCGTGAGTGTAGCTTAGCCCAGCTCAGAGGTTCCCCGCCTCCCGCCCCCCCCCCCCCCCAGCAGCTGAAACAGAGTGGGAGGAGAAGCTCTGCTTGGGGAGCCTGAGGCTAATTTTAATGCCTACAGGCCTTAATACCTAAATCATGACAATCAAATGGAAAAAGAAAATTGTAGAACTATTTCTTTTCTTTTCTTTTTTTTTTTTTTTTTTTGGTGAGGTAATTGGGGTTAAGTGACTTGCCCAGGGTCACACAGCTAGGAAGTGTCAAGTGTCTTAGGCCAGATTAGAACTCAGGTCCTCCTAAATCCAGGGCAGGTGCTCTATCCACTGGGCCACCTAGCTGCTCCTAGCTATTTCTTTAATAAATATTTTTGCAAAAATATAATAATAGAAAGATTACAGAAGCATATCACAAAGTTCATATGCTATGACAAGAATGGATTTATGGGGGCATAAAGAAGGAAAATGACAAGTGCTGGAGGAGATATCAGAAAACAGGTACACTGCACTTTGCTGGAGATGGAAACTTAGTCTGACTATTCTGGAAATTAATTCACAACTATGTCCAAAAGGCGATTAAACTATGCATGTATCAACACTGCTACTAGGGTTGTACCCCAAAGAGATTTAAAAAAGGAACATGATCCATGTGGACAAAAATATTTATAGTTGCTCTTTTTGTGTGGTAGCAAGGATTTAGAAATTGAATGGATGCTCTCATCAATTGAAAATGGCTTAACAGGCTATAGCATATGAATGTGATGGAATATTGTTGTGCTGTAAAAATGATAAAAAGGATAATTTCATAAAAATCTGGGAATACTTGTATGAACTGATACAAAGTGAAATGAGCAGAATCAGGAAAACAATCTACATAGAAACAATAATATT
Source organism: Dromiciops gliroides (assembly GCF_019393635.1). Taxonomy (NCBI): domain Eukaryota; kingdom Metazoa; phylum Chordata; class Mammalia; order Microbiotheria; family Microbiotheriidae; genus Dromiciops; species Dromiciops gliroides. Next base: position 502,101,203 of record NC_057863.1, on the reverse strand, counting down.
ATACATTTAATCAACTTTAAAAGACTTTTCAAAGTAACTGATCATCAAAATGACTCACAGCAATTCCAATGGACTTATGATAAAATATGCTATTCATCACCATATAGAAAATTAATGGATGCAAAATGCAGATTAAAGCCCATTTCCCCCCTTTTCTTGATTTAGAAAATGACTAATGTGGAGATTTGTTTTTCATGACTATATATATATTTATAATATATTTCGTTTTTCTTATGTTCTAATAACTGAAAAAGGAATTTCAAAAGTTTTTGTGTTGGGGGGCAGCTAGGTGGTGCAGTGGATAAAGCACCGGCCCTGGATTCAGGAGTACCTGAGTTCAAATTTGGCCTCAGACACTTGCCACTTACTAGCTGTGTGACCCTGGGCAAGTCACTTAACCCCCATTGCCCTGTGAAAAACAAAACAAAACCAAAAAAAAAAAAGTTTCTGTGTTTTAGGGGTAAAAAACTACCTCATGAAATCACCATGCAGTTATTATCAGGCTTTTCATTACTTTCCACCAAGTCTCATTACTTGACCAGTTTATTTCTGTTTCTCCTCACAGTATTCTTGATGATATCTTAATTATTTCCCATCCTTTGGGTTAACCACTGTTTAGATTCTTTGGAGATCATGATCATCTATAATTCATGACTATATAGTTTCAGAAGAAGAAAATTGGTGTTAAGAAGATGATTTTTGTAGTAGTAAGCAACTTAAGACTTTTATCAAAAATTAAATAAATGTTTTGGGAAAACTTTTAACTGTATGATCAGGTACAGTTGGAGTTCTCAGGGCTGGGAAAAATGATATTATTTGATTAGACTTGGTTTCATTTGATGAACTAGAGCTGTGAAACTTCAGGCATTGCTTGGTTAAAATGGATTTTGGTTTAGCAATGGAGGTGTTTGAATGGAAATCACTCATGTGTCATATATAGTTTATAGAAATGTAAAGTCATGGTATATATTGGAATTAGACACCCTAGTAGTACTGTCAGTGCTGGAAATAGTGAGGGCAGAGGGCAGGGGATCCCTTTCTATGTCCTCATTTATATTCTTTTTTTTTAATTAATAAAGTATTTTATTTTTTTCTGTTACATGTAAAGATAGTTCTCAACCTTTGTTTATACAAGCTTTACAATTTCATATTTTTCTCCCACCCTCCCCTCCCTCCCCCCTCCCCTAGACAGCAGGTAATCTGAAATAGGTTTTATATATATATATATATATATATATATATATATATATATATATATATATATATACACACATAATAACATTAATCCTATTTCTGCATTAGTCATGTTATAAGAGTAAGAGAAAAAAATCAGAGCAATGATGGAAAACCTCAAAATAGAAAAAAAAACAACAGCATCAAAAACAAAAGAAATAGTATGGTTCATTTAGCATCTATACTCCACAGTTCTTTTTTTTTTTTCCTGGATTTGGAGATCCTCTTCCATCACGAGTTCGCTGGAACTCTTCTGTGCCATTGCATTGGTGAGAAGAATATAGTCCATCACAGTAGATCAACACTCAATGTTGATGTTACTGTGTACAATGTTCTTCTAGTTCTGCTCATCTCACTCATCATCAGCCCACACAAGACCCTCCAGGTTTCTCTGAATTCCTCCTGCTCATAGTGTCTTACAGCACAATAGTATTCCATTGTATTCATATACCACAACTTGTCCAGCCATTCCCCAATTGATGGGCACCCCCTCAACTTCCAATTCTTTGCCACCACGTAAAGAGCAGCTATAAATATTTTTGTACATGTGGGTCCCTTTCCCCCTTCCATGATCTCTTTGGGAAAAAGACCCAAAAGTGGTATTGCTGGGTCAAAGGGTATGGACAGCTTTATCACCCTTTGGGCATAATTCCAAATTGCTCTCCAGAATGGTTGGATCAGTTCACAGCTCCACCGACAATGGATTAGTGTTCCAATTTTCCCACAGCTTCTCCAACATTGATTATTTTTCTTTTTTGTCATTTTAGCCAATCTGATAGGTGTGAGGTGGTACCTCAGAGTTGTTTTAATTTGCATCTCTCTAATCATTAGAGATTTAGAGCATTTTTTCATATGGGAATAGATAGCTTTGGTTTCTTCATCAGAAAACTGCCTGTTCATATCCTTTGACCATTTCTCAATTGGGGAATGACTTGGGTTCTTATAAATTTGATTTAGTTCCCTATATATTTTAGAGATGAGGCCTTTATCAGAAGTACTGGCCTCAAAAATTGTTTCCCAGCTTTCTGCCTCCCTTCTAATTTTGGATGCATTGCTTCTGTTTGTACAAAAATTTTTTAATTTAATGTAATCAAAATCATTCATTTTACATTTTATAATATACTCTATCTCTTGTTTGGTCAAACTCATTTATATTCTAATGAGGTTAGAAGTAGAAAATAATATATCATATTTGTATAGCACTTTGTAGTCCTCCAAGTATTTTCATAACCACTTTTATATTTTCTTCAATAGAATAATGCCTCTATGCATTTAAGTGCCTATAATATTTGATACTTAATTAATTGACTTACAAAGGATAGAACGGTTATGATCTGCAGTAGTGGAGGAAGTGCCCATACTGATGAATTTATACATTTTTTGAAGTAATGTCACATCTGAGATGACGTGCTCTTCTTTCCATCATGGAATGTTAGAATCAACATAAAGCATTATGTAAGTTATCAAAGAGATGTACAATATGGTCAAATAGGTCTAAGTTAGAATAGGACCTTAGTGGCCAACCACCTCATAGAAATGAGAAAACTGAAGCCCAGTGAAGTTAGGTAACTTACTACTCAAGGTTACATGTATCATAAGTAGAAGGACTAAGATTTGAACCTATATTCTCTGACACCAAACATAGTATTCATTCCTTTGTACCATGCTGTCTCACTTTAAGCATTCTCATTAACCTATAGTTGATATTGTCTTCACAATGTTGGTCATGTAGTTAAACAATTTTATGATACATTGACTACATTACATGGCTCCCATGACTCCTTATATTACCATGAATCATATTTGGCAAATTCTCAGCATCTAGGTTAACTCACCATCTTCCTTCTCTATTTCTCCTTGCTTGCTTCTAAAGCTTCTGGACCATGCTTACTGCATCCACCACAAATTCATATTACCTAGGCTCAAGTGCTCCCTGCTGAACAGAAAACTCTTAATAAAAATAAAATTTATTTTTATCTTTTGTTTTTATATCATCTACATTTTCCAGTGTATCTCTCTTTACTCTTCTTCCCCAAAAGTCATCTCTTATAACAAACAATAAAAAGAGAGAACATATTAAACAAAATTAACCCTTCCCCCCAAAAAATTAAACTGAAACTAACTGACAATATGACAGTCTGACGTGCTGCAATATTTCCCACTCATAATCTCTCAACTCTATAAAAAAATGGGAGTGGAGGGCAAAAATTTTGGTTTTCTTGAGCAATTATTTATCCCACTCCCCTAAACAAAGAAAGAAACAAAACCCAAATCTCTTTTCTTCTTAATCTTCTGCCCTGTCTTCTAACCTCTCCTCTCTTAACAAATGTCTTTATTACCTATCTTACTAAGAGACATATACTGTTAGCTCACTTATCTCCCCCACTGCCCATCTCACAATTCCCCTACATTTTCACCTGCCCTCTCCTCTTACAGTGCTCTATTACATTAAGAGGTGGCCTTCCTTGCCAAAGCCATCTCTCTGTCTCTGATCTGGACTCCATTCCCTTGAGAAGCTTGCCCTTTTGTATCATCTCTTCCTCTTTTAGTCTTCAGTCTCTCAATCTCTTGGTTTTATCCCTGTTACCTATAAACATGCTCTGGTTTACTGTATCCTTGTATAAGGATGGGGAGGTGGGGCAGCAACAGAATTGATCGCTCTATCAATCACTGCATCCTAGTTAATGTAAGTGACAAGATGCTTTAGCCCTGATACCTTTATCAGGGAAGAACACCTCGATTGAATCAATCAACCAATCTAAGGCATTCAATGATTTGTAAAAAGTTTTTAATCAATTTGAAAGGAGTAAAGGCCATCAAATAAAACAAAATAACACTACTCAGGAATAGTATTGGGGCTAGTTGAAAAGACTCATTTGTGTTTTGTAGATCTTATATGAATAGAATAGTGTCAGGCCAGGCCAGTGATCAAAACAAATTTAGTCCAGCCTTTGAGAGAGAATCACTTGGTAAGGAGGAAGGATGGCAGAGGGAAGAAAAAAAGGGCTTCCATTCCTTTCTCCTCTTTGACTAGAAGATGACCTTGTGACTTTTAGTTGGGTAGAAGATCCTGGATTCCACATGGGTGTCTTGGCAGTGTCTCCAAAACAATGGTAGCTGAGAGAAATGTCTGACCTGAGAGCTCATAATTAATTAGACACACAGAAGAAATGCAACTTCAGGTCTCTACAAGGTGCCCAGTAAAAAGATACACCAGACCTAATAGGAACATCATGAGGATTCCACAAGAGACAAAAGGGATTCCCAATAATGAGGAGGTATGAGTTTATCAGAGAGAACCACACAAACTCTCTAAATATAAGCCTCTATATAAACTTGTTGGAGAATGTATCCTAGACTCTTGGGGGCAATATAGTGTAGCAACTATTCTTACTCTACCAACTTAGAAAATACTCCTAACTAAAAGCTAATTAACTCTGGCTGTTTAATTACTACCAATTGCCACACTACTGGATATTCAGGAGCTAGAAAGACACCCCTAATTACTCAGCATTATCCCTATAATAATGCTAAAGGGAGAATTTGCTAGCTGCTTTCCAGGGTTCTACCCTGATTGTATGAATGGGGGTATAATATAGTGATCCTAGAGCATGCAGTGTCACTTGACCCTGGTGTTCCCTTAAGCTAATACCCTGTATTACTCCTCATTTTCAATACCAAATTTCTAGATAGAATCATCAATACTCATTGCCTTGATTTCCTCATTTTCTACTCACTACTCAGCCCCCTTCAATATGGCTTCCAATTCCACTATTTGACTGAAAATGATCTCCCCAAGGTTACCAATTATCTCTTAGCTGCCAAGCCAATTAGCTTTATTCAATCATTATTCTTTCTAACCTCATTGAAGATAGACTCCTTTTCTTCCTTTGGCTTCTTTAATCCAGACCATTCCTTCTCAATCTGTTTTGGTAGATCATTATGTATTTTGCTAATTCATCTTTTATCCCCTTAGCAAGACTGTCTCCAAGGCCTCACTCTGGGCTTTCTTTTCTCTTTACACTCTTTCCCTTGGTGATATCATTAACTTCAATGGACTCAAGTGTCATCTCTGCAGATGCGTCTATGCAAAAACTTTTATGTTCAGTCCTAATATCTCTTGTGAAGTCCAGTACTGCAACATTAGTTGCCTTCTGGATAACTTTTCCAGTATGGTCCTTGGATAATTCACATATACTCTGTCCAAAAAAGAAATCATTATCTTCCTATGTCCATGAGATGGCACAGTGAATAGAGCATTAGACCTGGCGTCAGGAAGGCATGAGATTAAATATGATATTAGACACCTATTAACTGTATGACCCTGTGTAAGTAACAACTTCTCTCTGCCTCAGTTTCTTAATTGACAAAATGGGATTAATAATATCCTCTACCTTGCAGAGTTGTTGTGAGGATCAAATGAGTTAATATTGTAAAACATTTTGCAAAAATTAAATTGCTATATAAATGCTAGTGATCATTATCATTATTCCTTTTTAAATGTATTATTGCTCCCAAAGCCCCTATTTTTTGATTCTCCCAATCAGCCAGGTTTGAAACCTCAAATTCAGTCATTCAAGTCTCTTTGCTCTCCCTCACCAGCTCCAGGTATATTGTCTGTTACCATTCCTGTTGATTTTCCCTCTATAACAGCTCTAAACCCTTCCCTTTCTTTCCACTAACACAGTGACCATTCTATTTCAGATACTCATTATCTGTTGTTTGTGCTACCAAAATGACATTCAAAGTAGTCTTCTTGACTCAAATCTCTGTCCCCTGTAATTCATCCTTTTCATAGTTGTCAAAATAATTTTCCTAAGGTCTATGGTCAGGCCAAGATACTGCTGAAAATACTCCAGTGGCTCCCCATTGACTATGGTATAAAATATAGATTCATTAACATAGCCTTTAAGGTCCTTCACAGCCTGGCTACCACTTATATTTCCAACCTTTCTTTCAGATAATGCTTTGCTTGAATCCTACTCTAGCTGCCTTTCTAGGACCTTCATTGTCAGTGGAGATATTCTCATCTGGGGGTTCCCTATAGAAGTGAATTCTTAGGTCCAGTACCTATTCTATAAACTTTACACAGTCCTATTTGTTTTTCCTTGAACATGACACTCCTCCCACCTATCTTCTTTTTTCACAAGCCTTCTCTCACATCTGGAATAACTAAGTCCCTCTTATTTCTGCCTCTCACATTATTTTTCTTTTTTCAAGGTTCACATGAGGTCTCACCTCCTAAGTTAAGCTTTCCTTTATCCCCATCCCTCACCCCAAGCCCATAGACACACACATGCCCAGTGCTTAGTTATCTGTCTTCTAAATTTCCATTGTCTCTACTGTGATGTGTGTACATGCTGTATACATGCAGAAGAATATAAACTGCTTCTGGACAGGAAATGTTTTTGAATGTGTATATGTCTTTAAGCCCTCCCAATATCTAGCATTTAGTGCCTGACACAATAGCTACTTAGTAATTATTTAATTAATTGAGGAAATGAATTTCAAGAACAAAAAAGAAGCATTATCTAATGTCCAGGAGAAATAATTGAAAAAGGGAGACATGATTTAAAAAATTGAAATTCTGACAGCATGATAATATTGATAATAAGAATAATAGTAACTAATTTTATATAATAAAGTACTTTACAATTATTATCATTTTATTCTTCCAACAACCATGGCAGATACATAGATACTATTGTTATCACTATTTCACAGATGAGGAAAATGAGGAAGACAGAAGTTAAGTGACTTACCCAAGTTTACATGATTTGGAAGTATCTGAGTTTAGATTTGAACTCAAGTATTCCTAATTCCAGTCCCAGTACTCTATTCATTGTACCACGTAGTTGAGGAAGAAAGGCAGAGTTAGCTAAAGAAAGCAATGTGTCTTCACAGTGACCTCTCTGATATGCTTATATTAAAAAAAAAGTTTAAAAAAAAGCCTAAGAGGAGTAGCAAAGAGCTAATGAAGAATTTAAAGGGCTGATATAAGCCCTTTAAGTCATCAGAAAGTTTTAAAATGAGGGTGAATTGAAAATTGTGGAAAGTACTAAAGGCTACAGAAAGGCGGAGGGTTTTGTGTGTTTGTTTTGTATTGAAAAAGGAAAAAAGAATATAGTATAGTGCTAACTTATGATAAAGAGAAAAAGTCCTTGATCTTATTTTACTTTCTTTACCAATAAGAAGATATATATATATATATATATATATATATATATATATATATATATATATATATATATATATATATATATATATATATATATATATATATATATGGGTTAAGAGCAATGTAAACATGGTCACAATGCCCACAGACCCTAGGGGTTCTCCTTTTAGGAGAAGGGAAGAGAACATTTGGTTACCTAAAATGAATTCAAGTCTCTGGGTTTACAGCTGTGATCATATAGAACCATTTCTCATACTTTTTGAGAAATTAAGGAGAACAGTAGAGGTGCCAGATGATGAGACATAGAAACAACATCGTCTCTAAAATGGATAACAAAAGGGAGGCATAGTCTGGAAACTATGAGCAAGCCAATTTGATATTGATCTTTGGCAAAGTTCTAGACTTCCTAATCCAAAGAAAATAGGAATTAGTAATTATTAAAATCACTTGGGATCCCCAATCACAGGTTATGCCAAACTAGCCTAATGTGATATGTTAAGTTTGGTAAGAGATAATATAGCACAATGGGTTGAGGAGCCTTGGAGTCAGGGAGACATAGTGTGGATCTTATGCATACTAGCTGTAGGACTCTGGGTAAGTCACTTCAGTTTTCATTATCACAGGTCACTCTAGAAAAATATTAAGTAATGGGCAATTGCTGTTTTAATTGGCATTTCATCCTAGGATTTTCCTCTGCTAATGAAATCACAGGGCTGGACAAAAAATTAACAATAACTACAGTGGACTAGTAGATAAGGGGAATGATATTGATTTGAGGCACTTTGAGTTTTGTAGAGCTTTGGAACTAGTCTCATCTTATTTTTGTATATGATGTGGAAAAGTGTGGGCTGCATGTGATAGGAGGTGGGAGGATTAGTAGCTAATTGAACAGCTACACTAAAAGTGGGATTGATAAATGAATCATTGTTGCCTTGGTTAGCTATCTTTTGTAGTGTGACATAGGGTTCTGCCCCGTCCTGTTCATTTCTTCTATTGATAATTCAGAAGATAAAGAAAGGATACTTATTAAATCAGTCCATGACACAAAGCTTGTGGTGAGAAAGGATAGTGAATATATTGGATGACAGAACTGAAAATGATCTCTATATCCTTAAACTATATGCAGGAACTAGCAAGATGGAATTTAATAAGGTAAATCTTGTAATTATGTTGTGTTTTTTTTCTAAATATAGGATAGGAGAAGTGTTCAATCAAAACAATTCACATGGAAACAAAACCTAAAGATTTTAGTTGACCATATACTACATGCGTATGACCATACACTACCAGCCAACAATGTGTGTTGATTCAAGAGAAAGCTCATATACCCTTAAGTATTATTTTCCAGCAACAAACATTTATTTTATTTTCCAGTTACATGTAAGGGTACTTTTCAACATTCATTTTCATAAGATTTAGAGTTCCAAATTTTTCTTCCTCCCTCCCTCCCTCCCTTCCTCCCTTTCCTCCCTCCTCCACAAGATTGCAACCAGGTTATATATGTACAATCCACAAGTGTTCTTTCTATCAGTTCTTTATGTAGTAAGTAAGTAAGTTTCCTCATTAGTTCCTTGGGATTGTCTTGGATCATTGCATTGCTGAGAGTAGTTAAGTCATTCACAATTGCTCATTGAACAATACTGCTGTCACTACGCACAATGTCCTCCCAGCTCTGCTCACTTCACTATACATCAATGTTCATTGGTCTTTCTAGGTTTTTCAGGGATCATCCTGTTTGTCATTTACTGTAACTCAAGACCATTTTACTAAAATCATATAGCACAGCTTTTTCCATCATTCCTCAATTGATGGACATCCCCTTGATTCTCAATTCTTAGCCTCGACCAAGAGTTGCTATAAATATTTTTTTGTACAATTTCCCCCCCTTTTCTCTTTTTCAGGATCACTATTGTTAACTGTTTCCCTTCCATCCTATTCTTGTCCCCATGATATTTATTCTATTATCCATCTTCTTTCATCATATCCCTCTTTGAAAGGGATTTGCTTCTGTCTATCCCCTCCCCCACTCTGCCCTTCCTTCTTTTGCCCCTCTCTCTTTATCCCCTTCCCCTCCTATTTTCCTGCAGGGTTAGAGAGATTACTCTACCCAATTGAGTGTGTACATTATTCCCTCCTTGAGTCAATTCTAATGAGATTGAGGTCTTTCAGCCAATTCTGATGAGTGTTAGGCTCATTTACTGCCCAGATTAAATGGGTTACTCCACCCACTTGGATGTGACTGTTCGTCCCTACTTGATGCAGCTCTGATAAGTTTAAGGTCTTTGAGCCTTTTCTGATGAGTGTAAAATTCATTTACTGCCCTGCTCCTCTCCCATCTCTTCCCTCACTCCATAAGCCTTTTCCTGTTTCTTTCATGTAGGATTTCACCTCTGCCCTTCCCCCTCCCCCAGTGAATTCCCTTCACCCCTCAATTTAACTCTAAAGATGTCACCTAGCTAAGTGACACAGTGGACAAAGCATCACCCCTGGACCTAGGGGGATCCCAGCCAACACCCGGCCTCAGACACAAGACAGTCGCCCACTGTACGACCCCAGGTATGTCCCCTGCTCCAATTTTTTATGGTTCTCTAGGGTCTGGTATTTGAAAGTCAAATTTGCCATTTAGTTCAGGTCTTTTCATCATCACAAATATCTGAAAGTCTTCTTTTTCATTAAAGTCCCATTTTTTTCTGCTGAAAGTTTCTGCTGAGTTTTGCTGGGTAGGTGATTCTTGGTTGTAATCCCATTTCCTTTGCCCTTTGGAATATCATATTCCATGCCCTCTGGTCCTTTAATGTAGAAGCTCCTAGATCTTGTGCTATCCTGACTGGGGCTCCACAGTACTTGAATTCTTTCTTTTTGGCAGCTTGCAATATTTTCTCCTTGACCTGAGAGCTCTGGAATTTGGTTATAATATTCCCAGGAGTTTTCCTTTTGGCATCTCTTTCTGGAGGTGATAGGTGGATTCTTTCTATTTCTATTTTAGCTTCTTCTTCTAGAATTTCAGGGAAATTTTCCCTGAGAATATCTTGGAAGATGTTGTCTAAGCTCTTTCCTTCATCATGGTTTTCAGGTGGACCAATAATTTTTAAATTATCTCTCCTGGACCTATTTTCCAGGTCAGCAGTTTTCCCCAGAAGATATTTCACATGGCCCTCTATTTTTTATTTATTTATTTTTTTTAGTGAGGCAATTGGGGTTAAGTGACTTGCCCAGGGTCATACAGCTAGTAAGTGTTAAGTGTCTGGGGCCAGATTTGAACTCAGATACTCCTGACTCCAGGGCCGGTGCTCTATCCACTGCGCCATCTAGCTGCCCCCAGCCTTCTATTATTTTATTCATTTGGATTTGCTTTATTGTGTCTTGGTTTCTCATAAAGTCACTGGCTTCTGTTTGTTCAATCCTCATTGTTAGGCAATTATTTTCATCAGAGAGCTTTTGTACCTCCTTTTCCATTTGTTCAATTTGACTTTTCAAGCTGTTGACATTTTTCTCATGTCTTTCCTGCATCTCCCTCATTTCTCTTTACATTTTTTCCTCTACCTCTCTAAATTTATCTTCAAAGTCCTTTATGAGCACCTCTATGGCCTGAGACCAATTCATATTTTTCTTGGAAGCTTTACTTTTTTTTTTTTTGTGAGGCAATTGGGGTTAAGTGACTTGCCCAGGGTTACGCAGATAGTAAGTGTTAAGTGTCTGAGGCCAAATTTGAACTCAGGTACTCCTGACTCCAGGGCCGGTGCTCTATCCACTGCGCCACCTAGCTGCCCGGAAGCTTTAGATATAGGAGCCCTGATGTTGACATCGTCCTCTGAGGGTGCCCCTCGGTCTTCCTTGTTACTGAAAAAACTTTCTGTGGTCCTCACCTTTGTCTGCTCATCTTGCCTTTCTTTTACTTGACTTTTAGCTCCTTAAAGTGGGGCACTGTTTCCAGGCTGTAGTATCCCAAGCTTAAGAAGTTCCAGGTAGTATGATTTAAAGAGAATCAGATTCTTCACTGGCCTGCCCTATTCCCTGGTCCTTAGATGACCCCAGACCAACTTGTTAATCAACCAGCTTTGTGTGTTGTGGTTGTTAGCTCCAAGGAGCCTGTGCCCCTCCCCCACCTGGGGCACTGCTACTTGAGCCTACCTCCTGGTTCTCAGCAGGAGTGAAAAATCCAAGTTCTGCCTCAGCACCAGAATAGAACCCCCCCCCCCCCGCCCCATAGCCTTCCCCCTGCCCAGGGTTCAACCCTTTCACCAGACTGTGAGCTTAGTTCCAGACGACACTGGTGCTTCAGCTGATTCAGAGGCTCTGGGTGGGAGGGGGGGTGTCTCCTTCTCTGGTGAGGCCTTCCTGGGACTGGATCTGTGTCAGGGTGACTGTGGGGTTGGGCTCGACTCCTGTATCAGCACAGCAGCTCCCTCCTTCTGACTTTCCAAGCCATTCTTGGTTAGAAGATGATTTCAGCACATTCTTCTGTGAGTTTTGCTGCTCTGGGCATTTTCCTATGACATTATTTGGATGTGTTTTGGAACCCTTAACTTTTGTTAACAGAAATATAGTGTTTATATAAAGGGGGATTTCATTGTCCTTAATGATGTCTGACCTCACACCTGGAATACTGCACTTCAATTATGACTCTGTGAAGCTGAAGCACAGTTAGAGGAGCACAACTCAAATGATGGAAAGTCTGGAAATCATAGGATCAGAGAAGCTATGACTTGTGACAAAGTTCATGTATGCTTAACTTGAGTATGAGAAGATTCATGTTCAGACAGGTATAATAGCAGTCTTCAAATAGAGTTTCAATTTATTATGTGTGTCCTCAGAGAGTAGAAGTAGGGGCAAAGTGGGAAATTATAGATGGATGGATTTACTTTTTATATTAAAAAAACCTTTAAACAATTTAAAATTGGCAGAAAATGGAGTTGGCTGTCTTATGACGTAGTGAGCTCTCTTTCCCTGAAAGTATTCATACTGAATCTGGACAACCATCTGTTAGGTATACTACTTGCCAGGGATGTTATTGAGGGGTTCCTGAATTTATATGGGATGTTGAAGTAAATGACCACTAGGGTTCCTGTCATTGCTAAGATTTTCTGTCAGTTTCAGATGCTTAATACAGTTGTATTTGAAGGGAGAAGAAAGGACTTGGTGATCACTGAAGGGCATTTTTTTATCTCTGTGCATTTGTGATTATTGGTCCATTCTGATAGACATAATACTTTCACTTTTTTCTCTAAAATCCCTTCAACATTATTAATTCACCTGATAAACATTTGTTAAATGCCTATTATGTGTCAGGGACTGGGCTAAGTACTGGGGACACAAAAAGAGAGAAGAAACAGTCCTTTCTCTCAAAAAATGTATACTCTCTTGAGGGAGCTCTCCCTTCATATATACAATATACATAAACATGCAAATCATATAAATGTATATCTATATTGTATATGAAACATATGTCTATATGGATATATGATATAAATACTATATATAAATATATAAAAGTAAAGACATACATGTAAGATAACATTTGTAGAGGATAGATAAACGTATCTAGGCTAATTTCTACAGGGAGAGTATAATATTAGCAAGTGAGGTAATCAAGATCAATTTGTTGTGGGAATTGAATTACCATTTGATGGAAACTAGGGATTCTAGAGGTAAAGGAATGGGTACATTTCAGAAATGAATATGGTTAGTACAAAGGAACTGAGGATGGAGATGAAATATTGCATGGAAGGATCATAGATTTACGGGTGGAATGGATCTGAGAATCCACCTATTCCAAAATAGTAATTTTAGAGATGAGCCCGATGGAAACTCAGGAGGGACAAGTGAATTGCTCACATCACCACAGGTTGCAAGTGGTAGAAGCAGCATTTGAATCTAAGACATCCTAGTTCCAATTCTAGTACTTTAACTGTGACACCAGGCAACCAGGGCAATTTGGCTAGAAAGTAGAGTGTGTGAAGGAGAACAATAAGCCTGGATAGGTAGGTTGGACTTGTAGAGTGAAAAGCTTTAAAAGTAAAACAGAGGGGGCAGCTAGGTGGCACAGTGGATAGAGTACAGACCCTGGAGAAAGGAGGACTTGAGCTCAAATCTGGCCTCAGACACTTGACACTTACTAGCTGTGTGACCCTGGGCAAGTCACTTAACCTCAATTGCCTCACAAAAAAAAAAAAAAAGGAAAACAAAGTTTGCATTTGATCCCAGAGGCAAGAGGAAGCCATTAGGGCTTGAGTAAAGGATTGATGTGGTCCCTTAGCATTATTAATTAATAGTTTTAGATGTTAACTTTCCCCATTTGAATGTAAGCTCCTTCAGGGTGAGAATTATCTTACTTGTTTATATTTGTATCCTTAGTTTAGCATGGTGCCTGACACATAGTAAGCACTTAATAAATGCTTCTGTCTCTTCTACCTCTCTCTCTCTCTCTCCCTCTCTCTCTCTCCCCTCCTCCTCCCTATCTATCTATCTATCTATCTATCTATCTATCTATCTATCTATCTATCTATCTATGTAATCATCTATCTTTCTATCTATTCATCCTTCCACCTACTTCCACCCACATCCTTCCATCTACTACCTTTTGTATAGCATGTCCACAGCTTTAGCCACGGACATAACTTTTTAACCTGAACTCACATTTTCTCCACTATTTTGCATGAGTCAGGGTTGAAACATTCAACTCAAGTCTGTGTCTGCACAGATGAGATGCAATTTAGTGAGAATATTATAATAATGTCCAAGCCCAAATGATGCCCCCTGAAAAAGTCAGACAATAGAAGTAATTTTGTTTGTGGTAGTGTTTTTCACTTGCATCATTTTCGTCAATTCCCTACTTTACCTTGCTTTTGTATTTACAGCTTGAGTCAAGGCCCCAGCGAGGCAATAAACCTCCTTACATCAGTCATAAGGCCAGTCATTTTCTGAGAATCTTGACTTGTCTTAGAACCACATTATGCTAGCATTAGAAGAGTACTTGGAGTCATCTTGTCCAATTATCTCATTTTATTTTATTTTTTTATTTTTTTAGTGAGGAAATTGGGGTTAAGTGACTTGCCCAGGGTCACACAGCTAGTAAGTATCAAGTGTCTGAGGCCGGATTTGAACTTAGGTACTCCTGACTCCAGGGCCAGTGCTCTATCCACTGCGCCACCTAGCTGCCTCAATTCTCTCATTTTATAGACAAGGAAAATGAGACCCAAAGAGGTAAAGTAATTTGTCCAATGTCACACACAAGCAAGTAGTAAAGGCAGGATTCAAACTCAGTTCTGATTTCTAATCCAGTACTGATTCTGAAATAGCTATGCTCTGATGCACAGGGAGTACTCAAAAGAGTTAGTGTTTCCAATAAAATCTTATTTCCATCTTTATGACACTTTGTATTTGACCCATATGCACTCTGAATTCAGATAAATGTGATTCAACAATTCCATTTTTAAGTTGCGACTATAGGGAAAACTTGAGGATGATTCAGAACTCCATGTTACAAAACTTTAAAGCCAAATCCAGGGCACTGGACCACAAGGATTTCCCTGTGATTTCTAATTGGTAGTTAGAGGCACAAGTATGGGAATTGGAGCAGGGTAAATTCTATAGCAAATGTGGTCTCAGAAACTCCAGTGGGCTGGGGTCAAAGAAGGGATCTCTCTGATGTTTTATTAGCCTACTCTATCCAAGCAGCCAAAGGCTTCAGAACTAGTCCATATTGGTAAAGTTGCTTCCTGCACTTTCCTTATTGATCTAGAGGAGCTGGCATAGAAACCTATTTCCAAATAAAAGTAGAGGCAGAATTGCTTTTCTTACAAAGTGCAGACAGCTTCTGCTTTACTACATTTTAAGCTTTTCCTCCCCTGCCCCCATTCATTTGAATATGAACTGTGATGGAAACAAAGGAAGGGGGAGAATTGATAATTATGCATGTTCTCATTATGGCCACCATGATGAGAAATCTATTTGTTTTTATCTTCATGATTATTATTTAAAACTTCTCCAATATTTGCTGGCCAGGTCTCCATCGGCAAATGAAAATGGAACAAAACAAAAGAAGTCATATCAGATCCATAAGACAAATGTACTGACTTGTAGGGGCCAAATCCTGGAGATGGGGAAGGGGAGTGTCTGACTATACATCAGAAGGTGTTTTTTTTTTTCCCCTTTCTCATCTGTTTGCATCTGTTTGGTATGGAGTAGTGTGGAATATCACACCACAGACATGGTAGGGGGGTAAATTATGACCAATCCCTAAATTATCCACACTCAGGGAAAACAAACAAACAAACAAACCACAAACCACATTCTTCCCCTATTTTCTTCAGCCTAGTTTATTCATCACCAGCTTCCCACTTAGGTTTTTGTTCTGTTTATTTTTGGACTGGACTGGCCATGTCAAAAGTGTAGAGCTCTCCTGTTGTGGAAATTATCTCTGACAATGCAGCTTAGCAAATCATCTTTAACATATAGTCTTAGCTGCTGAGCCCACTGAGGGATTTCATTTCTTGCTCAGGGTCACACAGTATGTATCAGAGGCAGGTCTTGAATCCAGGTCTTACTGACTATAAAGTTAGCCCATTATCCATGATGTGATATGGCCTCTTAATACTTGTTATTTCCTGTGGATATATGGGATATGTTGTTGTTCAGTTGTTTCAGTCATGTCTGACTGTGATGACATTTGGGGTATTTTTGGCAAAGATACTGGAGTGGTTTGCCATCTCCTTCTCCAGCTCATTTTACAAACGAGGCAAACAGGGTTAAGTGACTTGCCCAGGGTCACATAACTAGTAAGTGTCAAGTGACTGAGGCTGGATTTGAACTCAGGTCCTCACGAATCCAGGGCTGGTGCTTTATCCACTGTGCCACCTAGCTGCCTCAAGATTCAGGCTTTTAAACTAGAATGGCACAACACACATGGATCTTATAATTCCTAGGCTTAGACACTGACTAACTAACTATATTACTCAGGCAACTCACCTAACCTCTGTCTCCCTTAGTTTTCTCAACTTTAAAATGGGAAGGATAATAGCATCTACCTCACAGGACTGTTGTGAGGACCCAATGATATATTTGTAAAGTACTTAGCACAGTACCTGACACATAGGAGGCTATTCTCTCCTGCTCCAGAGGCACTTGGTGTGTAATATACCCTTAACTCTGGCTTAGTGGCCATCTGTTTCTGCCTTAGACTGGATCTGGAGGACTGTGTTCAATTCTGAGGGCCATATTTGAGAAATAGTGTGGTTAAGCTAAAGCACATTGAGATGGAGGTGTTAGGGATGGTGAGGCAGCTGGAGGCAATGTCATCTAAATATTGTCTGAAGGAAGTGAGTATGTTTAACCTGGAGAAGAAAATAGTACAGAAAATTCTGACTCTCTAAGTATTCAAAGGGTTTGTCATCTGGAGGAGCTTGTTTAGCTTGGCTCCAGAAGACAAGAATGAGAAGTCATGTGGGAATTGGAGAGAAGCAGAATTGAGATTGATCAGAAGAGAAAACTTCCTGACAGGACCACCTTAAATGGAATGAGAGGGTGACATAGCATGGGACTCCTCAATGTAGGTCTGTAAGAAGCAGTTAGATGACTACGTCAAAGTACAGGTGTTTGTGTCAAATGGGGGCCTCTTCTTTTATGGGGTAGGGAGGGAAAAAAGCAGTGAGGGAGGCAGGGAGAAAGCTCAGAATGTAAAATGTAACAAAATCAAATTAAATTAAATTGAAGAGGAAAGTAAAGGGATTGTCTTCTACATGTTCATGTAGATCATAGTTAAAACGGCCTCTGAGGGCCCTTCTTCCTCTGAATGTTTTCATGACTACATAAGGATACTGGGTACAGATTTTGGCTCTGACAAGTCTTTGGTTTCTGGAATTTCCTGGATTGATTCCATCTATAATCAGTGCCAAATAAGGGCCAATGGGGAAATGGCCACCAATATTGGTTTAGTCCTGGCACTCTGGCTACATCTTGCCATACGATCAACACACTACACCTAAGATACATAACACTAAGAAAAACAGAAATCATTATTTCTGCCATTCACTAAGTTCCTTATTACTTCACATTAACTTCCTAAGGAATCAATGCTTCCAGTGTTCCTGGATGGCTCTAGCAATGTGCCCTGAAGTCTCACTGGTGAGCCTTAGGGATTGTCCAGTCAGAGGAGGGGGAGACTTTTTTTTTTTATACCTACATGGGCAAGGAGATAAGGTATGAGCTCACCCCTTTCTTATCAGTGTTAACTGGTCCCAAGCTGATTATGCTACACACTGTAAAGGGAAATGAATCATGGCTAGAGACAGGCTCTGCATACAATATTTCTCTTTAGTACTCTTTACTAGAATGTTCCAAAGGCTCTCACCTAATCATAGGCTGCAATTTTTAAAGGTCTCCACTAGATGGCCAAATGTGTCTTGTCAAGCACAAATGAAATGTACTGTTTTTCATATCTTTATACGCAGACACATAGCAGATATTTAGTAACCCCCCTCCTGCCAGTATTCAGCTTTGGTAGGTATGATGCATTGCAATAGAAGACTGAGCCATGATTCTTGTTTACAAGAAGGAACCCACCATCTTACTTGAGAGACAATCAATCAATAATATTTGTGGAGAGCCTACTATGTTCCTAGCACTAAGTTCCTCCTATAGGGCACAGAGTTCCAGTTCCTTACATAAAATAGCTTTCCTCCATTTCTATTTGTCTGTGGACAGGTGGAAATAAAAAGTTAGAGATTTAAAGAGAACAGGAAATAGGCAACTATCCTTTCTTCTCTGCAGAGGAATCTCATTCTATACCCAGTGTTCTCATGCTTTCTTACCCTTTTGACTCCCAGTCAAAGCAAGAAACGGTCTCTTATTGTTCATTTTTGGGGAAATAAGCTTGAATCCCTTACTGCCACTCGCAAACTATTTGCATTTAAAGCCTTTTCTCTAAATAGCAAATAAAAAGATTTGTTCCAGGTAAAGGAATTTTAAGCATTGGTGAACAGGTATATATGTATGGGGAAATTTTGTTTACAGATTTTTTTTTTACCCTAGAAATTTATCCTAGAAATTATGCCATAACTCCTCAGCATGATGCAGTAAAAATAATGTAGGATTTATAATGAAATAATCTGGATTAAAATCTTGTGTCTAATTTTTATATTCGTAGAATTCCTGGGCAAATAATTTAGCCTCTTTAGGTCTCACTTTCCCCATTTGTATAATGATAGGGTTGAACAAGATGACTTTTAAAGTTTGAGAATCATAGATCTATAATGGAAGAAGACTTCAAAGGCCTTGTGGTTCAATTCTCTTCATGTTAATATAAGAAAACTAAGACCCAGAGAGTATAAGTGTTTTGATGGAATTTGAGCCCAGGATTTCTGCCTACAGAGCCAGTGTAATTTTTACAATAATATGCACTTCTCTTTTCAGCTCTATGATTGTATTCATTAGGCCAGTCCCAAAGATACACCAGCTTTAGTTATTTAAAGATATCTGTGAGAGGTATGGTTAAAAGTCTCCCCTTTTAGTTTACTCGTCAGAGGCAGAATATTTGTCTTTTAATGTGTGTCAGTATGAGATAATGCTGATGTCTTTCTCATCCCAATAGCCATGATTGATTTATTTGGCTAGTTTCAAACAGACAAGGATTCTTTGTACTTCATGTAAGTCCCTAAAACAGGAGCCAGAACATATGTCCAATAAGTAGACAACTGGAAATTGCTAGTATGGGATAGATGATTGGTTGTAAAGTTACTCTGAAGTCATCATCATCACAATAATAGATAATATTCATATAGTATTTTATGTTTAGCAAAGCACCTCACTCATTCACCTCATGTGAACCTGATAACAACCCTGTGAGGTTCATGCCATTGTTATCTTCATTTGACTTACGATAAAATGGAAGCTGGAAGAAGGTAAGGGACTTGCTCAGCATCCTGGAGTTGGTATAACTCTGAGGCAGAATTCAAAAACAGATCTTTCTGTATCTTAATTCAACATTTTATTGATTATGCATAAGTTAAAGGCAGGATTAGATTCACCTGAAGGCTTTAATACCTATTGGTGTAGGATAACCCGTATTTAGCTGACTGTATAAAACAGATTACAAATAAAGTATCTATTCTTGAATAAGAGGTCACCAATATGATAATTCCTATTATTCCTTGTGATCTTTATGGCTTTTGTAACTCTGCCTGATTGGACCTTTCTATTCTTTCTTGCCTCAGTTTTCCCCTCTTGATCTAAGTCATTGGCTTATTAGACCTTTGAGAACAAATGAATGTTTTCAAATGAACACTGGAGAATTAGTAGACAGAGATGTTAAACAAAGATGTAATTACTGAAGTATATCCTTGACTTGAGGATTTCTGACTTTCTTTCAACTCTGAGGTTCTATTATTCTTACCTGGTATGTTCTTTCTGAATCAAAGGGCCTTTATAATATCTTCATTCAGGGGTGGAGCCAAGATGGTCGAGGAAAAGCAGTGACTTGCCTGAGCTCTCTTCAAGACCCCTCCAAATACCTTCAGTTAATGCCATAAGAAAATACCTGGAACAGCAGAACAGCAAAAAGACAGGGTAAAATAATTTTCTAGCCAAAGATAACTTATAAGGTTGGCAGGAAAGGTTTGTTGTACAAGAATGAGAATGGAGCACAGCCAGGACCAACCCTGCCCTAGCCCTGTGGTGAGAACCAGAAGAAGGCCTTGGGAACCTCTGAAACAGCAGTGGCAACAAGTGCTTCTGGCACTCAGCCCACAGAAGGTAAGGCGTTGAACAACTGGCCAGAAGGAGATTATAGGAATTTCTTTGCTAGCACTGAGGCAGAATTCCATTGTTTGCCCATACTCACATACAGGTCACAGCCTTAGGTGGTAGTCCCAGGCAGGGGAGGAGCACAATCACACAAGGGCTCACAGCCATAGTGGACCAGGATTCTTTTCATAATTCCAAGGCAGAAAAGCAGGCCTGTGGTTGCTTGCACAGCAGAGAAGAAAACATACCTCCCCTTAAATTATACCACTTTGGAAGAACTAAAAACTTACAAATTCCTAGAAGTATCTCTGAAAACAGCTGTTCAACCCTTCTGAAGCTTGGGAAAGTTCTCCCTTTACCCTGGAAGGAGTTCCCTACTTTATTTGTTTTTGTTTTTGTTGTTGTTGTTGTTGTTTTTTGTGGGGAAATGGGAGTTAAGTGACTTGCCCAGGGTCACACAGCTAGTAAGTGTCAAGTGTCTGAGGCCTGATTTGCACTCAGGTCCTCCTGAATCCAGGGCCAGTGCTTTATCCACTATGCCACCTAGCTGCCCAAGGATTTTCAAAATAAAGTAAGGGAGGTAGAGGGGAAAAATAGAAAGAGAAATGAGGGTGATGCAAGAAAATCATGAAAAAATGTCAACAGTTTGGTAAAGGACACATGCACCCCCACACCCCCAACACACACACACTTACACAAAACCTCAAGAACAGACTAAGCTAAATAGTAAAAGAGGTACAAAAAGCTACTAAGGAAAAGAATGCCTTGAAAAGCCAAATTGCCCAAATGGAAAAGGAGGTACAAAAGCTCTCTGAAGAAAATAACTCCTTCAAAATAAGGATTGAGCAATGGAGGATGACTTTATGAGAAATCAAGAAGAAATTTTAAAAAATCCTAAAAGCATGAAAAAATAGAAGGCAATGTGAAATATCCCATTGGAAAAACAATTGACTTGGAAAAGAGATCCAGGAGAAATAATTTGAAAATTATTGTATTACCTAAAATCCATGATCAAAAAAAAAAAGAGCCTAGACATCATCTTCCAAGAAATTGTCAGGGAAAATTACCCCAATAATCTAGAACAAGAAAGTAAAGTAGCAATTGAAAGAATACACCAAACACCTCCTGAAAGAGATACCAAAATGAAAATTCCCAGGAATATTATAGCCAAATTCCAAAGCTCCCAGGTCAAGGAGAAAATATTGTGAGTGGCCAGAAAAAACAATTCAAGTATTGTACATTAAAGGATAAGAGGGTTTGGAATATAACATTCTAGAGGGCAAAGAAACTTGTATTACAACCAAAAATCACCTACCCAGAAAAACTGGGAATTCAATGAAAGACAGGACTTTCAGTAATTCTTTTTTTTTTTTTTTTTTTTTTTTTGCGCGGGGCAATGGGGGTTAAGTGACTTGCCCAGGGTCACACAGCTAGTAAGTGTCAAGTATCTGAGGCTGGATTTGAGTAATTCTTGATTAAAAGACCTGAGCAGAATAGAAAATTTGACTTTTAAATACAATACTCTAGATAAGCATAAAAAGGTAAACAGGAAAAAGAAATCATAAGGGATATTAAAAGGTTAAACTGTTTACATATCTACATGGGAAGATTATACTTGTAACTCATAAGAAATTTCTCATTAGTAGGATAGGTAGATGGAATATATTTAGACAGAAGACACAAGTGTAAGATGAATATGAAGGGATGATATCTTTAAAAAATAAAATTAAGGGGTGAGAGGAAGGCACTGGGAGAATGGGAAAGGGAGAGATGGAATGGGGTAAAGTATCTTATGTAAAATAAACAAGAAAAAGCTTTTCCTGTGTAGGGGAAGGTCGGGGAGTGCTGGGGAATGAGTGAATTTTACTCTCATCAGAATTGGCTCAAGGAGTGAATAACATACACATTCAATTGGGCAGAATAATCTATCTTACCCTGCAGGTAAATAAGAGGGGGAGCTCTTCTGATAAGTGGAGTGGTGATAAAAGGGCACAATATATAGCGTTTTGGATTTGGAGTCCAGCAACCTGAGTTCAAATCCCAAATCTGAAAATTATTAGCTGTGTGTTCTTGAGCACTTAACTTGTCTCAGTTTCTTTGTCTGTAAAATGGGTATGATAATAACACCTACCTCCCAGGTTGTTTTGTAACTCAAAGGAGATGATATTGGTAAAGTGCTTTGCAAAATAGTGCAGAAAAACCATTATTTAAATGATATTATTGGTATTTATTATATATTATACAATATATAGTATTATTAATTATTATTATAGAATTAATCATCATCTCAGGATCAAACAAAATTATATTTAGAAGTACCTCATAAAATAATGTGAACAAAGGCACTATTTAAATGTTATTATGATTGTTATGGTCATTATTATATTGTACAGGTTGTAGTATTTTAGAACTGATTCTCTTGGAGGATCAAATGAAGTGATATTTCATTTTCGTAAACTGATGCAAGCAAAAGCACTATTTAAATGATTAATACTATTAATATTAAGACAGCTAGGTGATGCAGTGAATTGAATATTGGGTCTGAAGTCAGGAAGACTCCTCTTCCTGAGTACACATCTGGCCTCAGACACTTACTAGCTCTGTGACCCTGGGCAGGTCACTGAACCCTGTTTGCCTCAGTTTCCTCATCTGTAAAATGAGCTGGAGAAGGAAATGGCAAACTCCAGTATCTTTGTCAAGAAAATATCAAACGGGGTCCTGAGGAGTTGGACTTGGCTGAAACAACTCAGCAACAACAAACAACAACATTAGCAGCAGCGGCAGCAACAACAGCCACATTGTTGTTGTTACCATTGCTGTTGTTGTTGTTATATAGTACAGACCATACTTACCATAGAACAGTATTGACTGGAAGAGTAAAATAATTAATTAGCTTTTAGGAAGCACTTACTGTACTCAGGGCACTATTCTAGGCACTGGAGAACAAAAAGGAATAAATATTTTTCTGTTCTTTAGGAGCTTATAACCTGTGATAGGAAACAACTTGTATATATGTATATATGTATATACACATGCACACACATTTATGTGCACATACACATATATAGAATTTATAGAAGGCTTTTATGTCACTAATTCTTCACAACAACCCTTTGAGGTAGGTACTATTCTTATCTTCATTTTACAGATGTGGAAACAGAAGCTGAAGGAGATTAAGTGACTTGCCCAGAGTCACAGAGCTAGTAAGTTGTTGGAGCCAGGAAGAAGACAGTTCAAATCTGACCTCAAAGTTCAAGTTCAGAACTCTGCAGTGTGTCACTTAGCTGCCTATTTATTTGCAAAACACACACATTCAAATACATATAAACATATATATACATATACTATGCATGTATATACATGCATTATACTACAATATAAGTATATGCATATATATATGTTTATATACACATTGCATATATAAATTACCTGGTATATGTATGTGCATGAGGGTATGCATGTGTGTATATATGTCTACGTCTATGTATATGTAGAAACCAGGTAATTTCGGCAGAAGAATCAAGAGCTAGGAGGATCAGCTAAAGAATCATGTAGGAAGGGTCCCTTGGGCTGAACCTTGAATGTAGCTAAGGATTCTAAGCATTGGGGTTAGGAAGGAATGCCTTCTAGGCAAGGAGGAACGGACTAGCATTGGAGATTTGCAAAAACACAGAAATGAGGTGTAGATGGGTATGTGCAAAGAATTGCTGAAGCATTAGTTTGTCTGTATCATAGATTGCATGAAGAGGAGTAACATATAATAAGCCTAAAAAGGTTGGCTGGAGTTGGACTGTGAAAGGCTTTCAATTCCAAATAGAAGAATTTGTATTTGATTTTTTTGAACAAGGTGGTGATATAAATATATATATATATATATTCAATAAACATTTATTAAGTGCCAAAAACTGTGCTAAGCAACATGATCAGATCTATCCTTTAGGGATTAACATTTTGGTGGCTGTGTGAAGGATGAATTAGAGAAAGAAAAAATAAGGTAAGGAGATCATATATGGATGAATTCCAACTAGATGTGGGCCTTGAAGCATGCATAAAATTGATATCAGCATTTCCAGAAGTAGGAGTGGGATGGGTATTAGAAAAAGGTATTCCAGAGTGACTAGAGGAATCAAAGGCACACAGTAGGCTGAAGACATTTCCATGATGCCAAGTTGCTACCCAGCATTTCCAGGAGAAAGGCCTACCCTTTTCCTCTTTTCACCCCTAAAAAGTACATAAAATATAGCCTATTTCCAGGCCACCAGAAGAAGGTATAATTTTCTGCTGAGGCAGTCCCACCCTGTCTGCATCAAACCATCCACCATGCTATAAACTTGGAAAATGTCTCAACTTGCAAAGTGCACTGGGAAAGCAGCTGCAATTTATTCTCATTTAAGGAGTTCAGTTAAATGAGTTGGAGCCCCAAGTATGGCTTGCAGTTTCTTAAATTGGTGGCAATGGGTCAGGAAAAGACCATATTGCTGCAAATGCTCTAAAAACATCCATATGTTATTTTGTGCACTCAATAAAAACCAAACAACAGCTAAACTACAGACCGGATCAGGTTTCCCCCACCAGTCAATTGTGATTGACTGGCCAATCATAAGTCCTGACCTCCTAGGAAAGAGGGCAATAGCTGTCCATTGCATTGTCCTCTGTGAATACTGGGCATTTGCAGTGAGGGGATGGATGGGTTACTAACCCCCTTCTCCCCTCAATACCTTTCAACTAGGGAAACTCACCATAAGCAAAGTATTATCCCTGGTGATCTCAGATCTCTGGGCACATAAAACATCTGTTTTCCACAAAGAGCTCAAATACTCAACGGGGCAAAATCAACATATACACTCTAATAAAAATAGCCCTCTCTGAAGTATTGTCTCTAACATTACTCAAGGTTCCTCATGTTTAAAATGAATAAGTTGTAATAATTTATTTTCTAACATCCCTTTTGGCTTTAAGGGTTATCAATGTATTCTCGACAGTTAAATATACTCCCTGGTGACTCCATTTTTACCCATGCTACCACCGTCCTGGAGACTACAAATATACCAAATGAGCACGGAAAAAAAAAATTAGTAGCATTCCAATCTAGTGCCTAGTCATTCAACTCCTTTCTATTCTTGCTGGGAGGAAGCCTTTGCAAAACTCAGCCTTGCTCATACTTATCAATAGCAGGTCAAGGACGGGCAACTGCAATATCATTCATCACTACTGCATGAGGAGGCCTGTACTTACCACTCCAATTTATAGAGGGCTTATTGTGTACATCATGCATATTATCCCATTTAATTTGATTGGCACTTCTAAGCTAAACACCTATAGTTTGGAATTCCTGTTGCCCTTTAAACTTTGTAATGCTTCAATGAGACTGATTTCTAAGAACCCAGATGAGATTTGTTTTTCAAGGATGCCATGATAATGGTAGCAATAACAAATGAAGTTGCAAAACCCTTTAGAAATTTGTATATTTAAAAAAAGAAAAAAAAACTCCCATGCCTTAATAAAGAACTTAGGTGACTGAAACAAGACAAAGTCAAAGAGTGTATAGTGTTACTTTCTCAACATATGGTGTCAGTGCTTCTGGGGTTCACCCTAACCCTCAGTAGAAAGTAGGCTCCCGGAGGACAAGCACTGTTTCATTTTTGTTCCTCTGTCTCAGATGTCAGGCACACACACAGTAGATGCCTAATAAATGTTGAATAAATGAATGGTGTGCACAATATATAATGATCCTATTCTAAGAACAAAGTAAGAACTTCAAGCATTCCTGGGGTTACTCAATGTCTGTCATGCTGAGTTCCTTCATTGCATCCTGGGGAAAAAAAAACACCAGATGCTCTGAGGCAACGATTGTGCTTTCCTGAGAACACTTGCCTAGATGTCAAGCAGTTTTTGACTTTTGTTTCTATGCTAGTATGCTATACAACCACAAACCACTTCTTCCTAATGCAGATGGCACAGAGGTGCCAACTACTCACTATCCCAAAGTACTATTTGCAGGATGGAACTATGCACACATAGACAACGCAATCTTGATCATTGAAGGAATGAAGACATTAAGTTTTGCAACTACTTTTAAATATCTGTGCCTTTATAGTCTAAATCAAATGAGATAATATATGTAGTAAAACGCTTTGCAAACTTTAATGCCAACATTGATGCTATCTAAATGCTAGATTTGATAATTTCTGTGGGGTAGAAGCCTCTTATGGGACTGAAAGCTTATATTATGTTACCATATGTGCAAGCAATGGTGACTTTGGCTGGTGCAAGGTATTTGTCTACAATTGTGGAAGTACATTGTCAAATGTAGAGTCCATTAGACATCTGCAACCCATATCCAATAGCATGTTGGGTCACTTTGATTGGTAGTTTCAGAAGACTGTAAAATTTCTATCAGCTGATCAAACTGTGCAAATAACTATGCAAGAAAATAGATTGTAGAAGGAGTTACTTAAGAGGAATGGCCCCCTGAACTCGTGATAAGCAAAAGGTATCTGCCCCACCCCAAACAAAGTTTGACTTCTCTGAGGTAAATGTATTATTTTGGGAAATTTTGTTTTTGAGTTGTTTCAGTCATGACCCCATTTTGGATTTTACTGGAAAATGTACTGAAGCGGTCTATCATTTCCTTCCTCAGCTCATTTTACAGTTAAGGAAACTGAAGCCAACAGGGTCACACAGCTAGAAAGTGTTTGAATCCACTTTTGAACTCATGAAGATGTCTTCCTGACCCTAGGCCCAGAACTCTATTCACTGCACCACCTATCTGCTCTATCATATCCAAAGGCAATATGGTTGAAAGACATTGCTACTTGCTGTCACTGACAATTCAGGATAATTATGGTAGAAGGACTATGTAATTGGAGCAATCATTTCCCTTATTTAGTCTATATTGTTGTTAGCATCACCTCTCTACCATCCACACAAAGACAAGTCACTTCATATCTCTGCTTTGATATTCTCCTCAATTTTTTCTGTAGAACCTCCCTCTCAAAGTTTCATTATAAAAGGAATGGTTCTTGCCAAGAAGACTGAACCAAACTGATGCAGAGACTTAGTTACTCATTCTCAATGAGGTATGAGTCAGGTGATCAGTATGTAGGACCATGAGAGATCAATGGACATTTAAAGGAAATACCTTCCAAAGTACCAGATAAAGGCTCACCACCCTGGAACCTCATTCAGTAGATTGACCTCTTCATGTACTTTTTTGCATTTCCACCATTGAATGCTTCAGTGGTTTTTCAATCATGCTTGTAGCAAGCAAGTTCTGACAAATGGAAGGCTTGTTCTTTCCTTGCCTGTTGAAGATATTGACACAACACTGAGTTCCCATGGTTATGTGACTTAGATGTATGAGTTAAGATGTACTTTCAGACAGTTTACAGAAAACTGCTGACCTCCCCTATGGGTCGGGGCTCAAATCCTCAGGGCAGGGGTACAAGTAGGGGAAATGAGCTAAGAGGTTACTTAGTCAAATCAGCTTCCTATCTGGGCAGCTCTGGACCAAATAGGGATTCACAGTATCTAGCCAGAAGGACATTCCATCATGTAGCAGCTAGCTTCAAAGGAAAGGAAACAAGTCATTGTTTTGGCTGTGGCAGGATTGGAAATGTAGAGGACAAGGGATATGGACAGCAATTTGACATTTGTTCTATCACTTATTAAATTTAGATTTTGTATACATCTTAAAATGTCAAAACACTAGGTTCATTCAGTCAGAATCTCAATCAATCATGTTTAGTCTACCCTGAGATAAATAGCCTGACTGGATGACTTTGTAAAAAAAAATTCTCTTGACTGATGGGGACACAATGGGGATTCTTGATGGCTTAATAGTTTAATTTTCCAGTACAGTTTATGAACGATGACGAAATCTCTATTTTTACTTTATGATTCTAGTAGGTTATATTCTGTTTATAAACCTCCTTCTGACCTTGTAAAGGAACTATGCCCTGTTTTCATAAAATAAAATTTAAAACTCATAACATGGATCTTTAACAACTCTACTTTCTTTGCACGTAATAACTCCAGATAAAGGAGACCTGACTCTATGTACATAGGATCCTATGGAGAATTCCAAATGGCTTGACTCACTATAGGATCATAGAAGTTTAGAATGAGAAAAGCACCATCAATTTCAACCCATAAATGAAAAAAATCCCATCTGCAACATACCTGGCTAAAAACTTATATCAATTTTTGGAGCACCAAGTTTCAGTTTTGGAGGAATTGACCAATCAGAGGAAAGGGCAGAGGGGTCTTCCAGGATGAGAAGGCTACAGGAATCCAGGGATGTTACAGGGTAATAATGCTGGTGAAATGGAACAAATGTATCTACATTATCATTCTTGGACAGGACGTGTTAATCAATATCCCTATGACTACACTCATCATCCTTGTTACTTCTCAGTCCAAAACCCTAGCACCCATCTCTATAGCTGAATTCCCTGAATAGAATGTAAAGTCCTATAGGACAGAGATTGCCTTTCTTTTTATATTTTATGCCACGCACAAAGAAGCTTGAACATAGTAACCATTTATTTTATTATTTCATTCGTTCGTTCATTCGTTTGTTTATTTGTTTGTTTGTTTTTTGCAGGGCAATGAGGGTTAAGTAACTTGCCCAGGGTCTCACAGCTAGTGAGTGTCAAGTGTCTGAGGCCAGATGTGAACTCAGGACCTCCTGAATCCAGGGCTGGTGCTTTATCCACTGCACCACTTAGCTGCCTCCCCATTTAATTTTAAAAAAAAAAAAACATTCTTCATTCATTCATTAATACAACTTTTGGTTACTAACATCCAAGGAGGGAGGACCTTATTTCCCAAGGCAGGTGAGAGGCACCATAGCTGAAAGAGAGCTCAACTTCAAGTATGAAAGATCTAGATTCAAGTCCTATTGCTAACAGATATTGACTGTTTGACCCTGAGCAAATCTTGTAATCTCCTGGTGCTATAGGCAATTCTCTAAGATTGTAATATCCTTATAAATGGGAATTGTTTCATTTATTTTATTTACATCCACTGTATTTTTTTCCTGTGGGGCAATGAGGGTTGAGTGACTTGCTGAGGGTCACAGAGCTAATAATTGTCAAGTGCCTGAGGCTGGATTTGAACTCAGGTCCTCCTGAATCCAGGACCAGTGCTTTATCCACTGTACCACCTAGCTTCCCCCTGCATCCCCTGTGTTTATGCTTTGTACAATGCCTACTATATAGTAGATACTTATTAAATTCTTGATGATTGGTTGGATTAATAAATTGCAGAGAAAAGTGATGGTATACATTAGTGGAGGGAGTTTCCTCACCCAAGAATTCCTTAAAACCTTGACATCATGAGTCCAGACCTTTTCTTCCTATTCATTAGGAGGGATTTTTTAAATCAATTTTAGCAACAAATCTAAATTTGCATCTTTGCTGTTTCCCTCCCCATTTCTCCTAGTTCTGCTCCCAGGGCCAAACAGAATAAGTTTGAATAGGACAAGCAGTTCTGTCTTACTTGGAAACAAAGTCAGTTTGACTGAATGGATTTCTTGTTCTCCTTGACAAATTCAATTCAACCCAATAAACATTTATTTGGTGCCTGTTATTTGCAAAAGCCAGAGACATCTGAAATAGCATTGGCTACTTGGTGTGAGCCATGGAAGGGAGGGCAGTTTCACTTACACATCCTATTCTTATCTTTTTTTTTTTTTTTTGGTGAGGCAATTGGGGTTAAGTGACTTGCCCAGGGTCACACAGCTAGTAAGTGTTAAGTGTCTGAGGCCGGATTTGAACTCAGGTACTCCTGACTTCAGGGCTGGTGTTGTATCCACTACGCTGCCTAGCTGCCCCTTACTCTTATCTTCTTGTGATAATGCTTCAGTTCTTTAGTGTATAGGAACATAAATTTAGAGGTGAAGGGGACTTTTTTTTCACAACTAAGGTGGTCTAGCTCTGTTTTCACTACACAATGCAATATTCTCCATTGACTTCATTGCTTCCTTAGAAACTGGCAGTCTTGGCTCCTTTGCTGCAAGGAAGACAAAAAGCATTGACTGTTCACTGTTTTGAAGATGATGCAGTGAGCTAAGTTTAGCTCAGGACCCCTCTCTGCATCCTCCTTTCCCCCTCTCCCCACCCGGTTACCTGACAGAAATTTATTGTGCAAAAGGCCTAAAGCTAATGAAAACTGACAATTCTAGAGGGCAGGTGCTAAGAACTTTCTTCTGTCTAGGGCACCTAAAGAATAGGACCTGGATGTGTGAGGAGGGTAGGAAAGATATCCTTCTAGATCTCTCAGGTCAAGTACAATGAGCCAGGAAACAAAAGAAAGGTCATGATTTCCTTGTTCTTGAAACACATGGCATGAGCGGATGGGAAGTCAACAGGGAGAAGTAGCGGCAGGTAAGTGCCAGATGATGTTTACCAAGGTCTGGAAATTTCCTGGCATCAGCAGTGCTTTGGAGGAGACTGAGTATGTGACTATACATGTGATGATTCTGAAGCTTGTTCAGCAGATTGAGGGAGGGCAGTGTTATTGTTGTTCCTGCCTAAACTATAAAGGAAAAGAGAAAGGGGTCGACCCCAACTTTCCATCATCTAGTATCTTGAATAGCCTATGTCCATAAAACTTCAGCCTTACCTCTCTGAACTTTGAAGTTCAGGTGAAACAACTTAACGTTTCTATTTAAAATAGTTATGTTGCATTTAAGTGTATTTTAAAGTATATTTAAAAGTGCATAGATTTCAAAGTGTATTTTAAAATTTAAAACCAGGACAAGAAATTGGGTTCCTTTAAAGGAATAGAAACAGCTTTGTAAATGAGTCAACTGGCTTGGTAGAATCATTTCCCAACATGAAGCAGCAAGGTTACATAGAGTACTGGGACTGGAGTCATGAAGGCACTAGTGCAGATCTGGCATCAGACACTTTCTAGTTGTGTTACCCTGGGCAAGTCACTTAATTTGTGTCTGCTTCATTTTCCTCAATTGTACAATGATGATAATAATGGCACCTTTTTCTCAGGGTTGTTGTGAGGATTAAATAAAATAATTATTAAGTGCATGTTTGCCCAGGGCCTGGCATACATTGGGCACTACAAAATGATTAATTCCTTTCTTCTACTACGTTACAATCCTTTGGACTTCTCCATCATATCCCTCTCTTCCCCCTTTCTTTTCAGGTTCCTCTTGAACATTATCTTCTGATTGTAAGCAGGGACTGTCTTTCATCTTCATATATGTATCCCTAGTACTTAGCATGGTACCTGGCACATAGTAGGTATGCAATTAATGTATATTGACTGATTTTTTTTTTGGCGAGGCAATTGGTGTTAAGTGACTTGCCCAGGGTCACACAGCTAGTAAGTGTTAAGTGTCTGAGGCTGGATTTGAACTCAGGTCCTCCTGACTCCAGGGCTGGTGCTCTATCCACTGCGCCACCTAGCTGCTCCTTCCTGAACTTAATTAAAAAATCAGTCAAAATGGGGCAACTAGGTGGGACCAATTGCCTCACCAAAAAAAAAGAAAAAAAAATTGGGGAAGCTACACCATTTAAGGATAAATGTATAAGTTTCATGAGGGCAGGAAATCTTTCTTAGTGTGTTTTTTGAGTGCCTAGCACATAGCATCCACTCAGTAATTAATTAAAATAAATTTAAAATATACAGTAAAAATGCTATAATAATATACAGTATATATAAAGGTTTATAGCTCAAATTTTGGCTTCAAGGGGGCTAAAGATGAAACATAGTCAGAAGGAAAGCCTGATGTTTAAGAAAGTACAGCTATGGGAAAATCATTCTAGGTAATAAATCTTAGGATTATATTTATATAAATTTTTCATTTTTCTTTTTTTCCAAATCTCATGGGAAGGAAAAGTAGGAAAAAAGGAAATCCCAACTCTGAGGAATTATTTCAGGAGATCAATGAAAGACTGTCTTAGAGAAAACAGCCATCATAAAGAAAGAGTTTGTAATGAATGGTTATCTGCACTAGGCAGCCATGCACACTAACAAAAGAAAATTTTAAAGCTTCTTTCTTAAAAGCCAAAGGGAAAAAAGGAAAATAAAAGTGAATCATAATTTTAAAACTTTAGTAAGAAAGATACCAAATTGTACCTAGGTGTTTGCATTTCTCAGACTTTTGCATTTACATTCATGTATTAGGGAAAGAGTGTTTCATACTGAATGCAGATCTAGTTCTGGAACAAGAAAGATCTGGCTTCAGTTTCTGCCGCAGGTATGTGGTAGCTCTATGACCTAGGACAAATCATGTAACTTCTAGGTTACAAATTTTAGAAATCTCTACCAACCTGCACTAGTAGAGAGGGAGTTTCCACATCTAAGAATTCTATAAATCAACAATATCATAAGCCTAGTCTTTAGTTTTTTTAAAGTACTAATTTGATAATTTGGCAGGTCTGTGATTTCACTGAGATGTCTTCCTTTCACATGTGAAAATTTCCATTGCTTCTCATTTCTGGTTCATGTGTTTTCATAAATCCATAGGTGAAATTAAATCTAATATAGTAGTGACCCTCACTTGGTTCTTGCTACCAGTGAAATTCTTGGGTGCTTTTACTGGTCATTTTTCTTTGCTGTTTTATCAGCTCATTTCTTTTTTGTTGATGATATCTATTAAGTCAATACACCTCCATAAGAAATCATAAGTAATATACTGCAGCCCACACATATTTAACATGCGATTTTCCATTGTCATTTGGCAATTAATGTATTATTTTAGAAGGATATTTTCATATTAATAATTATTCCACTTTCTTGCTTTAAAACTGAAATTTTAAAAATAGAATACTCGGGCCTATGACCTCCAGGGAGAGGGAGAAATGGAGAAGGAAGTAAACATATTTGGGGCTTTGTATTATTCCTTTCATTTCAAACATGGAATGAGGAGTCCAAAGTCAATGTATTGAGCTTTTTAGTGATCATGCCTAAGCTGAGCTTTGATGGAAATAAAAGATTCAAAGATGTTCAGGTGAAGAGGGTGTGGTCTTTAAAAGGTTTGAGAGACATAATTTCTGGATCATTTTTCATTTTATGAAAAATGTTAGCATTTTAGTAAAAGAGGTCAGTGGCACTCTCAAATGCCAATGATCCCTCATAGTGGTAGGCTCACATTTGGCATGCCTTTTGAAGAGCAGATGTTTCTGAGAGTGGCAATCAAGTCTGAGCGATTAACAATTTATGAGATAATGAATATTACCATGAGAGATGGGTTATATTCCAATGAGAGACTTGAAGTACAGGACTTGGATCACCAAAACCTCGGTCAACAAGACTTATCAAGCTCCATAACCCCTACCTGACAAAAGGGAGAATCAACATTTTCCCATATCTGTCAGAGTAAACACAATAAGCAGGAATTAGCATAAACTTAGAATTACTTTTATTGTCTGATTAGATCTTGTCTGGGTAAATCTTTGCCCACTATATCCCACACTGGTTGATTTCTGTATGAGGAAGTAGAAAAGGGGGCTAAATCTTGCTCCTGATTATTCAATAATTAGTTACTAAATACAAAAGAGAAATAATGACTTCTTTCAAGGGAGCACATGGCAGGGCTGGTGTATGGAGACAGGGTTCCCAAGGTCAGGCAATAGCTAGTTGGCCACTTTGGTTACAAAGGAAAGTTCATAAAAGGGAATGATACTAAATCTGGAAAGACAGGTTGTATTCCTATCGGGGTTACATACAAAACTTATACTTTGCCCTTAGAAAACTAAGGAGCCACTGATGAATTCAAAGAGTGGAATGATATGGTCAGAACTGTGCCTTAGGATTAGGGTGAGGATGAAGGAATGCATATAAAACTCTTAAAACAACTATAGAATTGTGAATTATGTCATTTTCTTCTCTATGGTAATGATGACAATAAGACCGCATACTTATATTCGACTTGACAGTTTACAAAAAGTGCCTTCCTTACAAAAATTTATGAGGCAAGTAGTAAAAATAGTAGCACCCCTATTTTACAGATGAGATAAAAACCCTGAGACTCAGAGATCTTAAATAACTTGTTCAATGACATAGAGTATGTTAATGACAGAACTGGTCATAAATGCTACATATTCTTTAAGCTCCAAAAACTGCAAAGTGATTGTAAAATTAAATTCCATATAAAGCTAGAAGTAACTTGTCTCTCCTTAGGGCTCTCTGGAATTCTTAGAGTCTTAGCCTTGGAAGGGCTTTAGAAGTGAAGTGATGCCCTTCACTTTCTTAAAATGAAAAAGAAAAATCCCATGTACAAAAATTCAGCAATTGCCTATGGTTCTACCATGGCTTGTTGTGTATTCATTCATGTGTCATATTTCCCCACCTAGATGGTAAGCTTTGGAAGGTAGTGATTATACCCTACTCACCTTTCTAGTACTCATATTACATAGTCACATGGCTTATATGGAAATACGATTTGACAAATATCTGTTTGGCTGTGACCATATTATTCTTATTCATATTTTTTTCTTTTGCCGGACAATGAGGATTAAGTGACTTGCCCAAGGTCACACAGCTAGTAAGTGTCAAGTGTCTGAGGTCAGATTTGAACTCAGGTTCTCCTGAATCCAGGGCCAGTGCTGATTGTTTTTTGTTTTTTTTTTGGGGGGGGGTGGTCTTTCTAGTGATCTACTTATACTACATTCATTTTACACAATGAGAATAATTCCTATAATTCAGGCAGTTATGTAGACCAGTGATAAGTTTTGTTGACCATTTGTTTCTGTGGGCAGGGAACTTGACACATCTAATATAGACCATGACATGAGGGTAAAAAGAAATACCCATAATAAATTAGGTTTGCCTGTAACATCTATCTTTGAACCATTGCATGTGAGAGGTGAAGCAATTTGACCCCACAGTCAGTAGCTGAGACTATAATGAATGGATGATGAGGACAGAGGATTTACTGAGCCCTCCTTATGGGCCAGGATCGATGTGCTGGAGATACAAGTACAAATAAGGAAGACGGTCCCTGTCCCTGGGGAGTTTACAATCTAAGGGAGGAAGACAGTACATTATGGAGAGCCAGAAAGTGGACCAGGAATGAGTTCATATACTTTAGAAATGGATATAAATGGACATAGAGGCCAAGTTCCAGATAAAAGAAGGTGAAAGCTAGGGGCAGCTAGCTGGCACAGTGGATAGAGCATCGGCCCTGGAGTCAGGAGTACCTGAGTTCAAATCTGGCCTCAGACACTTAATACTTACTAGCTGTGTGACCCTGGGCAAGTCATTTAACCCCAATTGCCTCACTAAAAAAAAAAAAAAAAAAGAAGGTGAAAACTAATCTAGCAGAACTCAAAGAGGCAGGGGGAGTGTCCAGGAGGTTCTAGTAGGAGAATACTAAGGAGAATGGCTACAGTGGAGGCAGCATGGAATAGCAACACTCAGGAAGTGATGTGAAGGTGTTGTTCTGGGCAAGACACATGAAAAACTAAGTTATCAAAGCTGAGGAACTCAGGTGGCAAGTAGGTGCCCCAGCAAAGTGTACTTTCCATTAGACTCTTGATTGAAATGAAAACCATAGCCATATGGTTAATTCAAGAAATCTGATGAATGACATTGATCTTCACTTAATCCCATGCAGTTAGATATTGCCCAACTGAATGTAATGAAGGAGAACCTTTTGCATAGTCTTAACCCCAATTAAATGGTAAACATTAGAAAGCATTAAGGAGGGAATGTGGGACAATGGAAAGAACACTGGATTTAGAGTCAGGAATCCAAAATTGGCTATGAATAATCTGTATGACTTTAGGGAAGTAATTTTGTCTCAATCTCTCCATCTGTAAAGTAGGAGCTTGATGATTCCTATATATCTCTATCTCTATCTCTCTCTATCTCTCTATCTCTATCTATCTCTCTCTATCTCTATCTATCTCTCTCTATCTCTCTCTATCTCTCTATCTCTCTCTCTCCATTTATCTATCTATCTATCTATCTATCTATCTATCTATCTATCTATCTATCTATCTATCTATCTATCTATCTATCTATCTATCTATCTATCTATATCTATCTATCTATCTATCATCACAGCTTTAGAGTTAAAAGGGATTTCAAAGGCCACCAGTCAATCAGAAATCTGAAGGCTTGAGTTCTAAATCTGACTCCAAGATTACTAGCTATATGATCCATCAAGAAAACATAGTGTGGTGGGAAGAGAATTGAGCCTGGATTTATAGGACCTGGGTGTGAATCCTGTCTCTGAAATTTACTGCATTTGTAACCTCATGCAAATCACCTGACCTCCCTGGCTTCAGTTTGCCCCATTTCTAGATCTATGATCCTATTATCTTATAACCTAAGGCAGGATATTTTACCTTTTTAACCCTAGGTTTTCTCACCTGGAAAATAAGATTATTATAATCACTTTTATTTGTATTGCTTACCTCATAGAGTACTTGTATGGATTGAATAATATTTCACACACACACACACACACACAAACATCTCCCACGCTCACACACTTGTGACAGACACCCAGCCATTTCCAGAACAGGGGTTTCTGAGAGAATTGAATGAAGGTTTCTGGGGTTGTTCACACATTTCAGTCAGGGTTAGATACACTACCATAAACATTTATTTATGCTTTTGACATGGCTGGTGACAGGAGGAGTTCATTTTTATGACTTGGTCATAGGCAACCCTTGATGACCATATGAAATTTAGTGCGCTAAGTGTCAATTAAATATTTATAAAATATTTGCTCTATTTCCTACTTTGTGTCCTCCCAGGGCTTCACTAGAGAGGATGTTCCTATATTCCTCCCTGCTTGTCCCCAACTTATTACAGCCAATCAGACTTCTGCTGACCATTCACTCTGCCATTGTCAGCCACACTTGGGCTAATTGAGTTTTTCCCCGGGTGAAGGAAGGTAAAAGGCTCATATTAAGAACTTTCCATTCTTAGCTAAACCCAGGTCCTTTGGCCTGAGGGACTAATCATGCCTTATAAACACTGATTAACCAAGGTAGGTCATTTCCATCACTGGTCTCTGGAGGGGGAAATGGACACAGCTCACCTGGGAATGACATTTGCAGACTCAGAGAGACAACTTGCAGCTGCCTCTGCGTGCCTCTCCCAGCACTTCCCCCTTCTCCGCCTCCCCTCAACATCACGCTCAGCCCAAGCCAGGAGAGAGCACCCAAGGAGTTCGACTCATTTGGGATCAGATTCGAATAGGTCACATTTGGGGACTGAAGTGTCTCATTAAAACATTTTCCTTTTCCGTGCTATATATCCATATGCTCAATATCAAAATCTATGACAGAGGCCCTGCACATCTCCTGTCTTAACACCTAATAGTCCTTGCTAGACAAAATGAAAAAGTTGATTACACTCAGCTTTGCCAACATCTCCTGACAGAAAAGAGGGGGGAAAAGAAGCCTTCTGAACAAATGAAATGTCAGTCAAAGCTCAAACATATTAAAGCATGATAGGATATAATATTTTCTTAGATTAAAGATTAACTTGTTTCTAATTAATCCCTAGTTTATGCTAAGCAAAGATGACTGGCTTTGTTATCCTGGGATAGCGCGTAATCCAATCTTTAGTTATGATTTCACACGTGTGTTGGGAGGTTGTGGGGTGGGGTGGTGGTAGGAGGTTGCTGTTTTAGAATTCAACTTGAATAGTGTCTTTTTTTGAAAGTCAGTGTTTATGAATTGAAAAAAGTGGTAAAACTCAGAAAGTTCCCCTCCCCCTGCTTAATGAGCCACAGTCTCTAAAGCATTGCAACGGGCTAATGTTTAAAACCAAAAAAAAAATCTAGTTTGAACTATTCACAAATCCTGACAGTCCCCCTGCTCTGAGCTGGGTTTGCCTTACAGGAACATTTCAAAGAAATTGGGTTGTGTGGGGGTGTGGGCGGGGAGGCAGAAAGGAAAGGGAGGATTTCAGAATTAAATAAGACTTGCGGAATAGGTTGAAAAATTTCCACGGCAGGGAATGTGTCATTGAGAATCATTGAAAAGAGTACAAACTCAATGACAATCTTTCCTCCCAAAGATTTTCCTGTTTGGGAGTTTATGTTGGCAAAATCTCCAGATGTACTACTCCTCAAAATCTAGGATTGTGAAGAAGAGACTCCCTTGTGCCATATCACTATTTCAGGACAGTATTTATCCAAGTATCACCCATAGATTTTTTCTTTCATAGGTCCTCTAAGTGATTTGAAAATTGGATTCTTATGTCACCATGCATATTAAAGTCATAAACCTCCCCCTCTTCTTCTGCCTCCTTACTGACATGTATATGTCTTGAAAGTGCTTTATACCTATTCCCTTATTTGATCCTCACCACAACCTGTAAGGTATATGTGACCATCTAATTGATTAGTTAATAAACTAGCATTTATTAAATGCTTGTTCTTTGCTGGGTACTGTGCTAGGCACTAGGAAGAGAGATAAAAATATGGAAGTAATCATCCACGTATGGGCATTCAAGTGCTGCCTTTACTTGCCCCCTTCATATGACAGAAGTTTTATGAAGATCAGACTTGCCATCAAAGAATTCCCAACACTGAGTTAGAAGGCATCTTATTGTCCAGGTGAGGAAGCAGGTCTAGACAATGGAAGTAATTTGCTCAAGGTCCTACAGAAGGTGAAGGAAACGTGAGTGTAGACTTCTTGATTCCTTCACAGTATGCTGTTCCCTGTGAAGTAACATAGTAATAGCAGGGCGCACCCTTCACCCCTTTGACTTCTACACATCCTCATACTCAGATCAGGATATTCCAAGACCCATCTATGCTGGTTATTTTTCACCTCATATGGTAAGAGAGTCAATAACTATTCTTCCATGTAAGATGGAAAACAATTAGGGTTTATCATTTGCCCTGCGCCTGCCATGTAAAGTCATCATCTGCCCTCCTACTTCCTGAAGACTATCATCTGATCTCCTGTATAATCCTAAGACACCTGGGTCTTATCATCCACCCTTTAGCCTCTCCCTTAGGACATCTGGGGCTTTTCATCTGAACATGCAGGTGAACTTTTTCTTATGAGTTGCCTCCCCTGATCAGAGAATAAATGCCTTGATAGCAAGCTCTACCTCACTTTTTCTATTTGTATTCCTACCACTTATCAAAGAGCTTGGCACATTTAAATGCTTAATAAGCGTCTTTTTTCATCCATCCATTTATTCCTATGCTTGTATTTTATAATTAGAACCAGAAATTAGTCCATTCTAGGCTTATCACAAACAGTTCCATTTTTCCTACCAGTGCATCTCAAAAAATCTCACTTTTTTAAAAATATGTGCTAGCAAACTAGAAAGGCTATAGTGCATTGTCCATGAGGTCCTGCTGCTGTGTAGCAAACAGGCCTTCAACCTCTGCCATGTTTGCCAGGGGGGCAGTTGCTTTGCTAGGGCATTTGCCACTGTCACCTACTTTGGCATCATATGACCAAAATATCCACACACATTTCCCCTACATCTTTCTCTTTCCATGGTTCATAGGGTGAATATACTGTGCATACTTCTCATGTAGAATCCATAAGCCTACAAGATTTTTGATAACTGGGCCTTATGACAAAAATGGGAGACATTCAGCAATGTGAGGAGCTAAGACAGCCATCTTGATAATTTGATAACAGGTTCTGGGTTCCCTGGGAGAGGAGGGAGAAATGAGCTGATTGCCTAAGGGGCTCTGCTGATGTCTCAGCAGCTGGGCTGTCACTCACTATTCACACCTTACTGTGCCTAAGAGCTATATAGAGATGGGAGTTGGAAGTGCATTCTGAAGCATATGGGGGATGTACTATCTCCATTCCAATTTCTAATCCAACTTTGGCTTTTGTTTTAGTATCCTACCCTCCCTGAGTACAGTGAAAACAATCGATCATCATGTATGGTGTATGTGATTGAATGGTACTAAATTGTTCCTTCCTTTGTTTACATGCCATAACCACACCAACACATATTGATGTTGCCTGGCTCCCTTCCTGCCAGGATTTTAATCTGGATTGGACTCAGCATGTAG
Organism: Dromiciops gliroides; assembly: GCF_019393635.1. Lineage (NCBI taxonomy): Eukaryota > Metazoa > Chordata > Mammalia > Microbiotheria > Microbiotheriidae > Dromiciops > Dromiciops gliroides. Next base: position 502,061,073 of record NC_057863.1, on the reverse strand, counting down.
TGACAGTGATGATGATTTGGAACTTCTCTGCCAGAAGAAGGAAGCTTGTTCTCCTCAGACAGTTCTGGATTCACTGCCTCACTGCACCCTGAAAACTGTAATTCTTCAGCTGGAGAACAACAGACACCTTCTGTGCCCTTGCCTCAGAGGCTGACCAAGGACAAGCACTAATCGTGTGTGATTGGTGTGTGAAGGAAGGGCTGATGACAGGGCTGGGACAGACACATAGTGTGCTGCAACTTGTTCCTCCAAAGGGTTGAATGGCGTTGTCTCATATTGGAGACAGCAGCCCCAGTGTCGTGTCTCTGGTGGATCCCACACTGATGGAAGAAGCATTGCTACCCTCCTAACCTGCACATATGGAGATTTTTTTCTTCTAAGGTTTTTAACAACTGTTATGTTTTGCTTTTAAATGAGAGGATTTAAATAGCAGTGCAAAGTTTAATGAAGGGGCAAGTTAGACTTTTACTTTGAGATAAAGCTGTTTCAAAAATCTATTTTTCTACCTTTAAAGATACTATACTTGAGTGGCATTGTATACAGTATTTACTATTTATTTCAAATACATTTAAGTTTTTAGCATATCATAATTCGTCACCACAAATAGATACCCCCTATATATATGAATATCTATATATGTATATATTATGGAGAAAGAGCAATAGTGAGAACATTGTGTTGTGAGATAGAGAGAGGGAAATGGGGGAAGGGAAGAAGAAAGAAAGAATGAGAGAGAGAGAGAGAGAGAGAGAGAGAGAGAGAGAAAATCCCTCCCCCACCCCAGACCTATGCTTTCATTCCTTTGGAGAACTTAGGGTATACAAATTTCCTCCACTGATGAAGACTGGCAACCCCTACATAATGGACAGTCTTAAACAGCTGACAAGCATTGAGTATTTAAGTAACTTGGCCCTAGTCATTGTAGCTTGTATGTGTCAGTGGCAGGACTTGAACCCATTACCTAGACTCTAAGACCAGTCCTCTATCCACTCTTCCATATTGTTTCTCAGAGTAATATGTGATATAGAACCAAGATGGCAGAGTAAGAGGGAACAATTCAGTGAGCTCCCATCTGAAAATAAATAATTTTTAAAGGGTCTCTATGTGTCTCTTTTCCAGCCCAGTTTGGCAAAGGGAGACTGAGAGATCACTGGATACTGGAGACTAGGTCAAGCCCAGGGCATGTCACCTGTACCCTGAGAGAAACAGTGAACCAGCAAAAGAAGAGATCTCAGATCCATACTGGGGCACCCCTAAGCCCATACTGGGGCGCCATGATGGTAAGAGGTGCCAACTGGCAGCTTTGTCTCTCACCCAGTTCAGGTCACATATCCAAGAAGGAATGTTCTGCTTCTGGGTATGAGGTTCTATTCTATAGCAGGTCCTGGCGGGCATAGGATACCTGAATATAATAAATGGAGCCAGAAGCAGTTTCAGAAGCAAGTAGCAGTGGTGTGGCTAAGATCCCAGGAGCACCAGCTTCTAGCCCAGTCAGAAGCTTGCAGAGGAATAATCAGGACAGAAATGCTAGAGCAAAGGAGAGCCTACAGTTTTGTCACTCTGAACCAGCAGAATATTTTATCTGGCTTATAGTGGCTACATTCAGCAGTTATCTCCTATTACCTACACCCCAAACAAGGTCAGGAACTTGAGCCACTCAGACCAGAGAGTAAGCAATCAGACTTTGCCCTGGATCACCATTTTAGAAACACTAAAAATCAGAAGGTGCCTAGACCAAGCTGTCCTTGAGATCCTTGAACATCATATCAGCACAATATGTAAATATGCACACACATGTATGAATGTGTGTGTGTGTGTGTATATATATATATGTATGTGTGTGTGGCTGCATAAAAATATATGTGTGTATACATATAGTCATTCATAGAATTGTACATGGAGGTCCCAAAAGTCTTAGTACAGTTGGTTTCAATAGCTTAAATCTGCACTAAAACTTTGTGAATACCTCTTGTAGTCAGTCATATTTGTGGCCATGTTAATCAATCTCTCTCTCTCTCTCTCTCTCTCTCTCTCTCTCTCTCTCTCTCTCTCTATATATATATATATATATATATATATATATATATATACATATATATAGTTTATTCATAAGAAACACTTGCCAACTGAACACATATGCATACACACACGTATATATATATGTATATATATATGTATAGTTGTGAATGTATATATAGTGTTATATGTAGCATAGGCATGTATGTATGGATTAGTCCAGATTTGTGCTTTCATAAGTTGAGGGGGTACCCTGGGAAGGAAATTCTCTCACAATCCAAGTCAGTGCTTTCTCTTCAGCTTTTTGTCTTGGAGAGTCACTTAAGGCACTCAGAGGTCAAAGAAGGTCAGAGTCAAACAAGCAGCATGTTCCAGATGTATGATTTGAATCTAGCTCTTTCCTACTCTAAGGCCAGCTGTCACATGGCCTCTCTTTCCATGTCTGTAAATACACACACACACACACACACACACATGCACAAACTATGTAAATAATATAGCATGTGTTTTAGTAAATATATGATTAGAGATTTATTGAATGAATTTAGTAATGAAAAGCTCACTAATTTTTAATGATCAGTGGGAAGATTGTTTCATTGTGGTAAGTGGTGGTGACCTTGGGTTTATGAAAACTATGCCAAGAAGAAAACATCTGGAAGGTGCTATTTAGATAGACAAGTTTTGAATACCACCGCAGTGATGAATTATTTGTCTTTTGTCCAAGGACCAGCCTTTATATGTTTGGAAAGGCTTATAGCCAAAAGTCTGTCCATTAGGCAATGAATCATGCTGGCTTAGACTCATAAGAATTGTCTTCTAAGATATAGAAAGGCTGTGATCTATTTTGGTATAGTCACACAAACCAATGGAACTATAGATTTAATAAAGACTAGTTAAGAGTCTTACTTGACAGCTTAAATGCATTTAGTTATAGTATTTTACAATTTTAAAAAGAAATTATAGCTGATAAGGGATTTTGAAATAAAGGTCAGATTGCATCTATTTAATGATCAAGTTATTGATATTTGAATTGCATACATCTAAGAGGGGTTTAAAAGTAATTTGAAAATAGGTTATGCTCTTAAGTAAGCAAAGTATAGTCTTTCACAACCTCATCTAGCTCAGATGCTAAGTCTTCCACAGAGACTTGTATTACTGGTGTAATGAGTAAGATACGTGCCTCTTTTGAGTCACAGAATTTTAGAGTTGAAAGGGACCTGAGTGACCATATAAGCTGATTCATACAGAATTGAATCCTTACTATAACCTATCCAACACTTCAAGGAAAGAGAACCTATTCACTACTTAGGGTAGCCGTTTCTACTTTTAGATAGCCCAAATTATTAGTGAGGTTTTGGTTTGTTTTCCCAGACATTAAGCCTAAATTGGGCTCTTAGAGACTTTCATTTATTTATTCCTGGTTCTGACACTTTTGGTCAAGCAACAATTTCTCTTCCACATGATGGTATTTCAAATAATTGGAGACTTTTGTCATGTCCCCTCTGGATCTTCTTTTCCTTAAAGCTAAACATGTCAAGCCTCTTCAACCAATCAGCACATGTTCTTCTCCATCTTGCTATACTTCTCTCTATACTACTCTCCAACTTCTTAATTTTCTTAAGCCATGCTGATCAGAACTAAACACAAAACTCCAGATGATGTCTTATGAGGGAGAAAAACAGTAGTTTATCACTTCCCTAATTTTGGAAGCTATAGTAACATAAGTCAAGAGAATGGTAACTTTTGGGGGGGTTACCATGTGATTCCGTTGATTCATATTGAGCTTATTATACCCCTCTAACCCCATAATATTCTTTTCTTTTCTTTTTCTTTTTTATTTTGGTGTAGCAATGAGGGTGAATTGATTTGCCCAGGGTCACAAAGATAGTAAGTATCAAGTATCTGAGGCCAGATTTGAACTCAGGTCCCCCTGAATCCAGGGCCCGTGCCAGGACTGGTGCTTTATCTACTGTACAACCTAGCTGTTCCCTGCCCCACATCAGATTATTTTCAGGAAAACTGATTTACATTAATAACTTCCACCCCTTATGTTTGGGAAACCAATTTTTGTAGCTAAGTGAAATATTACTATTTGCCCATTTTGAAATTCACCATATAAGTAATTCAACCTACTGCAAGTAGGTGGTACGGTGGACAGAGAACTAGATCTGGAATCAGGAAAACCTGAGTTCAAATATTTACTAGCTTTGTGTCCCTGGGCAAGTCACTTAATTTCTATTAGCTTCAATTTCCTCAGCTGCAAAATGGAAATCATAATAGCATCTATTTCACAGGTTATTGTGAGGATTAAATGAGATTGTATTTATAAAATCCTTAGCACATACATGGCACAGAGTAAGCGCTTAATAAATGCTTGCTATCTAAAGCATTAGCAATCCCTCCCAGTTTCGTACAATATGTAAATTTGATGAGCCTCCTATCATATAAACTAGAGACTGGCAAACTATGGCCTAGGGGCCAAATCCAGCTGGCCATTGAGTTAAGAATGATTTTTGATATTTTTATATATTATAAAACATTTTTAAATATTTTTAAAAACTTTTAGCTTGTGGGCTGGATTTGGGCCAAAGGTGGTAGTTTGCCAAACCCTAATAATTGCCTTTATCCAAGTCACTGGAAACAATGTTAAAGGGTACAGAGAGAAGTATAGATTCCTGATATTTGTTGTTGTTGTTCAGTCATTCAGTCATGTCTTTATAATCCCATGAACCATAACAAGTTCATGTTCACTGTTTCCATGATAGTATTTATCTACCTCATCCTCTGCCATCCCCTTTTTCTTTTCCTTCAATCTTTCCCAACATCAGGGTCTTTTCTACTGAGTCCCATCTTCTCATTATGTGGACAAAATATTTAAGCTTCAGCTTCAGTATTTGATTTTCCAGTGAAGAGTCTGAATTAATTTCTTTAACTATTGAATGATTTGATCTCCTTGTTGTCCAAGGGACTCTCAAAAGTCTTCTCCAGCACCACAATTTGAAATTGTCTACTCTGTAGTGCTCAGATTTCCTTATAGTTCAAGTCTCACATCCATATATTGATACTGGAAAAACCATAACTTTGGCTATATGGACCATTGTCAGCAAAGTAACATCTCTGCTTTTTAGTATGCCATCCAGTTTTGAGTATCCTTGCATAGCACAGTTCATAGTTTCCCTGAGCTATGCAAGTCCTTTCCAGGGGGATTCCCGAGATAGCCATTGGGAATTTCCTTACATACTGACATTGATCTCAACAACTATTCTGAGTCTGTCCATCCAACAAATCTGAATACATCTGATTGTATCAATGTTTATTCCATATCTTCTTATCTTCTCTACAAGGACAGATACTTTATCAAAAGTTTTTCTACAATCTATATAATCTATATCCATAATAACCCCCTCATTAACCAGATTCATAATCTAGTGAAAATGAAATTAGGCAGTCTGGTATGACCTGGTCTTGACGAAATCATGCTGTCTCTTTGTTATCACTGTTCTTCTCTAGAAGCCCTCCAAACATCTCTTTAATACTCTTTTCTAGAAGTTTCTCAGGAATCAAAGTCAAACTCTTTGACCTATCACTTACATAATCTATTCTATTCCTCCCCCACCAACACACACACACACACACACACACACACACACACACACACACACACACACACACACACACACACACACACCCCTACCTTTTTTTGAGAATTGGGAAAAGATTTGCCTTCTCCACTTTTGTGGTATCTCTCTCATTTTCCATAATCTTTCAAATACCACTGATACTGGCTCAAAAGTCACACCTACTAATTATTTCAGAACCAGAGGATATAATTCATCTGGACCAGGAGACTTGAATTCATCAAGAACAGCTAGGTGCTCTCTTGCCATCTATTTATCTTGGATACAAGCTCCCCTCTTTGTCATTATTTTTGGTCATGTCATTGTAAACACCATTGTTCTTTGCAGAGAAAACAAACAAAATGAGAATTTTGCAGCTATGCCTTCTTGTTTTCTGTTAGCCTCATCTTAATAAACATAGTATATATCCCATTTCTTTACCTTTTTTTTAAATCTAAAGAAGCTAAACAAATTCCTAGCTATGTGCTATCCCTAACTTCATTTCCTTCTAAGTTGTTTGTTGAGTTTCTTTTGCATCACCATTGATTTCTTCATTCAAAATACAAATCACTTTTTTCTTCCCCATTGGAATTATTTCCTTCTGTGTTTTCAGAATTTCATTCTTGGGGCTCTTTTACCCACCCCACTTGGCCTGACTTACCTGAAACTTTTTTGTCCTTATATTTTCCCTGGATTTTTGAAATATGCATTCTCAAAATCTAGAATTCAGGTCTCTTACACATCTCAAATTCAACATGTCTAAAAATGAACTCATTATGTATTCCCCAAACACACTCCCATCCTGCAAATTCTCTAATACTATTAAGAGTTTTACCATACCCCTTGCCAACACCCCTGGTGTCATTTTTTGACTTCGCACTCATACTCACCCCACAGATCTAATCTGTTGTCAAATCTTGTTTTATTTTCAAAATATCTTTTGTATATTTCTTCTTCTCTTCCCTTACATAGCCATAACCTAAGTTTAGGGCCACATTCCTTCTCATCATGACTATATCTTCTTTTATTTATTTATTTTACATACATATTCATTTTGTTCTGACTTTAAATAAAACTAGCATTTCTATAATATAGTAGAATATGCAAAAGGATGATTGCCCATAAAATTGAAAATTTATTATGTACAACTTGGTATTCCTTTTAAATATATAATACAGTTATAATGTAACTTTTTTGTTTTTCCTTTTTCTCCCCATCCCCCCACCCCCTGATCACTACCATTAACGTAAAAAGTATATGTGTGTATTGTAAAAAAAAAAAAATAATTATTAGCTATTTAATCTAGTCTGAAAAATTATATGATTGGACTTATGAAAAATTATAAATATATGAAATTATAAGTTTAGAAAAATTATAATTGGGCCATAAGTCCTGCCACAGTCGCCATTCAAATGTTAAAATATTTTAACTGACTAGCCTAATTTGGGGGCTAATTTGGTTGGAGGACTAATCTGAGGACTTTTGACTAACTGGCTATCTGATTGCTATTAATTTAATATGGGCCATTTATAAAGTTCTACCACACTGCTCCCAAATTGATAAGCAAAAGAATAAGAAGCCTCTTAACTAAATAATCAAAGCAGAGTTTATTTATGAGATGCTATTTAAACATAAGAATACAGGGAAATAAAATGTACAACCTGACTGCTTTCCTTCAGTCTCTTCCCACCTTTTGGGCCTGGAACTTTTTTAATACAATAAGAGCTGTTGCTGCCTCTTGCCTTAGGGTATGTTCCACTTTCACTACTCAGGTCCTTTATTCTAATTCCTAGCCTCTTTCACTTTGTCTATCCCCCTGCTTCTAACTTTCCTCTCCTTACTGTTTTCTCTCTCTCTCTTTTTTTTTTTTTTTTGATGATGCAATTGGGGTTAAGTGACTTGCCCAGGGTCACACAGCTAGTAATTGTTAAGTGTCTGAGGCTGGGTTTGAACTCAGGTGCTCCTTAATGCAGGGCCGGTGCTTTATCCACTGCGCCACCTAGCTGCCCTCCTTACTGTTCTCTTAATCTTTGCTTTCTCCAACCTGTACCCTGTGCTGACCACTTCTGTGCTCTATGCTGTCTCCTGTTCTGTCTGTCTGTCTGCTCTGTCAGTCTTCCCTCTGCCGCCTTTGCCGCCCCTCTCCTCCATTCTTCTAATCTTGTCAGCCTCCTTTAATCTTGTCCGCTGCTCCCCCACCCCCACCCCCCAGTCTAATTCCCAGGTCTATATATATTTTCCTTTTCTCCACTCAAATCTTGGGGCTTTTTTTTTTTGTGTGTGTGTGTGTCCCCCACACAAACCAAGCTAATCCACCAGCCAGGGCTGCAGCTGGGGCGACACTCCAGCATCACGTGCATAGCACACCCAGGGCTCCAGGGGCCGTGCCCCCTGCTATGTGCCCAGGGACCTCTTCACGGGCTGTGGCAGAGGCCAGCCTGGATGAGCCCAGGATCTCTGGGATAGATCCACTCAGGTCGGAGGGAGCTGGGGGCTTTTTCCCCCCAGCTGTCTAACTTGGCTATCCCATGGGGCTGTTTGGCTCAGCTGAAGGGAGGGGGAGGGGCACCAGCACCTCCCACACAGAAGAGACCCTGAGGGCCTAAGGCTTTCTAATCATAGCCCAAAGGTAGGGTCCCTAAATGAAAATAAATTTCCACAGTATATGTATATATACATATATATTTATGCATATATGTGTATATATGTATGTATGTATGTAAAAATTCTATACATTCTTTTATTTATCAGTTCTTTCTCTGGATGCAGATAGTATCTTCCTCAAATGTCCTTTGTAGTTAATTTGAGTACACTCTCTTTACTTTCCCTGCCTAAAGTCTTTACTTACTTCATTCAATCATGCACTAAGTTGTTAATGTGATTTTTCTAAAGTGTAAATCTAACCCTATCACCTGGCTTGATGAGATCCAGTGGCTTCCCATTTCAGACTCAAATACAAAGTTCTTTTTTTAGCACTTAAAGCTGTCTTCTTAAACTTTACTTGTCTCCATTGGCTGTCTCCTTGATACTCAGCTGAAATTCTCAGCTGATTTCTCTATGATTATCCCATCATACCTAAGATTTTCTATGCACTCACCTTCTCATCCTTTAATACTCAACTCTGATCTCACCTTTTGCAGAAACCCACTTTCCCAAGCTGCTATTGACTTTTCTTTAAAATTCCTTCCATTTGATATATGTGTACACATATTTATTTTTTGTCCTCCCCCATTAGACTGTAAGCTTCTAAGGGAAATACTGCTTATTGTTGTTATTATTTTTTTTTCTATCCCCAGTACTTAGCATAGTACCTGACACTTAGTAAGGGCTTAATACTTTTGTACTGATGACTGATTATGCCCTGATTTCCTCTTCTTTTTTTACAAACTTTGAGAATGTAGTGATTATTTCCCCAGCATTACTACTTCAGCAAACATTTCCTCTTCATTAGTCAGAAAAAATCTAGAATAGAATTTCTCTCTACCTTTTGAAAGATGAAATTAACACTAAAGCAAGTGAAGAAGTTATTTGGGACAGAGTTATGATTTATTTCCCACACAGATAATCTATTTTCTCTTTCTGCTAAGGTGGTCTGTAGTAGATGCCAATGACAAAATCAATTCTGCTTCTTTCTCCTTTGACCTTCATCCAAATAGTTTCTATTGTGAATTTTTATAGCATTTCATTTCTCTTATGCATTTTATGTTCATATTTGTATTACATTTTTATATAAATATATCATTTCCAATTTCTAAATTGTAAATTCTTTTGGTTTAGGATCCTTAAAATTTAGAAATTAGAAATGAGATATTTGTACAAACATTAAGTTAGTATTTTGTCCAGGATAGATTTCAATAAATAGCCCTAGACTTTTTTTATGGGGCAGTGAGGGTTAAGTTACTTTCCCAGGGTCACACAGCTTAGTAATTGTCAAGTGTTCAAAGCTGGATTTGAACTCGGTCCTCCTAAATTCAGGGCTGGTGCTTTATCCACTGTACCACCTAGCTGGCCCCATAACCATAGACTTTTACAGCTGCAAAGAATCCTAGAGATTCTCTAATTTATTTTGTTGACCAGCATAATGAGTTTTTACTTTATCTTAAAGTAAATTCTATCCATGTTCAATTTTCTTAACAAAACTTTTTTTTAATAGATAAATATGCTGCCCTTCAAATCCAGAAGATGGTATGGAACTGTAGACAGGAAGACATGTTATGATTTGTTTTAACGGTCATGGAGAAATATTTGTATTCTTATATATAGTCTTTTTCACTAGTGACTAGTTGCATACATTTCAAGATGATTGTCTAAGTTTATGGAAAGAATTCTAAGTGGACTAAGGCAATTAGAGTTTTGTCCCAGGGTGCTAAAATTTAGAGGTCTCTAACAGCCCTTGTTTTCCTTCAGCAGGTAGAAACAATTGTTGGATTAAATATGTAGGTGGTACCAGGTGTTTAATTCCTCTCCATCGGTTAGTTGTACCTCACAGTCTTCCATAAACATCATTCCAGGGTCACTCCACCCCCTAACTCTACAGTCTAAAACTGACATATTCTTATTCTTGTCACATTTCAGGACAGAGGAAGATAATAGCTATATGTTTAATTTCCAACCTACTCTCTTCAATGGCTGGGTCCCACCCCACCTCCTTTGGAAGTTGTAAAATTTATCAAAACATATGGGCTGTATTTTCTAGGAAATATAGACTAACCCTCTCCTTCTAGGACTGCATTCCTTTAAGACAGATTTTCCTGAAGTGTACCCCATTGGTATGTTTTCAGGCCCAATGATTTACACCAAATCTTCCCTAGAGGTGCTTGGGATCAGTAGCAATATTAGCATGGTATCCTCAAACACAAAGCAAAGGAGTTAACCTACATTCAAGAGAAGGGCTTGCAGAAATGTCACCTAGAGGACAATGAAGGCAAGGGTGAGATATGTAGACCATCTTATACAGCAAATGGTCTTCTCATTGACGATCCTCTTCCCAGGTCCCTCTCTTGTAGGTACTGTCTCCAGGCATATATTTGCAGTGTCTGTACCTCTTTTTTTAATTAACAGAGAGGCCAAACTGGATGTGGGCTGATCCATTCTTCTGGATGAGCACTTGAAAGGATGGCCCTTCCTTGAGGCTCCTGGCTGGGACAGATGAAACCCCAGGGTATTTAAAGGATCTGGAAAAGGCGTTAATGAATCACTTCTGGTGATTTGGGGGAAATGGTAGAGAAAGGTAGATCTGCCAAAGAATCGGTGATGAAAAAGTACTCTGGCTTCAAAAATGGGGCGGGGGGAGGGGTTGTTATACTCTGAAAAATTTAGTCCAATATGCTTGTTTGCATTCAAATCTCTGGCAAAATTCCAGAATGTTTTATTTTTCTTTACTTTTATACCGACTTTATTTTCCTAAAGTCTCTAACTCGATTCCACATTCATAGGTCAGTAGAATAGATTAACAAGGTAGAATTTGTGCCTATTTAGGAAAGGAATCAATGATCATCATGAACCTGTATGGGTTCATCCCAGGATTAGCTGGGCCATATAAATCCTATCTTTACTTCTTTCATGCTCCATCTCCACTGCTACCTCTTGTATAAAGTCTTCCTCAACCATAAGTGAGCTCTATCCCATTGAGCTCTTCCCTCTTTGTTGACCCTCTCCAATTACATTCTAACTTCTATTCATTATTTATACATTCTATTCATATATTTATACATATGCCCTACTATATTGGAAGTACATTTTAAGCAGAAATCATGCCATTTTCACCTTCATAACCACAATGCCTTGAATAGTATATTGTGATGTTTAAGGTATTAGATTGGTCCATGGGATCATTGATCTAAAGTTGGAAAGGGAAGGAGAGGCCATCTAGCCCAACTCCCATCTTTTACATTTGAAGAAACAGGCCTAAGGAGATCATATGATATCCCAAAGTCATAAGGATAATAATATAAGAGATGGGATTTAAACTCAGGTCCTCAAAACTCAGATTATTTTTTTCATTCCCTAAGATCTAGCCAAAAAGAAAGAATCTGCCCTTCCCTGTGTGTTGGTTATCTTTGACTTTTGGCAAAGCTGTACTGAATCCAATGGATTTTTATGTACAGTAGATTTTTATGAAATAACAAACTTTTAATATAAAACAGTGATAAATATTATTAAGCACTAATTATGTACAGGCATTGTACTAAGTGCTAAGGTTACAAAACAATGAAGTAAGACAGTCTACTCTTAAGCAGCTTAAAATTCTAATGGGAAAGAAAGATAATGTAGAAAAGGGAGCAGTGAGAAGGTATTTTAATTGTACCATATCAATTGTTCTAGATATAGTATATTGAGATTCAGAAATATATTTCACAGAATTTTTTCCCACAAAATGTTGACAAAATGTGAATTGGATGAGCATACAATTAAGTGATTTTGCTGTTTGAATTATATTTCTATTCAAGAAATATTGATAGAGGAAAAAGTGCCATTATGGTAGCAAGTCAAGAATGTATTACGTTAAGGAAGTCTAGTCTAGTATTACAACAGAATTTTATGTTTATGCACTTATTATGTTCAACACTGGATCAATGGTTTAGATAAGAGTTATCTAACTTACCTTTTTTGGGAGGGGACTTGCTTTCTGGGAAAAAAAAGGGGTGATGGTAAGAGTATCTAATGATACTCCCTCCTCCCAAAGGAAGGGGATGATCTCTCAGAAGTCAAATATTTTGTATTCCCCCATGGGTTCCCAGGGAATTGGAGTTCTCTTCTAGTGGGCCAGAGAACACTTAGTGGGTGACGGTTCAGAAAAATTATCTCTGCCCTGTGATATGAATTAGGCAAGAAGTATTATCATTTTTGCTGTTGTCTTGACATTTCTAGTGTTGTTTCTAATTTTGTTGCTTTTTTTAAAAAAGTATTTTATTATTTTCCAGTTACATATAGAGATAGTTTTCAACATTTGTTTATATAAGATTTCCAATTTCAAATTTTTCTCCCTCCCTCCATCTCCTAGACAGCAGGTAATCTGATATAGGATATATATATATATATAAAACATTAAACATATTTCTGCATTAGTCATGTTATAAGGAAGAATCAGAGCAAAAAGGAAAAACCTCAAAAAAGAAAAACAACACAACCAAAAACAAAAGAAAAAGTATGGTCCAATCAGCATCCATATTCCACAGTTCCTTTTTTTTTCCTGGATTTGGCAAGCCTTTTCCATCATGAGTCCTTTGGAACTTTCTTGTACTGTTGGATTGGTGAGAAGAATTAGTCTATCATAATTGATCAACACATAATGTTGATGATACTGTGTATAATGTTCTTCTGGTTCTGCTCGTCTCATTCATTATCAGTTCATGCAAGTCCTTCCAGTTTTCTCTGAACTCCTCCTCATCGTTTCATGTTGCTTTTTTGATACTGGGATAACCCACTATTAATTGCAAAGATTTGTATTCATTGCCACATGGTCCTTTTTGGTATTTTCCCAGATTTAGTCATCTTTTCACCCCTTTGGAAAACTATAGCATTGTTATGTTTTATGTTTTTTTCTATATTTGTGTTTTAGTTTTTTTCCCCCTTTTACTCCTATAGTGCTATCCATATCAAGCTTACTCAATACCAGAAGTCAAAGCTGACCAGAAATAATGGAAGGTCCCCTAGGAGGCCTCAAGGAACTTATTGCCAAGGGGTGGAGCATAGTAGAAGCAATAGCCTAGTGACTCCCTCCATATAAGTTTATCTAGTTTTTTGTTTGTTTGTTTTTATAAATAGTATTAAGATTTTTCTGGCCTAAAGGGTTCAAACTCATGATGTTACTTCCACATCACCAGAGCATAAAGCAGACTTAAGGAGCTCCACGGGGGCTCTGAGGCTTGGCTGGTGCATCATGATATGTAACTCGGACAAAAGAGCTTACGCAGCTGTTTCACCTTGAGGTTACTCAGTCCTCAAATCCTATCGTTGTTGAATACCCTCCCATTACAGCTGAGTAAATCTCTTTTTGTTCACTATTGAATGACCTATGAGTGTGTCATTTTTTTTTTGTAATATCAAATTTAAAGTACTAAGGGCTAGGTGGAGCAGTGGATAAAGCACCAGCCCTCAATTCAGGAGGACCTGAGTTCAAATCCAGCCTAGAATAGAAGGGGATGAAGAAAGACATGAGATAAGAAATCAGCTGTTGGAAAAAAAAGATATCTTTAGACACTAATGAATGGAGCTGAAAAGTCAGAAAAGGTCCTTGGTAGAGAACTGTGTCCATGATTTTTCTCTAGTCCCAGTATCATTTGCGTATTTTTACTCTTCTTTTTGGCGGCAATGAGAGTTAAGTGACTTGCCCTGGGTCACACAGTTAGTAAATGTCAAGTGTTTGAAGCCAAATTTGAACTCAGGTCCTCCTGAATCCAGGACAGGTGCTTTATCCACTGTGTCGCCTTGCTGCTACTTGCATATTTTTACTCTTTACTCTTACACCAGCTTCTTATCTTTGCTAAAATTGTATTGTCTAACTGTATGTTTTTCTTTACTTTGTTTTTGCATATCAAATCCTTCAAGGGCCAGTTCAAATACTTTTTTTCTTATTCATCTTTCTATATCCCTTTTATTATCTATTTCATTAGAATGTAAGCTGCTTTAGAATAGAGACTTTCTTGCTTTATTTTTTATAATCTGGATACTTGATAGATAGATAAGCACTAAGCACTAATGTGCTAGACACTGTATTATCTATCTATCTATCTATATATCTATAATCTATCCATCTATCATCCATGCTTGTTAAATATTTCAAGGATCTTTTGTCAGTGTGGAAAGAACCCTTCTATGACTTATTGAATAATATTCAAGAGTTTCTGAGACCAAAAGGCAACCCAAACAAAAAGAAAAATCATACTATGCCTAACCTGATGATGATACTCTCTGGGTTTAGCTAAGATGATTCTTAAATATCATATATTACATCTGTCTCCTGTACTGTACATGAATCCTTTGCTACTTAATAGAAACTACTAGTTGTTTTGCTATTTTAGAATAATATTAGAAAGACCCCAAATTACCTCCATGTCCTACAAGTCATCAAAAGAGGAATTTAGTGGAGGATCTCATGTATATCAGACACAACTTTGAAGTTACATGATAGAATCAGGAAGAAAAAAAATCTCAACAGGTTAAAAACATCAACCAATTATAACAAAGATGAGAATCTGGGGTAGCTAGGTGGAGCAGTGGATAAAGCACCAGCCCTCAATTCAGGAGGACCTGAGTTCAAATCCAGCCTTGAACACTTGACAATTACTAGCTGTGTGACGCTGGGCAAGGCACTTAACCCTCATTGTCCTGCCCCACCCAAAAGAAATGAGAATCATTTTTAGTTGGATGAATCAATGATTTCATCATTATGTATTCTCCTTTCACTGCTATTGAGAAAATCCCATCCAAAGCATATGAGAGTCATGTCATGTTCTACAAAAAGTCCTTTATAGGTCATCTACCTGTTGCACTAGAGGTCTTCCCTCAGGTCTTTGACTGTCTTATAGATGCACATGTAAAACTTCAAATGTTGATCTTTTGTCCCTTGATATTATAGGAGGGAAGTTTATTCAAGAGGTATGGGAAGATTTCAAGAATAAAGACACAAAGAGGAAAAATTCTCATGAGAAGGAAAATGAAGATTCAAAACAGGAAAAGGTTATGGATACAATTGGAATTCATTGATCAACTTAGATTCATAAAAGACAAGTATAGAAAAAAAAGAAAGCAATATAGCTGATGAAGAAGGAATATTTAAAAAATGCACAATCTTGTAAAAATAATGTTGCTACTACTAATGCTCAAAAAGAGCTGAGGTTGGCAGGACAGCACCACTTCATTCCCAAGCAAGACATATTAAATAAAAGAGAAGGATCAAAGAAAAAATAAGATCACTGTCTGGAGCATGTGGCCAAAAAACATAAAGCTGTTAAATTTATATTTTGTTTCCATTTTCTCTTACAAAGAGAAATATCTTGGACAGCAAGAACAATTCCTTGTATCTTGTGACCCAAGATAAGCAGAGATACACAGCACTCTAAGTCACTAGAACCACATGATCCATAGTTGAATATTTAAATTTTATTAAAAAAAGGGAAAAAGCATAAAATCTGAAAATTATAGGTTACTGTGTTTGCTTTTTATTCCTACAAATAGCATAATACATTCTTAAAAGGGTTAGTTATTTACACCAACAAAAGGAAATTACTTTTACAAAGAGATAAAGTGAAGTCACCAAAATACAATATATTTAACTGGCCTAATTTTGTTTTTTGATAGTTTTTTGATAGGTAAATGGTCAGATAGGTCTAATTTTATAGATATATTTTAGTAAATCCTTTCGTAAAGTCTGTCATGCTATGGTTGTGGACAAGTCAGAGAGATACCAACTAGTTTACAGTTCAGTAAGAGCCCAAACTATCTGATTGGCTGGATCTCAAAGAGTAATTAATAACCTGGTATCATCTTGGAAGGAGATCTAGTGACACATTCCAGGAATCTGTGCTTAATACTGTGCAGTATGTGACAGGATGAAGATTCAGAAATATATTGACAGGCGTCAGTGCTACATCAAATCTAATATGATAAAGTTTAAATGGGATTATACAGTTTAATTCTGGGTCCAAAAAAATCAACCCCACAGATACAAAATAGAGGAATTTTTTTTTTCTTTTTATATATCCATGTGTTGGTAGGTAATCCAAGATCTTAAATGGACTGGAAGCTTAATGGTGTGATATGATTACCCAAAATGCTAATGCAATTTTAGGCTACATTAAGACAGAATAAATCATAGTTCTACTTTATCTTAGACTACATCTGAAGGACTCTGTTTCATTCTGTGACACACTTTAGGATCTATGTTGATAAGCTATACATCATCAGAAGGAGAGTGGCAGGGATAGTGAAAAACCTTAACTTCATGCTATATGATAGGTTAAAAGAACTAAGAAGACTTGGGATATAGCAGCTGTACTTTAATAGTTCTTTCATAAAACAGGAACTGGACTGTCCTGCTTATCTTCAGAGAATATAACTAGCTGGACTTTGTAAAAAGTAAAATTTAGGCTTGAAAAGAGAACCTTGTGAAAGTTGTTAAGTCATTTTCAGTCATGTCTGACTCCTTGTGACCCCATTTGGGTGTTTTTCTTTTTCTTTCTTTTTCTTTTTTTTTTTGCTCTGTTTGTTTTGTTTTTGCCAAAGATACTGGAGTGGTTTGCCATTTCTTTCTCCAGATCCTCTTAAGCTGAGGAAACTGAGGTAAATGGAGTTAAGTAATTTTCCCACATCACACAGCTAGTAAGTGTCTGAGGATGGATGTGACCTCATCAAGATAAGTCTTCCTGGTTTTTACTGGGCTGGAGCCAAGATGGCGGAGGAGAGGCTGTGACTCCCACAAGCTCCAGATAAACCCATCTACTCACACCCAAATAATGTGGTAAAAAACACAAAACCCAGAACAGCCTACTGCACATAAGAACAGAGTGAGACTATTTCTCTGCAAAAGAGGGCAATTCTGATTACTACTGATCAGGCTGAATAGCTCAGTGCACAGTCCGGACCCACCATCCTCCAAGAGATTGTGAGGGAAAATTGCCCTGATATTCTAGAAGCAGAAGCTAAAATAGAAATTGAAAGAATCCATCAATCACCTCCTGAAAGACATCCCAAAAGGAAAACCTCCAGGAATATTATAGCCAAATTCCGGAACTCACAGGTCAAGAAGAAAATATTGCAAGCATCTAGAAAAATGGAATTCAAATACTGTGGACCTCCAATAAGGATAAAGCAAGATCTCACAGCTTCTACATTAAAACACCAGAGGGCATGGAATATGATATTCCAGAAGGCAAATGAACTGGGACTACAGCCAAAAATCACATACCCAGCAAAACTACGCATAATCTTTCAGAGGCAAAAATGGAATTTCGATGAGAAAGAGGACTTTGACATTTGCTATGAAAAGACCTGAACTGAATAGAAAATTTGGCTTTCAAATACAAGACCCTGGAGAAGCATAAAAAGGTAAACAGGAAAAAGACTTCACGAGGGATATTAAAATATCAAACTATTTATATTCCTACATGGGAAGATAATACTTCAAACTCATAAGAACTATCTCAGTAAGGAATTCACAGAGGACACAGGTCTGAACTGAATATGAAGGGATGATATCTGTAAAGCATTTATGTTTTGTTCTTTGTGAGGCAGACAGGGTGGGGTGACTTATGTCTGGGGCTGGATTTGGGCTTGGGGCCTCCTGGGTCCAGGGCTGGTGCATTGTCCACTGTGCCACCTAACTAACCCATAATGATATCTTTAATATAGAGTTGAGGTGTAGGAGGACTATACTGTGGGAGGGGAAAGGGGAGAAATAGTCTAGGGAGAAATAGTTCACATGAAGGAAACAATAAAAAAGCTTATGGAGGGGAGGGGAAGAGGGGGAAGGAATTGGGTAGTGAGTGAACCTTAATATCATCAGAATTGGCTCAAAGAAGGACTAACATACATACTCAAGTAGGTATAGTAATATATTTTTGCCCTGAGGGAAGAGAAGGAGATAAGGGTTGGGGGGGGGGGATGGAGGGAAGGGCAAATTGGGGGAGAGAGCAGTAAAAAGCAAAACACTTTTGAGGAAGGTGAAGATGTTCTGCATTACTGCACAAGTATGACATATTGAATTGCTTGATTTCATAGGGAGAGTTGAGGAGGGAGGGGGGGGAAGCAGAACATTTAGAACACAGAATTAGCTCAAAGACCTTAATCTCATCAGAGTGGTGTCATGGAGGGAATAACATTCACACCCAATTGGGAGGAGTAATCTATTTAACTCTATAGGAAAGTAGGAGGGGAAGGGGATAAGGAAGGAAGGGTGAAAGAAAAGGAGTGCAGAGCAGGGGAGGGGACAGTTAGAAGTAAAACACTTTTAAGGAGGAATAGGTTAATAGAAAATGGAAAATAGAGTAAATATCATGGGAAGGGAATAGGATGGAGGGAAATAGTTATGATGATTGATTATAATGACAAAACATATGGTACCTACCTTGCTTGGGCTATTATGAAGAAAGTCATCTGTCAAGTTTAAGGTACTATATACAGGTTATGATGAACAGGATACTATCAGAAAAACCTGGAAAGACCTACATGAACTGAAGCAGAGTGAAATGTACTGTATACAAAAAAACAGCAATAGTGTCAGATGATCTGCTGGGAAGCATGTGGTTATTTTCAGCAAGGCAATGATCCAATAGAACCCTGAATGACTCATGAAAATGGCAACCCATCTACAGAGAAAGAAGTGATAGTATCTGAAAACAGATGGAAACACATTTTTTATCCATTTTTTTCTCCTCTTTGACAATTCCTCAATCAGAAGTTTTGGGGTTTTTTGACTGTTTTCTCTCACAACTTAGCTAATGTAGGAATGTTTTCCATGACTACTCATGTATAACTTCTTTTGAAATGCTTGAATTCTAGTGGGTGGGGGGTGGGAATGGAGGAGGAAGAGAAGTTGGAACACAAAGTTTTTAAAAAATTGATGTTAAAATCTGTTTTTACATATATTCTGAAAAATAAAATTCTATTAAAAAAAAGAAAAAAAAAGATAAGTCTTCCTGATTCCAGGACCAGCACTCTATCAACTGTGTCACTTACTTACCCAGGGGTTATTGTCATTGTTCAGTCATGTCCAACTCTTTGTGACCCCATTTGGGGTTTTCTTGGCAAAGATACTAGACTGGTTTGCCTTTTCTTTCTCAGCTCATTTTACAGATGAAGAACTGAGGGAAACAGAAAAATCTAGGTGACTTGATAACACTGACACAGCTAGTAAGTATCTGAAGCCAAAATTGAATTCACAAAGATGAGGTAATGACCCTAGGGCCAATAATTTACCCACTGCACCACCTAGCTCTGCACCTTGTGAAAGTTAGAACTAATACTGCCTCTAACAGGAATAAGTAGTAAATTCTCTCTTACTGAAGATTTTCAAACTTTGGGCAGATGAACACTCATTGTGTATGTTGTAGATCACATTTTGATTAATATATAGCCCAGCTCAGATGGCTTCTGGAAAATCTTCCAACTCTAGACAGCCTCTGATTTTGTGATTCAGCCTACCTGCTCTTCTGCTCCTACATGAGTCAAGTCAAAAAAAAAGAGAAGATAAACAAAGCAGTCCCTGCCCTCAAAGAGCTCACAGTACAATTGGAGAAATAACCTGCAAAGAAACTATGGATAAAATAAGATATTGATAAAATACATTGGAGATCATTTCAGAGAGAAGGCACTATGACTAAGGGGGATTTAGAAAGAAGGAGGAAAGGCAAAAGGTAGAAATAAGGCAGAATTCATTAAAGTATGAAGGACAAAGAGAGAAAATATCAGATTTGGGAGAGAGGGTATCTTGTTTGAGGACAATAAGGAGGCCAGTTTCCCTGGGTTGCAGCGTATATATTAGAGAGTTAAGTTTGAGTAGACAGAAAAGGAAAGACAGGGACCAGATGATAGAGGGCTTTAAAAGTGAAACAGATGATTTTATATTTGATCCTGGAGGTAATAGGGAGTCCCTGGAATTAATTGAACATGGACACATCTGCATTTTAGGAAGATCATTTTGACATCCTGGAGGATGGACTAGAGTGAGGAGAGACTTGAGGCAAGGAGATAGAATTTAATGAGGATAAATGTAGTCTTATATTTTCCTAAATAACTTCAAGTGCAAGGTGTCTGTAATATGGTAAAAAAAGCAGTTGGTGTGAAAAACGTTCTGTGTCCTTCATTATTTGAAGAGATGCCATATGAATGAGAGATTAGACACTTTTTCTGTGTTTCCAAAGGGAAGAACTGCGTCCAACAGTCAAGAATTTAAGGGAGGTTAGCTTTGGTTTAGCAGATGAAGGCTTTTCCTATCTATTAGAGTTTTTTACAATGAGTTGCCCAGAGAGGTAGTAAGCCCTCTGCTGTCATCAGAAGTATTCAGGCAGAATAATGATGACCAATTTCTTGAAATGTCATAGATGGTATCTGGCACTAAAGGTTAGGTTAGATTTTTTTAGGATTCCCTTAGCTTGTCTAGTATTCTTAGATTCTTCACCTGAGTTGCTCTGGGTAACAACTTGGCATCTGGAACTTCAACTCCAAATGAAGGCAGACAGAGTTGCATCCCCTGGTTCCCTTTAGTTCTAATGCTTCAATAGTGATAGAGCATTTCCCAGCTTCCCCAACTATATAAAAAATAAGCAGGATCCAGTCTGTAACATTGCCATCTGGTGGTTCCAAGGTTCTGTGACAGAAAAAAAAAGGGGGGGGGGTGGAATGGGGCTTCTAGACCTTTTCAAAACATTCCTTCTTGTTCTGAAGTGATGAAGGGTGAGCCCATGGAGATGAGCTTGTGGTTTTATAAGTCTCTTTAAACTATATCTCTCTTTCTGGGACTACCTTCTCCAACTGAGGAGTCTGATATCAGGAAGGAGCAAAGCAGCAGGATGTGGGAAACAACAGAGTTTCTGGCAAGCAGTTCCCAGATTGAGGGTGAGAAAATGATACTGCCAGAATGCCTCCAATCCAGGAACAGTTACTTAAAGTTTCTTTCTCGGCTTGTATTACATTTCGGTCTCTTTCAGCTGCCAGAGTCCACGTGGTGGATTTGCACTGTTTTCTTTTTTTTTTTTCTTTTTTTTTTAATTTATGGGCCTTGGTATTTAGGACACATGTAAGATATGGGACACACAGTGATATGGCTGCCCCGCTCCAGCTAACACCTTCAGTGGAAAAATGCTGTTTGTTCCCAGGGAGAACAGAATTGTTTTTCTGCTTTCTGAATTTTGTTAGTATTCTGCTCCAAAATGCTGAAATGAACAGTGGATGCTTCAGTAAGTCTGATGGGAACAGACTCATAAGGAACTAGAGGCTGTGCTTTGTTTTCATTTCAGGACTGTATGCATTCCCTAACTCGGTCACCTCAGAATTCCTCTCTCCTTTTTGCTTTTTCCATTTCTCACTTCAAAGGGAAACATTAATGAACTTTCTTTGTTTGACTTGTTTTCCTTATATGTCATGGGTTCTTACCTCTGGATTCATGACAGTTGATCATATTTCATTTAGTAAACATGCAGTAGTAAGCATGTAGTAAACATTCCTTGAAGGACCTCCTTAATCTCTATGTTAGAGATCCCCACTTGAGGTTTCTCCTGACTATGGCACTGATTAAAGTACTAGGGAAATATTGGTAAAGAAATAAGGGTCTGTCCTTGCTTCTCTCCTGTGGTAAAATTTATTTATGGTAATGATATATATCAGAAGTTTTAGTTGAATCATTTGAGAGATTGTGCCTGCTACTGAAGCAGCTTTTGAAGGACTTCCCTTTTGCAGAGGAGAACGCGAGGAACTTCCCTTACACCAACTTAAAAGTCAGGGTAGGAATGGAAGTTCTCTCTCTCTGGTGGTGAATTTAACAGTGATGGAGCGGGATTGAAAGTAGTGCACGTGGTTTGGTGTTCGGTCTTTTCAGGGATTCACGGTCTAGTGGGCAGTTTGGGATTCGGTGAGTTTTATAAAGTAATAGACTAAGCTTAGATCTAAGATTATTCATTTGTATTTCTCCTTCCTTATTTCCCTAATTGGTTTCAACTGTTGTTGTCTAATTAATTCCCAAGCAATTAAAAAAACAAAAACAACAACAACAACAAAAAACCTGATCCATCATAGATTACAGCTCAGTGGCTCCTTTTTCTTATTGGTCTGAGTAATATATATATATATATATATATATATATATATATATATATATATATATATGAAAGTTTAAAGGGGGAGATCAATGTTCTGTATATCCAATTTGGCTCTCACACCCCTAAGAAACCACATGGTACAATTATATAGAGCATCAAGATCACCTTGTTGCAAATCTCCTCATAGACACTATCTGTGTGACTCTGGACAAGTCATTTAATCCCTCTAAGCCTCAGTTTCCTTATCTGTAAAATGAGGGGGTAGAACGCAAAAACTCTGGTAGTCTTGTCTAACTCTGATCCTAAAAGCCAATGATCTTTAATCTAATCCTTGGTAATTGTGTTCAAGACTTGACCCTATAGGGTAGTTGAATAACAGAAGTGTAAACAAAATTTAAAAAATAAATTCTTCTGAAGGAGCCAAATACCTGCCTCTTACCTCCATAGTGATTCTGTATTACCAAAATGAAGAGGATACTATGGTAACATCATAAGAGTTTGGCATGTCAGAAATGGTGGGAAGCCATGTGATATTTTATTAATGCTCAATCTTCCTTTCCTTTCCTGTCCTGTCCTGTCCTGTCCTGTCCTGTCCTGTCCTGTCCTGTCCTGTCCTGTCCTGTCCTTTCCCCCTTTCCCCCTGTCCTGTCCTTTCCCCCTTTCCCCCTGTCCTTTCCTTTCTCCCTTTCCCCCGGTCCTTTCTTTTCCCCCTTTCCCCCTTTCCCCCTTCCTTCCTTCCTTCATTTCTTTCTTTCTTCTTTTCTTCCTTTCTTTTTTTTTTTGCAAGGAAATGAGGATTAAGTGACTTGCCCAGGGTCACACAGCTAGTAAGTGTCAAGTGTCTGAGGACAAATTTGAACTCAGGTCCTCCTGCATACAGGGCCAGTGCTTTATCCACTGTGCCACCTAGCTGCCCCCTCAATATTTCTTTTACAATGTGTTTTACTGTGTGTAATTTATGATTCTAAATGTGGGTTCTAATCTGTTCCCCCAGTTTTTGGGGAAACTGACTAAAATCACTGATAAAACGAGTTTAGGTTTTTAAGGGTTTATTGAAAGATAGAAAGAGAAAGATTGAGAACAGAATTCCAACAGCCTGGCATTCCTATCTTTCCTCAAATTTCCTGTGAAGTCCTCTGCCTCCACCACCACCATCAAGTCAGGAACCCAAAAGAGCAAGACCTCTCTATGCAGGCCCTCCTTCCTCTTTCCTGTCCCCTCCCAGAAAATGGGAGGCTCCTCAAGTTGATTGGCTGGTAGCTTTGGTGGACAGTACCCATGCTCAAATGTTACTTCCTGACGCCAAGGAAAAGCCGAATGGCCTTGCCCTCTGAGGCATTCTCCTCATGGTGGGGCTTTCCTATACACCACCATCAAGTCAGGAACCCAAAAGAGCAAGACCTCTCCGCGCAGGCCTTCCTTCCTCTTTCCTGTCCCCTCCCAGAAAATGGGAGGCTCCTCAAGTTGATTGGCTGGTAGCCTTGGTGGACAGTACCCACACACAAATGTTATTTCCTGATGCCAAGTAAAAGCCACATGACCTTGCCCTCTGAGGCATTCTCCTCATGGTGGAGCTATAGTAAGTCTCCAGTAGGTGGCATCATTCCAATTATTACAACTGACACATTCTTTGTAGACTTCTCCAGCATTGGACTGTGTCTGTGAATAACTTCCAAAATGCTCTTAGCCCTGAATTTTGTTTCCTTGTGAACTTGGACTTGATCCCACATGACATTCCATTTTTTCCCCTGACCATGATTTGGACAACACCTTTCATCAAGAGTGTCTTCCCAGTAGGTCCTATTACTTTTCCCTATTCATAGGCATATATTATAACTGTTTTTCTCTTAGATTAAAATTTAATTTATTTTCTCTCCCACAACTGGGGAAAAAGGAAAAAATACACAATAAAACCATTCAAAACAAATATTCATATTAGAAAAACAAAGGTTGATATCGATCATTTTCAAAATGTTTTTCAATATGCATATTTGTTCCATCTTCAGCCCCAAGGGCAGACACCCGACAGTTTTTCCTAGCACTCAAACCAAAATATACTCTTTCACTCATCTATATGTCTTAGACAGTGGTTGAACTACTTTCAGCTCTATAGCAGGAATGAACTGGGAAATATTTTAGAAAAAATACTCTCTAGGGGAAAAACAATGGATTGTGTTCCTGGCACACCTTTAAGATTTATCTGCATTATTAACATTTTATTAGGTCTAAACAATCAACATAACCATAAATCAAGCCCTGATTTGTAATTTGATGAGTTCTGAGGTTTTAATGCTCATACTTAATTTAACAATAGGCTCTCTAGAGCCCAATGTATAAGCTCTAGAAACCCCCTGTAGATCCTCTTGCCAGAAATTCCAGAGCTGTAGGCACAATGAAAATTAGGGATAATTTAACCACAAGTCCAGAGAACTAGTTGTATTTAAGAGGTCTATTAAAGCCTCACAGCAAGGAATCTTGTGGCTCTAGAAGCAGAGACAGAAATCACTTGACCTGTGGTAGCAGCTGAACTGGTTTTATGAATAACTTTGCTGAAATGGGGTTATTATTGAGGGGAAGCTAATAGCTGCCAGATTACTCATAGCTAAGGACAGAGTCATCTGTGCACCCAGTTGGGCCTTGATGCAACTCCTTCTTCCTTTCTATTTCTAGTCACAACCAGGAGACTCCCTAGGGACTAGGTTCCTTGGTGCTATCTTTCTTGGAAGGATGGACTACATGCTGGATCATCTGAAACCTTTTCTGATATTGCATCAAGGAAATGATCAGTTGAATGTCTGGCATTAAGTGAAAGCAGGTAATATTGAGTAAATGCAAAGCTTCTCTGTTATTTACAAACTATGTAATCAATCTTTGAATAACCAAATAGAGTCACATTGTAGGAAGCTAGAGATACTTAATGATAAATATCATCAGACAGGTGTGTATAAACACACACACAAGATCCATATGTCTATATATTCATCTTTTGTCGTTAAAGAATAAACATTATATTACCTTATTTTGATCAATTTTTTCTCAAAAAGATTCTAGAATTTTATATAAAAGAAATTTCACTGTAGATTGATGATACACTGGCATATATAAATGTAGAGAATTTAATGAAGAGAATGATGTCACACAATGGGATAGACTTTCAGAAATAAGTAAGTATGAATGAATATGAAAAAGAAAAGAAGAATAGATTAAAAAATATAGATTCATAAATATACTATATGAATTAAAGATTCATTGAGATGAGAGAGAGACAGAGACAGAGAGAGAAAGAGACAGAGACAGAGAGAGAGACAGAGAGAGAATTGATCTATTCAAGGGAATTAGGTGGGATACCATAATAGGGATATAGGATGAAGGCATTAGACACTTTGGGAGAGGAAAATCTATATACAGAAGAGAGTTGGAAAAGGTAAGCCACATTTCTGTTTCAAAATTTTGCCTAGGGTAGGCCCTGTACACAGGCAAGTAATTTCCACTCTGCTATATTATGAGCAACGACCTTGCTCCTGAAATCTAGAAATAAGGTTAGCACATTCAGTACTATAGGTGTGGAAGTGTAGACTATTTCCACTGGTGTTTAATTAGTGTTTGTAGAATTAGGGAACCTGGTAATAGATTTTCTAATAGAAAAAATTCATTTCTAGGCCCAAATAAACCTCTTACCAATGAACTTTAAAAGCATATCTTATAAGTTGGGAGATCTCAGAACAATAATAGCAATTTTTAAAAAAATGTATAACTAACTTTATTCAAGGATACAAGTGAAAACATAATGTAGGTTTAATATTTAAAGTAAATGTTTAGTTAATCCTAATAGTTAACAGTATCAATTTTAGCTATCAATGAGGGATAACACAACACCACCCCAGTCTCATTAATTAAAAATGAGGGCACTCTTCTGTAATTGGTATTCAAGTTTATTTTCCTAAAGTTCTACTCTTTCAAGTGCCTGATGTTTGATTTTCCATATAAATTATGTGCTAATGTTATTAGTACCCAAATTAAAAGTTTCCAGAAGAAATCTGAAAGCATACAATAATGGTAATAAAGGATATAATAATACCTACAGTGTCTATTTCACAGGGTTGTTGTGAGGATCAAGTGAGATAACATTTGTAACCTATTTTGTAAACCTTGAAGATTTTTTTTTTTCTAAATGGAACTTTTCATTATACCTGTGAATCCATTGGGAGGTGGTAGAATCTAGCCTTTGAACATCACAGTTGATCTTGTTCATTGATTGGATACTTAGTGTTGGTTAAAAAGTATTTATTGGGGCAGCTAGGTGGCATAGAAGATAGAACACAGGCCCTAGAGTCAGGAGGACCTGAGTTCAAATCCAGCCTGAGACACTTAACACTTACTAGCTGTGTGACCCTGGGCAAGTCACTTAACCCCAATCGCCTCACCAAAAAAAAAAAAAAAGTATTTATTAAGTGTTTACTATATGTCAGGCACTGCGTTAAGCACTGGGCACACAAGGAAATGGCAAAAACATGGTCCCTTAAGGAGCTCTCATTCTGATAGGGGAGAAAGCCTGCAAATAACTATATATAACGGGATATATACAGTACAAATGAAAGTTAATCTCAGAGGGAAGACAATGAGCTAGGGATGAAGGGCTGAGGAAATTCTCCTAAAAAGGTGTTAATTTGAACTCAGTCATGAATGAAGCCAGGGAAGTCAGAATGTGGGAGTAAGGGGATGAAGCATTCCAGCAATGGATGACAGCCAACAAAAAGGCAAGAAGTCAGAAGAATGAGTGTCCCGTGTGAGGAACTGCAAAAAAGGCCAGTTTTGCTGAACTGAGAGTTACATGGAAGAAATTAAAGTGTGAGAAGACTGGAAAAATAGAAAGGGACTGAGTTACTAAGGGCTTTAAATGTCAACCAGTAACTTTTATATTTGACCCTGAAAGCACTAGGGACCACTGGGTTTATTGAGTAGGGGGATTCTTTGATTTTCCTAAAGCACAGATCTGAACACTTTTGCAGCTGGGTGAAGGATAGTTTGGAGTGGGACTGGAGTTTGGGAGAAATATCAGAAAGCCTTTGAGATAGTCTATGTAGTGAGGTAATGAGAGCTTATGCTAATATAACAGTTAGGTTAGAAGGGGGGAGGGGACATATATGAGAGATGTTGTAAGGGTTAAAGCAACAAGATTTGGCAACATATAAGCTATAAGGAGTGAATACAAAAAGATGAACCACAAATAACACAGAAGTTGTAAGCCTGAGTGGCTAGTGCTTTCAGAAATAAGACAATTTACAATCGAGGAGGATATGGTGGGCTAGATACTGGGTTGGGGTTTGGACCTGTTGAGTTTGAGATGACTACAGGACATTCAGTTAGAGATGATTAAGATCATCTTATATATGTCTCTGGGAATCATCTACGTAGATTATCATTGAATCCATGGGAGTTGATAAGGTCACCAAGCAAGAGAATATAGAGGGAGGGGGAAGCTATCTTCTGCCTGCGTTAAACAATAGCCTGGAATAGTGCATTCAATTCTACACACCACTTCTTTGAAAGGGCCTTGACAAATTGGAGTATGCACAGAAGAAGGAAACCAGGATTGTGGAGTCCATGGCATTGGGCATCACTTGAAGAACCTGGGAAGAAAACAAAATGGGACATGATAGCATTATTCATGTGGTAGAAGGGTTGTCACATGGAAGAAAAATTAAAATTATTCTTCTTGACCCCAGAGGGAAGAATTGGAAGCAATGGCTGGATGTTTTAGAGAAGGCATATTTATTCTTGATAAAAGAAAACATTTCCCAGCAGCTAGAGACACACAAAAATGGAAGGAATGGCTGCTTTGTAAGGAAGTAGGTTCCTCTAAACCAGAAGCCCCCAAGCAGAGTCTAGATGATGACCTATCAAGTATATTGTAAAGGGGATTCCAGCTCATGTCTAGGTTGGACTGGATACCTTCATGTGTGCCTTCCAATTCATAAGCTAAGATCTAAGATTTCATAGAAGGAAAGCAAGGGGGAAAGTTGGGGAGCGGGAGAAAGAGAGCAATACAGCAGAGAGAATGAAAAGAGTAAGTATATAAGACAGTAAGGAAGTAGTTTAGTGCTAACTAAATCAGGGACAGCACTGGACCTGGAGTCAAGAAGACCTGAGCACAAATCCTGATGTGGATACTAGGTGTGTGATCCTGAGCAAGGGATTTAGCTGTCTCATTCTCCTCTACTGTAAAATGAAGATCATGGGAGCATTGACTTTATATTTTTGAGGATCAGATGTGATAATATTTGTAAAATACCTAGCATACTGTTTGGCACATCCTAGGATAATATGTGATAATAATAAATAGGATAATATGTGATAACATTTGTCTGGCATACTGTCTTGCACATCATAGGATCTTATTAAATATATGCATTCCCATGGGGCAGCTAGGTGGCGTAGTAGATAGAGCACCTGCCCTGGATTCAGGAGGCCCTGAATTCAAATTCGGCCTCAGCCACTTAACAATTACTAGCGGTGTGACCCTGGGCAAGTCACTTAACCCCAATTGCCTCACCAAAAAAAAAAAAAGTGCATTCCCTCACATGTATGATCCCATAAGATCTTCTTTTGTATTAACTAAAAATAACCCCTTACATAGGTAGAGCACTTTACAGAAAGTTTAGCACTTTTATACGCATATTTCATTTGATACTTCCATCTGTGCTGTGAGGTGGGCACGACAGGTGTTACTATTTCCATCTTTATAAGGGAAGAAACTAAAGCTCAGAGAATAGATGACTTGTCCAAAGTCACAACCCAAGTACAAGACAGATCTGGGAACATTGTAGAATTTAGTTCTTCTGAGTGTGTGGCCATGCTCTTTCCACTATAAAAAAAACCAAACACTGGGCCTTAGTTTCCTCATTTATAAAAAGGAGAAAACACTTATGCTACTTGCCTCACAAAGTTACTTTAAGGAAAATGCTCTGTAAACTCTAAGTTGTTTTAAGAGTGTGATTTATAAATTATGATAATAATTCTGATCATTTTATTCTTTCCTCTGTGTTATACTATAAACTGGTTAACTTCTTGTATAACTCCTAACCTTGCATAGAAATACAATCTACTCAAGTTGAAAGGGGCATTAAAAGTTACCAGGTCCAGTTGCTAATTTTACAGATTAAAAACTGAGGTCCAGAGAGATAAAATAATTTCCCCAAGGTCACAAAGCAAGTTAGTGTCTGACCTAGTCATGTACCTTGGATTCTTTCTTTTGTAGTGGAAAAGGGATGGAGGGAGTGAAGTTCATGTGAACACATACTTGAATCCAGTTTTCCCTTGTGGGTAATAGAGCTGACCTCTCATTGATCCCTCTGGAGTTTTTTGCTATACTTGTAAAAAGGACAGCTAGCTGTCTATTTTGTTGGTCAACAAGGTACCATAAAGATTTTGCTTCAGGCTTCAGCAGTTCTCTCATTTTCAGATCTAGCAGGCACAAACTCAGAAATAGGAGAGAATGTGGGTTTGGAGAAAAACCTTCTAGACCAGAAGTTCTCAGTGCTAACTGGAGGGAGGAATCTTTCATGTAGTTTTAGCTCTTCATGCAAGAGACATGTTCCTGATAAGTGATGCATCAATGGGTTGTTTTTGTTTGTTTGTTTTGCTAAGTGGAATCATTTTAAATTCATACACATATCATTCTCTAAACAAATCACATGCTTAATTATTTTGAAAAGTTATGCATCATTTTCCATCACAAATACATCATCCCACCATTACTGGATTTGTTTTGTAAGCTTTGTTTGTATATTGGGATTTATTGATGTGGAGGCACACCTGTATTCTACAACATAGGTTGTTGCTAAAGGCATCCTGAAATCCAAATGTAGGCTCATTATTTCTCCTTAAGATTGAGAAGACATAGTGGTCAGAGGGCAGATATGCTAGGATTTTACAGTATGTTTAGAATCCAAGCCTGAATCCTGCCAGTTACCTGGGAGCAGCCTGTCAGAGACCTAAGTAGTAAATAGGTATCAGTTTTGCCTTCTCCCCACCCTCTTTTCTAGGTGGTTGATAAAACAATTTTAAAATGAAATTCAATATATTAGTCCCTCTTTTCCTTTTCAATCTTTATCAGCCACTGAACAGAATGGGCTGTGTTCATCTGTTTACCTATTTCTCCTGCATCTTCACAATTAGGGTCTATGAAAAGTGTCCATGTGGGGCGTGTCTCTGTGTGTGTGAGTGTATATGTAAAATGGATAGGATGGATGTTCTCCCAGCTCACCCAACCATAAAGCTCTCAGTCCCAGGTGTTATGAAAGGCAGAATACTCTTCTTGGGAACTGGAGCCATGGACTGTACATCTGATGGCCATTTCATAGGAAGCGACATCACAAGGGAGCAGGGGGTCAGGCATTAACACAGCTGGCAAACGTGGCGCTAAATTGTCTGTAAAAGCGGTTGTTAGGCAGGGAAAAAAATCCAGCGCCTCTGCTGATGCTCCACAGGCTGCTTATTCAGGAATTTTACAAAAGCTCTAGTCTGGTAATGAGCCCTTTAGTTCTCTTCTCTGTCTCAGTCTCAGTGTGACTGGTCAATCACATGATCTCCATACATTGAGGCTTAATTGATTAGGTTTTGATGCTTAAATGGAGCACTGATTGCAGGAATTTTAAGGAACAGGGTGCCAGCCAGGGCCTAGAGGTGAGAGCAAATTCTTACACTTTATTCCCAGAATGCTGCTAATGACTGCTATGAAATAAGTAGAGGAGTGGAGAAAGGAAGGGGACCTTATCCTTGCAAAATGAAATCCCATAATTTGCTAGAGCTTGGTCAGTGGCAGATTGTAGGGCTGAATAACCATATGAACCTACTACACTTAGAAAACCAATTTTAATATATTTTTCATGCTTCATAAGGGTGCTTGCTAAAGTTTGTTTTTTACATATGAAGAATCAGATAAACGCAGTCTTAGTTGGAAGGGATTTCAGATAAACCCCTTCTATGCAGGATTTTACTGTGGAAAGAGAACTGGACTTTAAAGCCAGAGGATATGACTTTGAATTCTGGCTCTGCCACTTACTCCTGTACCCATGTGATCTTGGGCAAATTACTTAACGTTTTTTGTGCCTCAGTTTCCTCATCTGTAAAATCAGCGAGTTGAGTAAGATGACCCTTTAATCTTTAAATTTAAGATACCATCTATGCCATCTGGAAAAGTTTTCAGCTGTCCTTCATTGGGGCATCTCTAGCAATGGGGAACTCATTTCTCACCATAGCCCATTCCTTTTTTTTTCCCCTGCATTTCTCATTTTTATTTGACAGAAAAAAGTCGCTCTCATTGTACAGATTAAAAAAAAAACCTAACAACCAAAATGCCTTCAAGAAACATGAAGAAAAGTTGGGGGGAGTGGTCCATGGCCAGTCTGGGTGGGGGGGCAGGACATGGAGCTAACCAACTCATTCCAATCTAACCCTGGTCCCCCAGGGAGCTTGCCTATAGTCCCCTCCACCCAAGTTTCCAACCATTATCCCCTAGTACACTCAGGGGTCTGAGAGGGCTAAAAGGGCAGCTCCCTCCTGTTATCATGAACTCAAGGTTGGGGGACCCCAAAACTGTTGCTTTCCCTACTCATACCTTCCCCACCCCAACCCCCCAAAACACGTGAACCAGGAAAAAACAGAGATCAGCATTTCACAGGAACAAAGAAAAATCCCCAAAAATTAAAGGGGGGAGGGGAAGAAAGGGGACCTCCCCCCAAAGTTGCTGCCAGAGTTCAAAGGAGAGGGAGCCCATTCCCTTTTTTTTTTAAACTTATTGTCAGGGGCAGCTAGGTGGCACAGTAGATGAAAAACAGGCTCTGGATTCAGGAGGACCTGAGTTCAAATCGGGCCTCAGACATTTGACACTTACTAGCTGTATGACCCTGGGCAGGTCACTTAACCCTCTTTACCCCACACCCCCCAAAACTTATCGTCAGGAAATGTTTTCCTTATATTGATCTGAGATCTGTCTTTCTAAAACTTCTATGCATTGGTCCTACTACTCTCCTGGTTAGGCCATTTGTGGAGTGTTGTGTTCAATTGTGAATGCCACATTTTAGTAGGAATTCTATGAAATTGCAGCTCATTTCAATGATGCCCTTTTGGGGGGAAAGCTACTTTGCATCCAGGGGAAGAGGGCAGTACAGATGGCTAGGTAACTAGAGACTGTGTCTTATATGAAGAATGAGTAAAGGAATTGAGAATGTTTAGTTTGAAGAACAAGAAAAAAAACTTATAAGAAGGTCACAGTTTTCTCATGTATAGGATGAGAGGTCATAGGGACTAACAAAAATTTGTTCTTCAGGGATCAGAATAAGAGGCTCACTCTATAAGTCAAGCATTTACTGGTGTCTAATTTATGCCAGGTGTGAATACAAAGCCAAGAGTAAAGAAGTTTCTGATGGACTGAAGTTATAGATTCTTAGACAATTCAGAGAAAGGCTACCTGACAATTAGAGCTCCCCAAATATTTATCTAGTTTGATTGGGATTCAGTAGAGAGCTTCTTATCACTGGAAGTCTTCTAACAAAGGCCAGGCAAGACAGTAAGTCTTTCTTAAGGGTTTATTACATGCCGGGTACTATGCTAAGCACTGAGGTTACAAATACAAGCAAAAAGACTCTCTTTGTCCCAAGGAGTTTATATTCTAATGGAGGAAGATAACACCCACACAACATAGCTGAAAGGGGAGAATAAAGATGTATGGGAGATGGGGGTGGGGAATGGTGCTGAAATCTGGAGTCAGCACAGCTGAGAGGGCAACAAAGGTCAGACAGTCCTGACCCTTCTCCAAAAGTGAGGACCAGGAGGAACTCAGCAATGGGGGAAGGGGAACGGCATGCCAGAAGGATGGATGTTCCATGGTGAAAAAGCCTTGGGGTAAATGAGTGTTCTAGGACAAAGCTTCTTAAACTGTGGGTTGCAACCCCATGTGGGGTTCATAGCTGAATGTGGGGGTCATGAAAAATTTGGCAGTAAATGTTTGATTTGTATACCTATTTTATATGCCTATAGACCTGGGGTCTTATAAAAATTTCCTGGGTGAAAAGGGGTCATGAGTAGAAAAAATTTAAGAAGCCTTGTTTTAGGGCAGCCTCGTGATAGAGTGGATTGAATACCAGTCTTAGAGTTAGGAAGGCTACTTATCTTTCTGAGTTTAAATCTAGGCTAATACTTTTACTAGCTCTGTGACCCTGGGCAACTCACTTAACCCTCTTTGCTTCAGATTTCTCACCTGCAAAGTGAGTTGGAGAAGGAGATGGCAAACCACTCCAGCATCTTTGCCAAGAAAACCCCAAATGGAGTCACACAGAGTAAGACATGACTAAAATGACTCAACTGCAACAAAAACAACAGCAAACACAGGTATTCTGGTGTGAGGAGGCTCCAGTAACAGAAGAGCATGAGAAAACAGCTGAGGCATGGTGCTTAAGTCCAATAATTTAGAAGAAGTAAGCCTGAATGACTAATTGTTAAGAATATTGCCAAGACAAAGTACAACACCCATTCCTAATAAAAACACTAGAGAGTTTAGGAATAGGTGTAGCTTTCCTTAGAATAATAAACAGTATCTACCTAAAGCCATCAGCAAGTATTATATGCAATGGAGATAAATTAGAGGCCTTCCCAATAAGATCAGGAGTGAAACAGGGATGTCCATTATCACCCCTGTTATTTAATATTGTCCGAGAAATGTTAGCTTTAGAAATCAGAGAAGAGAAAGGAATTAAAGGAATTAGAATAGGCAAGGAGGAAACAAAACTATCACTCTTTGCAGATGATATGATGGTATACTTAAAGAATCCTAGAGAATCAACTCAAAAATTTCTTGAAACAATTAACAACTTTAGCAAAGTAGCAGGATATAAAATAAATCCACATAAATCATCAGCATTTCTATACATGACCAACAAAGTCCAGCAGCAAGAGATAGAAAGAGAAATTCCATTTAAAGTAACGGTAGATAATATAAAATACTTGGGAGTCTACTTCCCAAGACAAACCCAGGAACTCTATGAACACAACTACCAAACACTCTTCACACAAATCAAATCAGATCTAAATAATTGGAAAGATATCAATTGCTCATGGATAGGCAGAGCTAATATAGTAAAAATGACAATACTGCCTAAATTAATTTACTTATTCAGTGCCATACCAATCAGACTACCTAAACATTATTTTATAGAGCTAGAAAAAATAATAACAAAATTCATCTGGAAAAATAAAAAATCAAGAATATCCAGGGAAATAATAAAAAAAAAATTCACAGGGAGGTGGGTTAGCGGTACCAAACCTGGAGCTTTACTATAAAGCGGCAGTCATCAAAACTATCTGTTATTGGCTAAAAAATAGAGTGGTAGATCAATGGAATAGGCTAGGCTCAGGAAATGCAGCAGTAAATGACACTAGTAATGTAGTTTTTGATAAACCCAAAGACTCCAACTTCTGGGATAGGAACTCAGTATTTGACAAAAACTGCTGGGAAAACTGGAAGATAGTATGGCAGAAATTAGGCATAGACCAACATCTTACACCTTATACTAAAATAAGGTCAAAATGGATATATGATTTAGACATAAGAGGTGATACCATAGGTAAATTAGGAGAGAAAGGAATAGTGTACCTATCAGATCTTTGGAAAGGAAAACAGTTTATGACCAAACAAGAGATAGAGTATATTATAAAATGCAAAATGGATGATTTTGATTATATTAAATTAAAAAATTTTTTGTACAAAGAGAAGCAATGCATCCAAAATTAGAAGGGAGGCAGAAAGCTGGGAAACAATTTTTGAGGCCAGTACTTTTGATAAAGGCCTCATCTCTAAAATATATAGGGAACTAAATCAAATTTATAAGAACCCAAGTCATTCCCCAATTGAGAAATGGTCAAAGGATATGAACAGGCAGTTTTCTGATGAAGAAACCAAAGCTATCTATTCCCATATGAAAAAATGCTCTAAATCTCTAATGATTAGAGAGATGCAAATTAAAACAACTCTGAGGTACCACCTGACACCTATCAGATTGGCTAAAATGACAAAAAAGGAAGATAATAAATGTTGGAGAAGCTGTGGGAAAATTGGAACACTAATCCATTGTTGGTGGAGCTGTGAACTGATCCAACCATTCTGGAGAGCAATTTGGAATTATGCCCAAAGGGCGATAAAGCTGTGCATACCCTTTGACCCAGCAATTCCACTTTTAGGTCTTTTTCCCAAAGAAATCATGGAAGGGGGAAAGGGACCCACATGTACAAAAATATTTATAGCTGCTCTTTACGTGGTAGCAAGGAATTGGAAGTTGAGGGGGTGCCCATCAATTGGGGAATGGCTGGACAAGTTGTGGTATATGAATACAATGGAATACTATTGTGCTGTAAGAAATGATGAGCAGGAGGAGTTCAGAGAAACCTGGAGGGTCTTACGTCAGCTGATGATGAGTGAGATGAGCAGAACCAGAAGAACATTGTACACAGTATCATCAACATTGAGTGCTGACCTACTGTGATGGACTATATTCTTCTCACCAATGCAATGGTACAGAAGAGTTCCAGGGAATTCATGATAGAAGATCTCCAAATCCAAGAAAAAAAAAAAAAGACCTGTGGAGTATAGATGCTGATTGAACCATACTATTTCTTTTGTTTTGGGTGCTGTTTTTTTTTTTCTATTTTGAGGTTTTGCATCACTGCTCTGATTTTTTCTCTTGTAACAGGATTAATGCAGAAATAGGATTAATGCTATTATGTGTGTATATATGTGTGTGTCTATATATATCTATATGGATATGGATATATAGATATATAGATATAATCTATATCAGATTACCAGCTGTCTAGGGGAGGGGGGAGGGAGGGGAGGGAGGGAGAAAAATCTGAAATTGTAAAGCTTGTATAAACAAAAGTTGAGAACTATCTTTACATATAACGGAAAAAATAAAATACCTTATATGTAAAAAAAAAAAAAAAAAGAATATTGTCAAGAGATTACTTTCCCAGATGTGAGAATCAGAGCGCTACCAACCTCCTGAGAAAGATATTGCAGGGAAAGTCCACCATGAGGAGAAAGTGTGAGGTGACCTCTGGAGGTTTCAAAGGTCAGATTGGCATCAGGAAGTGATGTCTGCCACCTGTGGGTCATGTCAATCAGAGCCGAAGTCCAGAAACCCAAAAGATACCGCTTCTCCCTGGCTTCTCCCAGAAGCATCCTATGAAACAAGAAACAGAGCCATCCACACACACACACACAGCTCCAAGCTAATTGGCTGGTAGCTCTGATTGACATCACCCACAGGTGGCCGACATCACTTCCTGATGCCAATCTGACCTTTGAAACCTCCAGAGGTCACCTCATGCTTTCTCCTCATGGTGGAGCTTCCCTGCAATATCTTTCTCAGCAGGTTGGTAGCGCTCTGATTCTCACACAGATATGGGTTGGATGAGGTGGTCTCTGAAATCCCTTCCAAATTTGATATTTTATGAATCTTTCATCCAAGGCTAGAAGGAACAGACCTAAAACATCTTCATGTAAGTGAAGGTATGGAAGAGAGTTTCATCTTGCATATTGAGTTGAAGATGATGTAGTCTGCTATATAATAAAAACATAGCCCATAGGAAGCCAATATGGAGGTTGAGCCACAGATTTGTTTGTATCATTAATGTAATGAATAGCTCCCAGTATCTGTAGGAATCACTTTAAATCACCTTCTTTTTGGGGATTTGGGGTCATTATTCACTTAGCAATCAAAATGCTGAGGATTGTCCCTAGCTACTTCCTCAGGGAAGAATCAGGTGTTAGCGCCTGCACCACCTGCATCGATGAAATCACAAGCCTGGCCTCTGCCCCTAAAACAACAACAACAACAACCAAACAAGTAAACAAATAATCAAATGAACAAACCTACCTTAGAAGGATATTTTCTGGCAGCTAGGTGGTAAAATAGACCAAGTGCTGGTCTTGGAGTCAGGAAGACCTGAGTACAATTCAGCCTCTGACACATGTTAGCTTTATGACCTTGGGCAAGTCACTTCAACTGTTTGCCTCAATTTCTTCCTCTGTAAACTGAAGATCATAATAGTATTTACCTTGCAAGGTTGTTGTGAGGATCAAATGAGATATTTGCAAAGTACAGTACCTGGAACATAGTAAACACTATTTAAATGCTTGCTAGGATTATTAAGGGGACAGCTAGGTGCACAGTGAATAGAGAACTAGATGTGGAGTCAAGAATCCAAAGTTCAAATGCAGCCTCAGACACTTAACTCAGCAACTTGTGGCTAACATTTTTTTTGCAGGGCAATGAGGGTTAAGTGACTTGCCCAGGGTCACACAGCTAGTAAGTGTCAAGTGTCTGAGGCTGGATTTGAACTCAGTTCCTCCTGAATCCAGGGCCAGTGCTTTATCCACTATGCCACCTAGCTGCCCCCATGGCCAACTATTATTAATAAATTATTTAATGTAGACAAAATTCCTCTCAAACTTTAAAGCACTAGATAAATATTGATTGTCTTTCTTATCTATTCTATACACTTTAACATGATTCATTTTAAATATGTGTGTGTTTGTTTGGCTGTGTCTCTTTTCCTCTATTAGAGTGTAAGCTCCTTGAGAGCCAAGCCTGTATTGTATTCATCCTTATATTACATAAGCCCTAGCACATTTACTTGCATATAGAAAGTGCTTAATAAATATTTGATTGAAATTTTTGCTTTCTGCCATTGATGAATAATGAGGCTCTGCAATCTAGTTCTCATGAAAGTATATTCAGTTATAGTCCTGACCAGAGTGTGGTGACAATATTACCTTTCTGAAAAGTCCTCTGAGATCATGGATAAAAGGTTTGAGATAAGTGGCAATTATGATTATTAGAGTACATCCTGCAGTGCCTCAGTGCAATACATTTCCTGTATTAAAGTTGCTTAATATTGTCTTTGCTGTGTCTCTCCAGTACACAAAGTCTAGAATTCCCAAATTAGCCATTGAGGGCTTCAAAGCATTTTCCCAGACACCTTTATTTCCAATTATTAGTATGCTGGCTAGATTATTCTTCTGAGTTATCCATTTTGCAGACAGAAAATGCTCCTGTATGCTGCGTTGAGGAAGCTGATTTGTTACATGAAGCGAAATTACCTGAGGTATCTTTCTGCCCTGCACACACTAAGCCTTCCCAGGATGTTGATTTGATGTGCTCCTAATAAGTACAATCCAGTTAGGGCAACACTCCAGCCTGCTGCAAGGATGAGATACCGAGGAGAATAGGCAGTTCCTCCAAACTACCAATACATTGGGAATAAGAAGACTTTGTTTCAATAACATTTAATAGCTCTTGCTTTTACAACCCATGCCCTGCTCTGATTAAATATTGATAATCTTTTAGTTTAGATTTTTTTTTACTGTTCCCCTACCTCCCCACTACACTGCTTCAATTTTGGTTATACTGTTTTTTTGAGGAAGAAAAGGATCTTTTTAAATACCCCTGTGAAATTTTGGATACATGAACATAATGTCTTATGTTTCATCTTTCCATCAATTGGTCTATCAGATGGTAAAAGATTTTCCTAGTGGAAAGGACTCAACTTGGAATTAGGGAATATTTGAGTTTCAATTCTGCTGCTGATTTTTATTAGATGTGTTGTCACGGGCAGGTCACTTTGCCTCTGAGCCACAGCTTACTCGTCTGTCAAATAGGCATAATAATATATTACATTTAAGGTTGTTTTGAGTATCTAATAAGATCATGTATGTAAAGGGCCTGGCAATTTTTGAAGTGTCATTTTGTTGCTAATGAATATGTCATCATCATTATTATGATGCAAAGAAGGATGTGAGTTTCAGTGGAATGTCTGCTCTATATTGTTTCCTAAAATATCTTCCCTCTTAAGACAATTTTTTTTCATTTCATTCAATTTAAAAATGAGCACAAATATCTTTGTTTTCTGTATAGATCACCTGAGGGGCAGGTTGACTAAGTGACTTATTCAATATAAATCTCCAAATTGGGTTCATCTGGGACATGAATATAGTTCTAAGACTGCTCTTTTCAGAAAATTAGACTGCATTACCACGGACGAGTCATTGTTTTCTCTGGTGCACAGTTCCCTTGCTTTGAATTAAGAAAACTGGACTAGGCAGGCTGTTTTGGTATATGGTGAATGGAGGAATTAGATGACCTTTTAATGGAAATGTTCTACACAAAATTTTTGTTCTTATAAAGATTGGACTAATTTGCTATGTCCGTGGGCTAAAATTAAGCCCTTAGGGTGATGGAACAGAGTTTCAGAACAAGCATCTTATCCGA
Source organism: Dromiciops gliroides (assembly GCF_019393635.1). Taxonomy (NCBI): domain Eukaryota; kingdom Metazoa; phylum Chordata; class Mammalia; order Microbiotheria; family Microbiotheriidae; genus Dromiciops; species Dromiciops gliroides. The sequence goes on along the minus strand of NC_057863.1, from coordinate 502,021,359 downwards.
AATTCAGGTAAAGTTGTTTCTGAAGGGCTTTTTCAACATAGACTCAACCCTTACCATCACATTATATGGACCTTTGCTTTATGGGGATGCTACTGAGCACTGGCATAAGTAACCATATAGATGTGTAGTCTCTTCTCCCATAGTTTTCCTGATTCATGTTACACAAGAAAAGAACCATAAAGACAGACCCAAATAAGGAAAATATCTCCTTGGGTAATACTTTCTTTTCAGATATTGTAGGCTTCCCTAGATCTTACTTTTCATTCCATGAACAACATAAAATTACCAAAAATTGCCATGCTCAGTTGGATGATTTAAGTATAATGACATCAGCAAAAGTCCATCTTCCTTAATAAATACCATGGTAACCTGGACCCTTCCATTAATGATAATGTCTTTTGTCTTTCAAGGGATCCATTCCCTAGCCTTAGGGCTTAGATTGTAAGAATTGAAACCTCTGACCATGGTGCTGATATAGATGATTCTAGAGGCACTTTTGAACTCTGGGTTTCTATGATAGATGATCTCTAAGGTCCTTTACAGATCCAAAGTTTATGATTCCATGATCATTACAGCCTAAATGAAAGATAAAATGCCCATCATATTTGTTGCTGCTGAGGGAGAGTGCTTGTTGAAATCACAGCAACAGTCTTCCAAGTGCCTTGTTTTCCAAAGGTGTCACTCTCAGTAGTACAGGGTGCTTGGCAGTGCTTACTCAGGACAGAGTAACCTGCTTGCTCTACCAAATTGAAATGTGCTCATTGCAATCAACATTTGAGATTGAGGAGTGAGGAAGGATGAAACAGATTGATTGGAAGCATAACTACCATAGTCTAAGTGGTAGGATGGGGTAACATGAGAAATTCTACTTTAGTCTCTTCTGCATTTGGAGTATTTCAAAAGTCTGGAGGCAAAGTAGAAATATTAAAGCCATTCTAATTAAAATTAGAGATTCATATGAACAGAAGTGGAATTAAAACTGCATGAACACATAGAGAGGAAAAGAGTGCTTTTATTTTTAACTACTTTCAACCACAAACACTTCCTCTCTCTCCTCCTTCCCTCCCCACAAACATCTCCATACACATCTCATTAATGCACATTTCAGTACTGAGTATTCATGAGTAGTCCCTGTCATCAGTTTTAGGAATGGACTGCTATTTCAAGAGTTACTTCCCTGCTCCCTAATGATAGTACAGATCAACATATTAAAGCTCTCAATCCATTTCTAAAGCTCTATAGGTCTTTTCTGTTCTATGGGAAATGGCTGAACACTTTAGTATTAATGTTTTTTTGTTTTTTTTGGTTTTGTTTTTTTGCCAGGCAACGAGGGTTAAGTGACTTGCCCAGGGTCACACAGCTAATAAGTATCAAATGTCTGAGGCTGGATTTGAATTCAAGTCCTCCTGAATCCAGGGTCTGTGCTTTATCCACTGTGCCACCTAACTGCCCCCAGTATTAATGGTTTTGGCAAAGAGATGGTAACCTGTTTGATGGAATCATGAATCCTTTCTGTTTAGAAATCAACACAAAGTAATATGAATGCTAGGACTAATTTAGTCTTATCAAAATGCGAAACTACTTTCTCAATTCTGTTAAATTTTCTTGAAGTCTTAATAGATTTGGCTGGAGGTAGATTTTTGCTTGAAGTGAGAGAATGTTACCAGTTCAATTTCTCCATGAACAAATAACTCAATTCAGTTCAGATCAATTCTATTCAGTTCATTTCAATTCAACAAATACTTGTTGAACCCATATAGTGTGCATAGTACTATACTACACTGGGGAGACACAACGATTACATAAGTTCTAGTCTTTGCCATCCTGGACCTTGAATTAGTTCTCTGACCTTTGGCAAGTACATTTGTCTTTCTGGAATTCATCTACAGATTTTCTTATTTATAAAATGAGTGGAATAGAGTAAATGATCTCCACAGTTCTTGGATTTCTAAGATTCTTTTTCTTTGCTTGTAAGATTTGGTTTTCTAGGTTAACCACACATTATTGGAGGAACAACTGTGACCTATTTTAATGAAACCTAATATGTAAAATTCCAACCTATTAACCATATGAATTGAGTTTTTGAAAAAAATTACATTAAACTACTTTACTTCCCAAGGTTCTTTTAACTCACTAAATAGAGAGACTGGGGAAAAGAGAAAGAGTGATAATTTATTTTCTACTTTGATGAACTCGTGACATCATTGATGTAGGCATACCTTTCACTGGTGTGGATTACAATCTGCCAATGACTCCTTCTCTAATTTTTATCCATTACCTTCCATAAATTCTCCGTATAAAGTCTGTTAAATTTTAGGCCTCCTTTTCATCTTTTAATAGTTCACGATTAGCACTGCTGTACATCTGATAATCTTTATTTCCCTTCGTAACCTGTCTATCTCCATTTCAGGAGATCTTAAGATCATAGATTTTAAGTTAAATAGGAACCTTAATTGCTAAGAATCCCAAACCCCTTATTTCACAAATGAAAGCTATAAATGTTAACTCATTCAAACTCATACAAGTAACAAGAATCATCACATTATAATCAGTATCAAATTGCTTGCCTTCTGAAGGAGGGGTGGGGAAGGACAAGAGGATTTTGAAATCAGAATATTAATTAATTTATTTTGTTTTTAAATTTTATTTAAAAATTTCCCCGAGTAACATAGAAAAAGAAATTAATTTTTTCACATTGATTTTTTAAAAACTTTGTGTTATAAATTTTCTTCCTCCCTGCCTCCACAATCCTCCCTCTGAAACCAAGAAATTCAATATGTCATACATGCGCAGTTATGCAAAACATCTTCACATTTGACAGGTTGTGAAATAAATAGACAAAATAACTTTAGGAAGAGGAGCTAACAAATAAATTTATAGTTCAATCTGCATTCAGATACCATCAGTTCTTCCTCTGTTGATGGTTTGCATTTTTTCATACATCCATCTGATATCATCCTGCTTATCATTTCTTTCACAATTAGTATTGCTAACTATATTACCCTCCATCCTATTCCATCCCCTTGATATTTATTCTATTTTCTATTTTCCTTCACCCTCTCCTGTCTTGAAATTATTTTGCTTTTTACTGTTCCCTCTACGAGTCTGCCCTCCTTTCCTTTGCCTCTCCCTGCCCCTTATCCCCTTCCCCTCCTACTTTCCCTCAGGGAAAAATATATTACTATACCCACTTGAGTATGTATGTTATTACTTCACTGAGCCAATTCTGATGAGAGTAAGATTTTCTCACTCCCCTGCTCCTACCCTATATTCCCCTCTATTACATAAGCTTTTTCTTGTTTCCTTTATGTAAGATACTTTTCCCCAGTCTACCTCTCCCTTTCCCTTTCTTCCAGTACATTCCTCTTACCCCTTAACTTTATTTTAAAGATGTCATCATGGGTTAGCTAGGTGGCACAGTGGACAAAGTACCAGCCCTGGACCAGGAGGCCCCAGACATAAGCCACCCTACCCTGCCTGCCTCACAAAAAACAAGGATAAACAAAAAAACAAATGATATACAGATATCATGCCTTCATATTCAATTCACACATGTGACCTCCATCTAAGTATATTCCTTTCAGCTGCCCTAATCCTGAGAAAATTTTTATGAGTTAGAAGTATTATCTTCCCATGTAGGAATATAAACAGTTTAACCTTTTAATATTCCTCATTATTTTGTTTCCCCTGTTTACCTGTTTATGCTTCTCTAGGGTCCTGTATTTGAAAGTCAAATTTTCTATTCAGTTCAGGTCTTTTCATCACGTATGAATGAAAGTCCTCCTTTTCATTGAAGTCCCATTTTCCCCCCAAACGATTATAGACAGTTTTGCTGGGTAGTTGATTCTTGGTTGTAGTTCCAGTTACTTTGCCCCCCAGAATATCATATTCCATGTGCTCTGTTCCTTTAATGTAGATGCTGCTAGATCTTGTGTTATAATTACTGTAGCTCCACAGTATTTAAGTTCCTTCTTTCTAGCTGCTTGCAATATTTTCTCCTTGACCTGGGAGCTCTGGAATTTGACTATAATATTCATGGAAGTTTTCCTTTTGGGATCTCTTTCAGGAGGTGATTGGCGAATTCTTTCAATTTCTATTTTACCTTCTGATTCTAGGATATCAGGTCAATTTTCCATGACAATTTCTTGGAAGATGATCTCTAAACTCTCATTTTCATCATGGTTTTCAGGTAATCCAGTGATTTTCAAATTATCTCTCCTGGATCTATTTTCTACATCAGCCATTTTTCTAAGGAGAAAATTTCATATTGCCCTCTATTTTTTTATTCATTTGTATTTGCTTTACTGTGTCTTGGTTTCTCATAAAGTCACAAGCTTCCATTTGTTAAATCCTAATTCTTAGACAATTATTTTCTTCAGGGAGCCTTTGTATCTCTTTTCCCATTTGGCTTTTTTCCCATGACTCTCCTGCATCATTCTCATTTCTCTTTCCATTCTTTCCTCCTTCTCTCTAAATTTTCCTTCTATCTCTCCTACTTTCTCTTTAAACTCCCTTTTGAGTGCTTCCATGGCCTGAGACCAATTCATATTTTTCTTGGAAGTTTTGCAAGTTGGAGCTTTGACTTTGTTATTTTCTTCTGGGGGTGTATTCTGGTCTACTTTTTCCCCCAAAAGCTTTCTATATCCCACGGCTTTCTTTGTCTACTCATCTCACCTCAAAACAGATGTATGATTGAAATCTGATTCTCTATAGTATTAGCTTAGCGTGCCTTTGCCCCTTCCCCACTGCACCACCACTACTAGAGTCTGCCCAGTGGATCAATAACTGGACACTTTGCCCCAACTCCAGCCAAGGCCACAGTCACTTCACCCTGGCCATCCTGCTGAACCACCTCACCTGTCAGTGAACCAAGCCTCAGAAGAAGCCTTTGGCACTGAAAACTCTGAGGCCCTGGCACTGTCTATCACAGGCTGGGTCTGCACTGAGTGCCAAACTCTTCTCTCAGCCTGAACAGCAGGTGATCCCAGTCATCCAATTAAGCCATCTTTGGCTGGAAAATAGTCTCACTCTCTTCTTTTGTGAGTTGAGCTACTCAAGGAGTTTTCTTATGGCATTATTTTTGGAAGTATGTGGACGGGTTGTCAGGAGGTTGGGGAGTCACAGCCTTTCCTCCACCATCTTGGCTGTGCCCCAAAACTCAGAATATTTAAAAATGAATGTTATTTTTTTATATGTAAATGGAAAATATTTAATGAAATAGAAAGAAAAACAAGTAGTATGAGTCAGAGCCAGGATTTGAACCCATGATCTCCCCTAAGACTAAAATTCTTTCCACTACATAATACCATAGGATTATATGCTTGGTAAAATTTTTGAAGTCATATAATTAATAGTTTGTAACATGTTTCTATGCCTATCATGCAGCTTTCCTTTGCCTTTCGGGTCAGCAGCAATTTTTATTCTCCTGAGATCATGGTTTCCCATAACTCACAATAATATAACATTATACCACCCTTTTTATACAATGTCTTTTCTGTCTCCCTCTCCCCTTCTCTCTGAACTGGTAGCATCCTCCATCACTATCTTACTTTTATGTATGTCATATATGTACAGGTTTTCTTCCTAAATAGAAAATAAGCTTCTTGAAAGTATATAACTTTTCTGTCTTTTTCTCTTTCTTTCTTTCTTTCTTTCTTTCTTTCTTTCTTTCTTTCTTTCTTTCCTTCTTTCCTTCTTTCCTTCTTTCCTTCTTTCCTTCTTTCTTTCTTTCTTTCTTTCTTTCTTTCTTTCTTTCTTTCTTTCTTTCTTTCTTTCTTTCTTTCTTTCTTTCTTCCTCCCTCTCTCCCTTACTTTCTGTCTTCCTTTTCTCTTTCTTTTGTCCCTTACTTTACTTTTTTCCTCTCTTCTTTTCTTTTTCTTTTTCTATTTATTTATGTATAATCAGGAGAATCTTATTGTTAATAAGGCTTTGTTGGTAGGGAGCTTCTTGCAATCAATGATAGTGCTGCAAAAATTTTACAAATGTGATCTGATTGATTCTCTTGCTCAGATTCTGTTATGGTCTCAGCTCATAATATATTTTCTGTGACTCTCAAAAGTATTTGTAATGATGAATTAACCCAATTATTGATCTATATAACATCATGTTGTTATTTGGTCAATATGTTTTCTTCATCCACTTAAATTTTTTTTCTGTTGTGGATCACAAGATCTATCTCTTTTCAGTGGCATCCTCTTTTAAGGATGTGCCATAGTGTTCAAATTCTTTTTTGAAAATAGCACAATGTAATCTTGAAACAGGAGCTTATGAAGAATTATTCCATTTAGATTTTTTGCAAGATAACATCCATGACACTAGTAAAGAGATTTTGCAAATGAATGTCTGTTTCATGTCTCACCTGATATTAATATTCAAAGGATGGTTAAAGAAATATACATCTGTAGTTTCATCTGTAATGGATTCTTTTATGATCTTAACATTTGCCTAGAAAACACTTTATCAAGCCAAATGCTGTTTTGCAATCAACAAACAAAAATAGTGAGATTCTGTTTTCCTTATACTTCTTAGTCAATTGTGAGTCCGTAAAGATATCTTCATCACATCTATAAATGTGTTTCCATTATTTTCCATGTTCCCAACAAGGATATGATCAAGAATGCATAAGACCATTCTCATGGATACCTTAAAGAGAAGAGAAAACACATATTCTAATTGTTGTTGTGAATGTCTTCTCCAGTGCTTTCTTTTTCTTTAGCAACAATATAGTTTGAGATTTTCCATACTTTTCAAATAACAACAGCTCATATTTATATAAAACTTAAAAAATATACTATATACTGTTCTCCCCACACTCCTTTGAGGTATATAGTACAGGTATTCTTTTTTCCCCCATTTTATGGATAGATAAAATGATTTCCAAATATGTTGAATTATTTTCTCATGGTCACACAGTAAGAACATACCAAAGACAGGATTCATACTCAGGTTTCTCAAGGGTCTAAGACCATTAGTTTTTATGCTAAACCATACTGTCCTCTATGAGATACCATAGACATCAATTACTAGTACTTCATCATTGAAAGATTGCCGTAGCATGAACTTCTCTACATTCTTCTTTCTTGAGCTGTGTCCAGGTATTCTTGCCTGTTTTATTTTCTTATCAACCATGTATTTTCTTATGTACTATTTTTACATCCTTACATAGCATATTGATTCCTTAGGTGGTAGAATTCAAAGGTTGTGGTTCTACCATCAACATTGATGGGAACAAATCCTTATAGACATATTGACCAATCTATAATCTTTCTTAACTATTTGTTATTTTTTGCTAGTCTTATCTGTCAGTTCTATTGTTATGACCTAGTTTAGTTTACCTTCAAGTCACACCCATTTCATTCTCATTTTATATTTATGTAATAAGAATAATAGCAATACTAATAAGATTTAAGGTTTGCATAGTCCTTTGCAAATATCTCATTTTGCCTCACAACAACCCTGGGAAAAAGGGTACTTTTATCAAGTATCTCATTTTATGGATGTGGTAATTAAGTCAGGTAGAAGTTAAGTGAATATCCCAAGGTCACAAAATAAGTGCTTGAAGCCAGATTGGAATTCAAATCTACCTCTTTCTGGGAACAGTGCTCTACACATGGTGTTACCCCCTGTCTCAGCCTATGTCTCTGTCTATATGCATATGTTGCTATAAGTATGAACATGTAAATAGATAGGAATACATTATTATTCTAAATTTCCATTATTTTCCTTGACAATGTGTTACAAATAAACATTTTATTTTATTTTATTTTATTTTATTTTATTTTTTTAGGCAATGGGGGTTAAGTGACTTGCCCACGGTCACACAGCTAGTAAGTGTCAAGTGTCTGAGGCTGGATTTGAACTCAGTTACTTCTGAATCCAGGGCTGGCACTTTAACCACTGCACCATCTGGCTGCCCCACAAATAAACATTTTAAATCAGTGTGTTAGCTCAGTTCTCACCTCTTTCTGGAGGAAAAAAAGTAAAGATTTTGCTGACAGGTGATTTTGTTCTATGAAATGCATAAATAATTATTATAATTAATTTACTGTATTTGTATAAATATCAACTTGAATATGGATTAAACCCTAAAATGAGATCATTGCAAGGGTGACATATCTGGAGATATATAGCTATCTAGCTAGGTGATAGATAGATAGATAGATAGATAGATAGATAGATAGATAGATAGATAGATTATAGACAGATCCCAATTTTTCACAAGACAGAATTGGGGGAAAGTATTGTATATATATTTAAACAAATATGGCATATAACCTGTTATGATTACACATTGCTTTACAGAATTTGCTAATTTAATCTTCACCATAGTCCTATGAGGTTGGTAGTATAAATATTATTATCCTACTTTATGACTGTGGAAATATGCTCACAGACTTTTGTCTGTCCTAGGTTCAAATAAGATGTACCATCAGAATAGGAAATTAAGGAATCAGTAGACACTGCCAAATGATTGTCAACTAGAAATGAAGGTTAACGAAGGTTAAACTTAATATCGAAAGCATTAAAATAGTAGGATTTTATTTATCACAATTTCAGACATTTATAGGGATTAACCAGACATTCAGCATTAGATATATAAGATATAACAAAGCCTAACTAAGATACCGTAAGAACTTGCCCATTGAGTAAAGTATGATACACTTGGATAACTGGTCATCTGATGTAGAAAGAGAACTGAGAGTGAATTCTTGAAGACTATCCATTAATTACCAAGTCATCTGAAAATGAATTTATAGGGAGTTAGATATCTCCAAATAAGTCAGAATGCCATTGTTGCCTACCTAGAGTAAACAAACAATAGCAGCAATGAATTCTTGGTGGTTATGGAAGTAAGTCTGCTGTGGAAAAGGAAAATGATTTGCTTTAGTGGATTCCTGATATGTTGACCACCTGCCCAGAATTCAGATCCAGTTGTTAGAGCTGGGAAGGTTATAGAGAACTAAATATCAGCTTTCCAGGGCCAATAAATGTCTTGTGCTGAGATAGGATAGTGTAACTCATTGCTTTTGTGAGCCAGGATGGAATGAAGCTTTGAGTGGGTGGTGATTATGCCCAAATGGCAACAGCCCCAATCATGAGGGATTGGCAACCTTGTTACTCTCTTTTAGTTGCCAGGACCCTATGGAGAGGCATTTGGGATAGATGTGTGGAAGAACTAACCTTCAAGCCAAAGTCAGGTGCCAAAAACATGACCAGGTATAATCAAGGTATTAAAGATTTTATCCTGTCTTGGTGATCCACCCCTCTTACTTGATCCTGTGAGTATGAATGATAATAACTGACACTGATAAAGCATTTCATTGTTTTCAAAACACTTTATATAGGTTAACTCATTTGATTCTCAAAGTAACAAATAAAGAAATAGTCTCAGAGAAGTTAAATAACTTGCCACTGATCACCTAAGGCATACATTTTAGAGGTAACAATCGAATACAAGACTTCCTGAACCCCTTTGAGCACTCCATCAATTATTTGACTCCTAAAGCATTGTGATGACCTTAGTTATCCCTCTACACTTAGAACTGTGATGTTCCTGACCTTGGCTTAACAACCTGCCTCTTTCTCCCCGGGTTCTGATCTTACTTTATATTCGTTGCTTTTCTTTTGATCTATAGTCTAGTGACCTGATTCCTGGTTGTTTTTTCTTACAGAAGAGGGAGGTGGGCAGTGAGAGGGAAGGAAGGGGAATAAATATTTATATAGTTTCTACTATGTTCCAGGCATTGTGCTAAGTGCTTTTTTACATATATTACTGCACTAGATCCTCAAAATAACCCTGAAAGGCAGGTGTTATTATCATCCTCATCTTCTATATGAATAAACTAAGGCAAATAGCAGTTAAGTAACTTGCCCAGGGTTTCACAGTTAGTAAGGGTCTGGGGATGGAATAGATCTTCCTGATGCCAGGCCCAGAACTTTATCCACAGATCCACCACTTGCCTTTAGTAGGGAGTGAAATGTAAATTTCTTTTCTTTTCTTTTTTTTTCTCTTTACATGAAATCAGAAGACAGACTGTGATTGAAGAATCCAAGAAGTCAGAGAAATTAGGTTCAAATTCTCATTTTACAGTGACTTAAATGGACTGATGCTGAGTGAAGCGAGCACACTGAGGAGAACATTGTACACAGTAACAGCAACATTATGTGATGATCAGCTGTGATAGACTTAGCTCTACTCAGCAATACATTGATATAAGAAAATTCCAAAGGACTCATAATAGAAAATATTCTCCATATCCAGAAAAAAAAAACTGTGGGACCTGAATGAAGATTGAATCATATAGTTTTTACTTTTGTTGTTGTATTTTTTCTTCAGCTTTTTCTGTTTTGTTCTGATTCTTCTTTCACAACATAACTAATGTGATCATAAGTTTAATGTGAATGTGTATACACACACATATTTATTAATTAATTCATTTATTCATTCATTTACTTATTCATTCATTCATTCATTCATTCATTCAGGTATTTATTTATTTATATGAAACCTATATCAGATTTCTTTGTTTGTTTGTTTCTTTGTTTGTTTGTTTGTTTCTTTTTGCAGGGCAATATGGGTTAAGTTATTTTCCCAGGGTCATACAGCTAGTAAGTGTCAAGTGTTTGAGGCCGAATTTGAACTCAAGTCCTCCTGAATCCAAGGCCAGTGCTTTATCCACTGCGCCACTTAGCTGCCTGATTGCTTGCTTTCTTGGTGAGGGGGGAGGGAAGGGTGGGAGGGAGAAAAATTTGGAACTCAAAATCTTATAAAAATGAATGTTGAACAATTATCTTTACATATAAGTGGAAAATACTATTAAAAACAAATTCTAATTTTACAAATTGTTATCTATGTGATCTTGGAGAAGTTGTTTAATTTCTCCATGCCTCAGTTTCTTTGTCTACAGAATGAAAGAACTAGATGACTTCTAAAATCTTTTTCAGCTGCAAATTGTATGAGCCCTTTAATGATTTTTAACAGGAAATGATTAAGTTTTTTTTTTTTCTTCATTCTGGACATACAGAAAAGCTACTCCTGTGTTTGTTACATACATGCATATCCTAAAAATTCAGAGAGACTTGGGTACTGATGTCCAGGGAAGTTTCATAGATGTCTTAGGGTGATTATTACATAAAGAAACCTTGTTTAATTCAATTAAACAAGCATTATACAAACTCTGACTATGCACAAAGCACACTGCTATGTGCTAACAATACAAAAACAACAATTATTTCCTGCCCTGAAGAAACCACCATTTCACTGCATGTAATTCTTTGGCCTCTAGGAGTTTTTAGTCCAATCTTTAACTATTCTCAGAGGGAGAGGTACTTAATCTGGAATCGCTTCATACATACACATGTGGGTATCTATAAAGAGATATCCACATATCTGTATATAAATATATATGGATAAATATATGTATACATACATATATAATTCTATCATATACATATGCATTTATTACACCTTACATTTGTACACATTGCATTTAATATAGTTGGTTTCCTTTGAAATCCTATTATTTTAAGGGATGGATTAAAATAATTATTTTGAGAAGGATCCTTAGATTTTCATGACTGCCTAATTATGACACCAAAAAGAGTTAACAACCCCTTTTCTAGAGGAAACAGTGTTGAAATAAAATAATAATAATAATAGCTAACATTTATATAGTGCTTACCAAGTACCAGACACTGTGATCTTTATGCATATTATCTTATTTGATCTTCACAACAACCTTGGGAGATAGGTATTATTATTATCCCCCTTTGACAGATGAGGAAACTGAAACAAAGGGAGGTTAAGTGACTTTCCCAAGGTCAAATAGCTGGCAAGTGTCTGAGGCTGGATTTAAACTCAGGTCTTCCTGACTCTAGTGGGATACTCTTTCTTGCTTCCTATATTATTATCTTGATGGAGGTGCTGGCTCTTTAATGAACTAGATGAACACCAGTAATCACCTGGTGGGCCTCAGTTTCTCTATCTCTAAAATGACAGACATGGAACAAATATCCCAAGATCTTTTATTTCTAACATTTTATGCTTCTAAAACATCATTTTAATAATTATCTAAAGGTTTCTATTAAATGATTTTACCAATTCTGCTCATTCGAGGCACCCACTAGGAGGGCACCCAGCCTACAGAGAGAACTGAGACTGTGTTGCCTGTTTTGCAAAATGATTGCAAACAGTGCAACCGCTCAGCACTCAGACGCCAGTCCCTAATTCCATAAGTGCCTGGCGGATGCTTTAACCAGGAGGCATAGCACAATATGACTAATCGGCTATGCAGCTGCAATGTTAATGGGCCAACTGTGTTATCACACATTTGCCTGTAAGGAATAGCAATGCCTAAATGAATTGCTATGATTTTTGGTGCAGATAGAAGGGCCGGTGACCATGGACCCACTTTGGCACCTGACTGGCTGTGCACAATGATGGAGCATCACAGTTATCTTACTCCACACAGCCACTAGAGACTGGCAGCCTTAGTTTGGAGAGATAAATGAGGACAGGAGAGGATTTGAGGGAGAGAAGGAGGAAGGGCACCCAAAGTTGGAGCTCTGTTCTGTAGCCCCCAGTGAAAGAACAAGGTTTTAAAGTGGATAATATGTCTGATATGGGTGGATGGGAATGCTGCCCGTGGTCTAGGGCAGGAAAGGTAGTTCAGGTCATACAGAAGTAAAGGAAAAATGGTTGAGTTATGATGATGCAATGAAAAGAATATTAAACTAGTAATTGAGAGGAATGGGTTCTAGTTATGACTGTTACTTTCACATAATAGACTTGGGTATAGAGGAAAGAAGGGATGCTAGGTGGTACAGTAGATAGAGTGCTGTCTCCGGAGTCAGGAAGACCTGTGTTCAAATCTGGCCTCAGAAACTTACTTGATGTGTGACCCTAGACAAGTCACTTAATCCTGTTTACCTCAGTTTCCTCATATGTAAAATGAGCTGGAGAAGGAAATGGCAAACCACTCTAGTATCTTTACTAAGAAAACCCTAAATGGGGTCATGGAGAGTCAGTCAGGATAGACACAATTTAACAGAATTGAAAGAGCATTGGATTTTGATTCAAATGTATACTCAGTCTTTTGTTGCCTGTGTGGTCTTGAGTAAAGTCACTTAAAATCTCTCAGTTCAATTTCCTAATTTCTAACATATGATGGTTTGACTAGATCAAGTATTCTTAACTCATGGCCTGTGAATATTTTAGAAAACTATTCTGATAATTATATTATAATTTGTATAATATTAATATCAATAATAATAATATCATTTATGTAGTATTTTAAGGTTTGCAAGAAAAGACTAGTTAAGTGACTTGTCCAGGATTACACAGCTAATACATGTCTGAAGTAGGTTTTTAATTCAGGTCTTTCTAACTTTAAATCCTGTGTTCTATCTACTCATCACCTAGCCTTGTAATACCATTTATTGACTTTTATGCAAAATTTCTCTTAGACATATATAGAGAACACTGTGTCAAAACTTACTACCCCACCAATGTGGAGGGCACATATGTAGAGAGTATGAATGAACAGGGACACACATGATAAGGCAGTTGTGCATTTGTTGTTATTGTAGTTGTTTAGTTGTCTTCAGTCATGTCTCAATCTCTGTGACTCCATTTGGGGTTTTCTTTGGCAAAGATACTGGAGTGGTTTGCCATTTCCTGCTCCAGTTCACTTTACAGATGAGGAAACTGAGGCAAGCAGGGGTAAGTGACTTAATCAAGATCATACCTTTAGTAAGAGTCTGAGGCTGGATTTGAACTCAGGTGCTTCTGAGTTCAGGCCTAGTGCTCTATCCACTGTGCCACCTAGCTGCTACTTGATGCATTTAAATACATCATTATAAGAAGGGATCTTTGGGCTTCACCAGACTGACAAAGGGGTCCATATCACATACATGCATACACATACCCACAAACTCACTCTCTCTCTCTCTCTCACACACACACACACACACACACACACACACAAGAACTCCTGGACTAGATCTCGAAGGTGCCTTTTAGCTTTAAATCTATGATATTATAATTTTGATCATAAATTATTAGCTTTACATTTTATAATCCTATAAATTAAATCATATCTAAACCTCAATTTCCTGATCTATAGCTTAAAGAGGTCATATTGGAAAATCTTTAATGTTTCTTTTAACTCTAAAGTTCTGTGGCTCTAGGTAGGGGTCCTGGACATTATTTTTTTGAGGAAACTTAAAGACTGGCAGTACTTTGAAACCCGTCTAAGAAACAGTTTACTCTGCTTAGGGTGTGAGAGTTAAATGTATCTAGATCATGCTTTATTGCACATCTCTATGGAAAATAAATGACATGGTTGTCCATCATTATCACATCTACCTCCAGAGTTTTAAATAGTGAAATGTAACCTGGACCTACCATAGCGGAATGGAATTTGGAGCCAGGGACAAGTCACCTCCCTTCCTCCAGTGTTTTCATCCAGGCAAGGGCAGCCTACTTAAGAGGTCAAGAAAGGGCTGCATGAAGCCTGAAGGAGGTTTTACCTTAGCAATGATGAATGGCCTGATTTTTGATGTATGTGTATATTAGCTATTCTGTTAATTTCTCTAGCTCCTCAGGACTTTTCCAGAGTCATCTCCTTCCCCAAGCTGGTATGCTCCCCGACTATAGACACTTCAAAAGATCATGGCCCAAGTTGACTGCTATGATTTGCTATACATTAGTTTCATCTCAGTCAGTTTTAAATTTTTCCTAGGAAAATAATCCCAAACCATTGCTTGATTAGTTCAATGTTCATTTCTTTCTCCACCTTTCCACTACTAAAGCTTGATAATAAAGGAAGTCAAAGCAAGCAAACAAAAAAATCCTCTTATCATGAGACTGGTTGTTTTCTCCCTACTACTTTTCCAAACATAATTCTGGGTTACTAAATGCTTTTAAGGGGTAGAAAGAACTGGGAGTGGGAAGAATGGATGTACTAAAATTCTTCTCCCTGAGGAATCAAATTCACACGATTCCAGAGGGAAAAAAAGTCAGGTCAGTGATGTCTTTTTTGTCATAGATTTCCTATAGCACTGTGCTTCTTTACACTGAAGCAACCATATTATATTTTGTGCTAATGTTCTTAATGCAGAGTCTATTTGACTCAGAGGTCTCTGGGGAAAGGAGCCTCATTTTATTTACCTATTATCTAAGAAATAATTAATGTTTAATAAAAGTTTATGAAGCCGAGACAGCTTAAAATTCATTTCCTAAGGAAGTCATCTCAAAATAATATCATCAGATTTGGGTCATATGGCATGGAATCTTTTCAGTGCTTTTATGCTCAATTTTTGGTACACATATACTTTTTTTGTTTGTTTTTTTTCGGTAAGGCAATTGGGGCTAAGTGACTTGCCCAGGGTCACACAGCCAGTAAGTGTCAAGTGTCCGAGGCCGGATCTGAACTCAGGTACTCCTGAATCCAGGGCCGGTGCTCCATCCACTGCGCCACCTAGCTGCCCCGGTACACATATACTTTTACTTTAGTATTGTGTCATATATACATATGTGTATTGTATATTTTATAATCCTTTGGGATAAAAAAAATTTAAATGAATTATATATGCACACATTATTTACACAAATATATACATACACACTATACACACACATACACACTATAGAAAGACAGGAAGAGATAGAGACATACAGAGAGCAACAGAGTCTTTTGAAACAGGTTTTTAAGAAATTGCCTAGATATATACACACACATACATATATAATGATATACATGCACACTTCTATGTATATATCTATTGTGGAAATTTATTTTGATTTGGGCACCCTACCTTTGGGCTGAGATTGGAAAGCCTTAGGCCCTCAGGATCTCTTCTGTGTGGGAGGGGCTAGTGCTCCTCCCCCTCTGCTTCAGCTGAGCCAGAAAGCCCCGTGGGCTGTGCAAGACTGCAGGTCAGACAGCTTGGGGGGAAGAAGCTTGCAGCTCCCTCCACCCTAGGCAGAGGTATCTGAGAGATACTGGGCTGTGGCTTGGCCTGTGCTGGGGTGTGTGAGGCTTGAGTGCATCGCCCCCCCTCCAACCCCTCAACAGCCGCAGCCCTGGCTGGCGGATTAGCTTGGTCTGTGGGGGTGCAGGAAGCCCTGAGATTTGAGTGGAGAAAAGAAAGATATATATAGACCTGGAGGTTAGACTGAGGCGGGGATGGAGGAGAGAGGCTGAGAAGAAGTTCGGACAAGGGCAGGGGCAGGGGGGGATGGTCAAGACGAACAGTAAGGAGGAAAGGCGAGCAGACAAGATTAAGGGAGGACAGACAAGAAGAGGTCAAGAGGCTGCTGAGGAGACAGCAAAAGTTGGAGAAGACAGACAGGGGGCTACAAGGATGCAGGAGAAGACGAGAAGGACTAGGAGCAGGGAAAAGAGAGGCTGAAGGGCAGACTGACGGAGCAGACAAACAGAAGGTCCGTGAGAGAGAAACACAGGGGTTCAGCAGTGGCAGTAAGGAGAGGAAAGTTAGAGGCAGGGGGATTTACAAAGTGAAAGGGGCTCAGAGTTAGAATAAAGGACCTGAGTGCCCTAAGGCAAGTGGTGTCTAAGGCCCCTATTGTATTCAAGAAGTTCCAAAGATATGCAGTGGAAAGAGAAGTGCTGCAATGCAGTCAGGTTGTACATTTTATTTCCCTGTATTCTTTTTTTTTTTTTTAGTGAGGCAGTTGGGGTTAAGTGACTTGCCCAGGGTCACACAGCTAGTAAGTGTTAAGTGTCTGAGGCCGGATTTGAACTCAGGTACTCCTGACTCCAGGGCTGGTGCTCTATCCACTGCGCCATCTACCTGCCCCATTTCCCTGTATTCTTAATTATAAATAGTATCTCATAAATAAACTCTGCTTTGATTATTTACTTAAGAGACTTCTTAATATTTTGCTTATCATTTTGGGAGTGGGGAGCAGTGTGGTGGAACTTTATGAATGGCCCATATTAAATTAAACACAGTCAGATAGCCAAATAGTCAAAAGTCCCCAGAGTAGTCATCCACAGATTAGGCCCCCCAAATTAGCCCTAGTCATTTAAAATATTCTCACATTTTAATGGCGACCACAAAGGGACTTACGGCCCAATTATAATTTTTCTAAACGTATAATTTTTCATATGCTTATAATTTTTCATAAATCCAATTATATATAATTTTTCCAGGTTATAGTTAATAATTAATTTTTTTTACAATATTTAATGGTGAGCCAGGTAGGAGTTTCTAACCTACTAACCTGGTAAATTAAAAAAAAAATTAATTAAAAAAAATTGAAGGGCCACTAGGAAAAAAATTTTTTTTAAAGAAATTTTTTTTACACCCACTACCTCACTTAATTTTTTTTGAAAGCCTCTAGCAGAGAAAAGCCTTAGCATTTATACTGAACCATGATTGAATATTTGTTTTATCTGTTGACTTTTTTCATTGGGGTATTCTGGGACAACATATTGTCTCACTTTAAAAGGATGACTAGCTGAGTATTTTCTTATGGTCTTACAGGACTTTTCCTCACCCATACTATAAAAAGTTTTTGGAATGATGGGATGAGTGAGTCTATTTTCCCTACTGATCCCATGGTTAATATTACTGGAGACATTTTCACTAATTTTGACCCTTATTATGCTAATATAATACTAGCTCTAGTGATTGTAATTTTTTTTCTCCATTACTAATATTATAGCATGGTATTTTCTTATACAACTCTGGAGAGAGAAAAAGAATTGTACCCATAGTGAGCCATGTATTAAGAGGGATGCCAGAGCTAACTCTACTAAAAATGAGCAGAAGTTAGAAAAAGATGTTGACCAGTCTTTAAAAGCAGGTCAGCAAAAGCCTCCTATGCAGGATGCTGCAAAGCCTAAAAGCAGAAACATCCTAGCACCTGCACTTTCAGGTCAAACGTTTAAGAGTCAATATAAGACCCCCAAAATGTGTCAAAATTGTGAGAAGCAAGGACATTTGTTGAGACAGTTTAGAACTAGAAGGTATGAATTGAGACAGGTAATGACTGAAACCCTTAATGACTTTTTTAGGGGGAATAGGAATAATCAGAGGAATTTTTACCAGAGAGAGAACAACCAAGGCAATTACAGGCCTTATTATCAACAGAATCAGAATAACTTTAGAAGACCCTATCAGGAAGGTATAGAAGGACAGAATCAAGGTAATTATAGGCCTTATTATAAGCAAAATCAAAATAAATATAGATCTTATCAGGGAAATACAGAAAAGCAGAGTTTATTTATGAGATACTATTTAAAATTAAGAATACAGGGAAATAAAATGTACAACCTGACTGCATTGTGGCACTTCTCTTTCCACTGCATCTCTTTGGAACTTCTTGAATACAAGAGGGGCCTTAGACGCCGCTTGCTTTAGGGCACTCGGGTCCTTTATTCTAACTCTGAGCACCTTTCACTTTGTAAATCCCCCTGCCTCTAACTTTCCTCTCCTTACTGCCACTGCTGAACCCCTATGTTTCTCTCTCATGGACCTTCTGTCTGTCTGCTCCGTCAGTCTGCCCTTCGGCCTCTCTTTTCCCTGCTCCTAGTCCTTCTCGTCTTCTGCATCCTTGTATCCTGCATTACTATTTGTCTTGTCTGTCTCCCCCCCCCCCTTGCCTCAGTCTAACCTCCAGGTCTATATATATCTTTCTTTTCTCCACTCAAATCTCGGGGCTTCCTGCGCCCCCACAGACCAAGCTAATCCGCCAGCCAGGGCTGCAGCTGTTGGGTGGGGGTGTAGGGGGGGGATGCACTCGAGCCTCACACGCCCCAGCACAGGCCACGCCAGAGCCCAGCATCTCTCAGATGCCTCCGCTCAGGGTGGAGGGAGCTGGGGGCTTCTTCCCCCCAAGCTGTCTGACCCGCAGTCTTGCACAGCCCACAGGGCTTTCTGGCCCAGCTGTAGCAGAGGGGGAGGGGCACCAGCCCCTCCCACACAGAAGAAACCCCAAGGGCCTAAGGCTTTCCAATCTTAGCCCAAAGGTAGGGTCCCCAAATCAAAATACATTTCCACACTATGGAGAAAGGACAGAGAGAGATAGAGACAGAGCAAAACAGGACATTGAGGCTTGTTCTTTTGCAAGTCAGTGTGGTGCTGTAGAAAGAGATGGAATTTAGAATTGTTTGACATCAGGCTAGTCACTTAATCTCCTTAAGATTCAGTGTTTTATTGTGTAAAATGTGTACCTTACAGCATCAGAACTATGACTATATACTGCAAGGAGGGGTACATGTTGCTAGTAATTTTCTCAAGCTATTTTAGTGATTATATAATTGGAAGGAGGAATTTTTGACATAGTGGGAAAGAAACTTGTTTCTAGAGTGGAAGAATCTGTGTTCCAATGCTACCTCTTATATTTAGTACCTTGTGTGACCTTGGGTAAGTCACTTAAGTTCCATTAGTTTCAGTTTCCTCAACCGTAAAAGGAATGTCTAGGATAAAATATCTCCTGAAGTCATTTCCAGATTTGCACCTATGATCTCTGCTGTTGCATCCTTCCCTAACTAAAACCCTCAAGAGAAAGGCCAAATATTAAAAAAAAAAAACCAAAAAAACCCCATCCTTACTAATGTGTTCTTGTATTTCACAAAGCTTAGAGTTAAGCATTTCTTTCTCTTGTCTTCAGTTCTTTCAGCCATGACCTAAACTTGTTCCCTCTTTGTTTTGTCCTAAACAGAAATAGAACTACAGGTGCCCCTCTTTCTTTTTTTTAATATTTTAATTTTAATTTTATTATTTTTGGAAGGTGGGCCAATGAGGGTTAAGTGACTTGCCCAGGGTCACACAGCTAGTAAGTGTCAAGCATCTGAGGCCAGATTTGAACTCAGGTCTTCCTGAATCCAGGTTTGGTGCTCTATCCACTGCTACACCTAGCTGCCGCGCTCAATAATTTCTAAAAACTCTTTGAAAAGCCCCAACATCTAAAAATGCCATCCCCCAAATCTGAAGTCAAGTATCTCTTTTTAAAAAAAAGCAGATCTGTGGGCAGTATTAATGGAGGTTTTGCAATGAGGAGTCCATGAAGCTGAACTTTTCATTTCCACCAATACCTGGGTGTATAAATGTATAATTATTCAGGGGAAACATAGCTAAAAGAAATAAACTGAGACTGGAAAAGCAGATGAATATTTTCACTTGTTACTATCTTGCTTTCAACTCAACATGGTAAAACACATTTTTGCTAATAGATTTTCTTCCCTTCCTGTCACACATATTGCAGCTTATAGAACGCAAATGATGGTAAATCTCATGCTCCCTATGTTAGACCCAACAACAGCCCACAGAAACAAAAGGATATAAATTTATAATTCACCACCATTACATCTATTTCCAGCAATACACAATAAGACTACATTCCTCATTTTTGGAGTTTGGGAGAGAGAGGAGAAATCATATTTTCTTACTTTTTGCTGATAAAAAAAATAAGGGAATAATATAATCCATCAGTTTTCCTGTGCATGATGTAGGGGAGAAAGCAAAATGTTAGGGCTGTTTATTAATCAGTTGCTTCTGTGAATGCAAAGTTATTTGACTTAAGCTCAATCTGCTCCAAAATAAATATCCCCACAGTATGTTATGTATTAAAAACATTTTTTCTCAGATTAAAATCTTCCGAGTGTAGCCTTCAGTACCATCATCATTCAAGTTCAGAGGACTTAGTGGAGGTTTTCTGCTTTGATGGAAATGGTGCTTTCCTCCAGCAAATGTCCTTGTACTCCTTGAGGTTGACCTGAGTATATTCAAGTAGCCGAAAGGATTCAGGCATTAGGCACCAATTGGAGAGAGGTTGATTGGGTCATTCTTCCTCTATGCTTCAAGCCATGGGTAGGAAAAGTATTTATTATTATTATCATGTTGTTGTGTTACTATTTTTTTAAAGCCAATAATGATGCTTAGGATAATATACATCCTGTCTGGGCTTATTTCCCAGACTTCTACTTGCACTGGAAGATTGGTCCCCTCAGAGAGCATCTAACAGTGACTCTCTTCAAGGTCCTAGGAATAACCCTAGAAGCATGCTATTTCTTATTCTATAACTCATAGCCCCTCTCCCCAATCTAATGTACTGCTCATTATCAGTTAAGCAGTTGAAATGTATTTTTTTTGTTTTATTGTGGTTTTTTTTAGAATTTTATTTTTCAAATTACATTTAAAAGCCAATTTTGACATCAATTTTTTAAAACTTTGTGTTCCAACTTCTTTTTCCCCCTCAGTTCCCAGCCCCCATGGAAAACATCTCCACATTAGCTAGGTTGTGAGAG
Source organism: Dromiciops gliroides (assembly GCF_019393635.1). Taxonomy (NCBI): domain Eukaryota; kingdom Metazoa; phylum Chordata; class Mammalia; order Microbiotheria; family Microbiotheriidae; genus Dromiciops; species Dromiciops gliroides. The sequence continues at coordinate 502,000,080 of NC_057863.1, read as the reverse complement.
AAAACCGATAAAAACAAAACTTCAGATTAAGGAACTGTGAAAAAAAATTATGTTTCAATCGGTTTCAGATACCATCAGTTCTTTCTCTGTATATGGATTGCAATTTTCATAAGTCCTTCAGAGTTATACTGGATTATTGCATTGCTGAAAATAATTGCGACCTTCCCAGTAGATCATCTTACACTATTGCTGTTATTTTGTATACAGTATATTTCACTCTGCTTCAGTTCATGTAGGTCTTTCCAGGTTTTTCTGATAGCATACTGTTCATCATAACTTTTATATAGCACCTTAAACTTGACAAAGAATTAGCCTAGCAAAGTATTTACCATATATTTTGCCATTATAATCAATCATCATAATTATTTCCCTCCATCCTATTCCCTTCCCATGATATTTACTCTATTTTCAAGCTTCTTTTACCCTATTCCTCCTCAAAAATGTTCTGCTTCTGACTGTCCCCTCCCCTGCTCTGTCCTCCCTTCTTTCCCCCTTCCCTCCTTATCTTCTTCCCCAATTGGGTGTGTATATTATTCCCTCCTTGAGCCAACTGTGATGAGACTAAGGTCTATGAACTAATTCTATGTTCTAAATTTTTTCCTCCCTCCCTCCTCAACCCTCCTTATGAAATCAAGCAATTCAATATAGGTCATACATGCGCAGTTATGCAGAATATCTTCACCATCCTCAAAAGTGTTTTGCTTTTTTACTGCTTTCACCTCCAACCTCTCCTTCCTTCTTTCCCCTCTTCTCCGCCACCATCTCCTTCCCCTACCACTTTAACTCAGGGAAAAACATAGTACTATACCCAGTTGAGTATGTATGTTATTCGCTCTTTGAGCCAATTCTGATGATACTAAGGTTTATTTACTTTCCCACTTATTCCCCCTCTTCCCCTCCCCTCCATAAGCTTTTTCTTCTTTATTTTATGTGAGCTACTTTCCCCCAGTCTACCTCTCCCTTTCCCTTTCTTCCAGTGCATTCCTCTTACCCCTTAACTTTATTTTGAAGATATTTTCATGGGTCAGCTAGGTGGCACAGTGGACAAAGCACCAGCCCTGGACACAGGAGGCCATGAACACTAATCCAGCCCCAGACATATGCCACCCACCCTGCCTGCTCCACAAAAAACAAGGATAAACAAAAAATAAATGCTTTACAGATGTCATCCCTTCATATTCAATTCAGACCTGTGTCCTCTATCTAAGTGTATTCCTTTCGGCTACCCTAATACTGAGAAAGTTCTTATGAGTTAGAAGTATTATCTTCCCATGTAGGAATGTAAACAGTTTAATCTTTTAATATTCCTTATGATTTCTTTTTCCTGTTAACCTTTTTATGCTTCTCTAGGGTCTTGTATTTGAAAGTCAAACTGTCTATTCATTTCAGGTCTTTTCATCACAAATGCCTGAAAGGCCTCTTTTTCATTGAAGTCCCATTTTTTCCTATGAAATATTATACAAAGTTTTACTGAGTAGGTGATTCTTTTTTTTTTCTTTTGTCTTTTTCTCCAGGGCAGTGGGGGTTAAGTGACTTGTCCAGGGTCACACAGCTAGTAAGTGTCAAGTGTCAGAGGCCTCATTTGAACTCAGGTACTCCTGAATCCAGGGCCGGTGCTTTATCCACTGCGCCACCTAGCTGCCCCCAAGGCAATTATTTATTGTAATCACAGTTCCTTTGCCCTCTGGAATATTATATTCCATGCCCTCCAGTCCTTTAATGTAGAAACTGCTAGATCTTGGGTTATCCTGAATGTATTTCCATGGTCCTTGAATTGATTATTTTTAGGTGTTTGCAATATTTTCTCCTTGACCTGGGAGCTCTGGAATTTGGCTATTTTATTCCTGGTAGTTTTCATTTGGGGATCTCTTTCAGAAGGTGATTGATTGATTGATTCTATTTCTGTTTTATATCCTGCTTCTAGAATATCCAGGCATTTTCCCCTGACAATTTCTTGGAAGATGCTGTCTAAACTCTTATTTTGGCCATGGTTGTCGGGTAGTCCAATGATTTTCAAATTATCTCTCCGGGATCTATTTTCCAGGTCAGATGCTTTTCCAAGGAGATAGTTCATATTGCCCTCTATTTTTCTATTCATTTGGATTTGCTTTACTGTGTCTTGGTTTCTCATAAAGTCACTACCCTCCATTTGTTCAATCCTCATTCTTAGGCAATTATTTTATTCTGAGAGTTTTTGTATCTCCTTTTCCATTTGGCTTTTCAAGCTGTTGAGTTGTTTCTCTTGACTCTCCTGCATCACTCTCATTTCTCTTTCCATTCTTTCCTCCACCTCTCTAAATCTTCCTTCTACCTCTCCTACTTTCTCTTCAAAGTTCCTTTTTGAGCATTTCCATGGCCTGGGACTAATTCATATTTTTCTTGGAATCTTTGGATGTAGGGGCCCTGAGGTTGTTATCCTCTTCTGAGGGTGCATCTCAATCTTCCTTGTCGATAAAGAAATTTTCTATAATTCTCAACTTTCTTTGCTTGCTCATCTTGCAATCATTTACTTGACTTTTAACTCCCTCTTGCAGTGGGGTCATAATTCTAAGCTACATTGTCCCAAGCTTCAGAGGGTCCCAGGTATTTCAGTTTGAGGGAGGTCAGGTTTTTTATTGTTTGGCCTGTTCTCTGGTCTGAAGATAACCTCAAGCCACCAACTTTCTAATTAACCACCCAGCAATTTTTTTTTGTGCCTTGGTTCTTAGCTCCAACTGGCCTGGACTTTTCCCCTACCTGTGCCTCCCACTGCTCAAGATTTCTTCGTGGTTCCCTGCTGGGGTGGTATAGACAAATTCCTCCATAGGTCCCACAGACATCCCTGAATCCACCCACCCTGGCCAGCCATTCAGCCCTCTCACCTGACCTTAAGCTTAGTTCCAGAAGATACAGTGCTGCAGATGATTTAGAGGCTCAGGGGTAAGTTTCTCTTATGTAGCTTGCCTGGGGATTGTGTCAGTACAATCACAGAGTTGGACTCTTCTTGCAGCACAGCATGGCCCCCTCTAAGCTGTCTTAAGCTGGAAAATAATCTCAGTCTGTTTTGTGTGGGTTTTGCTGCTCCAGAGGTTGTTTTGTTGTTTGGGGGGAAACCTATTTGGTTTTTAGAAAATACATTTATATAAAAGGTGTATAAAATTGTAGTTACAAAATAATCGCCTAAAGTCAGGGAATTTGCTGCTTTTCTAAGGTCCCTGGGAAGAGTGCTCTTGAACTTATGTACAATTGTAATAAAATATAAATAACAGGAACACATGGCCAAGAGTGACTCCTGGAAGTACCCTTTTTCCCTGGAAATCCTTTTCTCACTTTCATGAAGTTCTTATCGTTTCTTTTAGTTTTAGTTCTTTGTTGGCCTCCTTCGATCATTATCTTTCTGGTATCCTTAGACAGCACTTTTACATCATCATCGCCATTATCATCAACAACAAAAAAGATGATAACTCTTACTACATGCCAGGTCCTGTTAATACTTTAATTTTATTATCTCATTTTATTTTTCAAAATGATCCTGGGAGGCAGATGCTATTATTATCTGTTTTAGAGATGAGGACACTGAGGCAAACAGAATTAAAGTGATAGGCCTAGGAACAATCAGCTATTAAATGTCTGAACCTATTTTTGCACTCAAGATTTCCAGACTCTAAGCTGACATCCTATCCACTATGCTGCCTAGCTGCCCCTGTAGTTCCCATTCAATAAGCTGTCATTCCCTCCTTCCCTTTGTCCATTTCTCTCTCCCTCCCTTCTCTCCTTCCTTCCTTCTTTCCTTCCTTCCTTCCTTCCTTCCTTCCTTCCTTCCTTCCTTCCTTCCTTCCTTCCTTCCTTCCTTCCTTCCTTCCTTCCTTCTTTCCTTTCTTCTATATTTATGTCATGTTAAATTTGGAAATGATTTTAAACATTATCAAGTGCATCTTCCCCTATTCTTTGTAGATGAGGAAAGGTACAGTCAAAAGAGCATTTTGGTCAGGGGAGGTAGGTTCTAATATAGTCACAGATAATAGACAACAGAAATCTTTGCCTTTTTAAACTTTAATTTCTTCATTAAAAATTTGGGTTGATAAGAATTTCATTACCTACCTAGGAATTTAGCTTCCTTGGTCTAGTTCCTTGGTTGGTGTGTCAGCTATAGCTTCTTCTCCTCCTCCTACTTCTCCTCTTCCTCTTTCATCTTTTCTTCCTTCTCTCCCTGTTCTTCTTCATTCCCTTCTTCTCTCTCCTCTTCCCTTCTCATTTTTTCTCCCTTTTCCCTCCTCTTCTCTTTTCCTTCCTCTTCCTCTCTTCTCCTCCCTCCTTTTCCCTTCTCTTCCTTCCTGCCCTCAAGAAGTTTATAATTGGAGGGAATAGTAGATTGATACTACTAAAAACTTCCTTTACATTTTTCATTAGTTATTTTGATATTCTTGACTTATTGTGTTTCCAAATGAATTTTGTTATTTATTTCTAATTCAGTAAATTTGTTTTGTTAATTTAATTAGGATAGTATTGAATATATAAATCACTTTAGGTTACCAGACCATTTTTCAATAACCTAACCAGTTCATTCATTCGGGTCACTGTATTAGAGCTGGAAGAGTTTATAGAGACCATCTGGTCCAACCCCAGATTTTAAGATGACTTGAGAAGTTAAGTAACTTTCGAATCCAGGTGGTCAGTGGAAGAGAACCAAAATTCAAACACAGCTCTGATGAACAAATTTCTTTTTGATCCAGGCTGGACTCCAGACTTCCTCTAACAGACTACAACCACTCCCTTTCACCTTCTTTTTATTGTTATCTTCTTCCTACAGAATGTAAATTCCTTGAAGGTAGGGACTATCTGCTTTTATTTAGAATCCTAGCACTGGTCTGCCATATAGTAAGTGCTTTAATAAATGTGCATTGATTGACTAGACAACTGGGAAATAATTGGATGCAGTAGCTTTGGTTTGGGCTAGTCTGTCTTACACTTTTCTGTGTTCTCTCTGTCTTAGGGGTAGTAACAACAGCAGGCTGGTGTTTAATAATGCTTCTGTGTCTGTCTGAGCACCTAAGGCACATAGGTTTCTGATATAAATTGTTAAATAAATGAATAATTTCAGAATACTGTGAACTCTGTTTGGCTGCTACATAGAAGGAGCGTGTATGAGGCTAGCATCTACAAATTCTTCCTTCCCATTCACCAACATAATCTCTAACTCACTCATTCCTCTCATCACACTTTTATGCACATTCTAGTTCTGTTTTTCTGTAGGTAACTACATCCTCATAAGTCTTTACTGGCTAATTAGGTAGTAGGCTTCTTGATGGTGCAGCCTTTAATTTGGATCCCAAACACCTACTACTTACCTTGTGGTGGCTCACTCAGCCCAGATTTCTCCATTGCAACGACTGCTTCAGCAGAGAAGCCAAGGGACAGAGTGGTGGTATGAGAATTCAATTCCCCTTTCATCCCTATAAATAGCTGCTTTGATTTGGGACTTGGGGCCATTTCTATGAGAATTTGGCAGAGTAGTTGCCTGTAAATCAGGTCCTTCAATCTTCTTGCTGTTAAGTTTTAACCAAAGCCAATTGCAAAGTGACAAGTGCTGCCCACTTTAGTATCCTTGGGCTCTTTCCTTTCTGGTTTGCCTGGCTATGGTGAAAAGTTCTGGATTCACAATCCAGATTATGTCAAACTCCCATTCCCTTAAGTTCAGTTTCACAATGCCATGGAGGTTGAAAACTAATTTCATTTCCCACCAAAGCCAGTTTAACTTGGCATATATGACTTTGGACAAATCGATTATTTCCTATTTATCCTGAATATATCTTGATTTGTATATATTTGTTTGTATTTTGTCTCCCACATTAGACTATAAGCTCTTTAAGGGCAGAGACTTTCTATTGCTTCTTTTTGTATCCCCAGTGCTTAGCATAATGCCTGGCACAAGGTAGGGTCTTAATGGATTTTTATTGATAGATTGAAAGTACTTAACCCCATAGGTCTTTGGTTTCCTTGTCTGTAAAATGAGAAAGTTGATCCTCTGACTTCCATGGACTTCATTTCCTTGATCTAAATGATGAGGGATTTGGACTAGGTGATCTTTAAGAAACCTCAGTTCTAATTTTCCCTGAATCTTATTGATCTTCCAGAGGAAACTACTACTTTTTCTTAGCAAAAAGTAAGAATTTTCTTACCATGAAACTTATAACAAGGAGTTAACTTGTAATGGACTCTTTCCCTTAAATAAGCAGAGAATTCAAATTTGATAGGGCCTTTAAAATAAACAAAAAACTTTTCTTAGTCTCTGTCTGCCTCTCTCTCTCTCTCTCTCTCTCTCTCTCTCTTTCTCTCCCCACATATAAGTATATGTATACATATACATTTACATATACATATGTAGTGTATCAAAATAAAAATGAACATTTTATTACTAGTTATTTTTAATTATAAAGTTCATAGGCCTTTTTAGACTAGCCCTAACCTACTCATTCAATTTTTGTCTCCTACTTTCATGACAAATTCTCTAATCTAATTAGTCAAACTTCCTCCAATTTTTGTGAACACACCATCCTCATTTTCATCTCTATGTTCTACCATATTCCCCTGGCTAAAATCCTTTCCCCACTCTTCTCTATCATCTAAATTCTTCATTTTGTAACTAATTGTCCACCTCTTCCATAAAGCTTTAGTTGCTTTACAAAACTTCAGAAATGTAAGGGGCCTCCTAGTCTCTCTAGTCCAACCTACACCTGAAAAGGAAAATTTTTCTCACTAGTATTCCTGGTAAATGGTCACCTAGCTTTTCCTGAAGACCTCCAGAGACAGGAAATATATGACTTATTTGTAAACCAAGGCAAACCTCTCTTAAATGGAATTTCAGTTTCATTTTCTAGAGGGGAAGGCCAGAGAATGCAAAGGTCAGTTCTCTAGAGAATGCAAAGGCCAATTCTCCAGAGAAAGCAAAGGCTAGTTCTTGAGATTTAAATCCCCTTCTTCCAGAGAAACACAATGCCTGTAAAGATTTTTTTTTATTATTAAGCAGGGAAGATAAACTTAATGTGCTACATGGGTACTGTACAGCCTGTGCTAAAGATTGTGTGGGTTTATATACATTTTAAACACAGGCGGTTAAGGAATTTTGGAGGGAAAGGTAGGCTTAGTCAGTGGGTTCCATTCTCAGTGCATGAGGGAGTGAGGAATTCCAGGGATCCAGGAGTTGGCCTTTCATACACGAATCAGACAGCATCCTTGGTGATAAGCAATTCACAGTTCAAGACTTCATTAGGAGTTGTCTTGATAAGGAGATTTCTCAAAAAACAGGATAATTCTGAGTTTGGGGAATGGGAGAGCTGGAGAAAATAAGACCATAAAGGCTATATATTCACATTCTTATCACTTGCAGTCTGGTAAGATAGGAACTTTGATCCGAGAAAACGGAATTCTACCCATTTAAGTCTTGCTTCCGATAAACAACATGGTTTGTGCCCATGGTCATACTAGTTAGTATCATTTATCAGATGTCCATTCATGGCCCTAGTGAAGAGTCTAATATTTTTAAAATTTTAGAAGTAGCGGAAAGGGGCATACATTTCTGCCTGGTGATAGACTCAAGGACCCTTCACTTAACTATGTGGAGTTCACATTATTCTGGGTTATGGGATTGCAGTGGAACCTCCCAGAAACCTAAAGATCCCAACACCCAAGGCCAAGGGAAAAACATTTCTCTCTCCCACCTCTGGTATGAGGTGTAGCAGGACATGACCCCAGTATGCTGATAAGCAATATCAAGGTCTTCAAGATGATATACAAGATATGGATGGATACTGCATTTCTTACCTATGCCCCATTATTCCAAAATCCCCTCCCTGTTCTTTGTAATGTCCTTCCCTCCCTTTATTTTTGTAAAGTTACAAAAGAACATGTTTTCTCTTACTCCAGCAGGACAGTGATCAAGGTGATCTGTTCCCCAGCCATATATGCCTCTCTCCTAATAAATCTCTTTTTATTTTACAAGATTCATGATAAGCCTCCAATTCTTTGGATGAGCTAGTCCCCATTCCCCATCCATGTTGCAAGTCCCCACAAACATTCTGGTCCTGCTTTTGGTGATTTATCTATTTGGAGGCTGTGTTTCCATTGAAATAAGGGAACCAAATTTTTTCATTTCTCAGTGACCAGCAAGATAGTGGATAAATTGATCTCTTTAAACTCCTTCAACTCTCCAAATTGCAAAGAGATTATGCATAAGATATGGAGGAGTTTGAGCTAAATCTTAAAGACAAGAAGATAGTAAAGCTCCAGTAAGGTGAGACCCATGAGTCAACACCATAGAACTTTAATAATTGTAATTTTTAATAAGAAGAACAATAATTTGATAATAATATGGCCACCTGCCTCTATGCCTTTAAGAGAGCACAAAATTCTAATATTGCAAGTTTTTCTAGGGATTGATCTTAGGCCAGGGAAACAGTCACCCTTAGTGATTCTGTCTGAAGCTTCCTGCTTCACCTCACTCCCAAAAAAAACAATAGATGGGGAATTCTGCTCAGGCATGTAAAAGAAAGAAGAGTAGGGGGAGGCATCAAGAGGTCTAAAAAAAGGACTGTGCTGTTGACGCCTGAGGGAAAGAGGACTGCAAACTAGCCTGAGAGAAGTCCCAGGTGAGGAGATTTCTCAGGACAAGGACTCAGGATAGGGAGCATCTGATGCCCTAAGGCAAGGGGACAAAAGCAGGTGGCCTGGGGCATTACTTTAGAGAGGAATTGGAGAATAAATAACCGAGGATACAAGAAAAAGGCCAAAACAACAACAATAAAAAGATACCAAAAGACAGGATACCAAATATCAGAAGAAAAAAGCAAAACAAAAAAAAAGAAATAAAAATAGATTCAGCAAGTATTATGTGAAGGGAAATAAATCAGTGCTAGCTAACTTAAAAAAATACTGTCAACACAAGAGTTCATGGATTAGAAATCAGTCTCAGAATGACTCAAAAAGTAAATAACATTCATATAGGAAGAAATTAAGAGTGAATTCAGATCAGAAACGAAAGTTCTTGATGTCAAGAATATAGCTTTCCTTGGTAAATTACAAAACAATTAGCAGTCTAAGAACAATTGAATCAATGATGGAGAATCTTCCTAAAGAAGTGAAGGAGACAACACAAAGAATTCTAAGTGGAGGAAAATTTGTCAGAAGGAAAACAACATACTTTCTTAAAGGAATATTTGAGTTATATTCAAGCCAAAATGAACGGACTTGAAAAGAGGGTATATGGAAACAAATTGAGGGTAATAAATAGATCTTCTGAAGGTGGGGGGAAATTTTCTTTAAAAAAAATCTGAATAGCACAATTCAGGAAACAGTATAAGAAAACTGTTCAGAATTTCTAAATACAAAGAACAAAGCAGCATATAAAAGAATCTATAGCTTACCACCAGGAAAATAAACAAACAAAAAAACCCACATTGCTCTGTATTTAAAACTCTAAGACTTGTAGTGGTTAAATTTAATAATCTAAATGAGAACACATTTTAAAAGGGGGTCAGAGAAAGACCTTCTGCAGGAAGTATAATTAGAATAACACAGGATTACTATGCAAAAAACCCCAAAACCTGTAAAACAAAACAATGTGACAACAAACCTTGTGAACAGATTATTTGACTTGCAAACATCCTAAAAAAACACACAAGAAGATTATGTAAAGAAAATAATATTCATATTTAGCTATTCATATAAATAAGTAAAAAGAGGAAAGATTTATCTGTGGGGATGAAAGAAAGAACAGAGAGAGACTATGAATGGATAAAGAGGACAAAAGAGGCTAAAAATTTCAGGGGAAATTAGACTCAGGAACAATAAAATTTGAAGAGTTGAACTGTAGCATCATGGACTAATACATTAATATCTAACAGGTGAATCAATACCTTTTGAAGGCAGGAATAGTAGAGGAGTAGGACACATTAACATTGATGGGCTATATGAGGCAGACAGAACTCATGACACTAGGAGGTCTACATTAGTGAATAATGAATCCCCTGAAATGGTCCCACTATTAGTATTTGCAGTGCATATTTCCATTGATCTGGAACCAATGACCATGTTTTACATAATTATAGCTTCGAACAGTGCAAATCCTAAAAACACAGGATTACTTCAAGAGATTCATTATTCACACTAATGGGGATCTAGCGGTACATCCTTAACAAACTCATTGTTGAACAGCAAAGGGATACGTCTTACTGTCTATTGAGAGGATGGTTCACAGTTACAGAAGCATGTGAAGACAGTTGGAGGGAGGGATTGCCTCTAGGGAAAAGGAGGGGGTGTGGTTACTTCTGAAAAGTATTCTCATAAGGGGTAAAGTGTGAACCTGTGAAGGGAGATGGATGTATCTCCCAATATACTTAACCTGGAAAAGATCTGATAAATCAAAGAAAGTGACAAAATTGATAGGACAATAAAACCCAACAATTTACACATATACAAACCACATCTAAAATGTAAACAAACCTATAGAAGGAAAATGAAGGCCAGTATGAAATTTACTATGAGTTTAGTGAATTTAAAAAAAAAAAGAAGAGTTAAAATTATGTCATTAGGTCAAATTAAAATTAAAATTCACAGTGCAAGAGAAATAAACATGGAAACTAAATTATGCTTAAAAGAATCATAGTGAGACAATATGATGAAAAATGTGTGTACACCAAAAGGCATAACATTTAAATTCATTTAAGAAAAAAACTGAATTGCAAGAATATAGAGTAAGATGGTAATTATAGTCAATTTTAGTATTCTTTTATCAGAAATAGACAAACATAAAATTAAATAAAAAGGAAACTATAGTACTGAACAAACTATTGAAGAAGTTGAAAATAAAAGTTACAGCATCGTCAGGATGTCAATATTAAAGAGATACATACACACACACACACACACACACACACACACACACACACACACATATATATGCTGGGAGGAGATGGTCAAGGACAGCCCCCATGGAGTTCAGTACTCAGGAGCAGCTTGCACGCAGCTGAGATGGGCCTTCAAACTTGGGAGGAAGAAAAACAAATGAGACACAGGAAATGATGGGCAACAGAGAACGAAGTTTTCTGATGTCCTCATTGCGGCAGGAGCTGCGGCTCCTTTATCGGACTGCAGAGCCATACTGAGGCCTGTGGCTCTTCAAGGTGCTGATCCATGGTCGAACACAACTGGTGGAAGCCTACTACTACTACTATATATATATATATATATATATATATATATATATATATATATATATATATATATATATATAGAGAGAGAGAGAGAGAGAGAGAGAGAGAGAGAGAGAGAGAGAGAGAGAGAGAGAGAGAGAGAGAGAGAGGGAGAGAGAGAGGGAAAATAATGAGTTTTGGAATGCCAAAAGGTCCAAGCTCTAAGGCTCTAAGGGATTGATTAGATTCATTGGATTGACTGACTTCACTGATTAACTCACTTAAAGTTAATTCAATTAAAAGTACACCTGCCTGGTCCTTAAGAGGGTGTGTTCTCAGAGGGTATGAACTCTGACCTCAACATGGGACCACCCTCAAGTCCAGTGAACCAATGCATTTGGGTGATGCTAGCCAATTATCTTGAAGCTGTGTATAAGGACCACCTCTCCTTCGGACACAAAGAAAGCTTCCACTGTCAGTTTGTCTCTCCGACAGGCTCGTGGTGGAGGACTTGGAGGAAGAATCAGGCCAGGCTGGAGCTCTAAGTTAGACAGGCCTTTTTTAACTTTCTGACTCAGGTGGTCTCTTTTTACTAATATTTGGTATGCTTTAATAAACGCTTAATGCCCCTAAACTGGTGCTAAAGCTTCTAATTTATAAATAATAAATATATTAGAAACCCCAGATAATTTTTCCCAAACTTGGGAAAGAAATAAGGCAACCATAAATATTTAATTTTACATGTCATAGTATGTATGTATATATATATATATATATATATATATATATATATATACACACACATACATATATACATACATAGGCACACACACATATACACACATATTATATATATATATATATATATATATATATATATATATATCATACCCAATGGTGTCTTTACAAAATAGACTATGTACTAAAGGTGCATAGAAATTAAGCATAGATGTAAATAAAACAAAACAACAACAATAAAACCCAAAAAACAGCAAACATATGTTTTATAAACCATGATGCAATAAAATAGTAATGTCAAGAACATAAAAGACCTAAAAGAAAACTGACATATGGAATAATGAGTGGGACAAAAATAAAACATAGAAACAATTAATAGCAATGTAAAAAAAAATGATAATAGTGAGGCTACTTGCCAAAATTTCTAGTTTGTAGTTAAATCATTTTTCAGTGTAAACAATGTCTAACTTAGAACACATATTTTCAGAAAACAAAATCAAAGAAAGGATAAACGGGCCTGATATGAATGAAATTGGAAAATCAATATAAAATAAGCCCCAAATAAGGAAGTATAAAATTAGAGGAAAACACATAAATTAGAAAATAAAATGACTAGACAATTGATAAGCCAAACAAAAAGCTGGTTCCTGTCAGGCTAGCTCTCCTCTACCAAATGACCTAATAAATTTCTTTCAAAAACTATTTCACATTTTGTGGTATGTTCTCACTACCAACAGCATACTACCTAAGGAGGTAAAAAAAAATGCAATATTTACATATATGTATACATAGTATTTTTTGTAGTAGCAAAGAACTGGAACAGAGTAATTATCCATTTACTTGGGAACAACCAAACAAATTGAGGCAAAATAATTTATGGAATATTACTACAATGCAAGAAATAAAGAATGTATGGGAAGACATGAAATGACACAAAGTGAACCAGGAAAAGAACATGCCCAAGAACTTTAACAATTTGAATCAAAGAACAATAACTAAAATCAAAATTGAACTCTGTTTAATTATAATGATCAAGCATCTCTGAAAAAGAAATCAGACATTTTACTTCTTTTTTCCCCCCATATAAGTGGCATCTATACAAGTATAACTGAACACGTAGGGTTGGATTTAATTGATATGTTGGTTATTCTGGAAGAAATTTTCCCTCTTTTTTTAACTTTTTTTTTTTTTAATCAGAGGTGACTCTTAAAATGGGGAAGGAGTGGAAGAGCTATCTTAGAAAATAAAGATGTTAGAAAAAATAAAAATTTGTGACAAACATCAATGTTTTAGCTCTTTCAATATTCCTCAGCACACATTAGACAGTCTTCATTTTCAGCCATACATGGGTTTTAATATAAGGTGGGAGATAAGGAAAGTGGATAGAATAGTGACTTGGGTACCATGAGACCTTACAGAAAAGAATATTAGGATATTAAACCCAAACTATTTCCCTATACTAAGCTACAAGCCACTTGAAAGAAGCTCTATTTTCTGCTCCACATGGGAAATCAGAACTTATTGAAAGGCAAGGGCTCTTGCTAAGGAAGAGACCTGAAAAGTAAAACTGAAAGCGTTCATGACTAAAATACCAGTAGGACACTTTAAAAACAATTTAATAAATAGTTTAAGAAAAGTATTGGCCTCCCTGAATGAGAATAGCAAATAATGAAAAATCAACCATAGAAATGTTGGCCCTAATTTATGCTAAGTGGACAATGATTGATGTCAAATTACAGAGGAATACCTAAGGAACTACCTACCAGGGCCACACAAATATCAAAAGAATTCATCATAATTAATGGTATTGCTCTGAGTACTAAAGGAAGGGTGAAGAGTTTGCATTTCTTATAAAGTGCTGACTCCATCATCTGCTTCAGTTGGTAATTATAGCACCCAAGTTGGCTAAATGTCATCAGTTAATATGCAGGGGTCATACGGAAGCATTCAGTTTGTATACAAGCTCAATTTGAATTCTGATTGCCTTTTTACTTTTTCTTTGCAGATGCCAAAGTGAGGGAAAATTCCAACCTCCAACTCTTGGGAGTCTGGGATTGGGATTGCTTGGGGACAGCTGCTTACTATCCCCACAGTAACATATCTGTCCTTCATTCTAGGGGCTATACCTAAAGCACTTTAAGAATATTAAATAATGAGATTACTGAATACTAAACTTTTTTAACTATACTAAATACTAAAGTTTTTTAAAAAGCCTGAAAAACTCTTATTATGTCAATAAATATTTCTTAAGCACCTAGAATGTGTCAGACACTGTGCTAAGTACTGGAGATATAAAGAAAGAGGATTTAAAAAAAAGTCCCCTATTTCAAAGAGCACACAGTCTAATGAAAAAGACAGCATTCAGGCAACTATGTATGGACACTTTATACAGGATAAAATAGAGGTAGTCAATAGAAAAGAAGGCAGTAGAATTAAGGGGGATCAGGAAAGGCTTCCTGTAGAAGGTGGGGCTTTAGATGGGACTTGAAGGAATCCCCGAAGGCCAGGAATTGGAGATGAAGAGGGAGAGAATTCTAGGCATCAGTAACTTCCAACTCATGAAAAAGAAGACGAAGGAAAATAAAATCAAATGTCCAGAGTTGAAAGATGGAATGTCTTGTGGAAGCAACAGCAAGAAGGGCAGAAGAGAATGTCACTAGATGAAAGAGTACATGGTTTGTAGAGACTCTAAGGTGTTAGAAGACTGGAAAGTGGGTCTTAGTGGCAGTTTATGAAGGGCTTTGAATGTCAAAAAGATGATTTTACATTTGATCTTGGAGGTGATAGGTCATTGGAATTTATTGAATGGGGGTCATGATGTAGAACAGTTAGATTATGCTTTAGGAATATCATTAGGTGAACAAAACTATTAAAAAAGTAGACAAATAAAATCAGATTTAAATAATTGCAGAAGTATTAATTGTTCAAAGATAGGCAGGGACAATATAACAAAAAGGACAATTTAACCTAAACTAATTGATATATTAAATGCCATTGCAATTAAATTACCAAACAATATTTTACTGAGTTAGAAAAAAAAATAAAATTCATTTGGAATAACAAAACGTCAAGAATATCAAAGGGACAGGGGCAGCTAGGTGGCGCAATGGATAAAGCACTGACCCTGGATTCAGGAGTACCTGAGTTCAAATCCAGCCTCAGACACTTGACAACTTACTAGCTATGTGACCCTGGGCAAGTCACTTAACCTTCATTGCCCTACAAAAAACAAATGAAAATATCAAAGGGACCAATGAAAAACAATGTAAATGAAGGAAATTTAATAGTACCAGGTCTCAAACTATATTATAAGGCGGTAATAATCAAAAAACTATCTGGAAGTGATAAATAGAAGTATATAAGAATGATTTTTTTTGTAAGGCAATTGGGGTTAAGTGACTTGCCCAGGATCACAAAGCTAGTAAGTGCCAAGTGTCTGAGGCCAGATTTGAACTCAGGTACTCTTGAATCCAGGTCTGGTGCTTTATCCACTGCACTACCTAGCTGCCCCTATAGAATGATTTTATACACATACTTACATCTATATATACATATAAAGATATATAAATATTCATGTCTAATGGTCTAATTGTAGCCATCTCTAGGGCAGGGAGAGAGTAAGGAAAAAAAGGGAAAAAAGAAAGTTACATGATAACTTTAATATATATTCAAAAGGAGTTGCAATGTTTTTTTTTTCTATTCTACTATGTTATAGAAATGCTTATTTTATTTCCTAATTCCAGAATAAAATAAATTTTTAAAAAGTTCACTTTGATGGCTGAATGGAGGATGGACTCAGTGTAGAGAGACTTGAGGGAAGGAGACCAATCAGGTATTTATTGCAATAGTACGGGCACAGGAATGGGGTGATAAAGGCCTGCACCAAAGGGTAGTAATCTGAGGAAAAAACAGGGTGTTTGTGAATGCTTGCAAAGATAAATCAGCAGGCTTTGGAAACACATTGGATATAGGGGGTGAGAGAGTGTAAGGCGTCAAGGGTGACACCTAGAAGAACTAACAAATATATATATTTAATCTCTATTCAGGTAACATCAGTTCTTTATCTGTAGAGGATTGCATTTATATATATATATATATATATATATATATGTATATGTATGTATATATATGTATATATATGTATATATATATATGTATAAATATATATATATATTATTTTTTTTTTTTGGTAAGGCAATTGGGGTTAAGTGACTTGTCCAGGGTCACACAGCTAGTGTCAAGTGTCTGAGGCTGGATTTGAACTCACATCCTCCTGACTCCAGGGTCAGTGGTCTATCCACTGCACCACCTAACTGCCCCTGAGGACTGCTTTTTCACAAATCCTTCTGATAACATCCTGCTCATCATTTCTTACAGCACAATAGTGTTCCATCTTAATCCAATCCCAAAATTTGTTCAGTCATTCCCCAATTGATGGGCATCACCCGAAATATGAATTCAACTTTTTAAAAAGTCTCTTTTAGGATACCAACCTAGTAGTGGTACTGCGAAGAATGTATCCCCTCTTTAATGGTGGATCCCCAAGTGACTCATGGAAGAAGAATTCTTCAGGCTATCTTACTGTCTCTACCCAAGCTTGAGCAGAACACAATGAGCTTCCCCAGACTAGATAAAATTCCTTTCATGGTTGGGGTTAGGTCTGACCAAGAACAGGAGAGTTTATGAAATTGTGTATTTTCAAATTCTAAATGTGGGTTTTAATCTGTCCCCCCAGTTTTTTTGGGGAAACTGGCTAAAATCACTGATAGATTAGGGGTTTTTTTTAGTGGTTTATTAAAGTATATATGATAGTAAAGAAAGAGAAAGATTGAAAACAGATTTCTTATAGCATGGATATACTAGCCTTCCTTAACCTCCCACTTCTGAAGTCCTCTGCCACCAAGCCAATGTCTCACACCAAAAGAGGGGCTCAAACCTCTGCCAGCATCCACTTCCTACTTTGTGTTCTCCTCCCAGAAATGAGAGGTTCTTCAAGTTGTTTTGCTAACATCATTCAAATTCATTGGTTCACTGGACCGGAAGGTGGTCTAGAGTTAAGTTCAAAGTTTTTAGCTTCTGAGAACAATATCCTCTTAAGGGTCAGCCAGATGTGCTTACAATCTAGCTAACAGGAGTAAGCTAGTCAGTAGTCAGTCACTTTCACTTAATTCAATCAGTTTAGATTAATCTCCAGGTGGGTCTTTGAGCATCTGCTAAATCTCCTTATCTACCACATTCCATTATCTTTTTCCCCCCCAGGGCAATGAGGGTTAAGTGACTTGCCCAGGGTCACACAGCTAGTAAGTGTCAAGTGTCTGAGGCTGGATTTGAACTCAGCTCCTCCTAACTCCAGGGCCAGTGCTTTATCCACTGAACCACCTAGCTGCCCCACATTCCATTATCTCGACACAAAATCTCATGTAGTAATGTCCTCCAGGAAAAAAGGACTTTGTCCTTTGGTCATAGTTCCAAATTACCAAGAGTGTATTAATGTCTCATTTTACCCATATCCCCCACATTTGTCATTTTCCTTTGCTGTCCTATTATCCAATCCAATAGGTATGAGGTAGCATCCAGAATTGTTTTGACCTGAATTTCTCCAATCAATAGTGAGTTAGAGCATTTTTTTTTATATGCCTATAGGTTGTGTTGATTATTTCATCTGAAAACTTCATGTCTTTTGATCATTTATCAATTGGGGAATGGCTCGCATTTTAACAAATTTGACTCAGTTCTCTGTGTTTGAGAACTGAGACCTATAAGTCAAACTAGCTTCAATTTTTTTTCAATTACTATTGCTAACTGTATTACCCTCCAACCTATTCCCTCCCCTTGATATTTACACTGTTTTCTATCTTCTTTCACCCTATCCCTCCTCAAAAGTGTTTTGCTTCTGACTTCTCCCTCCTTAAATCTCCATTCCCTTTCTTTACCCCTACCCCCTTATCCCCTTCCCCTTCCACTTTCCAGCAGGGCAAAATATATTACTATACACAGTTGTGTGTGTATGTTATTCTCTCTTTGAGCAAATTCTGATGAGAATAAGTTCACTCACACACCCACACATCCCCCATTGTCCCCTCCACTCAATAAGCTTATATTTGCTTCATTTGTGTAAGATACTTTACCCCCATTGCACCTCTCCCTTTCCCTTTCTCCCAGTGCATTCCTGTCCCCCTTTAATTTTATTTTTTAAAATATATCAACACGGGGCACTTAGGTGGTACAGTAGACAAATCACCAGTCCTGGATGCATGAGGAGCCAAGCCCAAATCTGGCCTCAAACAGAAGATACTCACAAGCTACATGACCCTGGGCAAGCCACTCAACTCAGGCTGCCTCATCAAAAATAAATAAATAAATAAATAAAATGCTTTAAATACATCATCCCTCCATATTCAACTCACACCTGTGCACTCTAAGTATAGTCCATTTTGCTGCATTAATAATAAGAATGTTCTAGGGGGCAGCTAGGTGGCACAGTGGATAAAGCACTGGCCTTGGATTCAGGAAGACCTGAGTTCAAATCCAGCCTTAGACACTTGACACAACTAGCTGTGTGACCCTGGGCAAGTCACTTAACCCTCATTGCCCTACCAAAAAAACTACTGAGTGTTCTTATGAGTTAGAAGTATCATCTTCCCATGTAGAAATGTAAACATTTTAACCTTTCAACATCCCTCAGAATTTCTTTTTCCTGTTCACCTTTTTATGCTTCTCTAGGGTCTTGTATTTGAAAGTCACATTTTCTATTCAGTTCAGGTCTTTTATTCACATATGAATGAAAGTCCTCTCTTTCATTCAATTCCCATTTTCCCCCTGAAAGATTATACAGCTATTCTGAGTAGGTGATTATTGGTTATAATCCCAGTTCCTTTGCCCTCTGGAATATCATATTCCATGTCCTCTGATCATTTAATGTAAAATCTGCTATATCTTGTGTTATACTGACTGTGGCTCCACAGTACTTGAATTGTTTCTTTATGGCTACTTGCAATATGTTATCCTTGACCTGGGGGATCTGAAATTTGTCTATAATATTCCTGGTAGTTTTCATTTTGGGATATCTTTTAGGAGGTGAACAATGGATTCTTTCCATTTCTGTTTTACCTTCTGCTTCTAGAATGTCAGGGTAATATTACTTGACAATTTCTTGTAGGGTGATGTGTAAGCTTTTTTTAATCATGGCTTTCATGTAGCCCATTTATTTATTTATTTGTTTGTTTGTTTGTTTGTTTGTTTATTGTGGGGTAATAAGGGTTAAATGACTTGCTCAGGGTCACACGGCTAGTAAGTGTCTAGTGTCTGAGGCCAAATTTGAAATCAGGTCCTCCTGAATCCAGGGCTGGTGTTTTATCCACTATGCCACCTAGCTGCCCCCCAGTCTAATTATTTTCAAATTATCTCTCTTCCATCTATTTTCTAGGCCAATTGTTTTTCCAAGGAGATATTTCACCTTGCCCTCTATTTTTTTCATTCTTTTGGTTTTGCATTATTGTGTTTTGATTTCTCATAAAGTCATTAGCTTCCATTTGCTCAATCCTAATTTTTAAGCAATTATTTTTCTCAGAGAGCATTTGTATCTACTTTTCCATTTGGTTTTTCAAGCTGTTGGGTTTTTTTTAGGACTTTCCTGTGTCACTCTCATTTCTCCTCTACCTCTCTCACCTATTTTCAAAGTCCTTTTTGAGCACTTTCTTTGGCCTGAGACAAATTCATATTTTGCTCAGAAGCTTTGGATTTCTGAGCTTTGACTTTGTTATCTTCTAGTGAGGGTGTATTTTGATCTTCCTTGTCATCAAAGAAGCTTTGTAGGGTCAGCATTTCTTTTTTCTCTCTGCTCATTTTCCTGGCTTATTTATTGAATTTTAACTCATTTTTTTGGGGAGGGGTGGCAATGAGGGTTAAGTGACTTGCCCAGGGTCACACAGCTAATAGGTGTCAAGTGTCTGAGACTGGATTTAAACTCAAGTCCCCCTCAATCCAGGGTCAGTGCTTTATCCACTGTGCCACCTAGCTGCCCCCTTAACTCATTCTTTTTTGCTGATAAAAATAGTTTATTTTTTTCCAGTTACGTGTAAAAATAGTTATCAACATTTGTTTATACAAGCTTTCCAACATCAGATTTTTCTCCCTCCCTCACTTACCTCCCCCCACCCCTAGACAGCAGCCAATCTGATATCTGATATAGGTTATATATATATATATATATATATATATATATATATATACATAATAACATTAAACATATTTCTGCATTAGTCATATTATAAGAGAAGAATCAGAGCAATGAGGAAAAACCTCAAAATAGAAAAACAACAGCTCCAAAAGCAAAAGAAATAGTACATTTCAATCAGCATCTCTATTCCACAGTTCTTTTTTTTTTCTGGATTTGGAGATCCCTTTCCATCATGGGTCCCCTAGAACTTTTCTGTACCAGTGCATTGGTGAGAAGAATCTAGTCCATCAGAGTAGATCAACACACAATGTTGATGATACTGTGTACAATGTTCTTCTGGTTCTGCTCATCTCACTCATCATCAGTTAATGCAAGTCCTTCCAGGTTTCTCTGAACTCCTCCTGCTTATTGTTTCTTAGAGCACAATGGAATTCCATTACATTCATATACCACAACTTGTTCAGCCATTCCCCAATTGATGGGCAACCGCTCAATATCCAATTCCTTGCCCCCACAAAAAGAGCAGCTATAAATATTTTTGTACATGTGGGTCCTTTTCCCTTTTTTATGATCTTGTTGGGGAAAAGACCCCAAAGTGGTATTGCTGGGTCAAAGGGTATGCACAGCTTTATAGCCCTTTGGGCATAATTCCAGATTGCTCTCCAGAATGGCTGGATCAGTTCACAGCTCCACCAACAATGCATTAGTATTCCAATATTCCCACAGCTTCTTTCTTCATTGTTTTCCTTTTTTGTCATATTAGCCAATCTGATAGGTGTCAGGTGGTATCTCAGAGTTGTTTTAATTTGTATCTCTCTAATCAATAGTGATTTAGAACATTTTTTCATATGGGAATATATAGCTTTGATTTCTTCATCAGAAAACTGCCTGTTCATATCCTTTGACCATTTCTCAATTGGGGAATAACTTGGATTCATATAAATTTGATTTAATTCCATATATATTTTAGAAATGAGACCTTTCTCAGAAGTACATAAAAATTGTTTCCCAGGTTTCTGCATCCCTTCTAATTTTGGATGCATTGCTTCTGTTTGTAAAAAAACCTTTTTAATTTAATGTAATCAAAATCATCCATTTTGCATTTCATAATATTCTCTATTTCTTGTTTGGTCATAAACTGTTCTCCTTTCCAAAGATCTGGAAGGTTGACTATTCCTTCCTCTCCTAATTTACCTATGGTATCACTTCTTATGTCTAAATCATGTATCTATTTTGACCTTATTTTAGTATAAGGTGTAAGATGTTGGTCTATGCCTAATTTCTGCCATACTATCTTCCAGTTTTCCCAGCAGTTTTTGTTAAATACTGACCTCCTATCCCAGATGCTGGAGTCTTTGGGTTTATCAAACACTGCATTACTAATGACATTTGCTACTGTATTTCCTGTGCCTAGCCTATTCCATGGATCCTCCACTCTAGTTCTTAGCCAGTACCAGATAGTTTTGGTGACTGCCGCTTTATAGTAAAGTTCCAGATTTGTTATATGTAACCCACCTTCCTGCACATTTTTTTCATTATTTCCCTTGATATTCTTGACTTTTTGTTTTTCCATATGAATTTTGTTATTATTTTTTCTAGCTCTATAAAATAATTTTTAGGTAATCTGATTGGTATGGTGCTGAATAGGTAAATTAATTTAGGTAGAATTCTCATTTTTCCAATATTAGCTCTGCCTATCCACGAGCAATTGATATCTTTCCAATTATTTAGATCTGATTTGATTTGCGTGAAAAATGTTTGGTAATTATGTTCATAGAGTTCCTGGGTTTGTCTTGGCAAGTAGACTCCTAAGTATTTTATATTATCTAACGTTACTTTAAATGGAATTTCTCTTTCTAACTCTTCCTGCTGGACTTTGTTGGTCATGTATAGAAATGCTGATGATTTATGTTATATCCTGCTACTTTGCTAAAGCTGTTAATTGTTTCAAGTAATTTTTGACTTGATTCTCGAGGATACCATCATATCATCTGCAAAGAGTGATAGTTTTGTTTCCTCCTTGCCTATTCTAATCCCTTTAATTCCTTTTTCTTCTCTGATTGCTAAAGGTAACATTTCTTGTACAATATTTAATAATAGAAGTGATAATGGACATCCCTGTTTCACCCCTGATCTTATTGGGAAGGCCTCTAACTTATCTCCATTACATGTAATGCTTGCGGATGGTTTTAGGTAGATACTCCACCTATTCCTAAGGGCTCTAGTGTTTTTATTAGAAATGGGTGTTGTATTTTGTCAAAAGCTTTCTCTGCATCTATTGAGATAATCATATGATTTTGGTTAGTTTTTTTATTGATGTGGTTGATTATGTTGATAGTTTTCCTAATGTCGAACCAGCCCTGCATTCCTGGTGATCACTTGCTATAATCTCCTTGCTAATACCTTGTTTAAGATTTTAGCATCAATATTCATTAGGGAAATTGGTCTATTATTTTCTTTCTCTGTTTTTGCTTTGCCTGGTTTTGGTATCACCACCATATTTATGTCATAAAATGAATTTGGGAGAACTCCTTCTTCACCCATTTTTCCAAATAATTTGTATAATATTGGAATTAATTGTTCTTTAAATGTTTGGTAGAATTCACCTGTAAACCCATCTGGCACTGGGGATTTTTTCTTAGGGAGTTCATTAATGGCTTGTTCAAATTCTTGTTCTATTATGGGCTTATTTAAGGATTTTCTTTCCTCTTCAGTTACAAACTGGGCAGTTTGTATTTTTGTAAATATTTATCCATTTCATTTAGATTGTCAAATTTATTGTCATACAGTTGGGCAAAATAATTCCTAATTATAGATTTAATTTCCACTTCACTGGTGATCACATCACCCCTTTCATTTTTGATACTGGTAATTTGGTTTTCTTCTTTCTTTTTTTAAATCAAATTAACCAATATTTTATCTATTTTTTTCATGAAACCAGATCTTATTGTTCTTGATTAATTCTATAGTTTCCTTGCTTTCAATTTTATTAATTTCTCCTTTAATTTTCAGGATTTCTAGTTTAGTATCTAATCGGGGATTTCTAATTTGTTCTCTTTCTAACTTTTTAAGTTGCATGCTCAATTCATTGATCTCCTCTTTCTCTTTTTTATTCATGTAAGCAGTTAGAGGTATAAATTTTCCCCTAAGCACTGCTTTGGCTTCATCCCATAGATTTTGGTATGTTGTCTCATTATTGTCATTCTCTTGGATAAAGTTATTGACTCTTTCTATGATTTGTTTTTTGACCCATTCATTCTTTAGAGTGAAATTATTTAGTTTCCAGTTGATTTTCAATCTACCTTGCCATGGCTCATTCTTACATGTAGTTTTTATTGCATCATGATCTGAGAAGGATGCATTTACTATTTCTGCCTTTCTACATTTGACTATGATGTTTTTGTGCCCTAATACATGGTCAGTTTTTGAAAATGTGCCATGTACTGTTGAGAAGAAGATATATTCTTTTCTATCCCCATTCAGTTCTATCATGTCTAACTTTTTTAGTATTCTGTTCACCTCTTTTATTTCTTTCTTATTTATTTTTTGACTAGATTTATCTAATTCTGAGAGGGGAAGATTCAGATCCCCCACTAGTATAGTACTACTGTCTAATTCCTCTTGTAACTCATTTAACTTCTCCTCTAAGAATTTGGATGCTATACCACTTGGCTCATACATATTTAATATTGATATTGCTTCATTCTGTAGTGCCTGTCAGAGCACACTGGGATTGGTGGAAGTGGCCTGTGCTTCCTGTCTGAGTGTGTTGGGATCAGTAGGCCTTCTTGTGCCTGTCCTGTGGGTATCCCTCCAGCTGGCAAACTGCCCTCTCAGCTGGTGCAGGTGGGTTTCGCCACTGTTCTGCTGTGCCACTGGCTTCTTGTGCCAGGATCCAAGGGCCTCAGTTGCTTGGCTGTGTCCTACACCTTCCTGCTGACTTGTCCCACCCTCTCCCTCAAGTTGCACTGCAGTGAGCTGAGCCTCCCTTTTGCCTGAATGAAATCAACCTTTCCTGAAGTCTTCTAAATTATCTCTGGTTTGAAGACTATGTCTCTCTGTCTCTTTGCAGGTTCTGTAGTTTCAGAATACATTTAGAGGCTTGATTTAATGTTCTTTTTGAGGGAACAGAAGGAGAGCTCATGAACTTTGCTGGCTACTCCCTGCCATCTTGGCTCTGCCCCTTTAATTCATTCTTAAAGAGGGGCACTGCTTCCAAAGAGCACTGTCCCAAGCTTCAGGGGGTACCAGGTGGTACAATTTGAAGAGAGGCATTTTCTACACTCCCCTGGCTTGTCTTCTGGTCTGTAAGCCACCACAGGCCTGTTGGCTCTTTAACCCAGAAACAGAATGCTGTTTTACTTTGGTAGCAAGTTCCAATGTGCCTACATCCCTCCTCCACCATGACCTGCCCCTCAAGACTGTTTCTTGGTTCTGAACACAGGCAAAATAACAAAATCAAGCCACAGTGCCAGCAGAGACTCCTGAAATCTCCCCCCTGGCCATCAGGTTCACCCTCTCACTGTCTGTAGGCTGAGTTCTAGAAGCAGCTTCAGTAGTAGCCAAGACTCTCCTCTGGAGTGGCCTGCCTGGGACTGGATCTGCATGGCGCACCCTATGACTGGATCTGCTTGTAGACACAGGGATGTGCTCTACTCTTACCTGAACACACATATAGCTAACATTTCTAGTAAAATATTAAATAATAGAGATAATAATGGGCATCCTTGCTTCAACCCTGATTGTATTGGGAAGGCTTCCAACTTATCTCTGATGCAGATAATATTTGCTGATAGTTGTAGAAAAAAAATACTCATAATTTTAAGGTAAGCTCCTGGGGAAAGCTAGGTGGCACAGTGGATAAAGCACAGGCCCTGGATTCAGGAGGACCTGTGTTCAAATCTGGCCTCAGACTCTTGGCACCTACTAGCTGTGTGACCCTGGGCAAGTCACTTAACCCTCATTGCCCCACAAAAAAAAACAAACAAGCAAACAAACATGTAATTAGAAAAAATAAAATAAAATACTATTACAAAGGTAAGTTTTTATTTCTATCCTCTCTAGTGTTTTTAGTACAAATGGATGCTATATTCTGTTAAAGGCCTTTTCTGGGTTTATTGAGATTATCATAAGATTTCTGTTGATTTTGTTATTGACATGGTCAGTTATGCTAATAGTTTTCCTCATATTGATCCAGCCCTGCATTCCTGATATAAAACCTACATTGTCATTGTATATGATTATTGCGAAGTATTGCTGTGATCTTTTTGCTAGTATTTTATTTAAAATTTTTGTATCAATATTCATTATTGAGATTGGTCCATAATTTTCTTTCTCTGATTTGTCTTTTCCTGGTTTGAGTCTCAGAACCATATTTGTCTCAAACAGAATTTTGTAGGACTTTTTTTTTCATTTTTTTTCCCCAAATAATTTATACAGTAGTGTGATTAATTGTTCTTTAAATGTTTGGTAGAAATCACTTGTGAATTCATCTGGTCCTGGTAATTTTTTCTTAGGAATTTCATTAATGACTTGTTCAATTTCATTTTCTAAGATTGGGTTATTTAAATATTTTATTTCTTCTGTTAACCTGAACAATTTTTTTTTGGTAGATATTCAACCATTTAATTTAGATTGTCAAATTTATTGGCATATAATTGGGCAAATAGTTCTTAATAATTTTCTTAAATTTTTCCTCATTGGTGGTGAGTTCATCCCTTTCATTTTTGAGACCAGTAATTTGTTTTTCTTCTTTCCTTTTTTGATCAAATTAACCTATGGTTTATCTATTTTACTGGGTTTTTCATAAAACCAGCTTTTAGTTGCATTCCCAATTCATTGTTCTGCTTTTTTCTCTATTTTGTTGATGTAAGACATCAGTGATATAAATTTTTCCCTAAGTAATGGTTTGGCTGCATCCCATAAATTGCAATATGTTGTCTCATCATTTAAATTTTCTTCAATGAAATCATTGATTGTTTCTATGATTTGTTATTTGACCCACTTGTTTTTAGAATCAGATTATTTAATTTTCAATTGCTTTTCAAGTTCTCTTTAAATTGTCCATTTTTCAATGCAATTTTATTGCATTGTGATCTGAAAAGGCATTATTTACTATTTCTGCTTTTATGCATCTGGTTGTAAGGTTTTCATGCCCTAAAATATGGTCAATTTTTGTGTAGGTCCCATGTACTGCTGAGATGAAAGTATATTCCTTTCTATTCCCATTTAATTTTCTCCAGATATCTATCATATCTAACTTTTCCAGAATTTTATTCATTTTCTTAACTTCTTTCTTGTTTATTTTTTGGTTAGATTTATCCAGTTCTGAGAGGGAAAGCTTAAGTTCCCCCACAAGGATAGCTTTATTATCTATTTCCTGCTGTAACTCATTCAAATTCTTAAAAAATTTAGATGAAATACCATTTGCTACATATAGGTTAAGTATTGATATGATTTCATTGTCTTTGCTACCTTTCAACAAGATAGCATTTCCTTCTTTATCTCTTTGAACTAGATCTATTTTTGCTTTTGCTTTGTCAGAGATAATGATTGCTGCCCCTGCTTTCTTGGCTTTGCCTGAGGCCTAATAGTTTCTGTTCCAGCCCTTTACATTTTCCCTCTGTGTTTCCTTCTGCTTCAAATGTGTTTCCTGTAACCAACATATTATAGGATTTGGGGTTTTAATCCATTCTGCTATCCTCTTCTGCTTAATGGGTTAGTTCATCTCATTCCCACTTATAGTTATGATGACTGGTTATTTCTCTCCATGCTATGTTCACCTCTTTATCTCTCCTACTCTTACCCTCCACCCTTTCTCTCCTCACAAGCATTTTACTTATGATCACCATCTTCCCCAATATCCCTTCCCTTGTATCAGTCCCCACTCCTTCTTCTATTGTCCCCATTCCTCTTTAAACTTTCTAATAGGGTAAGATAGATTTCTATATCCAACTGAATGTGTTTGTTATTCCTTCTTTGAGCCACCTTTTATGAGCGTAAAGTTTAATCTTTGCCCATCCCCCATTTCCCCTCCGTTTTGATAGTTCTCTCATGCCTCTTTTTTTTGTATGTGTGGGACAATTGATTCCATTCAATCCCCCCTTGTTCTTCCATTCAATTTCTTTATTACCCCTTTATTTTGTTTTTGGGGTGTCATCCCATCAATGTCACCTTATAACCACACCTTCTGTCTACATATACTCCTTTCAATTATTCTTATAATAAAGTTAAGACTTACAAATATTGTTTTCTCTTCAGGATCACCTTATGACCACATCCTGTTTCTACATATATTCCTTCTAATTGTTCTTATAATAAACTTGTTTATTGTTTACATTTGGGTAAGATTTATCCAGTTCTGAGAGGGGAAGGTTAAAGTCCCCCACAAAGATAGTTTTATTATCTACTTCCTCGTGTAACTCATTCAACTTTTCCTTTAAAAATTTAGATTGTATACCATTTGGTGCTTATATGTTCAGTATTGATATGTTTTCATTGTCTATGGTAACTTGCAGAAAGATATAGTTTCCTTTTTTATTTCTTTTCATTAGATCTGTTTTTGCTTTTGCTTTGTCTGAAATAATGATTGCTACCCCTGGTTTCTTTTCTTCAGCTGAAGCATAATGAATTCTGTTCTATACCCTTTTAACCTGTGTGTGTCTCTCTGCTTCATATGTCTTTCTTCTAAACAACATATTGTAGGATATTGTTTTTTAATCCATTCTGTTATCTGTTTCCACTTAATGGGTGAGTTCATCCCATTCACACTTAAATTATAATAGCTCATTTGCTTCTATGCTATTTTTCTCTTGTTTATCCCACCTTACCAATCACCCTTTCCCTCCTCACAAGTGTTTTACTTATGATCACTACTTTCCCCAATATCCCTTCCCTTTTATCAGCCACCTGTCCCCTTTGCATTATCCCTGTGCCCTTTTTATTCCCTTATAGGTTAGGAGAGATTTCTACTTCCAGCTGAGTGTGTATGTTATTCTCTCTTTGAGCCAATTTGGATGAGAGTAAGGTTTAAGTTTTCCCTATCCTCCTCTCCTGTCCTTCATTATCATAATTGTTTCATTCCTCTTTTATTTCGATAATTTACTCCATTCAATCTCCCTGCCTTCTTCCAGTGCCATTTCTTTCTCACTCCTTCATTTTGTTTTTGGGGGTATCATTCCATCAGCGTCACCTTTTACCCACACCCTCTGTCTACACATCCTCCTAATTGCTCTAAAAAGTAGTAAAGTTGTTAAGACTTGCAAATATTATGTTATTATATAGAAATATAAAGTTTAACCTTAATGAGTTTCTTACATTTTTTTTCTTTCTTGTTTCTTTTTTCATCTTTATGTTTTCCGTGAGTCTTGTATTGGAAGTAATTTTTTTTAATTCAACTCTTTGGTCATAATTTTAAGGTGTCTATGGGACATATAGTTTGAGATGTCCAATGGGTAGTTGGAGATACAAGACTGTAGGTCAGAAGTGGGGTTAGGTCTGGATAAGTAGATTGGAGAAACATCAAGATAAAGATAATAATTTAATTTATGGGAGCTGATAAGGTCATCAAGTAAAATAGTAAAGAAGGAGTAAAGAAGAGAACCCAAAGAAAGTATTGGGGGACATCTGAGATAGCAGGTGTGCCCTGGATGAAGGTTCAGCAAAGGATACTGAGATTGCATGGCCATATAAGTAGGCAAATAGCCAGCAGAAAGTAGTGTCATGAAAACCTAGAAAGAATAGTCTCAAGAAAAGGGAGATAGAAGAAGTGTCAAAGATAGCAGAGAGGTAAATAACAAAGCAAAACAAAACAAAAAAACAACAACCAAAAGAAACAGCGAGGATTGAGAAAAGGCCATTAGATTTGGCAAATAAGAGATCATTGAGAACTTTAGAGAGAACAGTTTACATTAAATGGTGAGGTCAGAGGCCATACTTTACAGAGTTAAAAATAGAGTAAGTGACTGACACATAATCACAGAATCTTTGTCAAAAGGGATATATGAATAAGAATCTCTATCCCCTCTAAAGTATACCTGACAAGTGGCCCTTCATTTGAAAACATTCATCAAAGGAAAAGGGCTATTTCCTAAGATACCCCATTCAAAGTTATATCTCCAATTATTAGGCAATTTTCAACTCAAAAAGTTTAAATTTGCCCTTTGGAAAGTGTGACCATTGCTCTTATTTTTGTCTTCTGGGGTCAAGAAAATATAAACCTAATCCCTCTTCTCAGTGATAGTTCCTCAAATATTTGGAGATGGTTACCATGCCCCAATTAAGCCTTATCTTCTTTAGTATATATAACCCTAGTTCCTTCAGCTGATCTCTATATGAAAAGATTTGAAGTATTTTCAGCATCCTGGAGAACCTCCTATGAACACTTTGAAGATCAGTATGTGGTTCTAAGCATTGAACATAATACTCCATATATAGTCTACTGACATAAACTCCTCTTACCATTCCCTAGCCAAATCACATTCAGAATATTTTATTGATTTCTAAGGAACACATTTGAGGAAGGACAGTGAAAAGTGAAACAAATGCAGAGCAGGGCAAACAGATAGAGTTGAGCCTATAAAATATGACATGAGAGAAGATGAAGGAAAAGATGATGGTTAGTCTGAAGAAGAGAGGTATGAGAGGTATGGGGTGGGGATTGGTGATAAATATCTTTAAGAGGGATTTCTTTCTTTTCCTGATTGGCCACAGATAGTAGCATTTGAAACAATAGATAGAAGTTATAGAGACACTGTTTTTAACCCAATATAAGGACAATGCCACTAATAATCAAAGCTGTCCAAAATTGAAATGAGTTACTACCTTAAGTAATGAGTTCTTATTACTAGAGATCTTTATGTAGAATTTAGATGACCACTTGTTAGTGGATGTTTCAGAAGGGGTTGCTAAGTAACTATTAGGGCTCTGAGAGTTTGTGATTCTGTGATCCATGAATCAATGAATAGGTCAATGATCAAGAACATTCCTAGTAATTAGAGACAGTTCTCTCATGGCCATTAGCTCAGTTGTTTAGAGCCCCATAAAAGTGCATTCTTTTCCTGTGAGGTCAACATACTTTGGGATGTTCCTTTCTGGATCACAATATCTGGGTTGAGTTCTTGGACCAGGTCTAGGAGAAATAGTGTGTCAGAGAAGGAATTATCTGATGTTTAGGAAGCTGAGTACCTTCAAAATTATGATATGCCTTTGGGACCATCCGGGTATGGGAA
Organism: Dromiciops gliroides; assembly: GCF_019393635.1. Lineage (NCBI taxonomy): Eukaryota > Metazoa > Chordata > Mammalia > Microbiotheria > Microbiotheriidae > Dromiciops > Dromiciops gliroides. Next base: position 501,969,769 of record NC_057863.1, on the reverse strand, counting down.
CAACCTGTGAAGCCTGCATCTTGTCCAGAAGAAAGCAAAGACAGATATCAAAACCTATTGAGGAACTGCAGGGGAACTGCCAGCCCTATAGGAGCCTTAGGGAACAAAATTAGACTAATAAGAGTTCCATATAGAAGCCAGAAGAAAGTTAGTAGTCCTAGAATTTTGAAGATAAAAGTCAAATTTCAGATTCTTAGAGTAACTTTTCCTTTGAAACTATTAAATATTTCACTGGTTATATCTAGGTTATCTTATCTATGCCTCTCACTCCCTTAAACTTTACCCTCCTGACTAATCAACACAGATATCAGACAGTTTCCTTCCTCTGCTAGCTGCTGTGGTAAAAATTATTTGTGGTAAAAAATTATTGGAGTTTTAACTGACTCATTTGGGAGGGGCCACACCTGACCCACCCTGAAGTTATGAATGCTACTGAGGTCAGAAGGAGAACTCTCCATAAGCAGTTTTGAAAGACCTCCCCTTTTAGGGGAGGGAGATTGAATGCTCTCTGAGGGGAGGAGAACTTCGTCCAGAATGCTCTTGCTCTCATGCTCGCCTGCAGTCTCCTCATCCTTCTCAGTGATGCAAGAAAGCTAGCAGACTTTCCAGGTGTGGTAGTTAAGAGACTTTATCTGTATTTCTTTTTTCCTATTTCCTTACCTTTGATTTTTATTAATTTCACCTTTGTTGTTTAATTAATTCCCAAGTAATAAAATCTAATCCTTTTGTGGAAAAGAAGCTGTAAGGCTCCTTTCTTATTGGCCTGGGAGAAATATCTAAAAGGGCAGTTCAGAAGGGAGGGAATTTTGAACGCAAAAGTCCCTCATTATTTCCAGGACTCCATTATTTCAGCGAGTCACCCAATCAATGCTTTGTATATTAAATTTCGCCCTCCACACTGCTCATAATGACTAGTACTTAATCTGACTCCAACCATAGTCTTTTAATAGTTCTCAGATTGGAAGCCCAGTTACCTGTTTTGGTTTTAGATAATTTGATTGCCAGAAGCTAAACTTTTAAGTCTAAGAGTTAGCCAACTGACAACAGATGTGAGAATGACACAAGGTAAACAAGGTGAGAGGGTGATATAACTAGGCTCAAAATCCCAGTGTTAAGTAAACCCAAAAAAGTAAAATGCTTAAAGGAAGAAATCCCTGTTTGACAAGAAATACTGGGGAAATAGAAAGACATTTAGGAGAAATTAGGACATTAGGTTAAGACAAATATCTCAACATTGATAAGTTTGAAATAGATACATGGCCTGGATTAGATTATAAAAAAAGTAGAAGAGCACAGTGGAGATCAATCATAGAATCAATAATGGAAAACAGTTGAGCATTCTCCCTAGGGCAACAAAAGCCCATATAGGGTATGACTGGTCCAAGGGAATGTAGAGATTCAGAAAGTAGTCCCAAGAGTTAGTTATCCAGAAAATATGTTAATATTGGTTTCATTAAAGGAGCTATATAGTATCTAGGTTTAGGGACACTATAGTTCTGCTGTTACAGTCCCCTGGGAGTAGTTATGGGTGAGTGAGGAGGTATAAGCTTCTCCCTTCTAGATACTATACCTGTCTTACCATACCCTCAGATTGAGAGCCTGTTTTTTATCTCATTTGAATTGCATTAGGTTTTCACTGTACTAGAATACCACCCCCCCAATCATACTATTCACCTAAGCCTTCCTAGTCTTACTCTTGTGATATTGATTCTTAGAACTGAAATGTAGAACTTTACAGAGACAGAGACAGAGAGACATTTTATCTTATTCAGTTCAGGTCTGTTGAGATATTTTGGAATCTTGATTTTGGCAGATTATATGACTTCTTCAAGGTCAAACAGTAATGGAACATGATACAGGATTCCTAATGCATAGCCCAGGATTTGTCTTTATGTTCTATTCTCCCCTGCTCAAAAAAACTTTAAGGGACCACACTGCTGACCAAATAAGCTAGCATGACATTCAGGGTTCTCCTCAATGGCCTATATTTAGATTTCTTACTTTATTACTCACCATTATGCTAATTGAGCCCCATATCAGTCAAATTGGCCTTTGTTTCCCGAAAAGAAAGCTCTTTTTACCTTTCTATACCTTTTTATTTATTTATTTATTTGTTTGTTTATTTCTTCATTCATTCATTCATTCATTTATTTATTTTGCAGGGCATTGAGAGTCAAGTGACTTTCCCAGGGTCACATAGCTAGTAAGTGTCAAGTGTTTGAGGCCAAATTTAAACTCAGATCCTCCTGAATCCAGGGCAGGTGCTTTATCCTCTGTGTTCCCTAGCTACCCTCTCTATACCTTTTTAAATAGAGGTCCTCCTACTTGAAATGACCTTCCCTTGATGGCCTAGTCAGTCTTCATGACCTTTATCAAATGATACTTACTTTTAAGTGTTTCCCAGTTCCCCAAACAGATGTGATCTCTCTGTCACTCTCTCCCTTTGTCTTTCTGTCTCTGTCTCCCTCTGTCTTTGTCTCTGTTTTTGTCTCTCTGTCTCTCACTCTCTTCACACTACCACCTCTTTTAGGCACTTATCACATTCTGTTTCATATTCATATTTTTGTATAATTTTTCTCTTCCCCTTCCACTTACATGAAAAGTTCTTTGAGATTTTTAAATTGCCTGTCTTTGCAATATCTCAAAGCACCTAGTACAGTGCTCTGTATGAAATAAGTGCTCAACATTATCATTGAGTTGGATTTTAGAAATGAGGATCAACACCCAGTGATAAAAGAGCAGTTTGACTATACTGTGTCAATTTTGCATGGTTGAAATATGGTTTTATATTTGACATCAAAGGACCTCAGTTTGAATCATTGCTCTGTGACTCACAGCTTCGGTGATCCTAGGGAAAGTCCCTTTACCTTTTTGAGATTCAGTTTTTTCTCTGCCAAAATGGGAGGTTGACTGAAATGATCTCCAATTTCCCTTTTATTTCTAAATCTCATAATATCCTTCATTTTTATTATTTTTTTTGCAGGGCAATGAGAGTTAAGTGACTTGCCCAGGGTCACACAGCTAGTAAGTGTTAAGTATCTGAGGTCAGATTTGAATTGAGGTCCTCCTGAATCCAAGGCTGGTGCTTTATCCACTGTGCCACCTATCTGCCCCCCTCATAATATCCTTTGTAAAAAATACGAATTCCTATGTGAGTAATGGATTGTAATGGATGGAGTTAAATGAAACTTTCTTCTAAAAAACTGACTTTACTTTTAAGGTTTGGACTTTTTTCTCATAGGAAATGTATCCATTATTCTCAGGATGGCTGCTGCTGTCATCGAGACTATTGTTTTGTTTCTCTTGTAGGCATCACACAGCTCCTTTAATGGACCGTATACTATATGCAGAGAGTTGATAAACCTAATGGACGGGAAAAGCACTGTTGACTTCCATGACTTTGGACTGACTTCCAGAACCTAGTGCCTGAGGAAAGTTAGACAGAGTTTAACTTTATCCTGAGCTTGACTTTCACAGCAGTCCTCCCTCAAAGTTAGGGGTGATGGATATGTGAATGGGATTGACATCCTCTTGGGAAATGGCTCATCCTTGCCATCAGTCTGACTCTATTTCTCTGGGAGGGTCTCCCTGTCTTCACTGTTTTGAGTAAAGGGCTGAGAATACTGGAAATCTTTGAAGAGTTGACAGCACATCAATAATTTACATGCAAATTTGTTTTCTGAGTATTAGGAAGTAAAAGTTGAACATTGGAAGAGAACTGTATATCACAGTGAATAGATCATTGTGGTACTATGACCTAAGTGTGGGATGTAGAGTAAAAAGATCTGACTTCCAATCCTGGTTATATTATTTTCTAGGCAACCTTAAGTCAATTGCATAAACTCTCTGGGTTACATTTCCCTACTTTTTATAATAAGGGGATTGAAATAGATCAGTGGTCTCATACTCAAATAGAAACAGAACCCTGAGGCCACACATTTACTTAGAAAACCACAAATTAACATTATGTATGTTGTGTTACAATTTTTATTTATTTTGTTAAAATATTTCCCAATTACATTTTCATCAAGTCTGGACAACACTGGGCAGTTTTGTGGGCTAGTCAGGGCTGGTTTGATACCTCTGGACTAGAAGACCCTCTATGGTCTCTGTCAGGTCTAGACCTGATGCTTTGAACTAATCAGTCATAGCATACAATTGACTGAGGAAATAAGCTGACATGTTTTAAACATATGAGAGGGGTTAGAAAGATTTAATTAGGAATATGCTAATTCTTGGAAAGTTAGGAGAAATTTCTCCTGTTAAATTCACAACCGGGCAATTAGGGAAAAGGTAACTTTGCAATAGAGAAAAGGGGGAGGTCTTCTGTTGAGAACTAAAGAATAATATCAGGAATGTCAGCTGATGTTCAGCTCTAGATTCAGCTAAGCCCAGGGTGGTGTTTACATGAGGTTGTATCTCTAAAGAACTATAGGAGTATAAGTTAATACATAGCTAGACAAAAAAAACCTCTTCCATCTTCTCAGCTCTCCTCTAGCCTGGGTGTGGGAATAGAGAAAAGGAATAAACAGACAAGCATCACTTAGTACATGCGACTAAGGGTGCCCATGCTATGTTCCTGGATTTGGTCAACATGTGGACCTGCTTTGACAAACTGAGAGAACCCAATCCTGGAATCCTAGAATTAGAAGGGATTTCAGAGGAGAAATCTTTTGTATAGCATCCCTTGAAATGATCACCCAGCCTCCTTTTGAAGGCCTCTAGAGGCAATAACTGATTACCAGCAACCAAGGCCTAAGTTTTTTTGTTGCTCCTCACCTCAGACCTAATTCCACCTCTTCAATGTTTGCCTATTGTCCCAAGTTCTGTCAACTGTGAATGAGCAGAACAAGTGTAACCCTACTACAATACAACCATATAGATAACTGAAGACAGCAATTGGGAGCTCTTCTTCTTCTTCTGCACCCCTGCCAATCTTCTCTTTGCCAAGCTAAAATACCCAGATCCTTCAGGGCATTTTTATTTGGCATGATCTCTAGCCTCCCCACCATCTGGGTTACCCTACTCTAGATATGCCATCCCTGGGCTAAGAATCAAGAGCTGTGGATTAAAATCTTAGTTCTGACTCTCATTCCAAATTCATTCTATTTCCACAGACTTCATCATTTGGCTTATGTAATGTGAAACTTCCAGAGGGTAGAGAGAGGGGGGAAAAAGGAAGGTAGGAAGGAAGGAAAGAAGGAAGGAATCTTGGACAGAAATAATGACTGATGGACAGAAAAGCCTTTTCCTGGAAAAAAAATTAGTGTTTGGAGAGACAGATAACAATATGAAAAGAGCTAAATGATTTTCGATGGGTGATTAAAGTGATAGGACTGTAGGAAAGAGAGAAATTGGGTATCCACCTGGGGTCCTGGGGCTTCATACGGGTCCACCATTGTTTTATGAAGAAATGAAGATACATGAGGACTGTTGTATCCAGCAAAGTCAATCTGTTTCACATTTTAAACCTGACTTTCCATGCAAACAGAGAGTTCCTGCAGGGTACATTGGATGAAATCCAGAAGCCCTGGGCCATTTTCTTCTTACCCTATATTCTTACCACCACCTTCTAAAAATGTACTCAATTATAATAACCCAATTCTGATATTCAGTCAGCATTTTCCCCAGCATTTTGCAACTGCTAGTTTGGCTAGCATGGACAGTCACACTAAAGAAATTGCATGTTCCCCAGCCCAAAGTGGCTGGATGCCAAAAAATGTTCCTAGTTGTTGATAGTGTTTAATGACTTAAAATCAGTAGTAAAACAAAAAAAATGTTAGATATTTATAAATATATTAATCAGAAGGTGGTTTGCTTTAGAAAGTTTAGGCAGATAAATCTAGGAATATACAAATTCCTTTCTCATGAAAGTTTTTAAAAAGTTTCAAAGAAGAGATAGAAAATGATGTTTGCTTTCTCTCTCTTTACTTACTGCTGGTGGGGCAGTTTGTATCAAGGAAAGGAAGCATGGTAGAATGGAAAGAATGCCAGAATTTGAGTCATCAGACCTGGTTTAAACCCCCAGATCTGACAATTCCTTGCTAGGTGATTATGCATAATTAGTTTAACTTTTTTGAAACTTTTCCTCATCTGCAAAGTGGAAATAATAATTCTCACAAGCCCCTATATAACAATGTTTTCCTGTGGAAAGTATTTTGCAAAGTAATTTTTAAATGTGCTATCAAAACATGACCAATTTTTAATGATGGTCTAGCAATTTCAAATATTTATTGTAGCTCCTTTCTCCTAGGAGCTCAAGACATTTCATCAGTGAAGAAAATTGCCTACTTCTCAGGATAGCAGAAAGAGGGGAGACTATGGACCATGGAGATGCACAGATAATTGCCGAAATTCATTTACCCCAAAGGAGCTCATAGAACTACATTCATCAAGCCTCTTATCAAAGTTGCTCACAAGTGGCAACACTGATGGGCTTACATTTTGTCTCTCCCTCCCTCCCTCCCTCCCTCCCTTCTTTCCTTCATTCCTTCTTTCTTTCCTTCCTTCCTTCCTACTACAATTCATCTTCACCATCCCCAGATACATATACACGTTTAAGGTCCTTTAGATGTGGGTATCTGGTTAACAATATTTTTCATCTAAGGAGAAAAAAAAAGTCATTTACTTGACAATATCTTTCAAATGTTTCTCAATCTTAGATTTCATATTCATAGGCCTGGGAACTTCAGGCTAAACCTCTTCATCCCCCTTCTATAGCTCTCTAAATTTATCTGCCCAGTCTTTCTTTCTTTCTTTCTTTCTTTCTTTCTTTCTTTCTTTCTTTCTTTCTTTCTTTCTTTCTTTCTTTCTTTCTTTCTTTTTTTTAGTGAGGCAATTGGGGTTAAGTGACTTGCCCAGGGTCACACAGCTAGTAAGTGTTAAGTGTCTGAGGCCGGATTTGAACTCAGGTACTCCTGACTCCAGGGCCAGTGCTCTATCCACTGCGCCACCTACCTGCCCCTGCCCAGTCTTTCTTAATATATTCAACCCAGACCAGCTAACCCTATTGAGTGCCCCATGCTATCTTCAGGCCACTTAGAGTGATTTCTACCACATTCTACCCCATCTCCCCTCATAGAAATTTACTTGGGACATATCTTACATCTTGTACATTCAGGGATAGGCTACCTGTGGGTTCAAAGAAGACAAGCAAGTAATCTGATACAGTAATCCATTTAATATACTAATCAGGGAAGTCAATATAACAAAGTGGAAAGAGGACCAACCTTGAGTAAAGGACAGACCTGGATTCTTCCTTCTTCTGATTCATATTATTTTTGTGATTCTAAGTGAGTAACTTCTAAGTGCCCCACTTAACTTTCAAAAACTAAACTGAATAACAGTTGCCTATTTGGATTAGTAGAGAACCTTTCCTCAATAGGAGCTCTCTACATCAAAGAAATCATGGGTCTACCCCTCCCCCCTAAAAAAATAATAAGGGAAAAAGGTAGACAAGAGCCTGTTCTCAAAAACATTAAAGGCATTAAAAAGGGACATTCTGAATATAATATACTTTTATTTACATGTAAACCAAAGGAATAACTTTAGGGTTGGAAAATTCACACAGGACAAAATAGCACATTATGTAGATAGGATGCATCATCTCTGGATCAGTATCTTAGGGACAGTATATAACCTAAGAGTCAATGTAGGTGGGAAGAATGGAAGAGCATTGAGGATGGAAGGGAGTGTCAGAGATGCAACTCTTCTCAACACAAACATAAATCTATTCTATAGATGGTGAAGGAGGGGAAGGGTTAGGGCATGGATATATTTCTTGGTTGGCATTTATGTCTTCTTGGCAGCTTTGCTACTCTGAATCCATCAAAATCAACTCATTGATCTCAACTTAGCTTGTTGGCTCTCTCCACTGGGGAAAGCAATGTTGTGAAATTATATTGGATTCCATTGTAAAATATTTGCTGTTGTCCCCTTGCTACTTACTTGTCCTGGATTCTCTGATTGCATTATTGGTAGCTCCTTTTTCTCCGTAAGGATTTCTGTCTTTCTGTCATTCTCAGTGTCTCTGCTCTCTCTGTCTCTGAGTCTTTGTCTCCCACTGCCACCCAGCTCAGTTTGACTGATGGAGAAGGTATTTGCTATTGCTGTTAATTGCTTCTTCTTGTGAAATTCTGAGTGATCATTTATTAAGAGGTCCCAGTCCAGCCTTTCATGACACTAAAGTCAGGAAATTTAATAACGTGTTGCAGCACCCAGTATATAACATTCCCCCCTCCCCCTTATCTCTCTCTCTTTTGGTCTTAAATATGCTCCTGTGGTGTTAGCTTTGAATGTACAGTTGTCTTCTCAAAGAGGCTATCAAGGAAATTAGGCCTCAAATTAAGGATTATTAAAAAGACATTCACATTGAAATATGTTATTAGTGTGAACTCTGTTTCTGCATTGGCAAATTAAAGTTGGTGGAATGAATCATGTTTAAATCCAAGGCTCTCAATTAAAACTTTGTAATGCATCCCCCATTTTCTAATCCAACTAGGTACCCCCCATCCCCCCCAAAAAATTACCTCTCACTATAGTTTCCTTCTTTTGTGGCCCTCCAAATCCTACAGAGACTGTTGGGGAAATAGGTTCAAAAATAGATAGGAATGCTGTAATATCCCTAACAATTAATGGGATATTTTTCCAGCGATTCATGATACATTGACAAGAATAATGGATTTCAAATCAAAAGACCTGGGTTCAAATCCCAGCTTGGCTAATAGTTGCTTTTGTGACTCATAGCAATCATTGGTTATTTAGCCTCTCTTCTCTGGAACTTTGTTGCCTCTTTGAGGGAAGTGACCATTTTTCATTTTATCTTTTTATCCCCAAAGCCTAGCGCAGTACTATGCAATTATAAATGTGTTTTTATTGGACTTTTCTTTTTAAATTAATCAATCAATAAATCATTTTTTAGAATTTTCCCTATCATACATATAAAAACAAATTGCAACAGCTATTTTTAAAATTTTGTGTTCCAAATTCTCATCTATCCTCCCTATTCTCCCCCCCCCCACACACACACCTTAAGAACTCAAGCAATACAATATAAGTTATACATGTGCAGTTGTGGAAAACATAGCAGACAAAAAATCTTTAGAAAAAGGAACTAAAAAAACAACAATGAAATATACTTCCATCTCTATTCAGTTACCATCAGTTCTTTCTCTGTAGATGGACTGCATTTTTCATAAGTCCTGAGTTGTCTTGGAACATTGCATTGCTGAAAATAATTATGTCATTCATAGTAGATCATCTTACAATACTGCTGTTATTTTGTATATAGTACATTTCACTTTGCATCATCTCATGTAAGTCTTTGCAGGTTATTCTGATAGCATCCTGATCATCTTTTTTTTATTTTTTAGTAGTAAATTATATTTATATAGTACTTTAAAGGGAGATTTCCTTACAAAACACCCATGAGGTTGATTATTGCAACAACAATAACAGTTAACATTTATATAGTATCTTATACCTGACAAATAATTTTCTTCACAATAGCCCAGCAAGGTACCATCATCATGATCCTACATTGCTCTTGCCTCTGCTTCATATTTTCCCCCAGTTACTATTACTGTTTCCCTCCATCCTATTCACTCCCTATGATATTTACTTTATTTTCTAACTTCTTTTACCCTATCCCCCTAAAAAGTGTTTTGCTTCTGACTGCCACTCCCCCTTTATCCCCTTCCCCTCCCACTTATTACTATAACAACTTGAGTGCGTATGCTATTCCCTCTTTGAGTCAATTCTGATGAGAGTAAGGCTTATTCATTCCCCTTCTCCTCCCCCATCTTCTCTTCCACTCCAGAAGCTTTGTTCTTGCTTCTTGTATATGAGATACTTTGCCCCATTCAAACTCTCCCTTTCCTTTTCTCCCAGTACAATGCTTTCACCCCCAATTTTATTTTAAAGATGTTATCATGGGGCAGCTAGGTGACAGAGTAGACAAAGAACCCACCCTGGACCCAGGAGGATTCAATCCGAAATCTGACCTCAGTCATAATACACTCCCCAACTGCATGATCCTGAGCATGCTCCCTGACCCAAACAGCCCCACAAAAAGATAATAAACAAACAATAAATGCTTTACAGATATCATCCCTTCATATTCAGCTCACACCTGTGCCTCCTGTCTAAGTATACTCCATTCAGCTGCCCTAATACTAAGAAAGTTCTTATGAGTTAGAAGTATAACCTTCCCATGTAGTAATGCAAACAATTTAACCTTTCACCATCCCTCATAATTTCTTTTTCCTGTTTACCTTTTTATGCTTTTCTAGGGTCTTATATTTGAAAGTCACATTTTCTATTCAATTCAGTTCTTTTCATCACAAATGCCTGAAAGTCCTCTTTTTCATTGTAGTCCCATTTTTCCCCCTGAAAGATTACACTCGGTTTTGCTGGGTAGGTGATTTTTGGTTGTAACCACAATTCCTTTGCCCTCTGGGATAATATATTCTAATCCCTTCAATACTTTAATGTAGAAATTGCTAGATCTTGAGTTATCCTGACTTTGACTCCATACTACTTGAATTGTTCCTTTCTGGCTGCTTGAAATATTTTATTCTTGACCTGGGAGCTCTGAAATTTGGCTATAATATTCCTGGTAGTTTTCATTTTGGGATCTCTTTCAGGAGGTGATCAGTGGATTCTTTCAATTTCTATTTTACCTTCTGTTTCTAGAATATCAGAGTAATTTTACCTGACTATTTCTTGGAGGGTGATATCTAAACCTTTTTTCTGATCATGATTTTCAGGTAGTCCAATTATTTTCAAATTATCTCTCCTGCATCTATTTTCGAGGTCAGCTGTTTTTCCAAGGAGTTATTTCACATTGTCCTCTATTTTTATCCATTTGGATTTGCTTTATTGTGTCTTGATTTCTCATAAAGTCATTAGCTTCCATTTGTTTAATCCTAATTCTTAAGCAATTATTTTCTTCAGAGAGCTTTTCCATTTGGTTTTTCAAGCTGTTGATTTTTTTTCATGACTTTCCTGCATCACGCTCATTTCTCATTCCATATTTTCCTCTATCCCTTTTTATCTTCATAGTCGTTTTTGTGCACTTCCATGACCTGAGACCAATTCATATTTTTCTTGGAAGCTTTGGATGTGGGAGTTTTGATTTTGCTATCTTCTTGTGAGGGTATATTTTGAGCTTCCTTGTCACCAAAGAAACTTTCAATGGTACACATTTTTTTTTCTGTCTGATCATTTTTTTCTAGACTATTTCTTGACTTTTAACTCCTTCTTAGAGTGGGGCCCTGCCTCCAGGATACAATGTCCTAAGCTTCAGGGGATCCCAGGTGTTATGATTTAAAGAGAGGAAAGGTTTTCACTCCCTTGGCTTGTGCTCTGATCTGTAAATATCCCAAGGCTTGCTTGTTCTTTACCCCAGAAAGAGAATTTGGTCTCACTATGGTTGCTAGCTTCAGGTGTGCCTGTGACTCTCCCCCACCTGGGCCTGCCACTCAAGACTGCTTCCTAGTTCCCAGCATAGGTAAGACAACCGAGTTCCACCTCAGTGCCAGAAAAGACCCCAGTAATCCCCCCCAGCTGCTTGACCTTCTCACTAGACTGTTAGCTGAATTTCAGAAGTAGTCACAGCTGCAGCAGAATTCAGAGGCTCTGGAGGTCTCTTTCTCTGGTGTGTCTTTCCTGGGGCTGGATCTGTGTCAGCCCAGCCACAGGGCTGGGCTCCCCTCCCACTCCAGTACAACTGACCTTTTATGCAGACCTCCTAATCCTTCTTTGGCTATAAAAATGATCTCGCCCCATCCTTTTGTGGGTTCTGCTGCTTCAGGAATTGTCTTATGGCATTATTTAGAGGTTTTTGGAGTGATCCTGTGGGGAGCTCTGAGAGGTTATTGCTTTTCCTCCTCCATCTCAGCCTTACCCCATGTCTTATTATTGTTGCTATGTTTAATCAAGCCTTGATTTGATTGGTTTGACAAATCCTAGTGAAGGTAGCATTTCCTCTACCAGTGTGAATCTGCAACTATTCTGTATCTTGTAGTATTAGTGTGTTGCTCAGGAAACTGAGAGGTTACTTGATGTCCCACAGGTCATGAGGGCAGTTGTTGTTGGAGTTGAAGCTTGAATCCAGGTCTTCCTGATTTCAAGGCTAGCTCTCTATCCACTCCAATCAGGATGCTTTGGATATAGTTGGAACTTAATAAATACCTGTGACATTGGGTTTTTTTAAAGTAGGACTCCATGGCTTCCTAACTGTTTATTCCTATTTTCATGTAGTCCTGTGAGACTTTTACTGTTGGCATGCCTCCAGAGAGAGGTTAACACTACCTACTGCAATTGAAAACTGTCTGATATTACTAGAATTTGACTCTGCTATGATCAATCTTTGCGTACCATAGGAACAATCTTAAGAATTGGCAATATTCCTAAGTTACCTATGTGCCTGAGAAGGTTCCCTCATCCATCTGCCACAGTGTCTAAATTCAATTTCTGGAATCAAAGGACCCAAAGAAAAGTTGAAGTGGAAAGAAAATTGGGTTAGAATTATATCTGGTTTCAAGATCCAGTTCTGCCATTAACTAGCTATGTAATCCTGGGTACCTCATTTAACTCTAAGTCATAGTTTCTATCTATCTATCCTTTTTTAATAGGGGCTGCAATAAAATGATCTCTAAGTTCCCCAATACCATACCATACAAATTTTAACAATCTGAGTTGAAGACCTAAAGCCATACTTCCTAATTTTGTCTAGAGACAGTCCTTTAATTCAATAGAAATCCTTCAGGGTGGTCTAGTAATGTGGGAAGGATCAATTGATTTATTCTGGATATTCAGCCTTCTTTTAAATGCATGCTTTACTGGAATACATTAAATTAATTCACAGTCAGAAGTTGGAGAAGTAGAAGATTCTTTACTCCTCAGAAGTATGACCTGATATAGGAAGAGGGTCTCTGGTTGGGAGAGCTGTAAGAGTAAAGCAAGGAGCCCCAAGTAGAGAGGAAAAGCCCAAAAGACACACTTTACTGACATCAGAATAGTGCCTAGAGACACTGTTGGTTCAAATTAATCCTTCCAGGATTACTGGGTCTGGGGGAGGATAGTTAACCAATGCCAGTGGTGATTGGGTAACTCCCTGATGCCCAAAGTAGCAGCAAGTTCAAGGTCTGTGGGCTGACAGCTCGATTGTTGCAACATTTTCTGGGGAAACATAAGCTAGGAGTTAGCCATGTTGGACCTCCCACTCATTCACCATGCACTTAATATTCACTCTGCCTTTGAAGCTGCTCAGGTTGTGTGTTCTGTAAAATCCTCCTAGGACTTAACACAAGGCTACTTCCCCCCTCTACCCAAATAGCATTTAAGAGTGACTGTTTTCAGAGAGTGATGATGACAGTGGCAATACAGACAACACACTTGCCAATATATTGAAATGGTTAGTGAGAGAAACACCAGTGTTGGAAAACAGAAAACAACAGTGTGCTTTTCTATATCTTAGAGAAGGTAAAGTCACAAAACAAGGATTATTATTCAGTGGATAATTTCCCCTTTGATTCTTTTTTTATTTTAAAAAATATTTTTTAATTTTTCTCAATTATATGTAAAAAAAAATTTTGAGTTCCAAATTTTTTCTCTTCCCTTTGATTCTTGAAGGGCATTAACTATGTCTCTTCTAAGACACAAAAGGGAAAAGAGCTGCCACCAGACCTCATCAGCAGCTGGGAAAGAGGGTATTAGGCCTTTTATTCCTTTCCTTAGCAGTAGCACAAATGTTCCCTTGGGGTGAGCTAGCTCTGTAGGTAGTGGAACCTATCCAGCACCATCTCCACTTCACCATGCCTCTTTGCTCTTTTCCCTGGCATACCTGGATACCAATTGGCATCATGAGGCCACCTGATATTATTTTACTGGCTGAAATGGGGATGAGATAATTGCCCTCAAATGTACTTTGGGGGATGGAATCAAACATGTGTAGTGTCTTTTGATTTTTAATTTTCCATCCCAGCTACCAGTCTTGAGGTATTTTATACAGAAGCAAAAGACTGAGCCTAGAGGACCACTCAAGGAGAATTGCCCAAGCATCCTTAGCTCATCTCCTACCATCCTGTGCTTTCTCATCCTAGAGAAAAGGCAAATCCCTCTTTGTGGTTCAGAGCCTTCTTGCTTGGTGCCCTCACCCCCACAGGAAAAAAAAAATTTATACTTCACCTTGTGATATACGTATATACCTGTCCAATAAGTTTGTCCCCTTCTTTCTCCTGAAATCCAAAATGACCTCCCAGAATTTTCCCTCTATTGTCCTTGTTTGAAAATCTTAATAACTGGTCAATGACAGGCATGATTAAGCTTTCCCTTCTGCCTTATTTAGATTGGTGTCACTGCACCAGCTCTAACCAAGCCATAAAGTACATTATTGCCTCGTCCTCCCTGACAGGACAAAGCATTCCCTAGAAATTGATAAGGGTTTTTTTTCTGGAAACAAATTTGGTGTTGGCAAAATAAACTGACACCTTCAGTGCCATTCATCTCCCTCTCTTTAATAACTTTCATTTATTTTACCATAGCCTCTGTTCCGATTAATATAATAAATGCATCTTGCTCTGCAGAATAGGTTGAGCAGAAGTTTCAGATGCAAATAGTTCAAGGGGAAAGTTGAGTGCCTCCCTTTAGTGGGTCCCCTTGATTATCAGGGGGAAGTCAGGTGATTCAGATTCTTGTTTATCCAAAGCAACTCTACCTTCTTTAAGGAAGCCCTAAAAATGTTTCTATTAGAATGTGGGCTCATTGTTGATGCTTATAACTGATTTTTTGGGGGGCAATGAGGGTTAAGTGACTTGCCCAGGGTCACACAGCTAGTAAGTGTCAAGTGTCTGAGACCATATTTGAACTAAGGTCCTCCTGAATCTAGGACCAATGCTTTATCCACTGTGCCACCTAGCTGCCCCTTGATGCTTATAATTGAGGCAATAAATTCGTTTTGTTAGCAATTCTTTCAAGGTGGGTGTATATGAGTGAATGTTGTTAGCACCTAGTTTGGGATGGGGAATAGGCTTGTAATTCCATTCCTATTGGGAATGTCCAGGTGAGGAAACTCCATATATTAATGCAGGTCAAAACCTTATTTAAACTTGTAGTCTTAGAGAGCTGCCTGGAGCACTAAGGAATTAAGTGACTTCCCCAGAGTTGTCCATTCCTATGTATCACAAATGGAATGTGAACCCACAACTTTTGATTTAAAGTATTGGTCACTATACCATTAGCAAGAATAATCAATTAAGAAGCTGCCTAATAGGGGCGGCTAGGTGGCCCTGTGGATAAAGCACTGACCCTGGATTCAGGAGTAACTGAGTTCAAATCCCGCCTCAGACACTTGACACTTACTAGCTGTGTGACCCTGGGCAAGTCACTTAACCCCCATTGCCCACAAAAAAAAAGGAAAAAAAAAAGAAAAAATAGAGTGTAATGGAAACACGGCTGGATGAGGAACCCACATCTAGCATTTACTAGCCACACGAATAAGCAAGCTAGGGGGCAAAGTGAATAGAGCACTGGACTTGGAATCAGGAAGACATCTTCCTGATTTCAAATGTGGCCTCAGACATTAACTAGCTGTGTGATCCTGGCCAAGTCTTTTAACCCCATCTGCATCAGTTTTCTCATCTGTAAAATGAGCTGGAGAAGGAAATGACAAATAACTACAATATCTTTGACAAGAAAACCCGAATAAGGTCACAAAAAGTCAGCCGTGACTGAAATGACTAAACAACAGCTGCTTGAAAGGGGACAAGTCACCCTTTTTTGAGTTTCAGGGAAAATCATACTTGTGTTACCTACATTTAAGAAGCTCAAATGAGATGGTGGAGTGTGAAGCACTCTATAAAGGTAAAGCGCTATAGAAATTCAATTCAACACATATTTATTGGCAAGACACTTTGAATTATTACTGTGCTTGCAGGAACTTATGGGATGATTTTTTTTTCTTCCCCAGAGTAAATTTTGTAGCAATATAAAGAGGGTTGTGTCAAGGTTTTTTTGTCCCTTTCCTGTTTACTGATACCAGGGAAGATGTATTATTCTTGGTAACAGGTTTAGTCTGTTTTCCTCTTTTGTTTGAAAAGCTTTGTTTTGGCCATATTGAAAAAGGTCTTCCCTGAAGGGCCTCCTGATTGGTTATTATTGGGCAGATCCCACTCTAACCAGCTTATTTTGTCCTTTGTAAAGAGAGAACAATTAAGTCTAAACAATGCAATAGGGGACTATGGGAAATAGGTGTTTCTGCAAGACTCTGTCTTCAGAAGGTCCCTTCCAGTCTAATGATTTGATGAATTATTGAATCAGATAACAAGGATGCATCCTAACAACATCAGACAAAATAAACACTTTTTGACCCTAGCTCTGTAAGTTTTCAATGAGACCTAGCTACAGAATGATTGCTTTCAGAAAAAAAAATCTACATTCAATTAAAAGAGAAGTAATTAGACAATTGAGCTGGGGTATCTGGACCTGCTCTGGGGACAAAGGTGATTTCTTCTCAGTCAGCAAAACAAATTGTGCCTTAGATTAATACAATTTTGGATTTATAACACATACATTCCCTAGGCCTCCTAAGTCTTTATAAATGGTAATTGTGACAACTTTCTGTGGCACACAAGTTGTAAAGAGTTTTATTCCTATTTTTTGGCTTAAACAGATGTACAATGTTAGTTATCAATTTGATTTGATAAATATTTATGAAGCATCTTGTATATGAAAGGCACTGTGCTAAGTGCCAAAGATATAAAGATAAAAAATGGACTATTTTACCTTCATGTAGTTTACAGTCTACTGGAAGATGAGGTTATATGGTAAGTACACAGATATGCATAATAAGAAATTGGCAATAATGAGGGCAAAATAAAGAGTAGACCAAGCTCTCTAAGGAAATAAGCAGAAAAAAAAAATCCTGCTTATTAGAGATGAGCAGAGAATGAATTTTAGACCTGGGCAATTACCAGGGCTGGAGAAGGTGCTATTTCAAGTTTGGGGAATAGGTAATAAAAGTCCAGTTAAGTTGAAGTATAGAGTATTATGAAGCAGAATGATTTGAATTTTGGTTTGAAATGTAATCTGGACACAAATAGTAGAAGTACTGAAGCATCAGACTACAATGTTCATATTTCATCTTAGAGGCAATGGAAAACAGCCAAAGGCTTGAGCAACATGGTCAGATTCCTACATGAGAAAGAATATTTTGACAGTTGTGTAGAGAATTAATTAGATAAATTATATTAGGGACTGGAGGTTAAGAAACAAGTTAAGAGGCTATTAGAATAGTATAGTAAAGTAGTGAGTGGTGAGGGCCTGAGCTAAGATGATGGCATTATGAATGGAGAGAAGGGAAAAGATATGACACACTATGGAGGTAGGGTTTAAAGTACTTGGTAATCAACCAGATATAAAAGGGAGAGGGGGGGGGAGCAAGGGAAAGGGAATAACATTTATATAGCACCTACTATGTGCCAGACATTTTGAAAATATTTTATTCTCACATAACCCTGTGAGAGAGATGCTATAATCATCCCAATGTTACAGTTGAGGAAATTGAAGCAAACAGAGGTTAAATGGCAAAGATTCCTCACTGTACTAGTAAATATCTAAGATAAGATTTTAATTTAGGCCTTCCTGACTCCAGGCCCAGGGCTTTATCTACTGTATCACCTACCTACCTCAGAGAGTGGAGTCAAAGGTATCAATGCCATTTCCCTAGGTCTGGAACTCTGGTCTCTTGAACCTGAGTTCAGGTTCAGCCTCAGACACTTGACACCTACTAGCAGTGTGACCCTGGCCAAGCCACTTAACCCTCATCACCCGACCCAAAATAAATAAATAAATAAATATATATATATATATATATATATATATATATATATATTTTAAGTGTGAATTGCTAAAATGTATCCCTGACCTACTTGTCTAGCTATATCCCCTAAGACTCCCCTCTATCTAGCCTATACTCTAATAAAATATGTTTCATTTCTACAACCTATACTTCTCTTGACATTCTTTCTTCATATCATCCTACTTGAATGGCCTCCACCAACTTTACCTATTAAAATCTCCCCCACCAGTGAAAACCCAGGTTAAATGTCACTTCCTTAATGAAACTTTATGTGTACTGCCACAGCTTTTAATTCATATAACAAAATATATTGCGTTACTCACATTATCTCCTATACCTGGAACATACTTCTGCCCCTTGGTGCCAGCTGCTGGCATTACTTACTTCAAGGCTAAAGCTAGATGCTCTATTTTCCTTGAAACTTTGTCAGATACCACCCTCCCCAGCCTGGTCCTTAGCCCCCAGGTTAACATAGTCATATAATTTCTTCCTCTTCTGTCTCCTCATTGCAATTTGTCTGTGCCTTTCCTTGGTATGTTCTAATTTACTTCCTCCATTGCACCAAAGTTCTTGTCCCCTCCTCACCATCACTCCCGATATTGTCCCTATAACATTGTGAGCTATTTGATGAAGGACTACTATAATATCAACTATCTTTTATGTTATTTGTATTTTTCTTCCATGTTCATCAGAATGCCTTGAGCACAAATGCACACAATGTTGTTTTTTCTTTAATTTTCCTAAATTTCTTGAAAGAAGAAACTCCTTTAAATCTCCCTCTTTGGTAACATCAACTGTCCTGACACAATATCCTGTGTGTAGTAGGTACTTAACAAATCTACTAAATTGAAATTATTGAATATTATTTGACCTTTTCTTGGTGATTCAAGGTTATCATAATAAATACCCATTATTACAGAAAGTTTTAATGCAGCACTATGTCTGCTTTTTAGTTTTTCTTTCTCCTTTTCTGTTGGTGATCAACTCGGGTAAGAATCATTTCAGGTGTCAGTGTGCCTGACTTTTAATGGTCTTCCAGTTTAAATAAGGAATAAATTCCATCTTCTTGGAGCCTCAGTTCCTCACCTATAAAATAAGGGTAATGTTTTTTCCTAGCTCATAGGGTTATTATGAAGCTCAAAAGAGATGATATCTGTAAAGTGCTTTGCAAACATTCAAGTGTTGTCAAAATGTCCATTCTTAAGATTTGAAATCTGTATCAACTGATTGTTCTTTGACATATCATTAGATGAACTAGGAATGTTAAAGAAAACTTAGTTCTTCTGTATCTTCCCTGGTAAACTGGAAATTTCCTTTTGGACAAGCAGTCACGTCTGTGTATTAATTGTCATATGAAGAGTTCATCAATTAAAAAGAAATGATTTAATTAAAAGAGAGCCTAAGTGTTAGGAGGGAAGTGCTTTCTCTATGATGAAAGGTTCTCAAGTAGACACTGTATGACCACTTGTCAAGGATGGAGAGGGCAATTTCTGCACCTGGTAGTAGTTGAACTGGATGATCTCAAAGGTCCTTTCCAACTCTGAGAATCTAGGAATTATGTGCGTTCCGGTTTTCTGCCTCTGATCTTCTGTGGACTGTGAAATCAGATAATGAAGCTTGTTAGAATAAAAGTCTCTGAGTGAAGGCGAAGGAGTTAAGAACTGAGCTTATTATCTCTCCCACTAAATGTGTTCCTGCTTCTGGCTACATTATTTCTGTCATTGGTGTCATCATGTTTCAAACCTTTTAGTTGATTTTGGACTTTTCCTTATGCATTACTTTTTGTAGTCAATCGATGACCAAGTCCTGTCAATTCTACTTCTGCAGACCCTCTGGCTTCTTCTCTGTCTCCACTGTTACTATACTAATACAGGTCTCATTATCACCCACTTGGGCTATTGTAATGGCCTACTTGCAGTTCTTCTTTTCTGTAGGCAACCAGCAGTACTTTTAGTTCCCTAAAAATACTGCATATTTTCTACTCTCCAATCTCCAGCTCATGGTATTTTCTAGGCTCTTTCCTCTTCCTTAAGCTTTTGAAATTTTACCCATCTTTTAAAGTACGATTCAAAGATCACATGTTCAATGGAATTTTCCTTGAATCCTGCTGTTGATAGTGCTCTCTTTTCTTCCACAAATATCTCTTAGCCCTCTTTTTTTGGTAAGGAAATAGGGGTCGTGACTTGCCCAGGGTCACAGAGCTAGTAAGTGTCAAGTGTCTCAGGCCGGATTTTAACTCAGGTCCTCCTGACTCCAGGGCCACTGTTCTATCCACTGAACTACCTAACTGCCCCTTAGTCCTTTATTTTGACACTTTTAAATTCATGTTTCATTTATGATTTTGAAATATAGTTATTTGTATATGTTATACAAAAACTCAGGGATCTTGTCTTACCTACATTGCATATATATGTATGTATGTGTACATATATATGTATGTGTATGTGTGTGTGTGTTTCTATATATGTATACTCCATACCTCTTGTATTTACTCAGTAGGTGTTTAATGCATGATTGTTGAGTTTAATTAAGTTGGGATATTATGATAGCCATATCTGGCCCATTTTTTTCCTTTAATTTTGAGTGTGGATCCCAGAATCTGATGTTGTTGGAGAGTTAGCTTCCAGGTAATTGGAATGAGTCAATAAACATTTTTAAAGCACCTATATGTGCCAGGCACTGTGCTAAATGATGAGGGGGCAAATGCAAAGAAGAGCAAAGAAAATTCCTGCCCTTAAGAAACTTAAAATCTAATGAAAGTTAAAAAAAAATAGAAAAATGATGGGAGAGAGGAAAAGGAAGATAGGAGAGGGAACGTCCCCAGATTGGGGGCATGACAGATAAATCTGAAGGAATCCAAAACAGTGTAGCTGGATAGAAATAGGGAAAAAAAACTGTTCTAAGCTTCCACTTTAAATTGAGGCCCTGGAGTCCATGGCCCTCTCCTCCAGAGGGTCCAATCATAGGGCCAGAGGGTACTGATAAGATATACCGGTTAAATTCAATCTTCCAAGGTAATGAGATTTTCCAATGATGAATTTCCTGGAGAAGGAAGGTATGAGAGAGAGAGGTCCAAAGAAGTCCAAAAGTAACATAGCTAATGGGAAATGTTTATTGATTGACTGACTTTTTCTTCCCCTCTTACAGGGTATGAAATTCTTATCCCTAAAGTCACGCAGTTGGCTTTACATATAAAAGAAGGGATATTGCCTCCAGTATATTCATCTTTAATGTCTAAATGTTTCTTGGGAGAAGAGAAGCTATTACCTAGCTTTCTTCCTTTTTTTTACTTTTTCTTTTGTTTGTTTTGTGTTTTTGCTTTGTTTTTTGTTTCTGTTTTTTGATTGACCCATGACTTCTTTGTTGTGGAAAAAAGCAAAGCTTTTCTACCAATGCAAATAGGCAACTGTTCTACAGCTTGATTAAAAAAGGTTGAAGACTACCTACTTTTCTATTATGGAAAATCAAACGCAGCTAAATCTAGTGGGTCCACACAGATACAGCAGAACCCACACAGGGCCTGACTGCTATCATTTTAGCAGCTGCTTTAAGTGTGGAGGCTAAAACTGTGAAAGGAAAAAAACAAGTGAGCAAGGAAGAGTATGTTCCCAGTGGAATGGAAATTGGAAGGTTTTATTGCTGCAGATTCTCCCTCCAGGTCCAGCACCTGCTCAGTGCCCTAGCCCTCCCAATTTGAATAAGTGATTAACAACTCATTAACAGATCATTAACAAAATCAACCCAGTGCAGTGAAGGGAACCCAAGCTCACAAATTCCCCTGGCTCCTTCTGCCAGATTTAGATGGCAAGGAGAATAAATAAGTTATCTAACAGGTAACAATATCTCTGTCAATGATATGGGTAGAGGTGACCCTCTTCTTTATATGCCAAAGGACACAATCAAGGTCCCCTCTTAGAAAAATGAGGGAAGAGTGTCTCTCCCATCCTCCCTTCCACCTCTCCATTTTTTCTCAAGTGGCCCCATGAATAGCCTGCTTGCATCTGGAACAGAAGCTGGTTCCTGTCTAAATATGACATCCCACTTTCTATGTGGTCCCAGGTGGTTGTTAACAGTGCAGCCCCCAGCTTCCTGCACACAGAAGAGGTGGGTGTTTTGGTTCAGTCTTTCAATCTGGAAGAGGAGGGCAGAACTCGGAAAGCCTTCAAATCCAAATGGGTAGGAGAGAGGATCTAGTTACTTCATTCCTGAGATCTTCTAAAAGGGGAATTAAGAAATCTCCTACCTTTGCCAATTAAGAAATTTACTTTTGTGAAAGAAGAGAATGGGACCAGATGTTGCTTGTCAATTCCTTTCAAATATTTGATATAGTTTACAACAGGGCTAAAGCTTCATATCAAAGATTTTTTTGGGGGTGAGATTAAAATGTTGCCACTGCCCTGAAGTCCCTAAATTGACAAAAAGGAACAATGATTTTTCTTATTATTGGGGATTTAAGATGAATAAAATGCAGCTGTTGGTAAGAGCAACTGGCTTTACTACCACCCTACCCCCTACTAAAATAGTAATATAACAGACTCTTAGAACTGGGAGAAACCCAAGAGGTCACCTACCTCTAACTCCTTTTGAAGTAGGAATTCCATTTACATAATTTTTTTCAAGTGGTCATCAAACATTTTTTTTTATATTCCTAGTGATGAGGAACTTGCTACCAATCAAATTTTTTGGAGGGGATGGGGTGTGGGGCACAGATCTAATTGTTAGGATGTTCTTTATATGAAGCTGAAATGAGAAAGGGGTAAATACATTCTGGATTTAGATTCAAAGTATATGAGTAAATCCCGATTCTGTCACAGATCTTGAGCAAATGATTCCTCTGAACCTCAGTCTCCTCATCTGTAAAATAAGTCAGAATTAGATGATCTCCGAACTTTCTCCAAACTATAAATCCATGAGCCCATGATCATTTAGTTTTCCTTATATCTCTTCCAAACTCTGGTATAATTGAATCCTCAATTTCTTTTGAAGATACCACATTTCCCAACACTTTTAGCTGATTACAGCTTCTCCCACACTTCCTTATAGAAAGCCAGGAGGATGAGGTGACACTGGTTTTGCTCTGATCACAGCCCCTTTCAGACACTCCTTGCACCATCATCACTCAGAAAACACCTATCCTTCATTAAAGCTCACCCCTTTTTGTCCAGATTTTTTTGATGTCATCTCTGCATCTCTCTCACTCTTGTTTCTCACCAACAAGTTTAAATCTGACTCAGTCTCCTCTATTTTAATCTTTTCTCTTTGACACAATGACTTCCCTTTTTCTCAATCTATTTGTCCCCCATCCCCTTTGCCTCAATCTACTCCAAATAATTACAGATTTATGCATATACCAAAATTGCTATACTAGAGTAGGGGTTGTTCAAGGAGGAGTAGCACCTCTGGTATAGGGGTTTTGTAAACCCTTTTCAGGGTTGCTCATCCATATTGGGGTCTACCTAGCCCTCAACCCTAACCTTTGGCTCCAAGAAGCTGTGGCATGTGCAGTGGGCCACACCCTTGGCAAACCTTGGCAGATGGGCTCAATCAGGTTAAAGTTAATCCAGAGACTTCAAACTAGTAAGTGAGTTCAACGCAGGTTTATCCCAGGCAGAATGTGTGGATGAGAACAATTTATTCCAATAGCCATGAAGGTGGTTTCTGAAACAGGTGTTGTGGAGTTCTTAGGGCTTGGATAGATATCAAAAATGCCAAGTTCATCCACTGCATCTCAGAACATTGCCAGTCATCTGGACTTTTGTCGTGCTACTGGACTTCAATGACTCTGGAAGGGAGAGTGAGGCTGATGATTCTGTGCAACTCTGACTCACTTAAATTCAATTCATGCATGAGTTATCACCCCATAATGTCATTGGTCCTTTTTGGAAAAAAAAATAAGGTAAAAAAACCAGTAACATACAAAACTACTGAACTAGAATAAAATGTAGTTGAGAAATGTTTAAGAAAATAAATCAGAAGGCAATACAACATACCTAATGTCATTTTGTGTTTTTCTAAGGCAACATGTAGCCTGCAGGCTTCCTTTTCTATTTGAATTGGACACCTCTGCCTTTGACCACTATCCTCTCCCCACTAACTCCAAAAAGTTGATTCTAAATGCAAGAATTCCTAGATAGTGCAGTGGATAGAGTGATATGACTGGAGTAAAGAACACCTCAGTTAACATCCCCCCCCCCAACAATTACCAGCTGTGTGACCTTGGACAAATCACTGAATCTCCATGTGCTTCAGATTCCTTCGCTGTAAAATCGTAATGATAATAGCAAACTACCTCTCAGGATAATTGTGAGGATCACATGTAAAAAACATTGTATAGAAATGCTAATTTATTGTTGTTATTTTGTCTCATGCATTCATAATACAACAAGCTCCTTAGTTACTATGACCATCTCCACTCTCCTTGAGCCTTCCTCATCAATGAGAATTCCTCTTTATCCAATTTATAAGTATCAATGTAGGATACAAAGTTGGAAGGTATCTTAGAGATCACATAATCTAAACTCTAGATTTTAAAAATAAGGAATGGGAAATTCAGAATATCTAAGCAAGTTTCCTGAGCCTAAACTCAAATTTTCTCACCACAATTTCTTTACCTTCCCTCTTTCTAATCTCTCAAACTCTTACTTCACCTACTTCATGACTTCCATTCTATTCTCCTGATATGTTATTAGCCTTGTCAGATTTGAAATAACTGTCTATGTAGGCTGGATGCTATGGCCAGGTAGTTAAATACTTCTTTTCCTCCAGAATCTTATAATTACTTGTCTCGTTGACCTTCTACTATGTTTGCATATAAGCCTTGAAGAACTCAGCCATACAATTAAAGAGGAAAGACTTAACATTCACATATATGACCTTGCAGGAGCTTCTTGGAACTAGATGTTCTGATCAAGAAAGTCAATGATGACTACCCAACTTGGATGGTAATGGGTTGTCTTGGCTAAGGAAGAGACATCTCACCAGTTCTGAGACACTTCTTTCATTGACTCCCTGGATTTTGAACACACTTGGCAGCAACAGAACAGCTCTCTGAGCTCAGCATGAGCTTTCACTTCTTCAGTAGGGATCCTCTTCCACAGTATACTTTGCCTCTGGAAGTCCAGTAATTGCTTATAAATCCCAGTAAGCCTCTTGAGGCTGCTGTTACATTTCTACATCTTGGGTACAAATCAACTTGTGAACTAATCAGCTAGGATTAGAAACCAATTCTTAGAATAACCTCTTGGGAATCAAATGCCACCATAAGGCACAGGTGACTTTTCACTGGATGTAATTACCTGGGGGCAAACAGCCAAGGTATATGGCAGAGCAGCATGTGAGAATGCCTGCTGTGGGATTGACTCATGAAGATATACAAAAGAAATAGAGCATGCTCAGGTAATTGCAGCTGGGATAGTCATTGACCTGGGTTGAGTTAAGCACAGAGTGGCCTGAGAACCAAGTCTTAGCCAAGTCAGCATTATCATGATCATTAAATACTTTGAGATGATACCTTTCTACCTGTGGTACTATGCTGGGCAGTGATCAGAGTATTACATAGACAATAAAGTATTCTTAATACAGTATTTCCTTTTGAAATTTATGAACTATGAACCCAGTTCACATTTCTCTTGATATTTCAGTTTGGTCATCTAATTAAAACAAGTCAACAAGCATTTATTAAGCTCCCATTATGTGCCATAGGGCACTGTGCTAAATACTGGTTTGTTTTTTTTTAAAGGAAAAACAAAACAAAACACCACCACCACCACCACCACTACCACCACCACAATTACAGAACCAATTCCTATTCTCAAGGAGCTCAAAGTCTAATAGGAGTGACAACATGCAAGTACCAATGTATGAATCAGATATGCACAGGATAAACTGAAGATAATCACAGAGGGAAGACACTAAGAGCATGGGGGGGGGGTAATCTGTTATGGCTTCTTGTAGAAAGTAGAATTTTAGTTGAATCCTGAAAGAAGTTGGGAAGGGACAAAGTGGAAGAGTATTCCTGTCATGGGGGGGGGGGGCAGCCAGTGAAAATGTCAAAAATCAGGACATGGATAGCTTTATGAGAGAAGCAGGAAGTTGACCAGAATCACTGAAACATGAGTACATGGAAGGGAATAAGTTTTAAGAATACTTTAATAATACTTTCAGCAACTCCAGAAAAAACTGATATTGTCTGAATACAGCCTGAAGCATGCTAATTTTCTTTTTCTTCCTTCCTTCCTTCCTTCCTTCCTTCCTTCCTTCCTTCCTTCCTTCCTTCCTTCCTTCCTTCCTTCCTTCCTTCCTTCCTTCCTTCCTTCCTCCCCTCCCCTCTCTCTCCCTCTCACCCTCTCTCCCTTGTCTTCGTATGTTTAGTTATATTGATAACTAAAATGGAAATATTTTACATTATTGAATAAGTATAGCCTATATCAGATTGCTCTGCATTTCAGGGAGGGAAGGAAAGAATTTGGAATTCAAAACTTTAAAAATTATTACAGATTGTTTTAATTGGTAGAAAATGTGATTTAAAAAGAATACTGGAGGGGCATCTAGGTGGTGCAGCTGGGATAGTCATTGACCCTTCCCAACTTCTTTCAGGATTCAACTAAAATTCTACTTTCTACAAGAAGCCTTAACAGATTACCCACCCCTGATGCTCTTAGTGTCTTCCCTCTGTGATTATCTTCAGTTTATCCTGTGCATATCTGATTCATACATTTGTACTTGCATGTTGTCATTCCTATTAGACTTTGAGCTCCTTGAGAATAGGAATTGGTGGATAGAAAACAGGCCCTGGAGTCAGGATGACCTGAATTCAATTCTGGCCTCAGACACTTGACACTTGCTAGCTGTGTGACCCTGAGCAAGTCATTTAACCCATATTGCATCAGGGGAAAAAAAAGAATACTGGAAAAGTAAGAAGGGAACTTGTTTTGAAGGGTTTTGTAAGTCAAAAGATTTAATAATTGATCCAAATAAGAAGCTACTGGACTTGATTGAAAGCATAAAGGTGACATAATCAGAACTTCACTTTAGGACAATAAATTTGACAGCTGAGTTGAGGTTGGTCTGGAGACACTCAAAGTGGGGAGAATAATTACTAGCCTACTGCAATAGTCTAGGCACAAAGTGATGAGAGTTTGTACCAGAGTAGTTGCAGTATCAGAGAAGAGAAGGGGGCATATAGAAGAGATGTTAGGAAGTTTTAATCTACAAGACTTGGCTATTGATTGACTATCAGGAGGGAGAAGTCAAGGATAACATCTAAGTTTTGAGCCTGGGTAATTAGGAAAACAATGATACCCTAGATGGTATCATGGAAATAAGGAAGAAAGTAAGGTTGGGTGGGGGTGGAGTAGAGGAGAAGGCAGGAAGATAGGGAATTCAGTCCTGTACATATTGAGTTTAAGATGTCTCTGGGACATCTATTTTGAAATGCCTAATAGGCACTTGGAGATATGGATCAAGAAAAAGGTTTTGGCTCAATAAATATATCTGAGGATCATTAGCATAGAAATAATCACTGAATCATGGGAATTGATGAAATAACCAAGTGAAATTACATATATGCATATATTTATACTTATATACACACATGTGTATATGCATATACATATATATAAACAACGCATTCATATGCGTATATAAATACATACATATCCACATACATATCCACACAAAAATACACAATCTACACATACCTACATGATTATATACATGCATATGGAGACAGAGAGTGAGAGAGAATAGAAGAAAAATCAGGGCAGAGCTTAGGGGAATATCCACAGTTAGTAAACACTAGCTGGTTGAAGATCTAGCAAAGAAAGAGGAGGAGAAGTCAGGAAGTTAGGAAGAGAACTGAGAAAGAATAAAGTCATGACAACCTAAAGTATCAAGGAGAAGAGAGTGATCAACAGTGTCAAAAGCAGCAGAGGTCAAGAGCTAAAGAACTAGAGTAGAGAGAATATACTAAAGAATAAGAAAAAATTAATAGCAACTCAAGAAACTTTAGTCAGTCTATCAACCAAGTTATATTTATTGAATATTCATTGTATTCAGTGCTTTACATTACAAAGAATGAGGAATTAAAACCCAACTCTCACCTCAAACTTGGGTTGTTCCCTTAGGCAATAATCTACTGGGGAGACTCTTCTCTCTACCTCCAGTTTCAACACTATTAAATTTATCTTAATCATTGCTGTACATCATGTTTTTAATTTGTATCTCTGATTATGACACACATACCCCCCCAATAAAAAATGTCAAAGGCTGCCTGTTAATTATCATATGACTTCCAAAATTACTTGCTTTTTATTCAAAGTTTTTTGAAAGCTCATAGCAATTTACCTCATAAGCTTTGTTTCACACAATCGCCTTAGTGTTCTTTAAGTTCCAGTATTTTTGGTGTTATGACCTGGCCAAATTAATATACTTTGACATTCCTTCTACCATCCACATCATCATTCTCTGGGCCTAGAATGTTCTTGCGTTTCCAACCTTCTCCATTTCACCCACAGAAAAGTTATTTACTTTTCAGATTCAGCTCTAATACCACCTCTTATAATAAGCCTTTCTTCCAATAGTTTCCTTACCTAACTTTCATTGTATTTTGTTGAATATTTCTTTTATACTGGTTATATTCTAACTGCCATTATATTTATTTGGGAATATGGTTTATTCCCTATTTTGCATTATTATATAATTTCCTATACTGTAAGTTCCTGAAGAGAAGGGGTCCATGGGAGAAATTAAAAATGACATCTTTTATTCTTAATAGTCAAGAATAGAACTTCTGGCCAGTCAGAGAAATATTCTTTAACTCTCTGCTACTGTATTTATTGCTGTTTATTAAACACTTACTACATGAATATTTGGATAGGAGATCTCTCATTTCACATTTCTTTTGAGCTACTGCAATTCTGCTTTGCTTAGAGAACATAGCCCCTTTTTTGCTGCAGGCATGTATGGGGACCAATTTTTAATTGGGGAGTGCTAGCTAAGCAACTTGCTGCAATATTGGGGCAAGGAAGGAGACCAGCAGCCTCCCTCAAAACAGAACAAGATTTATTTTAACAAGAACGAACTTAAAAACAAAACACAAACAGGATCAGTAGGATCAATGGAAAGGAAATAAAATGGGGAAAGGGAAATTATAATACCTGAAAAAATACCACCACCCAGGAATCAGCTGAAAATATGCAGCAGAATGCCTGTCACTTTCCAGCTTCCACCTAGAATGCCCAATTCTCCTCCCCCAAACCTAGAAACTCCCCACATAGCCCCAGCCAATGGGATGGCTGCTCTGACAGTCACATGACTGCCCTCACTAGGCTTCCAATCATTATAATTTTGCCAGGCCTATGTAGGCATTGGTGAGTGGTGATGACATGAGGTGCCAGAGCCCTGGCAATGGCTAAAACCAGTGGGTGGAGCACCATGCAGTTTGCGGAGCCCCAGGCCAATGCACACCGAAGTATAAAAACCTCAAATAATAATTAATTCTTTACACATGCCATGCTAACTGATGCTGTGCCAATGTCTCCCACATCACACAATGGATTCCAAAGTTATTCAGAGAAACTGAGTCCTTGCATTGCTTATTTTGAGCTCCATATGAGCACTTGCTTTGTGTGAATTCTCCAAAAAATAATCTTTCAGGCAAATGTATATTTGACATTCAATCAACAATGCTTCACTCCATGAGTGACTGAGGAAGCACCCATTGTTCATTATACAGAACCCATGCAATCATATCATACCATCATGAAAGTGATGAATAATACTGATGAACTAATTTGTGCAACAAATTTTGCCATGATCTTCTACAAGCCCCCATGCTTGACAATATCGAAGTCCTTGTTCAAATCAACAAACTTTGTATATAGACCTCTATTCTGCTTTTGGTATTTCTCCTTGAGTTCTTGTACAACAAACACCATATTCACCATATGTTGGCTTTCATCCTGGGATCCATGCTGCCTCTTGGGGGAGATGACTCTCTTCCAGGAGAAGGATTAGCCTATTAAGAAGGATTCTGGCAAGAATTTTCTAGCAATGCCTAAGAGACAGACCACCCTGTGATTGTCACAGGGCAACCTATTTTGCTTTCCTTTATAGAGATGGATAATATAGGCATCCTTGAGCTCCTGTAGGTTAACCTCCTCTTGCCACATAACCCAGAAGATTTCAGTCAGCTTTTTTATGGGCAGTTGGCACCCTGCCTTATAAATCTTAGCTGGAATAGAATTAGCACTGGGTGCTACTTTGCCACATGAGAGGAGCCTAATGACATTCAAAAAATCTCCTTTTAATTTGGAAATTTGGCTGGAGAGAGATTGACTTCAAGCTGAAGTATATCAATTACTTCAGCCTTGGTTGATAGTTTGTTGAGAACAATATGAAAATATTCATCCCAAGGTCATGTCTTTATCACTAATCAATGTGGCTCCTTTAGTGTTGAGTGGTTGAGATGTGCCATAAGTCTTTGGTCCAATCATAGCCTTCAAGGCATTGTAAAAATAATTTGGATTGTTACTATCAGTCTAAAACTAAATTTCATTACTGAGCCAAGAATCCTGCATCTCTCACTTGCACTTTACTTTTGATGTAGTAAAATGCTGCTTTCTAAGAGATGGACAAATTATCCTGCTTGTAAACACCATGGAATTTTTAATTTTTCATTTAGCAGCTTCTGAATTTCTCATCATTTTTATCAAACCAATCTTCATGTTAGTTAAGGTTCTGGCCAAATAAGTAAATGCAGTGTTATATAACAAAATATTTGAAATCTGCCCCATCCTTTTCTTTTCCACTGTTGCCAATGATGCGTTGGCTCAGCTTTCCCTCTGAGTTAGCAACAAACTGTTCATGTTCAGAGAAGCACTCTAATCACTTGACATCAAGACTTCTGGTAATAATCTTACCTTGGGAACACTGGTTTTGTTGAATAAGAATGTGTAACTTGGAGAGGATTAGTCTATGATCAGTCCAGTGCTCTGTGCCACATATAGCATAAAAATAAAGGCTAGAGCAGAGTCTATTATGCCTGAGCTAAGGTAAAAATAGGATTGATAACAACAGCTATGTAAGACAAAGCAAAAGCAAAAATAACTCTAATTAAAAGAGATAAGCAAGGAAACTATATCTTGCTGAAAAGGTACCATCAACAATGAATTAATATTAATACCAAACACATATCAATCAAATGACATCGCACCAAATTCTAAAAGGAAAAGTTAAATATGTTGCTGGAGGAAATAGACAGTACATTTATATTAGTCAGAGACCTCAACTTCCCCTCTTAGAACAAGGTAAATCTGATCACAAAACTATCAACAAAGAAGTTAAGATGAAACGAAGTTTAGAAAAGTTAGATATGGATTTAGAAAAGTCATTTTGGGGAAGAAAGTGACCTCCCTGACTTCTCCCCCAAACCCCTCCAAATACCTTCAAATAGTGCCATAAGACAATTGTTGGAGCAGCAGAACCCAAAAAAGCTCAGGCTGAAATAATTTTCCAGCCAAAGACATCTTAGAGGGTTGGCAGGAAAGGTCTGTGGTAATGAGGTGAGAGTTGAGTGTGCTGAGCGGACTTAGCCCCAGCCCCATAGAACCAGGCCTTGGGAACCTCTCACTCAACTGTGGCAGCAGCTGCTTCTGAAACTCAGCCCACAAATGGAGAGAGGACCCAGACTGGAACAGACAACGCTTGCAGGCCTTCAGAGTCTTCTGCACCAGAGGCTTCTTCTGAGGCTCAACTTGCAGACCAGTTAGGGGGGTTTGGTGTTTGGGCAGGGTGAAATGGCTTTGGCCTCTGCTGGAGTTGGGGTGAAGTACCCAGGTACTGATCCAGTGGGCAGACTCTAGTGGTGGTGGCCCAGGGGGAAGGGACACAGGCATGCCAAGCTTCCAACCATAGAGTATCATATTTCAATCAGACATCTGCTTCCAGGATGAGAGGAGTAGGAAAAGAAAGCAGCAGAATATGAAAAGCTTCTTGGGGGGAAAAGTAGACCAGAATACACCTCAGAAGGAGATAATAACAAAGTCAAAGCTACAACTTCCAAAACTTCCAAGAAAAATATGAATTGGTCTCAGGCCATGGAATTGCTCAAAAGGGACTTTGAAGAGAAAGTAGGAGAGATTAAGGAAGTTTTAGAGAGATGGAGGAATTAATGGAAAAGAGAGCAATGCAAGAGAGTCATAAGAAAAAAGTCAACAGCTTGAAAAGCCAAATGGAAAAGGAGATACAAAAGCTCTGAGAAGAAAATAATTTCCTAACAATTAGGATGGAACAAATGGAAGTTAGTGACTTTATGAGAAACCAAGACACAATAAAGCAAATTCAAATTAATGAAAAAATAGAGGGCAATATGTTGACCTGGGAAATAATCCAGGAGAGATAATTTGAAAATCATTGGACTACCTGAACACTAGACCAAAATAAGAGTTTAGACATCATCTTCCAAGAAATTGTCAGGGGAAATTACCCTGATATTCTAGAAGCAGAAGGCAAAATAGAAATTGGAAGAATTCACCAATCACCTCCTGAAAGACATCCCAAAACAATAACTTCCACGAATATTATAGCCAAATTCCAGAGCTCCCAGGTAAAGGAGAAAATATTGCAGGCATCTAGAAAAAAGGAATTCAGATACTGTGGAGCTATAGTAAGGATAACACAAGATCTAGCAGCATCAAATTAAAGAACCAGAGGGAATAGAATATGATATTCTGGGAGGCAAAGTAACTGGGACTACAACCAAGAATCACCTACCCAGCAAAACCCTGTATAATCTTTCAGGGGGAAAAATGGGACTCCAATGAAAAAGAAGACTTTCAGACATTTGTGATGAAAAGACCTGAACTGAATGAAAAATTTCACTTTCAAATGCAAGACCCTAGAGAAGCATAAAAAAATTAAACAGGAAAAAGAAATCATGAGGAATATTAAAAAGTTAGAATGTTTATATTCTTATATGGGAAGAAAATACTTTTAACTCATAAGAACTTTCTCAGTATTAGGGCAGCTAAAAGGAATATACTTAGACAGAGGGCACAGGTGTGAATTGAATATGAAGGGATGATATTTGTAAAGCATTTATTTTTTGTTTATCCTTTTTTTGGGGGGGGCAGGCAGGGTGGGTGGCTTATGTCTGGGGCTGGATATGGGCTTGGGGCCTCCTGGGTCCAGGGCTGGTACTTTATCCACTGTGTCACCTAGGTGACCCATGATGACATCTTTAAAATAAAGTTAAGGGGTAAGAGGAAAGGACTGAAAGAAAGGGAAAGGGGGAGGTAGACTGGGGAAAAGAAGCTCAAGTAAAAGAAACAAGAAAAAGTTTGTGGAATGGAGGGGAAGGTGGTGAAAGAGTGGGGGAGTGAGTGAACCATACTCTCATCAGAATTGGCTGAAATAGGGAATAACATACACTCAAGTTGGTATAGTAATATATTTTGTTCTGAAAGAAAGTGGGAGGGGAAGCAAATAAGGGCAGAGAGGTGAAAAAAGGAAGGGCAGATTGGGGGAGGGGGCAGTAAGGAGGGATAGGGTGTAGGAAAATAGAATATAGAGTAGATATCAAGGTGGGGAATAAGATGAAGGATAATACAGTTAGCAATAATAACTGTGCAGGAAATGATGAGCAAGATGATATCAGAAGGATGTATGAAAAATGCAAACCATCAACAGAGGAAGAACTGATGGCATCTGAGTACAGATTGAAGTATAGTTTCATTTGTTAGCTCATTTTTGTAGCATTAATTTGTCTATTTCCTTTCACAACCTGACCAATGTGAAGATGTTTTGCATAACTGCACATGTATGACGTATATCAAATTGCCTGATTTAATAGGGAAGGTTGAGGAGGGAGGAAGAAAATTTAGACCATAAAGTTTAAAAAAATTAATGTGAAAAAAATCATTTTTAATTTTTTTTACATGTAACTTGGGGGAAATTCTAAATAATATGAAAATTAAAAAAAAGAAAAAGTTAGATATGATAGACATCTGGAAAAAAAGGAATAGAACATTCGTTCACAAAATTGACCATGTATTAGGGCATAATAATCTCTCAACCAAATGAAGAAAACCTGAAATATTAAATGCATCTCTTTCAATAAAAATTGTTCAATAAAGGTTCAGAAACTAAATAATCTAATCCAAAAAATGAATTGGTCAAAGAATAAATCATAGAAACAAATAATTTCATTGAAGAAATGGAGAACAAGACAACATACCAAAATTTATATGATTCAGGATTCAGCCAAAACAGTACTTATGGGAAATATGTGTACACCTATCCATATATACCTACTTCAATAAAATAGAAAAAGAACAAATCAATTAACAGGACATGCAAAAAAATGCCTAGAAAATAAATTTAAATCTTCAATTAAACATTAAGCTGGAAATCCTAAGACTCAAAGAAAAGTTTATTAAAATTGAAAATAAGGAAACCATTGAATGAATAAATAAAGCTAGCAGCTTGTTTTGTAAAATACTACAAAGAAAAAACCCAAAATAATATAATAGAGAAAACATTGGTAAATTTGATTTAAAAAAGAAAACCAAATTACCACTATAAAAATAAAAAGATTAAATTAATCACCATTATTGATGAAACTGAAGCAATTATTAGGAAGTACTTTGTCCAACTATGTGCCAATAAATCTGACAATCTATGTGAAATGGATGAATATTTACAAAAATAATATTACCGTGATTAACAGAGGAGAAAATAGAATCCTTAATTGAACAAGTCATCAATGAACTCCCTAGTAAAAACATCCCCAGGACCAGATGCATTCAAAACTGAATTCTATCAAATATTTAGCGAACAATTATTTGCAATACTATATAAAGTAATTGGATAGGGGCAGCTAAGTGGTGCAATGGATAGAGCACTGGCCCTGGAGTCAGGAGTACCTGAGTTCAAATCTGACCTCAGACACTTAACACTTACTAGCTGTGTGACCCTGGACAAGTCACTTAACCCCAATTGCCTCCCTAAAAAAAACAAAAACAAAAACAAAATAAAGTAATTGGAAAAATAGGGAAAGTGACCCTATTGAATGCCTTTTATAACACAAATATGGTGCTGATACCTAAACCCTTATGGATATTGATGCAAAAAATTCAAATAAAATACTAGGAAGGAGATTGCAGCAATATATCAAAAGGATTATTCATATTAGTAGGTGGGATTTATGCTAGAAATGTAGGACTGGTGTAATGTTATGAAACTATTAGCATAATTGACCAAATTAATAACAAAATCAATAAAATTGATATAGAAAAAGCTTTTGAGAGAATATATTATGCTTATTAAAAACATTAAGAATAGGAACAAATGGAACTTTCCTTAAAATGACAAGTAGTACCTATCTAAATTATCAGCAATCATTATGTATAATGGATAAGCTAGAAGCCTTTCCAATAAGATCAGGGATGAAGTAAGGCTGTCTTGTCCATTATCACCATTTTGATTTCATTGTTCTAGAAATGCTAGCTTTAGCAATAAGAGAAGTCAAATAAATTAAAGGAATAAAAATAGGCAATGAGGAAACAAAACTATCTCTCTTTACAGATGATATATGCTGTACTTAGATATATACTTAGAGACTCCCAGAGAATCAACTTAAAAACTAGTTGAAATAACTTCAGCAAAGTTGCAGGATGTAAAATTTTATACAAACACACACAAATCATCAACATTTTTATCTATTACTAGAAAAGCCCAGCAGCAAGACATAGAAAAAGAAACTTAATTTAAATAACTGTATACAACATAAAATACTTGGGAGTTTACTTGCCGAGACAAACCCAGGAACTACATAAACACAATTACAAAACACTTTTCACAAATGCAAAGTCAGATCTAACACCATCTGTTGTTTTTGAAGTTGTTTATTCACTTAGCATGTCTCATACTTTGTGATTCTATGGACCATAGTATGTCAATACTGTCCATGGGGTTTTCTTGGCAAGGATATTAGAATAGTTCACCATTTCCTTCTCCAGTGGATTAGGGCTAACACAGGTTAAATGACTTACCCAGTGTCACATAGTTACTAAGGGTCTGAGGTAAGATTTGAACTCATGTATTCCTGACTTCTGGGGAGCTTAGTGGCACTGTGGGTAGAGCATTGGGCCTATAATTAGACTCATCTTCCTGAGTTCAAATCTGGTATCAGACATTTACTAGCTGTGTGGCCTGGTGCAAGTCACTCAAATCCTGTCTCCTTCAGGCTTCTGGCCAACCACTCCATTATCTTGGCAAAAAAAAATGTCACGTAAAGTCAGACATGACTGAAGCATGACTGAACAACACTGACAATAACTTACTAACTCTAGTCCCACAGCTCTATCCAGTGATCAATCTAGCTGGTTTTAAAAATAGTAATTCATGAATAACCTGAAACAATATATTAATAGTGACAATGCTACCTAAATTAATTTACTATTCAGTGTCATACAAATCAAATTACCAAAAAATATTATGAAGCCATAAAAATAATAACGAAATTTATCTGGAAGAACAAAATGTCAAGAATAACAAGTGAATCAAAAAAATGTGAAGGAAAGGAGCTTAGTACCAGATATCAAATTGTATTACAAAACAATATGGTACTGGCTAAGAAATAGAGTGGTTAATCAGTGGAATAGATTAGGTATACAATACATAGTAATAAATTATGTTAGTAATCTAGTGTTTGACAAAGCCAAAGATCCAACATTTTGTAATGGGAAATCACTATCTCATGAAAATTGGAAAGTAGCTTGATAGAAACTAGGTAAAGAATGACAACTTAAATCATATATCAAGATAAGGTCAAAATGGGTAGAGAAAGGGTGATATATGGAAATGAGTGAGATATCAAAAATTTTACCTGACAGTTCTACGGATAAAGGAAGAATTTATAGCCCAACATGAGATGGAGAGCATCATGGGATGAAAAATTTATAATCTTGATGACATTAAATTTAAAAAAGCTTTGCAGAAACAAAATCAATGCAACTAAGAATAGAAGAAAAGCCAGAAACTGGGGTGAGAGAGCAAGAAATTACAAGAAGTTTCTCTGATAAAGTCCTCATCTCCCAAATACAAAAGGAACTGGGTCGATTTGTAAGAATTCATTTCCCAGTTGATAAATGGTAAGAAAGTATGGGGGCAGCTAGGTGGCACAGTGGATAGGGCACTGGCCCTGGATTTAGCAGTACCTGACTTCAAATCCAGCCTCAGACACTTGACATGTACTAGCTGTGTGACCCTGGGCAAGTCATTTAACACCGATCGCCTCACCAAAGGAAAAAAAGAAAAGGAAAAAAAAATAGTATGGGCAGGCAGTTTTCAGAAGAAGAAATCAAAGCTATGTACAATTAAAAAAATATTCAAATCATTATTTATTAGAGAAAGTGAATTTTTAAAATCTGAGGAACCAGGTACCACCTCACACCTATCTGATTGGCTAATATAATAGAAAAGGAAAATAACAAATGTTTGAAGTGATATGGAAAAATAAGGACACTAATGCAATGGTGGTGGTAGGGTATGAAATGGTCCAATTATTG
Source organism: Dromiciops gliroides (assembly GCF_019393635.1). Classification (NCBI taxonomy): domain Eukaryota; kingdom Metazoa; phylum Chordata; class Mammalia; order Microbiotheria; family Microbiotheriidae; genus Dromiciops; species Dromiciops gliroides. The sequence goes on along the minus strand of NC_057863.1, from coordinate 501,932,341 downwards.
TGGAGAACAATTTGGAACAATAAACAGTGGGCTATAAAATTGCATACATTTTGACCCTACTAGGTGAGTACACCAGAGAGGAAAAATAAAACAGGCCTATGTGGTAAAAAAAAAAAAACGTAGCAGTTTTTTGTGCAGGCAAAGATTTAGAAATTGAGGGGGTGTCCATCAATTAGGCAATGGTTCATCAATTTGTAGTATACGGTTGTGATGAAATACTATTGTGCTATAAGAAATAATGATCAAGATGATTTCGGAAAAACTTAGGGAGACTTATGAACAAAGTAAAATGAGAAAAACCAGGAGACCACTGTACATGGTAATAGCATATTATATATTGATCAATTGTGAATGAGAGCTGTTTTGTGTGATGCAACAATCAAAGACAATTCTGAAAGACTTATAGTAAAAAAAAAAAACCCTATCCACCATCAGAAAAAGAACTGAGGAGTCTGAATGAAGATTCAGTCCTACCTTTTAAAACTTTATTAATCTTGCTTTTTTCCTGAGTTTTATTTTTTAACAAAATGGCTAATATGGAAATGTTTGCATGACTGCACATTTGTAATCTATATCAAATTGTTTGCTTCCTTAAAGAGGGATAAGGAAGGATTGAGGGAGATTATATGGAACTCATTTTTTTAAATGTTAAAAATTGTATTTACATATAATAAAGCAACAATAAAATGACATTAAATGTTTAAAAACAATGCATATATCCATTTCTTCCTTCAAGGATCAGTTCAGGAGGGGGCAGGGCCAAGATAACTGAGAGAACACAGCACACTGCCTGAGCTCTTCTTCAGTTCCCTCAAAAAGAACATTAAAGTCTCTAAACAGATTCTGATACTACATAACCTAAAAAACCCAGAGAGACACAAACTTCCATCCTGAGATAATTTAAATGACTTCAGGAAAGATCAGTCTCACTTGGGCAGTGGGATATCCCAGCACACCTCAGTGCAGCACAGCATGGAAGGGGTTGGGGCAAGTCAACAGGAAAAGATAGGCCACAGTGGAGCAACTGATGCCCCTTGATCTTGGCTCAGCAGGCTGGTAGTGCAGCAGGCCAGTGGTGAGATCCACCAGTACCAGCTGACAGGGCAGACTGCCAGCTAAAGGGCCACCCACAGGAAGGACTCAAAAAGGGCTGGCCAGCCCAGTATGCACAGGGAGCAAGCACAAGGAGCAAGCCCAGTGAGGTGAGAAATCCACAAGCCATAAAGGCCTCAGAGTAGAAAGCTAGTGACACAGGCCCTTTCCTCCAGCACAGGAAGCATTAAACAGTGGCCTGGTGTCCAAGGTGTGGACTTAAACTTAAAAAAAAAATAATAAAAAGCTGCAATATGAGTAGGAAACAAAAAAGAGCTCTCACCATTGAGAGCTTCTGTGTCAACAGGGAAGAGCCAAACACAAATTCAGATGAGGACAATACTCTCAAATTGCCTACATGTGAAGCCTCAAGAGGGAAGATGAATTGGGCTCAAGAACCAAAAGCCTTTTTGGAAGAGCTCAAAAAGTATTTGAAAAATCAATTGAGAGAAGTAGAACAAAAAATGGGGAGAAAAATGAAAGCAACACAAGAAAATTAGGAAAAAAGAATCAGCAGCTTGGAAAAGGAAACACAAAGATTGACTGAAGAGAACAATGCCTTAAAAATTTAAATTGGAAAGTTGGAAGCTAATGACTCTACGAGACACCAGGAATAAGTCAAACAAAATCAAAAGATTGAAAAAGTAGAAGAAAATGTGAAATACCTCATTGGAAAGATAACTGACCTTGAAAACAGATCCAGGAGAGACAATTTCAGAAGCACTGGACTGCCTGAAAGCCATGATAAGAAAAACAGTCTAGATACCATATTCCAGGAAATTATTAAGAACTGCCCTGATATTATAGAATCAGAGGATAAAATCATCATTGAAAGAATCCACCAATCACCTCCTGAAAAAGACCCCAAAAGCAAAATTCCAAGGAATATTGTATCCAAATTCCAGAATTATCAGGTAAAGGAGAAAATGTTCCAACCAGCCAAAAAGAAGCAATTTAAATCTCATGGAGCCACAGTCAGGATTGCACAGGACCTGGCAGCTTCAACATTATAGGACTGCAAGGCTGGGAAAATGATATTCTTAAAGGCAAAGGAGCTTGAATTGCAGCCAAGAATCTATTACCCAGCAAAACTGAGCATTCTCTTTCAGGGGAAAAGATGAACATTCAATGAAATAGGCAACATTCAAAGTTTCCTGATGAAAAGATCAGAACTGAATAGAAAATTTGATCTTAATATACAAGACTCAAGAGAAGTTTAAAAAGGTAAACAGGAGGAAAAATTTATTCAATAAGGTTAAACTATTTACATTCCTAAATGGGAAAATTATACTTATAATTCTTGAGATCGATCTCTCTCTCTCTCTCTCTCTCTCTCTCTATCTATCTATCTATCTATCTGTCTGTCTGTCTGTCTGTCTGTCTATCTATCTATCTATATTTGAGTGGACAGAAGGATTATACGCAGAAGGTATAAATATAAATCGTGATGATATAAAGAAAATTAAGGGGTTAAAAAGTAGTTTATAGGGAGAAAAGGAAAGGAGAGGTGGAATGGGGTGAATTACATCATAGGAAGAGATGCAAAATACCTATTACGATAGAGGGACCTAAGGGAGGAGTGAACATTGCTTCAACCTTAATCTCTCTAGATTTGATTCAAAGAAGGAATAACATATATGTTCATTTGGATAAAGAAACTTAGCATATTCTTTAGGGAAGTAAAAAGGAAAGGGGAAAAGCAGGGCATTGATAGAAGGGAGGGCAGAAGCACTGAAGAAAAGGGTAAAAAAGGGAGGGGGGCTGATAAAAGGGAGGGAACACTGGGGGAGGGAGGGGTAAGAAGAAAATAATTGGTGAGGAGGAGTAGGGTGAAAGAAGGGGGGGAAGTACATAGGGGATAAATAGAATGGAGGGGAATAGACAGCTAGTAATAATAACTGTGAATATAAATGGGATGAACTCTGCCATAAAATGGAATTGAATAACAGATTTGATTAAAAACCCGAATCCTACAATATGCTGTTTACAAGAAACACATTTGCAGAAGAGAGATACACACAGGGTAAAGGTAAAAGGTTGGAGCAGAATATTTTATGCTTCAGCTAAAGTAAAAAAAACAACAACACAGGGGTAGCAATCCTTATATCAGACAAAGGAAGGGCAAAAATAGATCTAATTAAAAGAGATAAGGAAGGAAACTACATCTTGCTAAAAGGTACTATAGAAAATGAAGAAATATCAATACTAAATATGTATGTGCCAAGTGGTAGAGCATCCAGATTCTTAGAGGAGAAGTTAAATGAGTTACAAGAGGAAATAGACAGCAAAACTATTCTAGCGGAGGATCTGAATGCTCCCCTCTCAGAATTAGAAAATCTAGCCACAAAATAAATAAGAAAGAAGTAAAGATGTGAACAGAATGTTAGAAAAGTTAGATATGATATATATCTGGAGAAAACTGAATGGGGACAGAAGGGAATATACATTTTCTCAGTGGTATGTGGTACATATTCAAAAATTGACCATGTATTAGGGCACAAAAACCTCATAGTCAAATGTGGAAAGGCAGAAATAGTAAATGCATCCTTCTCTGATCATGATGCATAAAATTACATGTAATAAAGAGCCATGGAAAGGTAGACATAAAATCAATTGGAAACTAAATAATTTCATTCTAAAGAATGATTGGGTCAAACAACAAATCATAGAAATAATCAATAACTTCATCCAAGAGAATGCCAATAATGAGACAACATACCAAATTCTATGGGATGCAGCCCAAGCAGTGCTTAGGGGAAATTTTATATCTCTTAATGCTTACATCAATAAAAAAATAGAAAGAGGAGATCAATGACTTGGGCATGCAACTTAAAAAGCTAGAAAAAGAACAAATTGGAAATCCCCAATTAAATAATAAATTAGAAATTCTGAAAATTACAGGAGAAATTAATAAAATTGAAAACAAGGAAACTATAGAATTAATCAATAAAACTAAGAGCTGGTTTTATGAAAAAAAAGACAATAAAATAGATAAACCATTGGTTAATTTGATTTAAAAAAAAAGAAAGAAGAAAACCAAATTACCAGTATCAAAAATTAAAGGGATAATTTCACCACCAATGAAGTAGAAATTAAAGTAATAATTAGGAACTGTTTTGCTCAACTATATGCCAATAAATTTGACAATATAAATGAAATGGATAAATATTTACAAAAATACAAGTTGTGGTATATGAATGCCCAGGTTAACTGAAGAGGAAATAAAATCCCCAAATAATCCCATATCATAAAAAGAAATTGAACATGACATAAATGAACTCTCTTAGAAAAAATCTTCAGGGCCAAATGGGTTTTCAAGTGAATTCAACCAAACATTTCATGAACAATTAATTCCAATATTATTCAAATTATTGGGAAAAATAGTTAAAGAAGGAGTTCTACCAAATTCCTTTTATGACACAAATATGGTATTGATACCAAAACCAGGCAGAGCCAAAACAAAGAAAATTATAGACTCATTTCCCTAATGATGCAAAAATCTTAAATAAGATATTAGCAAGGAGATTACAGGAAGTGATCAATAGGATAATACACTATGACCAGCTGGGATTTATAACAGGAATTCAGGGCTGGTTCAACATTAGGAAAACTACTAACACAATCAACCACATCAATAAGAAAACTAACCAAAATTAAATTATTATTTCAATAGATGCAGAGAAAGCTTTTGACAAAATACAGCACAAATTCCTAATAAAAACATTAGAGATCTTAGTAATAGGTGATGCTTTCCTTAAAATAATAAGTAGTATCTACCTAAACCCATCAGCAAGCATTAAATGTAATGGAGACAAGTTAGAGGCATTCCCAGTAAGATATGGGGTGAAAAAGGGATGTCCGTTATCACCTATATTACTTAATATTGTACTAGATATTTTACCTTTAGCAATCAGAGAAGAAAATATAAGGGAATTAGAATGAGCAAGGAGGAAACAAAACTATTACTCTTTGCAGATGATATGATGGTATACTTAGAGAATCCTAGAGAATCAACTCAAAAATTACTTGAAACAGTTAACAAATTTAGTAAAGTGGCAGGATATAAAATAAATCCACATAAATCATTAGCATTTCTATACATGACCAACAAAGTCAGTATAAAATACCTGGGAGTCTATTTGCCAAGACAAACCCAAGGACTCTTTGAACACAATTACAAAACCCTTTTCACACAAATCAAATCAGATTTCAATAATTTGAAAAATATCACTTGTTCATGGACAGGCCAAGCTAATATAATAAAAATGACTATTCTACCTAAATCAATTTACTTATTCACTTCCATACCAGTCAGACTACCTAAAATTATTTTATAGAACTGGAAAAATAATAATAAAATTTACCTGGAAAAACAAAACATCAAGAATATCCAGGGAAATAATGAAAAAAATGCGCAGGAATGTGGGCTAACTGTACCAAATCTGAAGCTATACTATAAAGAAACAGTCATCAAAACTATTTGGTAATGGCTAAGAAATAGATCAGAGGATCAATGGAATTGGTCAGGCACAGGAGACACAGTAGTAAATTATTTTAGTAATGTACTATTCATTAAACTCAAAGACTCCAGTTTCTGGGATAGGAACTCAGTATTTGACAAAACCTGTTGGGAAAACTGGAATATAGTATGGCAGAAACTGGGCATAGTCCAACATCTTACACCTTATACTAAAATAAGGTCAGAATGGGTACATGATTTAGCCATAAAAGGTTATGCCATAGGTAAATTAGTGCAGGAAGGCATCGTCTACATCTCAAATCTTTGGAAAGGAGAACAGTTTATTACTAAACAAGTGATAGAGAATATTATTAATAGCAAAATGGATGATTTTGATTACATTACATTAAAAAAGGTTTTGTACAAACAGAAGCAATGTATCCAAAATTAGAAGGTAGATAGAAAATTGGGAGACAATTTTTATAGCCAGTACTCTGATAAAGGTCTCATTTCTAAAATATATCAGGAACCAAATCAAATTCCTAAGAATCCATGTCTTTCCACAATTGAGATATGGGCCAAGGATATGAACAGGCAGTTTTCTGATGAGGAAGTCAAGGCTATCTTTTGCCATATGAAAAAATGCTCTAAATCGCTATTCATTAGAGAGATGCAAATTAACACAACTCTGAGGTACCACCGGACAACAGGTTGGCTAATATGACAAAAAAGGAAAATAATAATTGTTGGAGAAGCTGTGGAAAAATTGGAACACTAATGCATTGTTGGTGGAGCTGTGAACTGATCTAACCATTCTGGAGAGCAGTTTGGAATTATGCCTAAAGGGCTGTAAAGCATTGCATACCCTTTGACACAGCAATACAACTATTAGGTCTTTTTCCCAAAGAGATCATAAAAAAGAGAAAAGGACCCACATGTACAAAAATATTCATATGTGCTATTTTTTTGGTGGCATGGAATTGGAGATTGAGGGGTTGCCCATCAATTGGGGAATGGCTGAACAAGTTGTGGTATATGAATGCAATGGAATACTATTGTGCTGTAAGAAACGATGAGCAGGAGGAGTTCCGAGAAATCTGGAAGGACTTGAATGAAATGATGAGTGAGATGAGCAGAACCAGGAGAATATTGTACACAGTATCAACAACATTGTGTGTTGATCAACTGAGATGGACTTGATTCTTCTCAGCAATACAATGGTCCAAGATAGTTCCAAAGGACTCATGATGGATAATGCTCTCCAAATCCAGAAAACAAAAGAACTGTGGAATATGAATGCAGATAGAACCACACTATTTTTATTGGGTTTTTATGCTGTTGTTTTTCTTTTTTAGGTTTTTCCTTTTTGCTCTGACTCTTCTCTCATAATATGACTAATGCAGAGATATGTTTCATGTGATTGTACATATATAACCTCTAGATTACTTGCTGCCTGGGGGAGTGTAGTGGGAGACAGAAATAATTTTAAACTATAAATCTTATAAAAACAAATGGTGAAAATTATCTCTAAATGTAACTGGAAAATAATAAAGTATTTATATAGAAAATGGATCAGTTCAAGGGTATCACTAATGGAAAGTTTTATATTTAGATATTTAGTTATATGTTGCAACTCTAAGCACAAAATAAATTTTGCCTTAAGGTCACAGGGCTTTATTTTCTTCCTTTTCTATTTAACAGCAGGACCTTAACTATATAGTAGGAAGGGGGAAAGGGACAACTATTTATTAAGTACCTACTATGTACTGAATATAAGTCAGGCACTGTGCTAAGTATTTTAAAAATATCTCATTTGATCTTCACCAAAATTCTGAGAAGTAAGTGCTATTATTATGTACTTTTACAGTTGAATAAATAGAGGCAGACTTTAAGTGACTTGCCTAGTTTAACACAATTAATAATTTCTGAGGGAAGATTTGAATTCAGGTTTTCCTGACTCTTGGTCTAGCACTCTATCCACTCTACCACCTACCTGCCTAGCAGGAGCTTAATACATTTTTTTCTTAAATTGAATAGGTGCAGATAAAATCTATAATGAAGTATCAGAGATGTTTTCAGAAGTGATCATGAAACCACAGTCAGTAATACTTGACAATGCATGAGAGTAGGAGACACATCAGAAGACTAGAACATGGAAAATTTTTTCAGTAATCAACTGGAAAGGAATGATCAATGCTGCACACTACATATGGGTAAACTTGATATCGTTCTTGAACAAATTTTGGAATCGTTTATTAAACAGATGCTTCCTAAGGACTTAGCAAGAAAAGCCATGATCACCAAAAAACACAATGGGTTCTATAAAAACAAATCCCACCAATTGTAGCCACTTTTTTTTTCAAGCTAGCATTATTAGGATAAGGTTGTAAACAAGATATCAACAATATTCCTGATAAAGTTCTATCTATCTATCTATCTATCTATCTATCTATCTATCTATCTATCTATCTATCTATCTATCTATCATCTATCAACTATCTATGTATTTATTTAGTTATTGCAAGGCAATGAGGGTTAAGTGACTTGCTCAGGGTCACCCAGCTAATAAGTGTCAAGTGTGTGAGGCCAGATTTCAACTCAATTACTCCTGAATTCAGGGCAGGTGCTTTATCCACTGTGCTACCTATCTGCCCCCTTTATTTATTTATTTGTTTGTTTGTTTATTCATTCACTCATTCATTCATTTATGTATTTATTTGTTTGGTTTTTTATTTTTATTTTTAAAAACATCTTTTTTTTTCCAGGGCAATGAGGGTTAAGTGACTTGCCCAAGGTCATACAGCTAGCAAGTGTCAAGTGTCCAGATTTGAACTCAGGTACTCCTGAATTCAGGGCTGGTGCTTCCTGATAAAATTTTAAGATATTTTTATATTTAAGATAACATAATTAAATCTAGATGTACATTGTATGATTATTGTATACTGGATTGATGTCAATTAGCAAAGCAATTCTTTAGAAGTGTAACATAGGGATTTGTATTTGGTTCTCTCCTATTGAACATTTATTCTGTAGCATTGATGAAGATATAGGAAACATGTAAATGATACAAAGCTAGAAAGGTTCATTAAACCAGATGGATGTCAGAATTATGTAGCATAGGATAATGGAAATAACACTGGAATACTCATAAGGAGACCTATGTTTTCATTGTGGTTCTGCCATTAATTAGCTGTGTTACCTTTGAAAAAGCATATCACCACTCTGTTTTATGTATTCCTCATCTGCTAAACCTTAGAGCTAGACCAGATCACCTCTAAAATCCTTTCTATGTCAAAAAAGTTTGATTTTTTTAAGATACAAAATTATTTCAACAGGTGTCAAAAGAATACTGTGGGAGGGATATATTCAAGAAGGGGAAATTGAAGCAGAGAGAGAGAGAGAAAATGAATCACATTAAATTAGTACAGATTGATTGTTGTGTGCATGGAGAAAAGATTGATAGGATGTATGTAAAATAGATAGGAATTGACAACAGTTTGAATATAGAAATTGGGAGAGAGGGAACAACCAAAGATTACTTTGAGGTTTCATACTTGAATACTTTGTAGAACGTCCTCAACAGAAATCAATATATTGGAGAATTGGCAGGTTTGGGGAAGGAAAGATGATGCCTAATTCAAATTAGCAACTTTTTTGTAAAATATTTTCTTACATAAAATGGAACACAACACCCCCAAAACATTTTAGGTCACTTAAAGCCTTGCAGTGAACAAATTACTTTATTGTATGTGAATTCCTGCATTAAAAGGGAAGTTGGATGTTTTATTACAGGATAGAAGTATTAGAAACTAAAGCAAATATTTAAGGGAAATATGGGGAGCAGATACAAATAGATCCATTAGTTCTAGGGATAATCTTACTTCTTTGGGATGAGAAATGAGTGGGAGCATGAGAAGGAAAGGAAGACATACTCATTTCTACTACTTACGGGTGCATAGTTATACCATATAGACTCCCTCTGAATTCTCAGCTGATAGTTGAGGAATATCATTTGCCCAATCTCTCCTCTATCCTGGCATGTCCTTCCTTGCCCACATTCACATCTTCCTATCATGTCAAGGCTATTTATTAAAGGGGAAGGTAAGCAAAGGTAGGAGGTTGAGCCTTATTGGTGAAGCAGATAGATCCCTTCCCCAATCATTTCTCCATCCATCTACTTGTAGATGTGGCTAAACTGATGAATATTCTAGGCTTTGGAGGTGTTGCTAAAGACTATCTTGTATCATCTCTCTTATTTTATAGATGAGAATGGAAGCTCAATGTGGTTAAATTGTATAATAAATTTCAAACAAATAGTGGTAGGGCAAAGACCAGAACCCATGTTTTTTGAATTCTACTTCAGGTCTCTTTACAACACACCCTGACTATGTAAACATTTTATGTTCTTTTCTTTCCTTCCCTTCTAAAGCCCTTCTCCATATCATTATTGGTATGTTTTTATTCCTCTATTTAGCTGCTTAATCAGATTTATCTTGCCTATCAAATTAAACTCTAAACTCCTTTTATATTCCCTTTCCCCATAGCACCAAAATACAACACTTGGTATATAGGAGGTACTCAATTGATACTAGTTGAATTTAACATAACTTAAATAAAAATAAATACTACCCTTGGAGTTTATCATATTTTTAAATTTCCTGTTGTAACTGATTAGTCAATGACTAATGGTCATTATTAAGAAAGCATGGGGGCAGCAGTGGGTAGAGCACCGTCCTTGAAGTAAAGAGTACCTGAGTCCAAATCTGGACTCAGATACTTGACACTTACTAACTGTGTGACCCTGGGCAAGTCACTTAACCCCAACTGCCTTACCAAAAAAAAAAAAAAAAAAACAAAGAAAAATAAAAAAGAAAAGAAAGCATAGTGCACTGTTCTGGCATAATAACAACCATTCTTACATCAATCCAGGTCCAGCTGTAAGTGGCCACCATTATTATTCATATTTCAGAATTGGAGAACCTGAGATCCATTCCCTATGTCAGATTTCTCAGGCTAATAGGTATGATAAATGATCAATTAGACCACTTTTTTATTTCAATCAATATTAAGCAGTTTGGTATGGTTCCATTGGTGTAATAATTACAACTTCTACATATTATATCTGAAAGTTCTGATTTACCAGTTATGAAGTTCATTTGCCTAACCACAAAAATGCTGATGACCAAGCCCAGTATGGGTGGGAAACTTTGGCATGATATAGCAATTCACCCCAAATTTGTTTTTGAACCTCCAGATCTCTCTCTCTTGTCCAACTTAAGCAGGTGACCATCTTATGACCACATAGTCAGCAGAGCTGACCTTTGCCTTGCCCATCTTGTGACCATCCTTGCTGGTGTATCATTTCTGACCCTCCTGCAGGGTCAAAATCAAGATCTACTAATAAATGAGAATATGTATTTTACTTTTTCTCTTCTGAGTGTCTCGGTATCAAGCCCTATAAAAGTAATGCCCTCTGGAAAGGAGGTATCTTAGATTGTGAGGAATATCTGAGGTCCACTTCATTAGTGTGGACCATGGACCCTTTCATAAAGTTCTATTGGCTGGGAGCTCTGCCTCAGTAGTTTTTTTTGCAGATTGGGAAATTTTAGATTCCACACAGCAAATAAGATACAGATTCTGGGACAGAATAATTACTTAATTCATAGGACTAGGGCTTGATTATATCCTTTCATTCCAACTCACCCATCATAGTCATTGATCTAATTAACTTCCAGATCATTGACATAAGGCTTCTGCCATGATTTTTATCTTATTCTCTAGTAAAGCTCATGGATAACGTTTGAGGAAGAATAAGGATGTGACAGCATAAGGAAAGGAGGAAAAGAATAGACTACTTATGGTGGATAGAAAGCTGGCCTCATAATTAGAAAGACCTGACTTCAAATCTCACTACTCATACACATAGGCTATGAGACCCTGGGTCAGACACAATCTCTTAGTGTCCTAAGCAATGCTCTAATGGGGTAAATTGCAAAAGAGTTGGGAACCTTCATTGATAGAGTTTAATGAAATCACATGTCTGCTGTTACTCTTGCAATAACAATGATAATACTTGATATTTGAGCAGCACATTATAGTTTACAGAGAGCTTTCACGTGTAGTATCTCCTTTGAATTTATAACAGCCAGTTACCTGGGCAGGGCTGGTATTGTGATCCTTGTTTTATAGGCCATAATGGAATGGAAAGAGCAGTGGAATTATAGTTAGAAAATGTGAGTTTGAATTCTGGCACATGATTTAATACCTGAGTTAGCTTGAATAATTTAATCCACCCCTAGACCTTTGTGACCTTGGGGAAATCAGCTAATATGTAATGAGCATCATATGGAGAATTTCCATGTCTCTTAGTCCCATCCTTTCCGTGGGAACACAAGAGTTCAGAGTACAGAGTATTATAAACACATTAATTCTGTGTTGATCAACATTATCAAGACTGGTGAAAACTGGATCCTGCCTGTAGAGTTAAGAGCATGTCCTTCACCTCAGAATTTGGTCTTCCCCCACCTGTTCATCAGAGGCTGCCTCATCTCCAATTTCCTACAGGCAAGGATGTTACTCACTGGCAAACTTCTCAGGATGCCACATTCATGATTTCCATGATTAAGTGCATAGGGAAAGTGCAAAAAGGAGATGAATTGTTAACCCCCTGGGGAAAAGGAAGCACTGAACTTATTTTCCGTTGTCATGTCACAGGGCAAGTACAGTGCATGACTCTCAAAAGTTAACTCTAGTGCCAGAGTTCAAATACTTGATTATTAATTGTTTCATAATTACCACCATCATTATATGAATATGGTACTTTTACAACCATTCCATCCTCCTACAACAACAATGCTTTGAGGGTATATGATTTTATCTGTGTACGTACTCCCTTCTTTTATGCATATTATAATTCTCCTTGAATTTAGTAGATAGTTTTGGAGAGTTGCTACGGCTCAAAAGCTCTTCACCTTTTCTGAACATGGATCATCTTGTATGATAGACATGTGTTCCCTCACAGACTGTGTACTCAGTCTTTTTATCTTTGGAGGATTATATTCTGCTAGCATAACTTTCTAGGATCATGCCCACACCAAAATGGGGCAGTAGAAGGGGATAGGCTCTCTTATAGAATAAGAATAAGACCCTTCTTATATCCTACCACAATCAGATGCTCCTTGGTTAAAATGCATTTATTCAGGACAAGAAAGAAGTTATACTCCTTCATCATTCATCTCTAGGTTGGTTTTATGTGCTTTTATTGTTGTTGTCATCCTCTAGCATTCAAGGAAACAAGATATGTCTATATGACATAGGTGTTTTTGTTACTGTTGTTTTTGTTTGTTTGGTTGTTTTTGGCAGGGTGTAGTTTAGTTGTGCCAAACTCAAATAAAATTGGATCCTTGCAGGCAATATATTGACTTAGAAAACTACAAATGTGTGTGTGTGTATATACAGACATATATACATGCATATATATACATACACACATATACACATATATATGTCTGCATGTATGTATATATTTGTATGCACACACACATATATATGTATATATATATACATATAGTATTATAGTTTTCCTTATTTTGTTAAACATTTCCCAATTACATTTAATCTGGCTCCCTGGCTTCAGGCTGGTGGGCTATGAATTTGACATCTTTAGTACAGATAAAGCAAATGACTGATTCTTTCGTAAATCAAGAAAAACTCCATTTATAAAGGATTTTCCTTATATCAACTCCATGAAATAAGTAGTGCAAGTATCGTTGTCCTATTTTAAAGATGAGGACACTGAGACTCACAGAGATTGAAGGAGTTGCTGAAAGTTACAAGGTTACATAGTCTGTAACAACGTTGAAACCTGAACCCGAATCTTATTTCCCCAAGCCTGTTATTCTGTCCAATAAACCATATTTCCTCTTTAGCCATTGTATTGCTCTTTGTATAAGTGCAGAGCTGGAGTGATCCCTGAGAAGGGTCACCAAAATGATTAAGAGATGTTAAGACAAAATGACATGTACTTTTATAAAAGGTAGAAGTAATAGCAAAAACATCAGCATCAACAGTTATAGGAAAGATCTATATAGGACTTTAAGGTTTAGAGATTTATTCACCAAATTCCAATATAGACAGCACCATTTTAAATTTGAAAGACAGACAATAGCATTTCAGAGTTTGAAGGAAACTTAGAGACCATCCAATCCAGCCATGCTCAATTGATTCCTTTATAGGATACCTGGCAAGTAATGATCTAGCTTCATTTTAAATACCTCCAGTTGTGCAGTACCCAATGGCTCCAGTGCTAGCCCATCCCACTTTTAATTAACTGCTATTATTGATGGTTATGGGCAGTAAAATGGCATAATGGATTGAGCACCAGATCTAGAGTCAGGAAGACCCAAGTTCAAATCCAGTTTCATCCACTTACCAGCTGTGTAAACTGTAGAACAAAATGCCAAACCACTCCAGTATCTTTTCCAGGAAAAGCCCAACTGGGGTCATAAAGAGTTGGGAACAACTGAACAACAACAACAATCATTAGAAAACTTTTCCTTGTTTTTACCTGAAACCTGTCTATTATCAACTTATATGAATAGCTGCTAGTTCTACCTTATGGCTCCAAAGTTAACATCTCATACATATGACATACTTTAATGTCCCATTAAAGTAATTTCTTTTCAGACTAAGCCTTCCCAGGTCATTTCACTGATCCTCCTGTGGCACAGTTTGTGGTCTATTCATTCTCATGGTCACCCAGACCTCAATATTCTCTGTTTATCAATGGTTTTCCTAAAATGCAATATCCAGAACTGAACATAATATATCATATACAGTTAGATAAGTATAAAATGCAGGAAGAATATCACATTCTTTCTTTTGTAATCTATTCTTCTATGAACATATCAATAAGGTTTGGTTGCACTTCTCAGTGTTGAATTGTCTTAAAATCTAAATCCATTAAATACTCAAATCATTTTCAAATTAATTGCCAAACTTCTAGCCACAAATACCCACTCTATACATTTGTGGCTGATTTTTTTGCATCCAAGTTTAAGTATTTACATTGGTCATTTAATTTCATCTTATTCCATTTAGTCCATTATTTGAGTCTCCTGAAGTACTCTTGAATCCTAATTCTATTATCTAAAATATTACCACCACCCCCAACAGCTTTGAAACATTTGCATATTTGCTAATCATAAAGTTATACTTTAATCCTAATCACTGATTTAAAGTGTTGAAAGTCACAGGTCTCAAGATAGATATCTACAGCTCTCCTGTAATACTACTGTCTTCTAAAGATTGATTGTTTCAAGTCATCCATTCAGTTTTGAATCTTCCTGACTGTATTTTTATCTAACCCACATTTCTCTCCAATATATATATATATATATACACACACACACACACACACATACATATATATACACAATGCATGTCTACACCCATACATATATATATATACATACACATAGATACACATATATGTATGCACATATATATATTTCTATTTCTGTATATGTGTATATCTGTATAAACCATATACAGAGAGATGTCAAATGTCTTGTTACAATCAGGGTATATAATGCATGTAGCATTTCTCTAATGTCATTCTAAAAACTCTATTAGCAAAGGAAATGAAGTTGGCCTCAAATGGCCTGTTCCTTTCAGTCCAAATAAAAAGAAATTCTTTTGTACATAACAGGTAGGAAACTTATGAAATTCATTTCCCCCTAGAGATCCTATGAGTTCACATTGAAAGAGTGTTGTACAAGCTGAAAACAAATGGTTTAGGCAAATTCTTAAGCTATCTATTTACAATTCCAGCCTACTGGGAAACCAGGATATGAGACTTCCAAGTGTGCAAATTCTGTAACCTCAATAATGGTCAATGCATAGCAGTTACTAAGGGAAGATCAATTGCAAAGCTCAATTCATTAAGGAAAATGTGGTGGTCCATGTTTTGCTTTTTGAGACTGAATAGGAGGACAACCAAGGCTTTGTTCTACTGTCAGAAAGAAAACATTACATAGCTTTGAAACATGGTTTGTTAAAGAGTAGTAGTTAACCATAGTAGTAGTTAACCATATTTCTGATTCATGGAGATAGAGATAGAGAAGACTTTAAAAAATATATTTATGTTGCCTACTATAAAGTATCCTGAGAGTTCAATTCTAGGTTCATAAATGGGGGGAGGGGCAGGATGGAGCCAAGGTAGTGGATTAGGGGCAGTCACCCAGTTGAACTATCCCAACATTTCCCTCCAAACATCTTTATTATTTTTAAAGATATCCTCAAATCAAATTTCAGAGTGGCAGAGCAAACCAAAGGTCATGTAAGACAATTTTCCAACCAAATAAAACTTATGTGGTCAAAAGGAGAGGTCTGGAGTATCAGACAGGAAAGCAGTCACCACACCTTTCCCAGGATCACAAAAACTTGGAAATACCAAAAACTTTCAGACCTCTAGAACTAGCTATGAAAACAACAGCACAAAAAATGTGATGCTTAGGACAGTGCCTACTGACTCTCAGGTTAGCAGGGCCTAACTTTAACATAAAGTAAAGGGGGCAGCAAGGTGGTGCAATGGATAAAACACCAGCCCTGGATTCAGGAGGACCTGAGTTGAAATCTGACCTCAAACATTTGACACTTACTAGCTGTGTGACCCTGGGCAAGTCACTTAACTCCCATTGCCTGCCTCCCCCTCCCCCCAGAAAAAAAAGAAAAAAAATATACTGGAAAAATGAACAAACAAAAGCAATAAAAAAATTGACCATAAAAGCTACCACAGTGGCAGGAAAGACTAAGGCATAAACTCAGAAGACAATGCTATAAATGCAGCAACCAAAAATGTCTTAAAGAAAAATACTAATTGGAATCCAAAACCAATAAGAATTCCTGGAGGAGTTAAAGAAAGAGATTAGTGTATAAGAGGTACAATTGGGAGAAGAAATGAGAGAGGCAAGAAAATTATTGAAAAATAATTAACAGGCTAATAAAAGAGGCACAAAATTACTAAAGAAAATTAGACCATAATAATAGAATTGGTATAATGGTAAAAGAGGAACAAAACTACCCTGAAGAAAGGAACTTCTTAAAAAGGAGAATTAGACAAATTGAAAAAGAAAGAGATACAAACGCTCACTTAAAGAAAGAAATAAAAAAGCGGAATTGGCCAAATAGGAAAAAGTATAAAAGCTCACTGAAAAAAAAATATTCCTTGAAAATAAGAATTTGACAAATAGAAGCCAATGACTCCATGAGATATCAAGAAACAATGAAATAAAAAATGAAAAAATTAAAGAAAATGTGAAATGCCTCATTTGAAAAATAACTGACCTGGAAAATAGAGGAAAGAGAATTTAAAAATTATTGGACTATCTGGAGTTACGCTCAGAGAAAGAGCTTAGACCACATATTTCAAGAGATAATCAAGGGGAACTGCCCTAACATCCTTTTAACAGGGTACAATAGAATTTGAAAGAATTTACTGATCACCTCCTAAAAGAGATCCCCAAATGAAAACTCTCAGGAATAATATCATCAAAGAGAAAATACTTCAAGCAGCCAGAAAGAAGCAGTTCAAATATGGAGCCACAGGCAGGATCACACAAAAATAAGTGGTTTCCACATTTAAGGAGCATCAGGCTTGGAATATAAGCTAGGATAGTAACCAAGAATAAACTATATAACAAAACTAAATGCCAACCTTTGTGGGGGGGGGAGGGTTGGAAATAGATACTTAATAAAATAGAAGACTTTTGAGCATTCCTGATAAAAAGACCAGAGCTGAATAGAAAATTGGACATTCAAACTCAAGACTGAAGAGAAGCATAAAAAGGTAAACATGAAAGAATTATCATAAGGGACTTAATAAAGTTAAAGCGTTTACATTTCTACAAGGGTAGATGATATATGTAACTCCTAAGAACTTTACCATTATTAGGGTCTTTAAAGGCATTTACACAGACAGAAAGCATGGATAAAATTCAATTATGTTGAAATGATCTCAAAAAAAAAGGAAGGGATGAAAAAGAGGGATGCACTGGGAGAAACGGGAAAAGAATATGTAAAAGAGAGAAATTTTTATCGCATAAAGGAAGCATACAAGGAAGAGCTTTTATAATGGATGGAAAAATGGGAGAGTGAAACTCACTATTATCAGAATGGTTTCAGAGGGAGGAATACACACACACACTCAATTGTTCAAAGAAGTATAACTTACGTAAGAGGGAAATAAGGGAAGGATAAGAGAAATGGGGTGGTGACATAAAGGATGGTGAATAAATGGAAGCAGTGGTTAGAACCAAAGTAGGTTTTGAGGAAGGACAGGATAAAAAGAGAGAGAGGGTAGGGGAGAAGCAGAATATATTGTAAGGAGGGAAATATACAGTTATTAATCATAACTATGAATATGAATGGGATGAGTTCATCCATAATATGGAAGCAGTTATTAAAATGCAATAGAAACTAGAATTCAATATGTTGTTTTCAAGAGACACACCTGAAACAGAAAGATACATAGAGTTAAAATAAAAGGCTGAAGCAGAATCTAATAAGCTTCAGTTCAAATTTTAAAAAGATTAGGCATAGCAATCATGATACCAGAAAAAATCAAAGGCAAAAAGAGACCCAATTAAAAGAGATAACTGGGGAAACTACATCTTTACAAAGAATTACTATAGCAATTGAAATAATATCAAAAACTTTACATCAAGTTTCTCTGACTAAAGCTTTGTTTCTGAAACAATGGAGAGCTTCATCAAATTTATGAGGATATGAGTCATTCCCCAATTGATAAATGGTCAAAGGATATAAGCCATTTTCATAAGAAATCAAAGTTATTTATAGTTAGATAGAAAAATGTTATAAATCACTATTTATTAGAGAAAGGCCAATTAGAATAGCTCACTATCAGAAATGACAAATGCTGGAGTGGATGAGGGGAAAATAGGTACACTAATGAATTGTTGGTGCACTGATGAACAGATCTAGGTGAAGAAGTTTTGGCTTGTGATTCTTTTTTCTTTTTTTGCAGGGCAATGAGGGTTAAGTGACTCACCCAAGGTCACAAAGCTAGTAAGTGTCAAGTGTCTTAGGCCCCGATTTGAACTCAGGTCTTACTGAATCCAGTGCTGGTGTTTAATCCACTCCACCACCTAGCTGCTCCCCCTGTCTTATGATTTTGACAGATTACTAGTGTCCTAAAAGAAATAATGAGGGGAGTGGTTTCAGAAAAAAAATCATGGCAAGACCTATATGAACTGATGCAAAATGAAGTCACTGTTCACAGTAACAGTAATGTAATGGTAATTGAGATGTGGAACACTTGGTTACTCTAAACAATACAATAATCTAAGACAGTCCCCAAGGACTCATGATGAAAAAAGAATTGATATCTACCTCAAGGGAGAGAAAAAATGAACTCTGAGTTCAAACTGAAGTATAATATAGCACTTTATTTTTCTTGCTTTCTTGGAAATATGACTAATATGGACATTTTTGCATGATTTCACATATTTAATTGATAACATATTGCTTGTCTTCTGAGTGGGTTGTGGAAGAAGTGGGAAGGAGAGAATTTTGAACTAAAAAATTCAAGTAGAAAAGAATGCTAAAATCAATAAATAATAATTTTAGGGGAAAAAGAAATAGAGAATTGAGTAAAGAGCTGAGGCAGGAGAAAAGTTCTTGTGATTATTTTCATTGAAATATTACTATTATAGCCAAGAAAACAAAAAAATGGAGTAGTTGTTGAGAAAATTTATGGTTTCTGTGCAAAACCTCTGAAAATCCTGGGTTTGAAGAAACTACCCAACTTATTTATTATCCTTTGATTAGGAGTTGTTTGGTAAGGAGGCTCATGATGGTTATGGAATGGGATAATTTATTCTCATTGAATGAGAATCAATTTGGAATATGTGAGGGAAAAACACTCTGTTTTGAATGAGTACCTTAATAAGAGGAACAAGAAGGACATTAAATCCCAATACAATTATTTATTTCCCCTGTGAACTTGAGCAAGTAATTTCACCTCACTAGCAAGTTATTTATTCATTTTCAAAATGAGGTAAAGTCCTAAATTTGTGATCCCATGGATCTGTAGGATCTATGATACTGTGACCTTGGGAACAAATTACCTTTATGACCACAGAGATCAAGGAGATTATTCTTTTTTAAAGTATTTTACAAATGGCTAACTCTTTTATTCATGGAAATTGAGGATGACTCTCTTGACATATACAAACTGACTACCCTTGCTCCTCTTCTACCCAGCACCATGGGAGCTATAGAGAGCTTCTTGAAACATGTGTTTGAACAAAAGTCCAGTTTCTATTCATTTGCTCAGGAGTAGTTCACCAACACTTCAAAAGTTTTCTTACATTCAAGCTTCCTATGCTACCTGCTGTAAATCTTTCATTTGGGGGGCTATAGAATTTGCACTCTTAAAGGCCTCATGGCCAGGTTTTCTAGCAATTTTAAGTAAACGATTCTGACAGCTGAATGATTTCAACCCACTGAAACATTCAAAATAGAAAAGGGGAAAATACTCAAGGGATTTGTGCTTGTAGAATTTTATTGCTACTATTATTTAGCTTCTATATTCATCCTATAGCACTGGACATGGGTCCTGCATCAGGCTTGACTGATTGGCCAGTCAGGATTGTCCAGGTGGGTCAGTCATCAATGTCCTTCTGAGCTTTTGCTGTGCACAAGAATTGAATAGAGAACACCAAGGTATCTAGTTGTTTGGAAATAACTAACCATTTTGGCTTTGGAGCAACCAATTAGTAATTAAAGATGGAATTTATCAGAGATGTAGATTTTTGCCTTTTGAGATTCAAGTCCAGTGGAAACTCATTGAATCACTAATTGAAAAGTGATGTTTCTAATATTATTCCTTAGCCCAAGGTTGGCTTTGTAATTGTATTTGTCAGAAAACCAGGATATGTTCTTTAGAAAAGCATTGCATTGCCAGGTCTGCTTATGCTATTTGTTTGGTCCCTAGAGTAATCATGTCTATGGCAGTTCATATGCAACACCAAACAAGCCTGAGTTTGAAGACTTCTTAGTGTACTAAAGTGGGTGGCATAGACATTGAGGTAAAGGACAAAAGGGCTTTTGGTGGAAACCCAGTGTGTAGTTTATAGGTAGCTCAAAAGGTGAAAGAGACATCATACCTTTAAAGCCTAATGGGATCTCAATGATCATTTAGATCAATGCCTTCATTTTACAGACAAGGAACCTCGAAAGTTAAGTGAATTTGCCCACACTCACACAGGCAGTATCAAAAGCAGGTCTTGAGTCCAAGTCAGTGTTCTCTCTGCTATCATAGTGTTTTAATGGGGCACAATGGAAAGAATATCAGACTAAGAGTCAGCAGGTCTGGATGTGAATCCTGGATCCATACTGACTTGCTGTAAGACCTTAGGCAAGTCATTTAATCTCTCTGGAGCCTTAATTTCTTTATCTTCAAAGAGAGGAGAATAACTCTTATGCTACCCATGAATGCCAACCTTTTGCAATATAATTCTCAGGGTAATGTTAACTATTGTTATGAAATATTTGCATCTTTGCATTGGAGACATGCATGGTAAGTGTGATTAAGCTGCCACATGCAATCTATGAAGAACTATGCAGAATAGGAATAAGGGATTATTTAATGGAAAGAGAAGATGGGCTGGTCATATGACAAGAGCCAGTGATAACAGGTGAATAGCCAGAGAACTCTACTGGTACCCTTACAATGTTAGAAGAAACTGAGGAATGTCTTGAGCACATTGGTGTACTCCCTGTGACAAATTTATAAGAAGACAAAGTCAATAAATATGCATGATAAGAAAGCATGAATTGGCCATGATCTGAATTATTATTTTTTTTTTGTGGGGCAATGGGGGTTAAGTGACTTGCCCAGGGTCACACATCTAGTAAGTGTCAAATGTCTGAGGTTGGATTTGAACTCAGGTACTCCTGAATCCAGGGTCGGTGCTTTATCCACTGCGCCACCTAGCCGCCCCCATGATCTGAATTATTAAAGAGGGAATTTGCCAATTGATGAGATTAGAAATCCATTTGAGGATATTGTTATCCTATTTCCTTCCTGCCTGATCCCTTCTACTGACCACTCCTGTCTCCCTGATAGTCTTAGTTTCCCTTTACCTAGTAGATATGAGGAAAGAAATGGGGAAATGATTGCAGTGATGATGGGGCCATTATTTGCCATGAACAACTTCTTCCCTATCAACCAGGAGAACAATCCAATCCTAGGATAGAGCTGGGAGCATAGAAGATGCTGGAATCATAATCAGGTGAGGGCATGTCTCCACTGGAGGCTTCTTGAGGTCCAAGTATAAGTCCCAATTACTTACATTTTTGCTTGACCCTATTACTACAACATTCCTGCAAAGGGTCCTCATAAAGGCTTAAGGAATATTTCCTGTTGAGTTTTACTGAAGACCATTGTGTGACCACTGCTATTAGAAGTAGAAAGGATTCATGGGGTTTAATTGAGGGTAAAAAGGAAATAGCATAACTAATTTCTATTGACTTTGGTCATAACCACTCATCAGGAATCCTAATCATCACCCCAATCCTGATTATCCCTTAGAGCTCTTATATACTCCCAATTATAACCATTCTCTCAATCTTTTCAAGCATTCAAAACTTTACCCTGAAGTCCCATTCCCAACCAAGACTCCCAACATTAACCATCCCATTATATCTGATGCTTCTAGCTTTAGGAAGTAGTAGCAAAAGGGAAGAATTACAGAAGAAAAGAGGAAAAGAAGAGAAAAAAAGAATAGGACAAGGAGATAGAAGGAGAATTATGAAGTAGTGTGCCCTTGGAAAATGGAATTTAAATAGCAACAACAAAAAGGAATCCCGATCCTCCCCCTATCTACTTTGTCTCCACTCCACCCATATACCTAAAACAGCAATTTAGAATCAAATCACGTCTTTATCAGGATTTCCTATTGAATTCTTTTTTACACTTCCCTCATCTAGGTAGCACAATGGATAGCATTCTGGATCTGGGGTCAGGAACGCTCATCTTTCTAAATTCAAATCTAGCCCCAGACACCTACCAGCTGTATGACACTGGGCAAGTCACTTAAACCTTTTTGCCCCAGTGACAAACCACCCCAGTATCTCTACCAAGAAAACCCCGAAAAGGGTCATGAAGAGTTGGACATGACTGGAAAACACCTGAACAAAAATAACATATTACGTTACAATTCAAAGAAATTTTGCATATCAATTTCTTTATCCTCATAATACCTATGGGGAAGCAGATCTTATCATTCTCATTTCTAATATGATAGAAACTGAGGCCCGGGCCAATGCTTTAGCTCAGCACTTCTTGCTTGGGATGGTTTGCAATGAACAATAAGAATGTCTTGTACTGTTAGCAGAAGCTGACAGTCTTTACAAGATAAAAATACCTAGCAAATAAAAACCGGAACTAGGGAAACAAATGCTAAGAGAAGAAAATATCTTGGCAAACCTGATGTGAAATAAAACTGACGCTTGGTGAATGTTACTGAATGAAAATATTAGCTGAATAAAAATGCTAACTACAGACACAAATGTTAACAGCAGAACATAGTTGGTAATGCTCAGCAAATAATATTTGCTGAAAGAAAAATATATTAACTGTTGGAGAAAAGAAAGGCACTGGAGTGATTTATAACAAACACCTAGTGTGGAGGATGCTTCCTATGGTAATAGATTGTTGTAGCATTCCTAGCTCAAGTGTCAAAACTCCTCAACCTGACTTGGCAGCTTTTTCATTTGCAGCTCTCACAAGATGCCTTCTCGTTCAAGCCACCAACAGCTTGTATTCATTTATAAAAGGATTGTTCCCCATGCTACCCTGGATTGTTTGCCAAATTGCTCTCATGTAGCTCACACACCTGGCATCACACACGTTTGTGACACTGCTTCTCACCTCGTGCAATATCAGTGGGCTGGAATTGTTGGCTTTGAGGTCCCTGGGTGAGGGGCAGCATGGTGTCCTTTATTGGAGAAAGCAGAATTGAAACAAGGCCCCACACACCCTGCAAGCAACTTATCTGATCACTGGGCTAGATGGAAATAAATTAGAAAAAGGTAAGGCAGCAGTCCCTGTCTAAGAGAGGTAATTGTTTTGACATGTTGGCTTAATTACATGAGTGAAATGCCGGGTTTGCCGTGATCCTCCATGGCAAGAGAAAAAAAGTCCTTCTGTGCATGTCTACACAAATTGACTTTGCAGTGTATTGTGGGAAATGTCAACGGATATAGGCTGGTTGAATTTTTTTGTTTGTTTGTTTGTTCTTGTGCTTGTTTTTTGCAGCAAGGCTCAGATTCTGCATGTCACTTGTAGACATAGTTTCTCTTCCAAGCATTGCATTTGTTTCATTAATCTGATTTCCTTACTCAAAGGTGGGATATTCAAGTTTAGACAAAGATATCAATGAGCTCATATATTTTGTGTTGGAATAAACATTGGGATGGCTCTACTACTCATGGCTATAACACTTAGGACCAGGCTTAGAAATTTTTTTGTTGGGTTTATAATTTCATGTCATCAATCTATCGAGAGGCAGCTGGCAATTAAATGATGTTTAAACTTCCTGTTTCAGTTTCTCCTTTTTGAAAGCAGGGAATGATACTTAGTACAGCACAGATGCAATGATAATTTAAGTAAGACCTGTGATAGCTAGGTCTTATGCCCTTGCCACTGTGCTTTTCCACCAGGGGGTGAAGGAGTTAATCCTGCAGAGTGCTTGGAGACGGGAGGAGAATGGCTAATGTTGTGTGGATAGCAGAGTAAATAATTATGGCTCTGCCTTTATGAGATGTTTTGCAGACAGAACAGAGAAGATATGCCACAGTCAGTAGTATTTTTTATTCTAGGCAAGGGTACTTTGGAACAAGTGAGGCCAGCCCCAAGGCAGGTAGCTATAGCTCTTGGCACATACTGTCCCAGGAAAATTGAATCGAAGTAGGTGAAGAAAAAAGAGAGAGAGAAATGCAGAAGAAAGGGAGAACATTAACTATTTACAAACATAATAACCTCCCCATAAAACTCCTTTCCACAATGGCAGGATTCTTTGATTATATCTCTGCAATATTTCTTGAATATGTTGCCTTTTCTTTGTTACTGCCACCACTCTGGTGCAGGTCCTTTTCACCTAATGCCTAGATGACTGTATTAGACTGGTGGTGGATAAGCCTGCCTCAAGTCTCTCCCCACTCCAATTCACCCTCCATTCAGCCACCAATGTGATTTTTCCCAAGTTCAGGTCCAACTCTGTCACTTTCCTCTTTAATAAAATTCAGAAATTTCTTTTCACCTCTAATATCAAATACAAAATGCTCTGACATTCAAAACCCTTTATTACCTAGCCCCTCCTACCTTTGCAGTCTTTACATCTTACTTCCCAATATGTACTCTTTGATCCAGTGACACTGACTTCCTATGAACAAGACACTCCATTTCTCAGCTCAAAGCATTTTCTCTGGCTGTCCGCCATGCTTGGAATTCTCTCCCTCCTCTGCTCAGAATACTGACTTCTCTCTGGCTTCCTTTAAGTACGAACTAAAATATCCCCATCTACAGTAAGGCTTTCCTAACCTCTCTTAATTCTAATGCCTCCCTCTTTTAGTTATTTCCTATTTATTGTCTCCCCTGTTAGATTGGAAGCTCTTTGAGGGCAGGGACTGTCTTTTGTCTCTTTTTTAGTATGCTCAGTTTTTAGCACAATGCCTAACACATAGTAGCTGCTTAATAAATGTGTATTGATTGACTAATATATAGTTTTAGCTTTCAAACATTTTTTGAAGAATGCATTAATTGATGAATTTGTTTTAGTTACCAGGCCAGGAAAATTTCTACCAATGGCTTGAAGGAATAAGAATGGGGAAAATAATGCTAAAGCACAGCAGCATTTTACCTTTTTTCTTTCCCTTGCTCAGTCTCCAGATTTAGGGTTTTTTTGTTTGTTTGTTTGTTTGTTTCACTTCTAACCTGGCTCTTTGGGATAAAATTGAAGATTTTTTTATTCTCTTATTTTGATCACCCAATCTTATATACCTAAGGAGTGGTTTGGGGTTGCTGAGTGTTAAGGGCTAAAATTCTAGCTAAACTGTCTAAAATATCTAATGAGTGGTTGCCAAGACTTTTAAGCATTTATTAAGGAGAATAAGAATTTAGTAAAGAGAGAGAGAAAGGCCTAGATTCCTATCTATTAAAGGGAGAGCGCATTTCTAGCTCCCTTCTCCACCGGAGTCCTCAGGAAAAAGCGTGAGACTGAGCGCCAGTCTCTTCCTTCCTCCTCCCACTAGCCCATGTCACTTCCTGACACCAAAGAAAAGACTCCTGGTCTTGCCCTCAAAGACCTTCGCTTCATGGGTGGAACTCTTCTACAGTAAGTCTCCAGCAGGTGGCATCATTCCAATCGTTACATGAGGTATATTGCACAGTTCAGTTCAAATTTGGCCTCAGACACTTGACACTTACTAGCTGTGTCCCTGGGCAAGTCATTTAACCCTCATTGCCCCACCTAAAAAATAAATTCTGGATTTTTCCACCGAGAAAACTTAGTGGGTTCTAGCCTTGCTTCCTACCACTGATATTTAACTTTGTGTGTGACCTTGAATATTACTAAACTAAGTTACTTAAAAATACTCTGGTCCTTAGCTTCCTAATTTATAAAATGCAGGTATCATCTTCTCTAGATATTTCACAGAATTGTTGTGAGGATCAAAAAAGATAATGGGTATTTTGAGAATTTGGGGGGGGCGGGGTAGAGTAAGTGTGGTAGAAAAAAATGTTAAACTGGTAATTCAGAGCCCTGAATCCTAGTCCTTGATCAGCCACTAACTGTCACCTTCCCTCCCTGTGTCTCATTTACTTCATTGACAAAATCATGCATTCCTGGTATAGAAATGCCCTCCGCTGATCTTGTCCCAGGGCAATAAGTTTGTGACTTGCTTATGGTCAAATAGGGAGGATGTGTCAGAGAGAGGATTTAAGTTCAGGTCTCCTTGATGCCAAGGTCAGCTCAAATAGGCAGGATGTGTCAGAGAGAGAATTTGAATTCACGTATCCTTGATGCCAAGGTCAGTTCCTCTGTCTACTATCCCATGTTGCCTCTCACCACACATAAAAGATATTATTATATGTTATATCTTTTGTTTTATATGTCCTCTGAATTATCATAGAGTGTAGCCAGGGAAGATAGGATGCTTCCTAGGAGTGGAGAATAAAAGGGAAAGATGTAGTAGAGGCTTTTCTCTCTGCACAGACCTAGAAGGCAAGTGATTAAATCATAACCTATAGCATGGTACTGGTTCCCAATGTATTTTTGTTTCCCAAACTCTTTTCAACAACAACAAGAAAAAGTGTTGTGGACCCCCAGGCTAATTTAATGTACTACTCACAATATACTTTATAATTATTTATTGCTTAAGTTATGATTAAATAATTTTTAGTAAAACCCCTTGGATAAGCATTAGAAAACCCCCAAAGGGCTGGTGAACAACTAAATAGGAACAACTATTTACAGAATTTCAGGGGGCATGAAGGGTAGAATGATAATTTCACTATAGTACTGTCTTTGGGAAGAGATATGACTAGCTCTGGGTTAGAGCGGTACATGCATTTCAAGTCTATATTGACAAAGAAAATAGAGACCCAATTGAAAACAAACATACAAAACCTCAGACCTTTTTCTAAAACTCAACTACTTGAGATGGTTAACTTCCTCACTGGATCTTTGATGTTATCAATACATGCACTCTCTTCCCCAGTGCATATGGCCATACAACCATGTCTTCTCTTTCTGTGTGATAATTTTCCTCTTTAAATCTTCTGCAGAGGTTCTCCTTAGCACACTAAATGCTTTCCTCCAGTTGTTGTTTTCCTCTTTATATTGGTGCTACATGTACTATTCCCTCTAGCTCACTACATGAGTGACTCATCTCCTTCATGTATGTCCTTGATGATAAAGTTTATGCCATTTCACAGAGCTATAGAATCTTAGATTTGGAAAATCCTGTAGACATCTTCTAATCAAAGCCTGATCTAGCATTGGTGCTAGGTGGAAAGTGCAAAGGAGTTGGAGTCTACACATCTGAGTTTGAATCACAGCACTGTGTAGAACCAGTATACTCTTAGGCAAATCATTTAACATTTCTAGGCCTCAGTTTCCTCATCTATAAATTGAGAATATTTTAAGACATGGTCTGTAAGGCCCCTTTAGCCTAAAAGTCTATGAATTATAAACAGAATCTTTTCCTATAACTTCATCTGGTCTTTGTTTGCTGATCTTTAGTGAAAAGAATTCACCACCTCTTGAGGTATTCCATTCTACTCTCAGGTAGCTCCTTTGTTTAAATTTCTTTTCCTCTTTATTTATCTAACATGGATCCATTACTTGCTAAGCAACTGACAGTAAGTGATGAGGTTGGATCAGTCCAGGTAGTAATGCATTCCATTCAATGCCAGAGGGTGTTTGGGGATAGTGAAACTTCCCATGGTTCTTAGAAAGTTGACTACCTACTAGCACTGTCTACTTGCTCTGCTTCATTGTGTATAATTGTTCTCATTTCATTATGCTTGATATAACATCTCTATAGATTTAGCCTATTAGACTCTTGGCTCAGTCCCCATTAACTGGGAAAGAAAATTCAACCCCTTTCCCTTCTTTTGTATATTTCAGTGAATTCAAATCATAGGAGTATAATATTATGGACTTAATCACAAACTATGGCTGAGGTATATGTAATGCTTTACTCTTGGCCACAGAGACAAAAGAAATAAAATAAAAACTATTCAGGTGATTGTTATGCAAACCCCACTCTTTCCAAATCCAGGTAGCTTCAGACTGTATACATATGACTCAAACCATAAGTAAAAGAAAAGTCATATCGTGTGCTTGGTTTACATCTGTCCCTCTTGTGGTGACAAAGAGTAAGAAGTATTAGTTCATAGTCATTCATAGGATTGGGTCTACACAGACACTGTAAGCCCCTGTAAACTCCTGATTTTACTGCTTTACCATGGAGCTCAGCAGATGTTCTCCACTCCCATAAGTAGATTCTCATTGACCCAGATCTCAAGGGTATTATCCAGTGGTCATAGCAAAATAGACACTTTGATTACATCAACACATTTCCCCTTACATTTTCCTATTCTTAATCCCTTACTTCACAAAGTTCACATTCTAGTTTTATACTGTAGTAGGTCACATTTAGTGCATGGCTGATCCTGTCCTCTGCTCTTCGACTTTTTTGTTTGTTTGTTTTGTTTGCTTGTTTTTACATCCTTTGTCAACAGATTATTTGCAGGGCAATGATGGTTAAGTGACTTGCTCAGGGTCACAAAGCTAGTAAGTGTCAAGTGTATAGGTTAGATTTGAACTCAGGTCCTCCTGAATCCAGGGCTAGTGCTTTATCCACTGAGCTACCTAGCTGCCCTGTCAGCAAATTATTTGATGGTGCACCTCCCCACCTTTGTACAGAACCCAACCAAGACAAAGGTTCAATAGCTTGTTCAATTCTCCTCCGTTACTCCCAAGAAACTGTAATGATTGGAATGATGCCACCTGCTGGAGAATTACTGTAGAAAAGCTCCGCTGTGTGGTGAAGGTCTCTGAGGGCAAGACCATGCGTCTTTTCTTTGGAGTCAGGAAGTGACATTTTCTTGTGGGAGGAAGAAAGGGGAGCCTGGAGCTCTGACTCTGGCTATTTCCTGAGGACTCTGGTGGAGAAGGGAGCTAGAAATGCATTCTCCCTTTAATAGATAGATGAATCTAGGCCTTTCCTTCTCTCTTTACCAAATTCTTATTCTCCTTAATAAATGTTTAAAAGTCTAACTCTTGCTAAAGCTTATAATTTATTGGTGACCACTCATTAGATTTTAGATAGTTTACCTAGAATTTTAACCTTAACAAAACAAAGTAAAGAGGTGGTTCTAAGTATATAGAGTCTTAATCTACCTCTCCTATTGCTCCTCTCTCTTGTAGGGCTAATCAGAATAAGTCTAACCTCTCTCCTATATTACAACAATTCATACACCTGAAGACAACTATTATGTGTCTTTCTCCCCCAAACCTTGCTTTTCCAAGCTAAAGAAACATGATTCTTTCAATCAAACTTAACAAGTCATGGTATCCAATCCTTCTCAACATTCTCTTTGCTCTCCTCTGAATATATCTCAATTTGTGCATCCTAGAAAAGAACACTCAGAACTATTAAGTGCTTGATCTTTGAACTTATTTTTATTTTTTTTATTTTTATTTCCCCAAGTTACACATAAAAACACATTTTCACATAGATTTTTAAACTTTGTGTTGCAAATTTTCTTCCACTCTCCCTCCCCACCCCCATTAAGAACTCAAGCAATTCAACGTAAGTTATACATGTGTACTCATGCAAATAACAGACCACAAAAACTTTAGAAAGAGGAACCAACAAAAAAAAATTATACTTCAATCTGCATTCAGATACCATCAGTTCTTTCTCTGTAGATGGACTGCATTTTTCATAAGTTCTTCCAATTAGCATCCTGTTCCTCATTTCTTACAACACAACAGTGTTCCATCCTAATCTCTGCTTCAAATTTTTTCACAGTTACTATTGCTAACTGTATTTCCCTCTATAATATTCCCCTTGATATTGACTCTAACTTCTATATTCTTTCACCGTGTTCCTCTTCAAAAGTGTTTTGTTTCTGACTGCCCCCTACCCCAAACTGCCCTCTCTTCCTTCACCCCTCCCCCTTTATCCTCTTCACCTCCCACTTTCCAACAGGGCAAAAGAGTCGATTCTCTTGAGAGTAAGGCTCACTCACTTCCCTGGACCTCCCCCATCTTCTCCTCCACTCCATAAACTTTTTCTTGCTTCTTTTATGTGAGATACTTTACCCAATTACACCACTTCCTTCCCCTTTCTCCCAGTGCATTCCTATCACCACTTAATTTTATTTTTTAAACGATATCATCATGGGGCAGTTAGGTGGCCCAGCAGACAAAGCACCAGCCCTGGACCCAGGAGGACCCGAGTCCAAATCTGACCTCAGACACCAGACCTTCACCAGCTATATGACCCTGCACAAGCCACACAACCCTGACTGCCCCACAAAAAAAAGATAAAAAATGTTTTAAAGATATCATCCCTTTGTATTCAACTCACACCTGTTCCCTCTGTCTAAGCATACTCCATTTATCTGTACTAATAATGAGAAAGTTCTTATAAGTTAGAAGTTTAATCTTCCCATATAAGAATGTAAACAGTTTAACTTTTTAATATCCCTCATAGTTTATTTTTCCTGTTTACTGTTTTAGGCTTCTCTAGGGTCTTGTATTTGAAAGTCAAATTTTCTATTCAGCTCAGGTCTTTTCATCATGATTGCCTGAAAGTCCTCTCTTTTACTGAATTCTCATTTTCCCCTGGAGGAATATACTCAGTTTTGTTTTGTAGGTGATTCTTGGTTGTAAAACCAGTTCCTTTGCCCTCTGGAATATCATATTCCATGCCCTCTAATCCTGATAGATCTTGGGTTATACTGACTGTGGCTCTACAGTACTTGAATTGTTTCTGGCTGCTTGTAATATTTTCTCTTTGACCTGGGAGCTCTGGAATTTGGCTATAATATTCCTGTAAGTTTTCATTTTGGTACCTCTTTCAGGAAGTGATTGGTGGATTCTTCCAATTCCTATTTTACCTTTTGCTTCTAGAATATCAGGTAATTTTCCCTGACAATTTCTTGTAAGATGATGTCTAAGCTCTTTTTTTGAACATGGCTTTCAGGTTGTCCAATAATTTTCAAATTTTCTCTCCTGTTTCTATTTTCCAGGTCAGCTGTTTTTTCAAGGAGATATTTCACAGCGCCCTCTATTTTTTCATTCATTTGGATTTGCTTTATTCTGTCTTGATTTCTCATAAAGTCATTAACTTCCATTTGCTCAGTCCTAATTTTTAAATAATTATTTTCTTCAGAGAGCTTTTGTACCTCCTTTTCCATTTGGCCAATTTTGCTTTTCAAGCTATTGACTTTTTTCAAGACTTTCCTACATCTCTCTCATTTCTCTTTCCATTTTTCCTCAATCTCTCTTACTTAATTTTCAAAGTCCTTTTTGAGCACTTCTATGGCCTGAAACTAATTCATATTTTTATTAGAGGCTTTGGATGTAAGGATTTTGACTTTGTTATCTTCTTCTGAGGATGTATTTTGGTCTTCCTTGTCACCAAAGAAACTTTCTGGGGTCTGAATTTTTCTTCTGTCTGCTCATTTTCCTAGCCTATTTCTTGACTTTTAACTCCTTCTTAAAGTGGAGCACTGCTTCCAGGATGTACTGTCCCAAGTTTCAGGGGGTCTAAGGTGGTATGATGTAAGGAGAGGGTCATTCCCCACTCCCCCTTGCATGTGCTCTGGACTGCCAGCAACCACAGTCCCACTTGCCTGTTAACCCGGGAACACAATCATGTTTCACTGTGGTTCCAAGCTCCAGTGTACCCATGCCTGTGCCACTTCCCTGCTGCTTCCTGGGTCCAAATACAGGGAAAACAGTACAGGCCTGCCTCAGTACCAGCAGAGACTCTGTGTAATCTCCCCCAGCCATCCACTCAACCCCCTCATCATCTGTGGTCTGAGTTCCAGATGTAGACACAGCCATAGCCAAGAGGCTCCTCTTGAGTTGCCTGACTGGGGCTGTATCTACATGGTGTAGCCATGGAACTATGCTATGTTCTCACCCGAGTACAACAGACCTTTCTTGCCAACCTTCTAAACCATCTTTGCCTGGAAAATGATCATCTCCTCATCTGTTTGTGGATTCTGCTGCTCTAAGAATTGTTTTATGGTATTATATGCAGGGATTTGGAGGGATTTGGGGAGTAAGGTACAAAAAGTCACTGCCTTTCCCCCACCATCTTGGCTCTGCCATGGACTTAAGTCTCTTGATTATTGAACTTATCTTAAATCCACCACATGTCTTTTCATTGCCTTTTGGTTCACCAGTTAGTTTTCTTCTTTGATTGTGACTTCCCATTATTTGTAGCTAAGAAATTCCAAGAGAATACTGCTTTTAAAACAATCTACTTTTGTGGCAGCCAGCAGCCCTAGAATATGCATGTTTTCCCAAATTTTCATCCTTTGTAACTGGTTATGAAGCTCACTATCTGTAATGGCTGGTCAAGATATTGATATAGGTAGAAATATAGAAGGATAGAAAATAGGTAGATGGAAAGAGAGAGAGAGAGAGAGAGAGAGAGAGAGAGAGAGAGAGAGAGAGAGAGAGAGAAACTCCCCAATAGGCTGTCCACTAAATCTTTTGAGAGTATTACGGTCACAAACATTATCCCCAATTGAGAAATATGAAAGTAGATCCTGGTATCTCATCTTTTTTGGGGTGCTAAAATATTCTTCCTTTCTCTGTTAGTTTCAGGGAGGGCTCCTTTGGGCAGGGTTTAAACAAAAAGAGATTTAAAAAATAGACTTACTGCCTTTTGCTACTTGAAAATGCTCCCAGAGGTACCATATAATCAGAGCAATGCTGTGACAGTCAGCATGTCTCTGCTCTCTCCATATCCCAGCCGTAATACAACATTAGAAGCAATTAGAGCTTGTTCTCAGTTGTTTGTAAGATGATTATTATAGCCATTGCAGGGACATTTCAAAACAGTGGAGTTAAGGATTACAGCATGTTCCACACTTCCAAAGCTGCTAATGGGAGTGGTACTGAGAAGAGTGTAAGAAATGGAGAAAATAAGACTCAGATCCTTCACCTCTGTCAACCAGACCAGCAGCTGAGATATGGCTCCTTTGTGAGATACAAGAGCCAGAATATCATCAACTCTTGCCTTTTAGTACTGCTTAACCAATGAATTGCTGCAACTTAGAAGAAGGGCACCTGGGTTCTATTTCAAATGTAGTTCTCACACTTTAATATTTCCTAGTATCCCTCAAACTGTCTCTCTCTCCTTTAGTATAAGATTGTCAAAACATATTAGAATTCAAAATTGCCTTTATGTTAAGACAACTTCATATTCAACTTCCCAATAAGATGAGAAACTTTCCTCTATTTTAGCAACCCCCTATGCATTACCCCATTCAAATACTAAATAGTACTTACACTAACAATATTATCTTCTACCTAACCTAATTTCCTTTTAATAAATATTTCCTGAACATCTACTGTGTGCAAAGTATGTAAATGAGTGACAATTTAGCATAATGGATAGAATCTTTGAGTCAAGAAAACTAGATTTAAAACTGCTTTCTTTAACATGGTCGAGACACTAAACCTTCTGAATGCTCCCAAGTAACCCCACTATAAATTGGAGGCAAACCAATGAGCTGTGTTAGTGAATGAGTTTTCCACAATTGGAGCTCCTTGTAGCAATAAAAACATTGTTCCATTCCACTCCTCACTCCCTCTAAATTGAAAGTTAAAAGGGATTCAAAGATTTCTCATACTCCCATTTAATATCACTTCCTTTTACTTAGGGAACAGCTAGTCACAAAAACCTATATGTAATATCCTATATACTTAAAGTCCATTATTAATGAAATCATTCCTTAGTTAATTCTTCTCTAAACTGAATAATCTACATCCCTTTAACCTGTCAGTGTTATTTGGTAGCCCTCTAATTAATTGTATTCCAGATCTCAGTCCAAAGATTCTATACTCATCTGGGGAATCTGGAACCCTGTACTTTAATCTAGATTTCATTAATATAAGTATAATTTTACTTAACCATGTCTCTACTGGACTTCAGTTTCTCCTGTATTCCAATTTTAGTGTCCCTTATTGGTCAAATCTCCTTTCTTAGAGGTTGAGAACCTTGAAAATAAGGAACAAAGACTGTGTGATAAACTGAGTCATGAGACTTGTGTTCTTTTCAATCTTCTGATGTTAACTCAGTGTGAAATTCTGGGCAAGTCATCATTTTCAGTACTTGCACAATATTTTTACTATTTTTCCTTCCTTTGCACTTCCACTTCAACTACACTTGTTCAGGTCCTCTGGTTGCTCCACTCTCCAAGCCAGCCTCTACACAATTATTTTCATGTTCTCAGTCTGTGGGTTTACTACTGACATTGCCCTGTTGAAATATTTTCAGGACCCAAGTCTATTTTCTGGCTTTAGTTCATATTGTTTTATTTCATACACTCTACTTTCCAGCCCCACTGGACAAATAGCCATTCTCCAGTATGTCTCCATATTATACTTTCTCTGTATATTTGTGCAGTCCATCCTCAGTTCCAGAGATGGATCCCCTCTTCATCTCCTCCTGTTGAAAAACAATTCCTTAACTTCAAAGTAGGACTTAGGGGCAATACCTTTCTTAAGTCTATTTATTTTTTCCAACTGAGATGTTATCCTTCCCTTCTGGACTCAGATTTATATTTATCCTCTTCCATTTCCCTTTTTCATTCCAAATTTTTCACTGTTTGTATACATCTCTTTTCCCCTTTCTATCAGCTCCTACATTTTAGGGATTGATGTTTTTTAATCTTTACATTTCCAGAACAGACAACATTGCTTTTTCATGAAGCAGGAATGTTATATTTGTCAAATTGAAAACTTGTATCTAATTCTCTTTGTAGTATATTACTAAACATTGATTGTTTCATTGAGCAAACTCATTCGTTTTTTTCAAATGAAACAAAGGGGGGAATGTATAAAAGCCGGAAGTTTTAGCTGAATCATTTGAGAGTTGAGTGCATGCTACTGAAGTGGCTTTTGAAGGACCTCCCTTTTGGGGTGGAGTCTGTGACGAACTTCTGGCACGCCAGATTAAAACTGAGGGAGGAACGGAAGTTCTCTCTCTCTCTCTCTGGCTTTTCAGCTTAGCCATGGCAGCACATGCATTTGGTGTTCAGCTCTGGTTCTCAGCCTGGCGGGCAGTTTGGGATTTGGTGAGTTTTATAAAGGAATATAGACTAAGCTTAGATCTAAGATTATTCATTTGTATTTCTACTTTCCTATTTCCCTAATTGGTATCACCTTTTGTTGTCTAATTAATTCCTAAGCAATAAAAACTGATCCCTCACTCAGAGGCTTCTTTTTCTTAGTGATCTGGGAGATGTATAAGGGAAAAGTTAAAGGGGGAGTTTAATGCTCATATATCCAATTTTAAATCTCACATGATACATACCTTTAGATGCTGATATTGAAGCATCCTTAGTTCCATATACATGTCTTTTCTCAATGACAAATAAGGACAATATTTAGGCCTAAATCTACAGATAAGGAATAGGTGATACAATTTGAGGAACATTGTATTTGGTACCAACTAGGCTCATGCTTGATTTCTATTATTTAAGGTATTGCTCTTGAGTCTTTGGGAAAATATCTTAGCTTTTTTAGTAAAATGTGATGATTGACCTAGATTATCTCTATGACCCCTTCTATCTCTCCTTCTATGATGATAATAAAATAATACTTGGCCAGCAGAACAACTGTTCCTCTCTTGGTAGCTTCACATTACCTGCTGGGAACAGGGTGGTGAAGTAATATTTTCTAAAATCAGACTAGACCCATGGATCCAGATGAAAGAAAGATCAAGTCTAGGATCCCAAAGTCTCTAGACTCTGCAGCTATCTTGGGAAATAGAAAGGAGTTTGGAGGTAGGATCAATATTCATTGTTTATAAATGAAATTTTCATCTCATCATGAGCTTTCAAAATGCCTAAGGTTTACCCCTTAAACTGAGGGCCTACCCTTAGATATGTACTGTCAGAGGTAGCTTTGCTAAGTAGTTAGAGCACTGTATTTAGTATCATTAGACCCACATCTGAATCCTGGTCCTTTTATTTAATAATTGTGTAACAAGGTACAAATGATTTGCACATTATAAGACTTAATGAATGTTTGATGAAATGAATTAAATTGACTCTAAGAGCCTCAGTTTCCTCATCTGTGAAAGGGGCTTAACAGCATATGCAATACCTTCCTCACTGGGTGGTTATGAGAAAAGCGTTTTACAAACTTTAAAGCATTCTAGAAATATGGGTTGTTATTATACCTGCCTCATACTCCAGTCATAAGAATTTATGTGTCTGATTGCCAATCTGGTCATAAGAGTTTACATCTCCAAACAACCATCCAGGGAATCTGATAGATTCCTACTCTTTCTCCCTCTGTCTGTATGCACCACACCATGAAAAGCCACCAGTGGCCATGTGGCCCCAATTTCAACCCTGCAGATGGGACTTTTGGTAAGGGGGACGAGTTGCTAAATAAATAGAACGCATTGTAAGTGTTGATAGATTTTCTGTTTTATCCTGGCATTGTGCTCAGTGGAGGATTACTGCTGTGTGTGTTTAAATGTGACAGCTGTTTCATTCACTCCCTGGTGTGTTGGAGAAGCCGTGATAAAGCCAGTGATATGCCTTCAGAATACTTAAAGTGAAATACTTTGGAAGGGGTGTGTGTGTGTGTGGGTGTGTGTGTGTGTGTGTGTGTGTGTGTGTGTGTGTATATGTGTGTATGTGTGCGTGTATGTGCATGTGTACACATCACAATGCACGCAGATGTGGGTGTGTGTATTTTTACTTCCTCCCTTCCCCGCATCTCTATTTTCCATCAGATTCCTCATGTACATTTTTATTTCTTCATAGCTTCCTTTAGTTTCTGTCTGTCCTGGATAAGAAATACATATAGAAGGACCTTATGCCTCTGGTTATTGGGTATCCCTGAAGCAATCGTCTTTATTTTGGTACCCTGGCCCCAGAGGCAGTAGAGAAACATTTAGAAACCTTAATTAAGGGACATTTAGGAAGACAGACTGATGAGAGGCAAGATTAGCAATAGATTTCCTTGCTGCCTGAATACTCTTTCTGTTTAATTATTACCGGAGGAACAGCCGTAGCCAGAGCTGTAGGTCTGATGGTGAACTATACTGACCCAGATTTCTGTTTCATTAGATTCCACTTAATTCCAGCAAGGAAGGCAGTTTCTTTCTTTCTTATTTTAATTGTCGTGTTTTACATGAAATTCTCTTTTTACTTTTTAAAAATTTTATTTTCTCAATTACATATAAAATTAAAAAACTGCTTTTTAAAAAATGAATTCCAAATTATCTCCCTCTATCTCTGCCCTGTCCCCACCTTGAGAAGGAAAGCAATTTGATACAGATTATACATGTTATGTCATGCAAAACATTTCCATATTAGTCATGTTGCAAAAGAAAACCACATACTAAAAAGGGGAAAAAAAAGTAAAAAAAAATTGCTTAAATTTGCATTCAGGCTTTATCATTTCTTTCTCTGGAGGTGGATAGTATTTTTCATCAAAAGTCCTTTGGTATTGTCAAATCATTGTATTCTTCAGAATAGCTAAGCCATTCACAGATGATCATCATACAATATGACTGTTACTGTGTACAGGGTTCTTCTGGTTCTGCTCACTTCATTTTTCATCACTTCATGAGTATTATCAGTTTTTTTCTGAAACCATCCTGCTCATCATTTCTTAAGCATATTAGTATTCCATCACAATCACATAACACAACTTATTCAGCCAATTCCTAATTGATGTGTACCCACTCAATTTCTGATTCTTTGCTACCATAAAAAGAGCTGCTACAAGGTTTTTTTGTTTGTTTGTTTTATTTTATATAAGGGTCTTTTCTTTTTATCTCCTTAGGTTACAGACCTCGTAGTAGCATTGTTGAGTCAAAGTCCAAGTCAAACCGTATGGACAGTTTCATAGCGCTTTTCAAATTGCTCTCCAGAGTTGTAGGATTAGATCAAACCTCCACCAAGAGTGCATTAGTGTGCCATTTTCCTCAAATGCTTTCCAACATTGTTCATTTTCATTTTTTTGTCACATTAGCCAATCTGCCAGGTGTGAGGTGGAATCTCAGAGTTGTTTGAATTTGCCTTTTTCTTTATTTTTTAATTAATTAATTAATTATAGTGGGGCAATGAGGGTTAAGCGACTTGCCCAGGGTCACACAGCTAGTACGTGACTCTAGGGCCAGCACTTTATCCACTGTGCCTCCTAGCTGCCCCCACCTTTTTCTAATCAATAGTGATTTATAGTATTTTTTCATATAATTTAGATAGTATTGATTTCTTCTTCTGAAAACTGCATGTTTTGATTTTTTCACAATTTATCAATTGGGGAATTCTTCATATTATTACAAATTTGACTGTTTTCAATGTACTTTAGAAATGAGGCCAGTATGAGAGGGGGAAAAAATTGCTACAAATTTTTCCCCTAGTTTTTTGCCTTCCTTCTAATCTTGGATGCATTGGTTTTGTTTGTGCAAATACTTTTAATAATTTAATATAATCCAAACTATCTATTTTACATGTGGTAATGCTCTCTATCACTTGTTTGGTCATAAATTCTTCCATTATCCATAAATCTGACAGGTGAGATTTTCTATGCTCTCCTAATTTATATATTTTATCACCCTTTATGTCTAAAGCATGTACCCATTTTGATCTTAACTTGTTTTATGGTGTGAGATGTCATTTTCTATCTAGGTTCTACCATACCACTTTCTAGTCTTCCCAGAAATTTTTGTCAAATAAAAAGTTCTTGTCCCTAAAACTTGGATCTTTGGCTATATCAAATATTAGATTACTAAGGTAATTTATCACTGTGCTCTGTATACCTAATCTATTCTATTGATTCACCACTATATTTCTTAGGCTGTACAAGATTGCTTTGGTGAATTCTCCTTTAAAATACAGATTGAGATCTGATAATGGTAGGCCACCTTCCTTCATATTTTTTCATTGATTCCTTTGATATTCTTAAACTTTAATTCTTCCAGATGAATTTTTTTCTAGGTCTATAAAGTAAATTTTTGGTAGTTTGATTGGTATGGCATTGAATAAGTTAATTTAGGCAGAATTGTCATTTTTATTATATCAGTTTGGCCCATGCAAAAGATATATATATATATATATATATATATATATATATATGCTTGGGGCAATAAAGGTTAAGTGACTTGCCCAGGGTCACACAGCTAGTATGCGTCAAGTGTCTGAGGGCACATTTGAACTCAGGTCCTCCTGAATCAAGGGCTGCTGCTTTATCCACTGCACCACCTACATGCCCCCATGTGGTATATTTCTAAATGTTTAGATGTGTCTTTATTTGTGTGAAACATGTTTGTAATTGTGTTCATGTACTTTCTAGGTTTGTCTTGGTATGTAGAATCCTAAGTATTTCATATTATCTATGGTTATTTTAAATGGAAATTCTTTCTCTTTTCCTCTTGTACTTTGTTGGTGTTATATCAAAATGTTAATACTTTAGGTGGGCTTATTTTATATGCTGCATCTTTGCTAAAGTTGTTAATTATTTCAACTAGTTTACAGTTGATTCTCTAGAATTCTCTAAGTACATCATCATATTATCTGCAAAGAATGATATTTTTGTTTTCTCAGTGTCTATTCTAATTCATTCAGTTTATTTCCTTATTGCTATAGCTAGCATTTCTGTTACAATATTGAATAAAAGTTGTGATAATAGACATCCTTGCTTCATTCCTGATCTTATTGGGAAGGTTTCCAGCTTATCTCCATTACAGATAATGCTTGCTTATGGCTTTAGATAGATAATACTTATCATTTTAAGGAAAGCAACATTTATTTATATGCATTCTAGTGTTTTTATTAGGAATGCGTATATTTTTTTAGAAACTTTTTCTGCATCTATTGAGATATTCATATGGTTTAAAGTGACTCTGTTATATACATACATACATACATACACACACATATATATATATATATATATATAGTCAATTCTGCTGATAGTTTTATTAATATGGAACCAGCCCTGTATTTATGGTATAAATCTCTTCTAGTCCTAAGGTATGATCTTTGTGATGTATTCAAAATTTTTGCATCAATATTAATCAGGAAATTTGGTCTATAGTTTTCTTTCCTTGTTTTTGCTATTTCTGTAGGTTTCATCAGCATATTTGCGTCATATGACTCCTTTGCCTATTTTTCCAAATAATTCATGTGTTATTAGAATTAATTGTTCTTTGAATGTTTGGTAGAATTCACTTATTGCTCCAAGTAGTTTCTGGAATTTTTTATTAAGGAGCTCATTGAGGTCATGTTCAATTTGTTTTTCTAAGATAGGCTTATTTAAGTATTCTATTCTATTTTACTAATTTGGCCCATTTATATTTTTGAAAATAGTCAGCCATTGTACTTAGACTATCAGGTTTATTCAAATGCAATTAGGCATAATAACTTCTGATAATTGCTTTAATTTCATTTTCATTGGTGGTCAATTCTCCCTTTTCATTGGTGCATCCCCAAAATTTTGGTATGTTGTCCCATTGTTGTCATTTTCCTTGATGAAATTATTTATTATTTCCATGATTTTTTCTCTGACCCACTCATTTTTTGGAGGGGCAATGAGAGTTAAGTGACTTGCCCAGGGTCACACAGCTAGTAAGTGTCAAGTGTCTGAGGCCCAATTTGAACTCAGGTACTCCTGACTCCAGGGCCAGTGCTCTATCCACTGTGCCATCTAGCTGCCCCATGATCCACTCATTCTTTTAAGATTATTATATTTAGGGGCAGCTAGATGGCGCAGTGGATAGAGCACCAGCCCTGGAGTCAGGAGTACCTGAGTTCAAATCCAGCTCAGACACATGACACTTACTAGCTGTGTGACCCTGGGAAAGTCACTTAACCCCAATTTCCTCAATAAAAAAAAAAAGATTATGATATTTAGTTTCCATTTATTTTAATCTGTTTCCACTGTCCTTTACTAAATGTAATTGTTATTGCATTATGGGCTGAAAAGGCCCATTTGGGCATTTAATATATATTTTTATGCATTTAGTTGTGAATTTTATTTGCTTTAATATATGGTCAATTTTTATGAAATTGCCTTGTATACCTAAGGAAAAATGTATTCCTTTTTATTCCAATTCACTTGTCCCCAAATATTTATCATATCTAACCTTCTCAAAAATCCTATTCATTTCTTTATCTTCTTTCTTGTTTGCATTATTGTTAAAATTATCTAACTTCAAGAGGTGAAAGTTGAGATCCCCCACTAGTATAGTTTTACTTTCTATTTCTTTCTGTAAGTCATTGAACTTTTCCTTTAGGAATTAGGATGCTATGCCATTTGGTGAATATATGTTTAGTATTAATATGATTTCATTGTTTATGATGCTCTTAAGCAAAATTTTGTTTACTTGCTTATCTCTTTTAATTGGTACTATCTTTGCTTTTCATTTGTCTGAGATCATGATTGCTACTTCTGCTTTTATTTTTTTTACCCCAGCTAAAGCATAACAGATTCTGCTCCAGACCCTTATTTTTCCTGCATGTGTGTCTCTCAGTTTCGAGTGTGTTTCTTGCAAACATATTGTTTGATTTTTTTTTGTTTTCTTTTTTTTTTTTTAGAATGAAATACAAGTTCCGTTAAAAACCAAACCAACAAACAATCACAAGGAGGGGTTGGGCTAGGTCTGGGTAGAGGTCCCTTCTTCTCTGGAGGTGACCAATGCTGATAGAGTCAGGGAGGAGCCCAGAAGGTGGGTGGGGGCATCTCTGTGGTACCCACAGTGGACCGAAGGACAATGTGCAGCCAGTCACAAACAAGCTGCCAGCTTGCCCCTGTGGAAATTTATTTTGATTTGGGGACCCTATCTTTAGACTGACATTAGAAAGCCTTAGACCCTCAGGGTCTCTTCTGTGTGGGAGGGGCTGGTGCCCCTCCCCCTCTGCTTGTCTATCTCCCTGATAAGATCTATATCTAATTTGATTTTGTTTAAAATAAGGCCTATAGTTGCCCTGATTCTGACCTTCTATACCTTCCTGACAGGGCCTTCTAAAGTTATTCTAA
This sequence comes from Dromiciops gliroides, assembly GCF_019393635.1. NCBI lineage: Eukaryota > Metazoa > Chordata > Mammalia > Microbiotheria > Microbiotheriidae > Dromiciops > Dromiciops gliroides. The sequence goes on along the minus strand of NC_057863.1, from coordinate 501,889,942 downwards.
TTTTGTTTATAATAAGGCCTGTAATTGCCTTGGTTGTTTTCTCCCTGGCAAAACTTCTCTGATTATTTCTATTGCCCCTAAAAAAATTTTTAAGGGTTTCAGTCATTACCTGTCTCAATTCATACCTTCTAGTTCTACACTGTCTCAACAAGTGTCCTTGCTTCTCACAATATTGACACACTTTAGGTGTCTTATAATGATTTTTAAATGTTTGACTGGAAAGTGCAGGTGCTAGGATTCTTTTGCTTTTAGGCTTTGCAGCATCTTGCATAGGAGGCTTTTGCTGACCTGCTTTTAAAGACTGGTCAGCATCTTTTTCTAACTTCAGGTCAGTTTTAGTAGAGTTAGCTCTGGCATCCCTCTTTTTTTTTTTTTTTGGCAGGGCAATTGGGGTTAAGTGACTTGCCCAGGGTCACACAGCTAGTAAGTATTAAGTGTCTGAGGCCAGATTTGAACTCAGGTACTCCTGAATCCAAGGCCGGTGTTCTATCCACTGCACCACCTAGCTGCCCCTGGCATCCCTCTTAATACATGGCTCACTATGGGTACAATTATTTTTCTCTCTCCAGAGTTGTATAAGAAAATACCATGCTATAATATTAGTAATGGAGAGAAAAAAATTACAATTGCTAGAGCTATTACTATATTAGCATAATAAGGGTCAAAATTAGTGAAAAAGTCTCCAGTAATATTAACCATGGGATCAGTGGGGAAAATAGACTCACTCATCCCATCATTCCAAAAATTTTTTATAGTATGGATGAGAAGTCCTGTAAGAGTATAAGAAAATACTGAGCTAGTCATGCTTTTAAAGTGAGACAATATATTGTCCCAGAATACCCCAACAAAAAAAGGCAACAAGTAAAACAAATATTCAATCATGGTTCTGTATAAACGCTAAGGTTTTTCTTTGCTAGAGGCTTTCAAAAAAATTAAGTGAGGCAGTGGGTGGAAAAAAAATTTCTTTAAAAAAATTTTTTTCCTAGTGGCCCTTCAATTTTTATTATTATTATTATTTTTAAAAATTTACCAGGTTAGTAGGTTAGAAACTCCTGGCTGGCTCACCATTAAATAATGTAAAAAAATAATTATTAATAAGTATATCTAACCTGGAAATTTTTATATATAATTGGATTTATGAAAAATTATAACTATATGAAAAATGATAAGTTTAGAAAAGTTATAATTGGGCCATAAGTCCCTTCGTGGTCACCATTCTAATGTGAAAATATTTTTACTGACTAGCTGGGCCTAATTTGGGGGGCTAATCTGACTGGAGGATTAATCTGGGGACTATTGACTGTTTGGCTATCTGACTGCTATTAATTTAATGTGGGCCATTTATAAAGTTCCACTACACTGCTCCACTCCCAAATTGATAAGCAAAATATTAAGAAGCCTCTTAACTAAATAATCAAAGCAGAGTTTATTTATGAGATACTATTGAAAATTAAGAATACAGGGAAATAAAATGTACAACCTGACTGCCTTGCGGCACATCTCTTTCCACTATGTCTCTTTGGAACTTCTTGTATACAATAAGGGCCTTAGCCACCGATTACCTTAGGGCTCTCAGGTACTTTATTCTAACTCCAAGCCCCTTTCACTTTGTAAATCCCCCTGCATTTCCCTCTCACCGACCTTTTGTCTGTCTGCTCCTTCAGTCTGCCCTCTGCTGCCTTTGCCACCCCTCTAATCTTGTCTGCCTCTCTTAATCTTGTCTGCCGGCCTTTCCTCCTTGCTCCTATTCCTGTGTTACTGTTCGTCTCATCCCCGTCTCCTTGTCCGAACCTCTTCTCAGCCTCTCTCCTCCCTCCTCTCTAATCTAACTCCCAGGTCTATATATACCTTTTCTTCTTTCCACTCAAATCTCAGGGCTTCCTGCATCCCTACAGACCAAGCTAATCTGCGAGCCAGGGCTGCGGTTGATGGGGGGGGGGGGGTGTGCTCCAGCCTCATGTGCTATGCCATAGCCCAGCCTAGACAAGCCCAGGAACTCTCGGATAGCTCCACTCAGGGTGGAGGGAGCTGGGGGCTTCCCCCCCCCAGCTGTCTGACCTGGCATCCTGTACAGCTCATGGGGCTTTTTGACTTAGCTGAAGCAGAGGGGAAGGGGCACCAGCCCCTCCCACACAGAAGAGACCCTGAGGGCCTAAGGCTTTCTAATCTCAGCCTAAAGGGAGGGTCCCCAAATCAAAATAAATTTCCACACCTCACAATGTCAGGGTGGTGTGAAGTGGTGAGAGGAGCCTGCTGCCCCCAAAGTGGACCTTGCCTCTAACCAGACAGTGGGTTCTCTCTCCTGTGTCTCCACTTCCTGACTCTGTGGCAAGGCACATTCCATGGGATCTGGGGTCCACCTGACCCTGTGTGCATGTGTATGTGTGTGTGTGTGTATGTGTGTGTGTGTGTGTGTGTGTGTGTGTGTGTGTGTGTGATGGGGTGTGTATATATGTGTGTTTGATTCTGGTTTTTAAGCCATTTTGCTATCCAATTCCATTTTTTATTATTGACTTGATCTCATGCACATTCACAGTTTTGAGTACTAATACTGTTATTCACAGTTATGTTTACTACGTTATGAGTACTATGTACTCCATCCTATTTTTCCAAATTTAGCCTTCTCTCTCTCTCTCGTTCTTTCCTTGCCCTGTCACTTCTCAAAAGTTTGTTTTGCTTTTTACCACTTTTTCTCTTAATCTGCTTTTCTTTCTTTCATCACTACCCTTTTTCCTATCCTTTAACCTTCTGCTTCCCTATAGGACAATGAAGATTTCTATACCCAAATGAGTGTGTATGTTATTCCATTTCAGCCAATTCAGATGACATTAAGATTCAAACATTTTCCCATATCTTTTCCTCTGTTATAAAATTTTTCCTTTTATGCCTCTTCTATGTGAGATAATCTTCCTTGTTTTCCCTCTCCCTTCCTCCTTCTCCCAGTGCATCCCATCATAATTAACTTACACTTGTGGCCTCTATCTATGTAGATGCCTTCTAATTGTACAAATAATGATAAATTTTTTAGGAGTTACAAATATCATTTTCCCATATAGAAATATAAACTGTTTATTCTTATTGAATTTATTATGATTTCTCTTCCCTGTTGTCCTTTTTATTCTTTTCTTGAGTCTTATATTTGAAAATCAAGTTTTCTATTTAGCTCTGGTATTTTCATCAGAAATGTTTGAAAGGTCTCTATGTCATTAAATATCCATTTCCCCTGGAAAGATTATACTTAGTTTTGCTAAGTACGTAACTTTTGGGTGTAATTTTAGCTCCTTTGCCTTCCTGTAACATTATATTCCAAGCTCTCCACTTCTTTAACATGGAAGATGCTAAATCTTGTGTGATGCTGATTGTAACTCTACAATATTTATATTGTTTGCTTCTGGCTGCTTGCAATATTTTGTCCTTGACCTGGGAGTTTTTGAATTTGTCAATTAAATTCCTGGGAGTTTTTATTTTGGGATCTCTTTCAGGAAGTGATCTTGGATCCTTTCAATTTCTAAAACCCTCTGGTTCTTGGATATTAGAGCAGTTTTCCTTGATATTATCTTGAAATATTCTCTCTCTCTCTCTCTCTCTCTCTCTCTCTCTCTCTCTCTCTCTCTCTCTCTCTAGTGCATTCTGGGACCCACCACCACAGAGGTGTGACAAACCTTTCCTGCTGACATCCTAAGTTGTTTTAGGCTACACAATTATTTAATTCCTACTTAGCCTTTTTGACCTATTCCAGGAATTATTGTGCTTATATACAATTCACTATTCTTTCCTTTGGGGCTTTGCTTATAACTGTTTTGACACCATTATCTTTTTCTGAGTTTGTATCATGATCTGTCCAGAATTGAATTTGATGTGTTATTTAAAAGTGCTGTGAAGGGAATATGGGAGAGTTCAGATGAGTTACTGCCTCCATCTGCCATCTTGACTCTGCCCTTCCAGGCAAAGTTTTAGACTCTAAAATTGTTGGCATTTTAACCTCAAGGACCATGCCTTTGGAAAAGGAGTGAGATATATTCCTAAGCCCTGCTTATCCCCCAAATACTCAAACTGAACTGAGTACTTGTCTCTCTCTCTGCTTTCCCATTTTCTCTTGAAAAGGTAGAGAATAGTATTAACTATGGCTGTTGGAGACTTAAATGTTCCCTGTTTAAGTTTCCTAACTAAGCTGACAGAAAAATCCTATGGGGTTCGTCCTTCAAGTAGTATTGTTCCAATTTTACACATGAGAAAAGTGAAGTTTCAGGGAGGGAATGTGAATCAGTTAAAGCCACATAGATCACCCATTCCAATAACTTTAGATTACAGATGAGGAGACTGAGACACATAGAGGGGAAGTGAGCTTTGCAAAGTTACATGGGCTTAAGTATCAGAGATAGAATTCAAACCTATGTCCTCTGCTTTCAAATCCAATGTTCATGACAATATTCTTCATGGGTGCCTTTAGTGGACCACATGAGAAGCTGGGTCTTCTTTAAAGTTTCTGAAGCACCAAGAAAAAATCCCCCCAATTTCATGTGGAGGCAGTGGAGGAAGGAAATTTATCTCTTCCTCAATTCTTCTGCATTCTATGAAATAACGAGATTTATTTCTGTTCACCCCCTGGGAATCCCTCATCCTCCTGGTGGTGTGAAGGCTGAAAAACACCTGTGCTGCATTTTGATTTTCATCTTAAAGGAATACAGATGGGATAAGGGTAAAACGGGGCCTTAGAAACTTATAGTAGAATTGCTGTATTGTGTCCTTCCCAGTTCTTCTCCTTTCTCTTCCATAGCATGAGACTAATTGGTCTAAATAACACTAAGAACACATTAAAAGAACACAAGGTTATTCATCTATTGCGATATTCCAGCCTTATTTAAAAGGATGACAAAGAGATGCTGTCCCTTGATGAATGAAACCTAGGGAAGGTCCTTCAAGTACACTGCTTGTCCCCAGCTCTGGCAGAGAAATGGAGAAAGGTAAAAGGCAATCCATGATGCATCTGTTTCCAGGGAACTAACCTGTTGGTTCTAAAGATGTGACTTGTGCCTATGAAATGGTGTTAAGAACCCTACATCAAGAGCCCCAAGGTAAAAAAAAAAACCCAAACCATTGATCAATCAATGACATTTATTAAGCACTTCCTATGTGCTAGGTGCTATGATAAACATTGGGATACAAATAGAAGTAAAATACAGTCTGGCTCTGTCCTCAAGGATCTTTTAATCTAAAATAGTGACTTAATAGGTTTTAAAGCTAGAAAGGGTCTTAAGAGTCTTTGTAGTCTCAACCCTTCATTTTACAGTCAAGAAGAAAACTAAGGCTGAAGCAATCTGATAATCTGAAATGGTAGCTCAGTAAATAGAGTGCTGAGCCAGGAATCAGGAAGAGTGGAATTCAAATCTTTTATGAGATACTTATTAGCTGTATGATCCTGAGCAAGTCACTTAACCTCTACTTGTCTCTGTTTCCTCATCAGTAAAATGGCTATAATAATAGGGGACAATCACACCATGCTTCAAAGATTGTGGATGCTCAGTCAATATGAGATGGTGATTGTGATGGCAATTGACCTCTCAGGATTGTTGCCAGTATAAAATAAGATAGTGATTGTGAAACACTTAGCACAGTGCCTCACATATAGTATTGCTACATAAATGTTAGCTATTATTATTGTTGTTGTTATTGTTATTGTTATAACTCAGGTCTGATCAATTGAACATTCTTCTGATCATCATACTGTCTTTTGAAAGAGTTTAATTTGGAGATGGTCTTAGATTAATAGCACCTATCTCTCTGGGTTGTTGTGAGAATCAAAGGAGAGAATATTTGCATAGTGCTTTACAAACATTAAAGTGTTATATAAATGCTGGCTATCATCACTGTCTTCATTGTCACCATCATTATTGTTGTTATTTTATTTTTTTTCTCTATGCTGGGACTGCAAGAATGTGAGTTGGTGAAAGGTTGAGGACAAGCCCTGGATCAAAAAATAAAGTTGGTAGCTAGTAGCTGTTTCCTCTGCATATTGAAAAGAATTAATTGGTTTTCATTCACATGGTGTCTATAAAATCACAGCCTTATTCAAACCTGAGAAAGGTTGAGAGTTGTGATTCCCTCATATTCTGTCAGAGCCAGGATACTTCATAGGATCCCTGCAAAGGGTTTATAGACACTTGGAAACAAAGAAGGGATGGCACCGCAGATACACTCTGTAGAAAATAGGATGCTAAGTGCTGCTTTATGGAATCCTTTCTATTAATCTAATATGCATATTCAAATCCTCTTCATGGTTTAGGCAGCTTCATCCTACTCTACAGGCTGGGTGAATCTAGGATGCTTACCAGCTCATTTCAAAAGCTTCAGGGGTGGGGTCCTTAGCCTACACCAGCTCAGTGGGCCTCTGAAAATAAAATGATTCAGAAGCAATCGGGTGACCTCAAACTTATTTCTATGGCTTTACAAGGCCTTTCTGTCACCCAGAAAAGTGAGACTGGGAGGAAGTCTGAAAGTACATTCTGTTGCCTTGCACTGTATGTCACAGGCTTCCAGATGGGGCAATCACACCGTGCCTCAAAGATTGTGGATGCTCAGTAAATATAAGATGGTGATGGTGATGGCAATGATTATATGTGTGCACTGCAATAACAGGGCCTCCTGCTGAGACAGGGAGATGAGGTAATATGGGACAAGTCATTCCATATCCAGGAGAAAGCTGTCTGACATTCCAAGCCCCAGAGGCCTGGCTTTTGTTTGTAAAATGACCGTCAATGTTTGGATATAAAACAGACATGGCAATAAAAAAGTCATTTGAATGCTGTCTCTTTTGGGCTGTGAAGAGCTCAAAGTTAAAAGTGATGTGCATATTCTAAATAGAGAAAGCATGGAGGAGTGGAGAGAGGACTGGTCTTGGAGTCAGGAATATGTGGGTTTAGGTCCTGCCCAGGACATAGACTTATGTGATCATAAGCAAATGGTTTGACTTCTCTGTGCCCCAAGCCAGTCTTTAAAACTAGTAGTAAAATAGTCACTCATCTACATATGTTTTTATATAAAGAGTTCATTACAATGATGAAATTATAGGCCCAGAGAGGAACCCCTTCTGCCAAAGCAACAACAGCAACATATTGAGAGGGCTTGAAGAAAGGAGGGGGGAAATGGATATGAATTTTTCCTGAAAGTGTGTGAAATAATTATGAATAGGGGAGAGTTATTATCTAAATAAAGGGGAAAGATGAATCTAAAAATAGAAAATCTGATTGCAAAAAAATTCTAAAGGTTTTGCACAAATTAATCATAGCTAGAATTTCCATTTCCAGACCTGTCAGCTGTTGCTGACCCTTCTCCTTAATCTAACCATGTTTTCTAAACTCTAATCATATCTTGCTAACGATACAAACATTGAACTTGCCTCTCCAATTCTGACCATGTCACTCAGCACTAAATATGTGTCCCTAATATCTGGAAGGTTATCATATCTTTCTCTACTTTTTTCCAATTCTGACAATGCCTCCAAAACCCCTTTCCTTCCCCAGGCTTCCCACTATGTATCACCAATAGTTCCAAGCCTCTCAACCCTCGTATCTTAAAGTTCTAAAATTTCCTTTACTCCCAACAGATGAGGAAATTGTGGTTGGAGGATTTTAAACAATCTACTGAAGGCAAAAGAGATAATGGCAGAGGTAGGACTAGAACCCAGGTTTTCTTTTGGATTCAAGAAGATATAAGCCAAATATTCTAGTTCCCCCCTAAATACCCTAGTCTGTGCACTTCAAATTCTTATTAATTGTCTCTAAATGCCAGCATGTTCTATCAAATATGACCATTCCCCAATCCTATCTGTGTAAAATCTTCAACTGTAGTCATGGAGCCTCTGTTCTGACCATGTGGTTTTAATTCTTATGAATTACTTTTAATGCTAATGACCACTTTTGGCTATGTTCTTAGAAACATCCAGTCTCTTTTTTTCTTAAAAAGTATTTATTTTTTAAAAACTTAACCATCGACAAAGATATTAGTCAAATATACATATAAAATAATAAATAAACTATTGCATAAAATTATCTTCATTTATTGGCATAGAGGCTAATGAAGCAACGAAGAAAATAAACCAACAAAAACTGCATTTCCTTCATGACCTTGTATTATCCAAATTTTTCTGAAGTCACTTCATCTTTTAAAATTTTTTTTTACTTTTTATATGCTATTATAGCCAATATGTCAACAATTCTGGTCTAGCTAATCTTGTTTTGTATCACTATATATGTCTTTTCATATTTTCTAATATTCATATTTCTCATTTTTATGATGTTATATTATTTGATTATATATGAATAGGGGGACAAGACAGGGGATTGAACCTATGTATTTTATGCTAAAGAAAGTCTCTTTAATAACACACATTTGCATCTTCTCTGCAATTCTTTTTTTCTTCCTGGAAATGGCAGCTTTTATTGAATCAGTTAGAACTTCAAAGAAAGAATGCACGGCCTATTATGTGTTCTGGGAACTTATGTCCAGGATGAGTCAGGTGACTGGTCTAAGATCACATGGTGGGTAGAACCGATACCCAAGAACAGTTTGGTGATGCAGGGCTCATGGAGGGGAGGAAGCGGAGAGGGGCCGTGCTCATGGGCGGGGAAGGGGGGACGTGCTCATAGTTGAGGTGGGCGCGCTCTTAGTTGAGGGGAGCGTGGAGAGCACACCTGCATGGGCAAAGTAAAGAGAGCGAGTGCGCATGGGAGGGGCAAGCTCCTCCAACTTTGAATTCTTCTCCTCCTACTCAGAATTTTCCTCCTTTGACTCAGACTCGGACTCGGACTAAGACTCCTGCTCCTTGGATTCCTCTGCCTCTGGCTGCCTCCTCTGCTACTTCCGCCATCTCTGCCATCTTCCATGCCGTCTCCACCGCAGTCTCCCATGCTTGTCCTCTTCTTCATCTACAAGCCACAAAAGCTAGCCGTGTGATTTCTGCAACTCCTCGACCTCTGGCGGCCTCCTCTGCTTCTGCTGCCTCCCCGGTTAGCCAGGCTTAGGACAGAGTTACTGCAGTTTTTAATCTTAGAAAGTTGCCTAGTTCCTGAGAGAGTAAATGATTGGCTCATTGTCACAGATTCAGTATATCTCCAAACCAGAACTTGATCACTGTTCTACATGGATACAAAACCAGCTCTCCACTTAATGCACGGTGCTTTCCTAATCCTTAGTCATCCCTATGGATTATTCATAAGTTATTCATTTTCCAAACACTGGACATGTATGTAAACATCCCATTTCGGCCACATCCTTAAACCTATTGGCTTCTTTTACTTTGGGGAGTTAGAAAGGGGTGACAGAAAGGAAATGAGAAAGATGCTCTGAAGTATATATGCTCTGAAATAAGATGGCAGAATTGGTGACATGTGAAAGAAGAATGTCTTCTCCCTCTTCACTGCCGTCTCTCAAGGACTGTCGAAAGATGAGTTAACTGCACAGAACAAACCCTACCAATTGTTGCTAATAATTTAGAAGCACGGTTCCCTAAGATAAGATGTGAGTAACAAATTCTCCCTTTTGTCTGGGGAAAGAGTAAGGTGCAGAGTCCTCCTTGAAGACTTGGTGAGTACAATTGATCATAAAATTATACAATTTCTTGGCTTTCATTTTTGGAGCACATGGAAAGTAGTAATCAACTTATAGGCATCAAGTGCCTGCTGTGTTCTAGTCATAGTGTTGGATTCTGGGGATGAAAACACACAAAAAAGTAAACTATTTATATTCACAAGAAACTTGTATTATATTAGAGTATAAATTGGGAACCCCTTTCCCTCCTACACTGGGTCTCCCCAGATGCCTACCCTAGAATCAAGGTATTCTGTATATCTTCATAAAGTGAAAACCTTAGCTCACAAGTATCCACTGTTATGGGGGCAGATAGGTGGCATAGTGGACAGAGTGTTGCGTATAAACTCAGGAACACCTGAGTTCAAATCTGCTTTAAGACACTAGCTCTGTGACTGTGTCATTCATTTAACCCTCTTTGCCTCACTTTCCTCATCTGCAAAATGAGTTAGAGAAGGATATGACAAACCACTCCAGTCTTTATTCCAAGAAAACCCCAAATGGGGTCACAAAGAGTTGGACATGACTTAAAACAACTGGACAACACCCAGTGATAGGTTGTTTCACTAGTCAGAAGACAGATCAGTGGGAACTTGTGAACCATGGTTTTCACCTTATACAGCTACACAGAATGCAAAGAATGTCAAAGAAAAGGAATTTAATGAAACAGCATAGTAAAAAAAGTACTGAGAAAACATTTTCCCTATAAACCTGTGGCACACCTTCCACAAATACATACATTATCACCGGGAAGAACATACAAATGTAAGGAATATACTTTGAGATGGATACATAAGGAATGCATTTCATCAGAGAACAAAATGCATGGAGAAATACATGTAAAGTGAATATGTGTGGCCAAAATAAACATATGAAGGGTCACTCATGCTTCCAACATTGCCAGGCAGCCAGTGTCTTTTATCATTGTCATTGTATTGCTTCACTGAGACAGCATCCCCTGACTTTCTAGTCTTTCTTAGGCATGAAGTCACTTTCGGGTTTGTGATCTTTGCTGGGTGTTGATTCCTGCTTCTATCACATGCTGGTAGTCATAATTCCTCTGCTAGTACTATGTTGTGGCTGACCACTTCCAGACATAAATCCTCTGGACATGGAGTATTATAGCTTCCCTCCTGCTTCCAGTTTGTAACTTCCGCTGGGGTACTTAACTAAGGTTCTACCTCCTTCTGTTTAGAGGAGTAGACTATGCTATTTCTATCTTAACTTAAGCTTTTTTATGCTACGAATCATTTAGAAAGGCAACAGCCCAATATGCTTAGTCACTGGATGAGGGACAAAGAGAAGAAAGGAAGAGGTGGGGGTGGGGGGCTTCCAGTGACTCTTCCTCTCAAAAGAAGTTCTCTGTTTCTCCAAGTCTTGGCTAGAAATGGGACATCTCCAGAAGAAGTTGCTTTATCCAAGGTGCTAAGCTATTTTTTAAAACAATAGAATTATCCCAGTTAACAAATTCCTTCAGGCAAAATCTTGTGTTTTTTTTCCACTCTTAATTTTTGAACACCAGGGACTATGTAGCTGTGAGGGACCTCTATTTGACTTTAGATTAGAAATTCTAGGTAATGTACTGCTTAATTTTCATTTGCTAAACTGCTTCATGTCAATATCAATTTATGTTCTCTCCTTCTAAACTTTGAAAGACCCTTGGGATTTAGGGGAACCTTTTTCTCAATTCCAATACTCATTTGCTCTTACATGAAAATGAGGCAAGCCAGAGTGAAAAGGCTTAGGAGATAAACTCAGCCCAGGCAATAAGGCTATTGTCTCAGTCTTTATTAATTTCATACATTCCCATGATTTGATAACATCTTGCATCATTTTAAGAAAAGAGTAGGTAACAAGTTCTCTAATTTATAGGCAGCCATGATTAGCATCAGGGACATGTCCAAAGATTCCAGCCTAAATCTGCAATAGATGGTGCAAGAAGTAGTTTTGAAGCTGCAAAAGCTCAGAGCTCCTTCTCTTGTCATCAGTGCCTTTTCTCTCTTTCTTTCCCTGGTTCACTGAGACAGAAGAGAATGACAGACTAAGGATAGACAAAAGCAGTGGCACTTCTTGGAGAACAATCACTGTCCCTGTGAATGTTTCTGAGCAGTAAGTGCTGCTTACTTTTCATCAGTTTAACTTGAAACCCCTCATGTAGGAATGCTTAGAGTAAAAAAAAATCTATTTATATGAAAGCTTGGGGCAGGCTTGAACTACAGACTGTACAGATTGTGCAACCATAGCTCCTTGTTTCTTCAGTTCTCTAACTTTTTAATCTGCGAAAGACACAGAAAAGACATAAGGAAAGTATTTCTTTAGTTTGCTTTTGGAATTGATGTTGCCAACTCCCCTGCTCCTGTCCAGAAATAAAGTCTTAATTTGTCCCTAGAGGAAGTATGTAGGATGATGGCTTCTGTTGGGCATACAGATAGATGCTGGATCTCATTGATGATGGTTGAATCTGGAAAGATTTCTTGTCACTTTTTTCTGAATGATATATAAAAAAGACAGGGACTGGGTTGTGCTCCCCTTTGGCAGAGCTGTATGCCTTGGGTATTGGCCAAGAGGACTGTCACAAAACTAACCTTGTGCCTTGAATTTCTGCTATTGTGATATAATAGAAAGAACTCTGCATCTTGAGAAATGGTCATTCAAGTCCTAACTCAGTCACCAAAAAGGGAGCATATACTTAACCTATTTGAGCCTCACTTTTACAGTATCATTTATAAATTACAGTCATGGAATCACAGAAATGCTGACTTAGAAAATATTCAAGACAGCAATGAGAGGAGATATCTTGACCAAACAAGGGATAGAGATGATCATAAAAAAGAAAATGGATCATGGCTGATTATGTAAAATTGAAAAGTTTTCACACAAACAAAATCAATACAGTTAGAAAGGAACAGTTAAGTAGGAAAATCATTGCAGGAAATTTCTCAGCTAAGTTCCATACTCAATATGTGGAGAGAATTGATAAAAATATATAATGACAAGTAGCTGCTCATCAAAATATAAAACAGGTTATTTTCAAAAGAAGTAATATAGGCTATTGATATGTGAAAAATTGCTCCAAATTACTACTAATAAGAGAAATACAAATTAAAAGAACTCTGAGGTTCTAACTCACATGTCAATCAGAATGGCAAAAAAAGAAAATGATATTTGTTGGAGAGTATTTGTGAGAAGAGGCACACTAATGAATATGATTTTAGCCAGCAATTCTAGAAAGAAATATGAAACCATTCCCCCCAAAGTCATTAAATAGTTCATACCTTTTGACTGAGGAATTCCATTGTATATATCTCCAAAAGCTAAATTTATAATTACAATTTGCCTTTCTTCAATTTTCTTTTTCTTTTCTTTTTTTTTTTCTTTTTTATTTTTTTGCGGGGCAGTGAAGTTAAGTGACTTGCCTAGGGTGACACAGCTAGTAAGTGTTAAGTGTCTGAGGCCGGATTTGACCTTGTGATGTTTAAAATCTAAATTGTGGTTGCCTTAAATTAGAAGCTTTAGCACCAGTCCTTGGGCATTAAACATTTATTAAAACATACAGGCCTATTTAGCCTAGAGTTCCAGCCTGGTCTGGTTCTTCCTCAAATCATCTGCCACAAGCCCGCTTCAATCAAAAACTCTCTCCAGCAAGCTGATTGTGGAAGCTTTTCATAGGTCTGGAACAGAGGCGGTCCTTACACACTGCTTCAAGCTGATTGGTTGGCATCATCCAAATCCATTGGTTCTGAAGGTGTTCTCAAGGTGTGATTACAATCCAGTTAACTTGAAGTAGGCTAATCAGCAGTTAATAACTCTCACTTGATTCAATCAGTCTAGATTAATCTCCAGGTGGGTCTTTGAGTATCTGCTAAATCTCATTATTTCATCACATTCCCCCCTTTGTTTTTTCTAGGAACAGGTGTTTCTTGATGAAACAGTAAAAAATAGCTTTACCAGTAATCAAATCAAACAATGAAAGTTCTTAAAAATGTGAATTGAGAGGATAAGAATTTTTTTAGATCTTCATTTCATCACCTTTTGTATCATCTGCCTATTTATCCTCATGCCATTATGAGAAATTTTAAAATCTAATATAATTGGTAACAGATGTCAAGGCCAAATCCAACACTGTATTTATCATGACATCTGAGATAATTATGGGGATTACCATTGAGCAATATATACAGCACATGCAGTATGCCATGCTTAAAATAGGTGGATGGGATATACGTCCATGCCACTGAACATATTGGAAGAAACTGAGTCAGGCTTAATGAGATGCATGGCCATATTTTAGGGGAACAGAAGCCAGGTGTAGAATGAGATGGGTGGGATGAAAACTTCCAGCCATCTATACAGTACCTGGACTTCATAAGTGTCTCCCCTTCTGTGAGAGTTCAATGCCTGCTCTTGTATGTATTCCTCTCATGGGTGAAGGCAATTAATGTCTTAAATGGTAAATTCCCATAATCCAAGTCTCATACGGATTAAAAATTTTGAGGATAGTGATAGCAAAAAATGTTAAATGATCACAAAAACTGAATTTGCTTTGAGTCAGAATATGTTACAATGTACAATGATTCCAAATACTATTTTTTGCAAAAAATAGTATTTCTAGAATTAATTTACACTTGTCATAGTAATCATTCTACCAAGGAAATACTTTATATAATTTGATCAAATAATCAGTTGGAAAAACAAAACACAATCGTAAAAGAATGAAAATCTCTATAAAAAACCCCTCATACTATTAATTTCAAAATGTAGATACAATGGCATAAAAAGGAAACCTTTATGTAACATTTGAACTGACATTTTTTCTCTGAGTGAATTTAGAGCATTTTTGATTTCGATATCTAAAATCTCCACATCTCATATATATCTTGCTGTCTACTTCTGCATTTAGGCAAAATATGTGCCAATTTATGGCAATAGAAGCAGATTCTTGAAATATGATGATGATAAAGTTTCTCTTGTCTTTCTTCAACCCCTTTATTATCTCTTTCATAATACCAATGCTTTATAAAGTTATTAGTTAAAGGCAAAAGCAGGTAAAGATAAATCAAAACAGAAAGTCCACAAAAATGAAGCATTAACATACTTACAAACATAAAATTTCTTACCCAATATGAAGATCAGAAGGTTTAGGGGTTCAGCAGTCCCTTCGTGGTCGCCAAACTGTGATGTTTAAAATCTAATTTGCAGTCGCTTTAAATTAGAAACTTTAGCACCAGTTCTTAGGCATTAAACATTTATTAAAACATACAGATATTCCCATGGAGTTCAGAAAGTTAAGAAAAAAGCCTATTTACCCTAGAGTTCCAGCCTGGTCTGGTTCTTCCACAAGTTATCTGCCACAAACCTGCTTCAATCACAAACTCTCTCCAGCAAGCTGATTGTGGAAGCTTTTCATAGGTCTGGAACAGAGGCGGTCCTTACACACTGCTTCAAGCTGATTGGTTGGCATCATCCAAATCCATTGGTTCTGAAGGTGCAATCCAGTTAACTTGAAGTAGGCTAATCAGCAGTTAATCACTCTCACTTGATTCAATCAGTCTAGATCAATCTCCAGGTGGGTCTTTGAGTATCTGCTAAATCTCATTATTTCATCACAACCTCAGATCCTCCTGAATCCAGGGCTGGTGCTCTATCCACTACGCCACCAAGCTGCCCCCTCTTCAATTTTCAACAGCCTTTTTGTTGTTGTTTTTGTATCAAAGAACTGGAAACAAAATGGTTCCCATTAATTAAGAACAAATTCTGGTATATAGAAGTATATAATTGCAACATAAGAAATTATTAAAGAGGCAGACTAAGAGGCCTAGAAAAAGTTATGTGAACTGATTAGGAAAAACATAAATAGGGGCAGCTAGGTGGCGCAGTGGATAGAGCACAGCCCCTGGATTCGCAAGTACCTGAGTTCAAATCCAGCCTCAGACACTTGACACTTACTAGCTGTGTGACCCTGGGCAAGTCAATTAACCCCAATTGCCTCACACCAAAAAAAAAAGAAGGAAGGAAGGAAGGAAAGACATACATAGGACAAAGAGAACAATCTATAATTTGAATTTAATAATGGAAATGAAACCAACTTTGAAATATCTAAGAACTCTTATGAATGGAGTGACTGGTCAGGACTGTAGAAGGCTAATGATGACATCTTTTTCCTCTCTTGAAAGGGAGGTGATGGACTAGAGATCCAGAATACAAAGTCAATTTTTGTTTTTGTTTTTGTTTTGTTTCTGTGTTTTGTTGAGGCAATTGGGGTTAAGTGACTTGCCCAGGGTCACACAGCTAGTAAGTGTTAATTGTCTGAGGTTGGATTTGAACTCAGGTCCTCCTGAATCCAGGGCCAGTGCTCTATCCACTACGCCACCTAGCTGCCCCACAAAGTCAATTTTTTTAGACACATATTTATTTATTTGTTATGAGATGTCATTTTTTGAAAGGAGGAGAAAGAATTATGGTAGATATTGATAGTAATGCAAAACAAGAGGGAAATAAAGAAGGAATACCAATAAAATTAGAGCACTACTAAGTGCCAGATGCAGGGTTTGAACACAGACCTACCTGACTTCAGGTCTACCACTCTATCCACTGCTCTATAGTATGTTACTTTTTATAAAGCCCAACTGCAAGGGCTCTCTTTCACCTAAGACAGTGAGGAGGATTTGATACAATGATAATAGCCATGTCAACAGCAACTCACATTTGTATAATGCTTTAAGATTTGCAAAGCCCACAGCCAGGTAGCACAGTGGATAAGACACTGGCTCTGGATTCAGGAGGACCTGAGTAAAAATCCAGCCTCAGACACTTGACACGTACTAGCTGTGTGACCCTGGGCAAGTCACTTAACCCCAATTGCCTCACAAAAAAAAAAAAAGAAGATTTGCAAAGCCCTGTCCTCAATGCAACCCTGGAAGGAAGGGATTAAGATTTAGTAAAGTAATTCTTTGCCTGAGTTCACCTGGATTTAAGCAGGGTTTTTCTACACATTTTTCATATAAAAATAGATCTCTTTATTCAAATAAATTTAAGTAAATGCTAAGTAGACATTTAATGCAAACAGACTATACAACAACATTAAATACCAGCTTTAACTGAGGTTTTACTCTTTATATAAAAGTTTTTTTTCAAATCTCAGTATTATACTTAGATCCTGATTAGCCCACCTTCTTTATTATATTCTGAATTTAACTTGATTTCAAAACATTACCAAGCTTCTGTTCTACCTTGGTGATGAAGTTGTTCATCTACAAATCTTTTAGGGCAAAGAAATATGTGTGTGTGTAAGTATACGATTATATTTCTAATATATAAATACACATGCACATATACACACAAAACATGTATATGCATATATGTATACATATGCCCACAATAAACACGAATGTATACATATGCATATATACATTCATATGTAGGCATATACAATATGTATGCATATAATACATATATGCATAAACAGATGTACATATGTAAATGAACATATATATGCTTTGAAAGTTATCTTTCCTCCACAAAGATTTCAGAAAAGCTGAAGATCTTGAAATGAGAAAGCCACATCAGATATCATCTAGTAGAACTTCTTACTGCTACTCATTGCATTAATGTTCTCTACGAGTTCCTTTACAGATAGAAATCAAGTCTCTATTTGAACATTACCTGTAAGAGGGAAGATGTGGATAGGAACTTCAAAGTGCAAAATATCCTCCTTTTGGATTGTGCTAATTTTAGAAAGCTCTCTTATAATATTGATCCCATATCTTCCTCCTACTAACTTCTAATCATTGTTTCATGGTTTTTTTTTCTTCTCCTCTGGAGCTATACAGACTAAGCCTTTTATTCTTCCATGTGACAGGATTTCAAGTACATAAAGACAGCTATCATGTCTCAATAATGACTTCTCTTGTCCAAGTTAAGCATCACAAGTTACTTGAAATATTCCCCATAGACCATGTTTATTAGACTCTTCACCATCCTGGTTGCTTTGTTCTGAGTTACCTACAACTTGTCAATGTTCCTCTTAAAATAAAGTGCTCAGAACTAGATGCAGGGCTTCAGATATGGGCTATAGATTGGGCTACAAAAGAACTAATGCTTCCTTTCTTCTCTATTGTTCTTGGTCCCTTTGTTCTATCATTGCAAGCTAAGCACTCATTAGCTGTACAGGTAGCCACAACATCAGCTTAATTCATTCCATAGGAACTATTGTCTGGTCATAGCTTTTCATCGTATGCTTATACAGTTGAATATTTGACCATTAATCCCTATTTGTCATTTATTGTATTCACTTTAGTTCATATATATGCACTATTAATATCTTTTTTAATAGCTAATATATAAAAGCATCATACTTCACATCTAATAAGTATGTGGAATAGGGTTCATTGTGCATTACCTCATCAGACTCACACAATAGCTCTAAAAGGTAGACACTATAGGTATCATTATCCCTCTTTTACAGATGAATAAACTGAGGCTCAAAGATGGTAAGTGACTTGTCTATGGTCACATTACCAGGCAATGTAGGAAGTGCTATATGAACCCAGTCCTCTCTTGAAAATGTGTCTAAACTGTGCCCAAAGGGCAATAAAACTGTACATACTGTGATCCAGCAATACCATTGCTAGGTGTATATACCAAAGACATCCAAAAAGGGGGGAAAGGACCTATTTATATAAAAATGCCTATAACACTTTTTGTGGTGGCTAAGAATTGGAAATCAAAGGGATGCCCATCAATTGGTAAATGGCTAAACAAGCTTTGATATATGATTGTAATGGAAAATTATTTTGCTATAAGAAATGACAAGTAGGGGGGCAGCTAGGTGGCACAGTGGATGAAGCATCGGCCCTGGATTCAGGAGGACCTAAGTTCAAATCTAGCCTCCGATACAAATGACACTGACTAGCTGTGTGACCCTGGTCAAGTCACTTAACCCTCAGTGCGCTGAAAAAAAAGGGAAGAAAGAAAGAAAATAAATGACAAGTAGGATAATTTCAGAAAGACCTGGAAAGACTTAAATGAACTGATGCATAGTGAAGTAAACAGAACCAGGAGATCATTGTGCATAGTAATAATATTGTTTAATGATGAATTGTGAATGACTTAGCTGTTCTCAGAAATTCTCAGTTATTCTCAGCAATACAATGATCCAAGATAATCCTAAGGCACTAATGATGAAGCATACTATCTGCTTCTAGAGAAAAAACTGATATTAATTGAATACAGACTGAAGCATGGTATTTTCAATTTCTTTTTTTTTCTTTTGTTCAAGTCCTACACAAAATGACTAGTATGGAAATGTTTTAAATAATTACCCATGTATAACATAAATGATTGCTTATAGCCTTGTTGGGGCATGGAAGGGAGAAGAGAGGTATAGAATTTGGAACTAAAAACTTTACATAAAAATGTTTAAAATGGGGGAGCAAGCTTCTTTTTCACTAGACCATGTGAATCAATTTTTTTCATCCAAGATATTGGGTATTATACCCAGCTTTGTGTCATGTGAAAGTTTAATAATCTGCTTCCCATGTTTTAAAGTATTTGATACATTTTCTGAATAGGACAAGGTCAGGGACACAACCTATTAACATATCGTTGAAGACTTCTCACTCTTGGGGTAAAGTAATTCACACAGCTTTACATCTACCTACTGATATTATTGTTCTCCCCACATTTTTCCATCTTACATAGGGGAATCACAAAAAGCAGTGTAGTAGGAAGAAAACAATGCATAATTTGAGTCAGGCAGGACCTTCGCTCCAGAATATCTCTCTATCTTCTCTTATTAAATATTATTGCACTTCATACATCTTATGTTCCAGGCAAACTAGTCTGCATCTCAAACATTCCATCTTGTCCCTCCATGACTGCACTACCTGACCCTTGTATCTGGAATGAATTCCATAATATTTCCATCTCTGAGAATTCCTAGCTTTTTTCAAAGCACAGTTCAATTGCAATGTCCTATATCTATATTCCCTGATCTCCCCATTCCTGGGGCTTCTCTCTAGAAACAACAACAGACAACAATAACTTTGTCTTTACTTTTTACTTGTAAATACTTTTGCATGGACACGTTGTTTTTTTCCATCAAAATAAAGACTTTTTCAAAACAGGGACTGTATGCGATTTCTTCTTGTCTTCCTAGTGCTTAGCCCAGTGACTGGCATATGCTATTGGAAACAATATTTGTTGATTGAATAAATAACTGTTTGACTTGTAACTCCTCATAAATATAACATTAATTTAGAATTTTTCTAGGACTCAACATTAAAATCATTGGTCTTTAGTTTTTGGTGCCTACAGTGCCTAATTTTTAAGCATCAAGAATTTTAAACGTTAAACTTTTACCCAACTACAGTATATTCCAGTGTCTCTCCTATTCTACACAATTCCTGAAATATTACTGATGGTATTTCTTTTATCATATATGGAAGTTCTTTCAGTAATCTGAAAATACTTTTAAAATATCTTTCAAGAAATTAGATATTTTCTTACTATGCTCTCAGTGATCTGGGACTTTAATTACTTATAAACTGTGGTCCTCATGGTCCTACTTTGGGAATATTTCTCCTTGAAATATGAAACCTGATGATGGCAGAGAGAAGCCAGGAAGTTGCTTGAGCTCTCCCAATTTCCCTCAAAAGCAACATTAAATCAAGCCTCTAAACAGATTCTGAAACTATAGAACCTACAAAAAAACCAGAGGGACACAATTTTCCAATTTTCGATAATTTGGAAGACTTCAGGAAAGTTCAGTCTCACTCTGGGAAGTGGGGAGCGCAGTGCAGCTCATAGTGCAGCAGTGCACTGAGGGGTCTGGGCAAGTCAGCAGGAAGCTGTTGGTCACCTGAGGCCCCTTGATCCTGGGTCATTAAGCTGGTGGCACAGCAGGCCACTGGTGAGATCCACCAGGACCAGTTGAGAGAGCAGGCTGGCAGCAGGAGGGACACCCACAGGAAAGACACCAGACTTTGCCATCTCAGCATGCCAGGAACAAGCACAGGGAGTAAGCCCAGGGCATTGAGAAGTCCACAAGCCATAGAGGCCTCAGAGTAGAAATCCAATGACACAGCCTCTACAACCCATCACAAGAAACTTGAAACACTCACCCTTGTGCCCAGGAACAGATCTCAACTTTAAAAAAAAATAAACTGCAACATAAGTAAGAATCAGAAGAGGGTTCTTACCACTGAGGTTCTGTGTGAATAGGGAAGAGCAAAACAGAAGCTCAGATGAGGACAATACTCTCAAATCACCTACATGTGAAACCTCAAGAGGGAAAATGAATTGGTCTCAAGAAGAAAAAGTCTGCTTGGAAGAGCTGAAAAAGGATTTTAAAAATCAATTTAGGGGCAGCTAGGTAGCACAGTGGATAGAGCACCGGCCCTGGATTCAGGAGGAACTGAGTTCAAACCCGGCATCAGACACTTGACACTTACTAGCTGTGTGACCCTTGGAAAGTCACTTAACAACAATTACCCCATTAAAAAAATATTTGAGAGAGGTAGAAGAAAAAATGGGGAGAGAAATGAAAGCAACACAAGAAAATTATGAAAAAAAAATCAGCAGCATGGAAAAGAAAGCACATTCCTTAAAAAATTAATTTGGCCAAATGGAAAAAGAAGTGTAAAAGCTTACTGAAAACAACAAATGCCTTAAAAATTCAAATTAGACAGATAGGAGCTAATGACACCAAGAGACACCAGGAGTCAGTCAAACAGAACCAAAAGAATGAAAAATAGAAGAAAATGTGAAATACCACATTGCAAAGAAAACTGACCTGGAAAATAGATCCAGGAGAGAGAATTTGAGAATGATTGTACTACCTGAAAGCTATAATAAGAAAAAGAATCTAGACACCGTATTCCAGGAAATTATCAAGGAGAAGTACCCTGATATAGAATCAGAGGATAAAATTGTCATTGAAAGATTCCACCAATCACCTCCAGAAAGAGATCATAAAGGAAAACTCCAAGGAATATTGTAGACAAATTCCAGAATTATTAGATGAAGGAGAAAATATTCCAAGCAGCCAAAAGGAAGCAATTTAAATCTCATGGAGCCACAGTCAGGATTGTACAGGACCTGGCAGCTTCAACATTATAGGACTGCAAGGCTGGGAAGATGATATTCTGAAAGGCAAAGGAGCTTGGATTGCAGCCAAGAATCTATTAGCCAGCAAAGCTGATCATTCTCTTTCAGGGGAAAAGATGGACATTCAATGAAATAGGGGACTTTCAAGGTTTCCTGATGAAAAGACCAGAACTGAATAGAAAATTAGATCTTAACATACAAGACTCAAGAGGAGTTTAAAAAGGTAAATGGAGAAAAAAAGTTATTTAATAAGGTTAAACTGTTTACATTCCTACATGGGAAGATAATACTTTCAACTCTTGAGAACTGTATCTGTATTTGGACAGACAGAAGAAGTATACATAGAGGGTATAAATATAAGTTGTATTTGATGTGATGATATAAAGAAAATATGGGGTAAAAAAAAGGACTTTATAGGGAGAAGAGGAAAGGGGACGTGGAATGGGTTTAATTACATTATATGAAGATGTACAAAAAACCTATTACAATGAAGGGAAAGAAGGGAGGGGTGAACATTGTTTCAAATTTACTCTCATCAGATTTGGATCAAAGAGGGAATAACATATGTTCATTTGGCTAAATAAATTGAGCTCATTCTTTAGTAAAGTAGAAGGGTGAGGTGAAAGGGGGGAAATAATAGAAGGAAGGGCAGAAACAGGAAAAAAGGGATATGAAAAGAAGGGGGCCTGGTAAAAGGGAGGGTACATTGAGGCAGGCAGGGGTAGGAAGCAAAATGTTGGTAACGAGGAATAGAGGGAAAGAAGGGTGGGAAAAGTACAAAGTGGGTAAATAGAGTGGAGGGAAATAGTAATAATAACTGTGAATGTGAATGGGATTAACTCTGCCATTAAATGGAAACAAATATCAGAGTGGATTAAAAACCAAAATCCTACAATATGCTATTTGCAAGAAACACATTTGAAGTAGAGAAATAGACACAGAGTAAAGGTAAAAGGATGGAGCAGAATATATTATGCTTCTGCTGAAGTAAAAAAAGCAGGGGTAGCAATCCTTATCTCAGACAAAACAAAGGCAAAAATAATTAAATAATTAAAAAAGATAAGGAAGGAAAGTATATCTTGCTGAAAGGTACTGTAGATAATGAAGTAATATCAATACTAAACATGTATGTGCCAAGTGGTATAGCATCCAAATACTCAGAGGAGAAGTTAAACGAGTTCAAAAAGGAAATAGATAGCAAAACTATACTAGTGGGGGATCTGAATGTTCCCCTCTCAGAATTAGCTAAATCTAGTCACAAAATAAATAAGAAATAAGATAAAGAGTAAATAGAGTGTTAGAAAAATTAGATATGATAGATGTCTGGAGAAAACTGAATGGGGACAGAAGAGAAATTACCTTTTTCTCAGTGGTAAATGACATATATTAAAAAAAAAAATTGACCATACATTAGGGCACAAAAACCTCAATAAAAAGTAGAAAGGCAGAAACTGTAAATGCATCCTTCTCAGATCATGATGCAATAAAAATTGCATGTAATAAAGAGCCATGGAAAGGTAGGCTGAAAATTAATTGGAAACTAAATAATTTCATCCTAAAGAATAAGTGGGTCAAACAACAAATCATAGTAACAATCAATAATTTCATCCAAGAGAATGACAATAATGAGACAGCATACCAAATTCTATGGGATACAGCCAATGCAGTGCTTAGGGGAAATTTTATATGTCTAAATGCTTACATCAATAAAAAAGAAAAAGAGGAGATCAATGAATTGGGCATTCAACTTAAAAAGTTGGTAAAAAACACATTAAAAATCCCCAATTAAATATTAAACTGGAAATTAAAGTAGAAATTAATAAAATTGAAAGCAAGAATTAATAAAAAAAACTAGGAGCTGGTTTTATAAAAAAAACAATAAAATATATAAATCATTGGATAATTTGATTAAAAAAAAGAAAGTAGAAAACCAAATTACCAATATCAAAAATGAAAGGGGTGATTTCACCACCAATGAAATGGAAATTAAAGCAATAACTAGGAACTATTTTGCCAAACTGTATGCCAATAAATTTGACAATCTAAATGAAATGGATAAATATTTACAAAAATACAAATTGCCCAGGTTAACTGAAGAGGAAATAAAATCCTTAAATAAGCCCATATTAGAAAAACAAATCGAACAAGCCATTAATGAACTCCTTAAGAAAAAATCTCCAGGTCTAGATGGGTTTACAATACCAAATATTTAAAGAACAACTAATTCTTTTTTCTGATAAAAGTATTTTATTTTTTTTCTAGTTATATGTAAAGATAGTTCTCAACATTTGTTTGTACAAGATTTCCAATTTCAGATTTTTCTCTCTCCCTCACCTCCCTCAGCCTTCCCCTAGACAGCAGGTAATCTGATATAGGTGTTTTATATATTTATATATAACATTAAATGTATTTCTGTATTAGTCATGTTATAAGAGAAGAATCAGAGCAATGAGGAAAAACCTCAAAATAGAAAAACAACAGCACCAAAAACAAAAGAAATAGTATGGTTCAATCAGTATCTATACTCCACAGTTCTTTTTTTTTTCTGGATTTGGAGATCCCCTTCCATCATGAGTCCCCTGGAACTCTCCTGTACCATTGCATTGGTGAGAAGAATCTAGTTCATCACAGTTGATCAAAACATAATGTTGATGATACTGTGTACAATGTTCTTCTGGTTCTGCTCATCTCACTCATCATCAGTTCATGCAAGTCCTTCTAGGTTTCTCTGAACTCCTCCTGCTCATTGTTTCTTAGAGCATAATAGAATTCAATTATATTCATATACCACAACTCATTTAGCCATTCCAATTGATGGGCAACCCCTCAATTTCCATTAATTCTAATACAATACAAATTATTTGGAAAAATAGGTGAAGAAGTAGTTCTACCAAATTCCTTTTATGGAACAAATATGGTGTTGATAACAAAACTAGGCAGAGCCAAAACAGAGGAAGAAAGTTATGGACCAATTTCCCTAATGAATATTGATGCAAAAAATTAAATAAGATATTAGTAAAGAGATTATAGCATGTGATCACCAGGATTATAATAAACTATGACCTGGTTGAACTTATACTAGGAATGCAGGGCTCTTTCAACATTAGGAAAAATATCAACATAATCAACCACATCAAAAAGAAAAGTAGCCAAAATCATATGATTATCTCAATAGATGCAGAAAAAAGCTTTTGAACAAACAGAGCACCCATTCCTAATAAATACCCTAGAGATCTTAGGTATAGGTGGAACTTTCCTTAAAATAATAAGCAGTATCTACCTAAAACCGTCAGCAAGTATTATATGTAATGGAGATAAGTTAGAGGCCTTCCCAGTAAGATCAGGGGTGCAACAGAGATGTCCATTATCACCTCTGTTATTTAATATTGTACTAGAAATGTTAACTTTAGCAATCAGAGGGAAAAAAAGAACTAAAGGAATTAGAATTGGCAAGAAGGATACAAAACTACCACTCTTTGTAGATGATATGATGGTATCCTTACAGAATCCTAGAGAATCAACTAAAAATTACTTGAAACAATTAACAACTTAACAAGATAGCAGGATATAAAATAAATCCACATAAATCATCAACATTTCTATACATGACCAACATAGTCCAGCAGCAAGAAATAGAAAGAGAAATTCCATTTAAAGTAACAGCAGACAATATAAAGTACTTGTGAGTCTACTTTCCAGGACTAATACAGGAACTCTATGAACACAATTACAAAACACTTTTCACACAAATCAAATCAGATCTAAATAACTGGAAAAATAATAATTGCTTGGGGGCAGCTAGGTGGCGCAGTGGATAGGAGGACCTGATGTCAAATCTGGTCTCAGATACTTGACACTTACTAGCTGTGTGACTATGGGCAAGTCACTTAAACCTCATTGCCCTGGAAAAAAAATATCAATTGCTTATGGATAGGCTGAGCTAATAGAATAAAAATGACAATTCTACCTAAATTAATTTACTTATTCAGGGCCATACCAATCAGACTACCCCCAAAAAAGAATTTTATAGAGCTAGAAAAAATACTAACAAAATTCATCTGGAAAAGCCTAATGTCAAGAATATCAAGGGAACTAATGAAAACAAATCCCACAGGAATGTGGGCTAGCTGTACCAAATCTGAAACTTTACTATAAAGGGGCAGTCATCAAAACTATTTGATACTGGATAAGAAATAGAGTGAAGGATTAATGGAATAGGTTAGGCTAAGGAGACACAGTAGTAAATGACATTAATAATGTACTGTTTGATAAACACAAATACTGCAGCTTCTGGGATAGGAATTCAGTATTTAACAAAAACTGCTAGGAAAACTGGAAGATAGTATGGCAGAAATTAGGCATAGACCAACATCTTACACCTTATACTAAAATAAGGTCAAAATGGGTACATGATTTAGCCATAAAAGGTGATAACTAAGGTAAATTAGGAGAGGAAGGAATAGTTTACCTCTTAAATCTTTGGAAAGGAGAACAGTTTATGACCAAACAAGATATAGAGAATAGTATGAAATGCAAAATGGATGATTTTGATTACATTAAAATACAAGGCTTTTGTACAAACACAAGTAATGCATCCAAAATTAGAAGGGATGCAGAAAATTCTGAAACAATTTTTATAGCCAGTACTTCTGATAAAGGCCTCATTTCCAAAATATATTGGGGACTAAATCAAATTTATAAGAACCCAAGTCATTCCCCAATTGAGAATTGGTCAAAACATAGGAATAGGCAGTTTTCTGATGAAGAAATCAAAGCTATCTATTGCTATATGAAAAAAATGCTCTGAATCACTTTTGATTAGAGAAATGCAAATCAAAATAACTCTGAGGTACCACTTGACACCTATCAGATTGGCTAGTATGATAAAAAAGGAATATAATAAATGTTGGAGAAGTGGTGGAAAAATTGGAACTATAATGAATTGTTGGTGGAGTTGTGAACTGATCCACCCTTTCTGGAGAGCAATTTGGAATTATGCCCACAGGGCTATAAAGGTGTGCATACCCTTTGACCCAGCAATACCATTATTAGGTCTTTTTCCAAAGAGATCATAAAAAAGGGGAAAAGATCCACTTGTACAAAAATATTTATAGCTGCTCTTTTTGTGGTGGCAAGGAATTGGAAATTGAGGGGTTGCCCATCAATTGGGGAATGGCTGAACAAGTTGTGGTATATGAATCTAATGGAATACTATTGTGTTGTAAGAAATGATGATGAGGCAGATTTTAGAGAAACCTGGAAGGACTTGCATGAACTGAAGATGAATGAGATCAGCAGAACCAGGAGATCATTGTACACAGTATCATCAACATTATGCATTGATCACCTGTGATAGAATTGATTTTCAGGAATACAATTGTATAAGATAGTTCCAAAGGACTCATGGTGGAAAATGTTCTCCAAATCTAGAGAAGAAAGAACTGTGGAATATGGATGCATATTGAACCATACTATTTCCTTTGTTTTTGGTGCTGTTGTTTTTCCTTTCTGAGGTTTTTCCTTTTTGCTCTGATTCTTCTTTCACAGCAAGACAAGGTAGAAATATGTTTAATATGATTGTACATATACAAACTATATCATATAACTTGTATTGGGGAGGGGGTAGGGAGGGGAAGGAGGGAGAATAATTTGAAACTAGAAATCTTACAAAAACAAATGTGGAAAACTATCTTTACATGTAACTGGAAAATAATAATATACTTTTATAATTAAAAAAGGAGATAATAAACATAAAGAACTTCACCAATTCTAAAACACTAAAAGGATATGAGACCTAGGGCATTTAGGTGGTGCAGTGGATAAACAAACCGCCCTGGATTCAGGAGGACCTGAATTCAATTTTGGCCTCAGACACTTGACACTTAATAGCTGCGTGATCTTCGGCAAGTCATTTAACCCTCATTGACCCACCAAAAACAACAACAACAACAACAACAAAACAAAAACAAAATAATGAGACCTGACATTTTCTCTTGTGATCCCAAGATTTTGGATTTCATTGACATAAATACTTCTTTTGTCAGTACAAAATGCAGCCATTCAGTCTTTCATCTGTCCCTTGTCCAATATTACATAGAGTCTCCATAACATGCACAAAATGTCTTCCTTCCATTTGCTCCTTACATATTTTATAGACATTAGTGTGGAATTTAGGTCACCTCTCTTTATTTCATCATTCTTTCTATATGAAAAGTTTACCATCTTTCTTCCTTCTATATGCCTCTGGAGTTTAAGGACCTGGGTCCAAATCATGTTTTTGGAATCATGTGCAACTCAGTCTCCTGAGTTTCCTTACCTAAAATTCAATCAATAAGCAAATATTTATTAAAAGTAACTACTATGTACATTGTGCAGAGTGACAACAGTATTGTTCTATAAGCAATTATGAATGACTTGACTACTGTCAGCAATGCAATGATCCAAGACAATTCCAAAGGGCTAACGATGAAGCATACTAACCAATCCCAGAGAAAGAACTGATATTGATTGAATTCAAACTTTAAAAAAGAGCACTTGTGGATTGTACATATATAACCTATATCAGATTGATTACCATCTTCTGGAGGGGGGAAGAAAAGGGAGACAGAGAAAAATTTGGAACTCTAAATCTTATGAAAATGAATGTTGAAAACTACCTTTACTTGTAACTGGAAAAATAAAATAAATGTTTGTTTCAGGAAAAATACCTACTGTGTTCTAGGCACTATGCTCTATATTAAGTACAAAATCTCCCTACTTGTACTTATATTCTAATGACAAGACAACAAGCACATATATAAGTTTATACAGATTAAATGCAAAGATAATAAACAGAAATAAGTTAAATAAAAGATAGTTTAAGAAGAAGGGTATAGAGAATTTAGGAGAATCAGGAAAGATAGTATCAGGCGGTAGTTGCATTTTTTTCTTAAAGGAAGAGAGGGATTCTTTGAAGTGAGATGAGGTATTCAGGACAGTCAGTACAAAGACATAGATATGGGAGACAGAGTATTATATGTGAGAATCAGAAAGAGTTCCAGTTTGGCTAGATTGAAGAGTATGGGAGGGTGGTGTTGATGGTGGTAGTTCGGGGAATAGGGGAGATTAATGTACAATAATATTTGAAAGATAGGTTGGGGCAAGGTTGAAAAGAGCTTTGGCTTTCTAATCTTTATAAGCTTAAACAAAGGAGTCTATATTTGATGGTAGAACCAATAGGGAGCCACTGGAATTTATTTAGAGAGAAGAGTCACTTGGTCAGGTCTGTATTTAAAAAAAATTGTTTTGACAGCAGCATGAGGGTTGGAATTGAGGGCGAGAAATTTAAGGCATAAAGATGCATGAGGAGGTTTTTCTGATAATGTAGGTGAGAGATGATGAGAATCTGAGCTAAGAAGAATGACAGGATTGGATTTTAGAGATGTTGTGAGGGTAGAAATCATTGCAAACAAAATAGAGGAGAAGAATGGTGATGCTTTCAATAGAAATTGTTAAGTTTAGAAGACATGTGAATTTTGGGGAAATATAATGAATTTTCTTTTGGATCTGTTAAGTGTGCTATGTCTCTGGCATATCCAGCTTGAAATATCCCTCAGGTAATTGGTGATGTGAGGTTAAAGCAGCTTGGGACTGAATATTTAGCTCTTGGAGTCCATTTGTATAGAAATTTGATAGTTAAAATGGGGTTTAAATTGTATCTCAGACAATTACTACTTCTGTGATTCTAGACAGGCCACATAATCCCTCTCAGCCTCTGTTTCCTCATCTATAAAAAAGAAGGTTGATTTGATCTCCTAAGTCTCTTCTAATTTTGAATCTCTAATCCTTTGAAACCCATAGTCACTAATGAGGTCACTAAGAGAAGGTCAACAGTAGGGTTACTAGGAGAGAGAGAACCTTGGAAAACATCCAGTTAGTTTAGATAAATCGGCAAAGAAAACGAAATAGTCATTAAATAGAAGGAGCAGAACCAAGAGACAGTAGTGTCCCAAAACCCTAGAGGGGAAAGAACACACAGAAGGCAAGGTGATCAATAGTAAAAAAAAAATGCAACAGATAGCTTAACAAGCATGGTGACTAAAAGAGAAAAAACACATTTGGCAATTAATGGATAGTTGGTAATTTTGGAGTGATTAGTTTTATTTGCATGGTGAAAGGGTTTGTGATGTTTAAAATAGAATGTAGGTCTTAACTTGCCACCCCCTCCAGTTTTGGGGGGGGGAACTGGCTAAGATTACTGATCAATTCAGTAAGAGTTTAGGCTTTTAAGCATTTATTAAAGTATATTAGAAGTTAGTGAACAGAGAGAAGTTGAGAAAGCCACCTTTATTTAGCTATCCATGCTTCTAAAGAGAACATGTGCAATAGATATGTCTACTCTGTTCTGCCCCTGCCACCACCATGCCAAAATCCCAGACAAAAAGAGAGAGATCCAGCGAGTCAACCTCCACTTCCTACCTACTGTCTCCCTCCCCAAAAGGGGATGTCCTTCAATCTGATTGGTTGAGAGTGGTCTCCTGTTGATGGCATTGTCCACAGCCTCTGAGAACAACACCCAACTCAGGTCCAGCCAGGTGTGGTCTCAATTTAATCATTCTTAAGTAGGTTCTTAGTCAGTTTCTCAGTCTCACCCAATTCAAAGGATTCCAAATCAATCTTCAAGTGGGGCCCCTGGGCATCTGCCAAATTCCATTGTTTTTATCACAATCTCCCCTGTGCTTCATTATGAAACAATTGTTTCCTTAATGAAGCAATAACATTAGATGCTTATTACTAACAAAGTAAAGGGAATGAAAAGAGAGAAAAGAAATTGATGCATTAACAAAGGCTAAAGGGGGCACTCCCCTTTAGTAAGTGGACATTATAAACAGTGTATACAGTTGGGAAAAGGAAAAAAGAAAAATGTTCATTTAAGTCTTTGGAAGTCTTTTCTCAGATGATTCTTGGGATGTCCTCTGGATAGAGTTGTGGAGTGAAAATCTTTCAAATGTGGATCCTGATGATAACCAACAAGTTTCAGTTGTAGAGTTTTGGGTGTGATTGTAAAGACCCTCAGGTATTTCAGATACTGGTAATCAGCTGGGAAAATTTTCTACAAAATTGACCTTAACACAACTTTAAATAGCTTTACCAATAATCAAATCAAACAATGAGAGTTCTCAAAAACATGTCTAAGGAAATTCAGAATCTTTTACAGATTTTACAATTATTTTCCAGTTGTTATGCATGAAACATATAATAGAAACAAAAATTGAAACATTCTCTAAAACTTAATATTCCTACAGATTGAATGAAACTTAAGTTTAAATATGGTCTTAGTTGCGGGCGGTGTGATGCTGGTAGCCCACTATTTTCTCAGCTATGAAATAAAAGGTTGGATTAGATGCCTTCCAAGATCTCTTCCAATGAAATTCATAGGATCAAATGAGGTCATGAAGAACATGAAAGAGGGAAGACTAGGAATCCTAATATATAGTTTTGTAAAGCATTCAGTCATGTTGAATGATGTGGATGATGAACCAGCAAAGAAGACAAGAGAAGTGAAGAGTTGAGGAGTGAGTGAGATAAAGATAAGAAGCAAATAAAGAAAGTTTTTCCAGGAGTTTGGATGAGAAAAGGAGGAAAATATTGGGATGATTTCTTGGGTAGGGTCTATTCAGTCAGTCTCAGTGATTAAATAAGCATTAATTAGTACCATAGTGCCAGACACTATGCTAAATGGTGTTGATACAAAGAAAGTTATAAGAAAGCCCTTGTTCTCAAGGAGCTCATAGTCTAATGGGGGAGAAATAATGAAAACAAGTATATATATATATATATATATATATATATATATATGTGTGTATATATTTGTGTGTATATATATATACACACAAAAATTGAAGACAATCAATAAAGAAAAGGAATTAGAACTAAAGGGATCATGAAAGGCTTCATGTAGAAGGTGGGATTTTGGCTGAGACTTGAAGGAAGCCAGGGAAACCAAGAAGTAGAGATGTGGAGGGAGAAACACCTAGGATAGGGGACAACAAGAGAAAATGCCCAGAGTTCATGAAAGAGCAAAGCAGACAATGTCACTTGATAAAAGAGTATATGAGAGGAAGAGGAAGATGTAAGAAGATCTAAAAAGTAGTGGTTGGATAGATTTATGAAAGGCTTTGAACTCCAAACAGAGAATTCTATATTTGATCTTGGAGGTGATAAAGTATCCACTGGTTTTTATGTAGAGGAATGAAACTGCCACAAAGTGGATCACTTTGACAGCTGGAGTGGGGAGAGATTTGTGGTAAACAGGCAAAACAGCAGGCTATTTTTTTTTTCAATAATGTAGAAGAATCAGGCATGTTTGAAGGCAGTAGAGAAGGAACCAGCAGATAGGGTGAACTTAAAGATTAGAGACAAGGGGACAGAAAAATTAAAGTTGAAATAGGCGAAAGGATGAGATCAAGGGCATATGTAGTAAGATTGGGTAGGGCAAGGAAAAGAGCCACCTTACTGTCAGAGACTGAGGGAAAGAAGACAATTGGGGCTCATTTCAAGGGCTTTTGAGATGAAGAGAAGATAAGAAGGGGGGTTTACATACAATTGCCTATATCTATATTTCTATCTATCTATCTATCTATCTATCTATCTATCTATCTATCTATCTATCTATCTATCTATCTATCTATCTATCTATCTATATTTGGTGAGGCAATTGGGGTTAAGTGACTTGCCCAGGGTCACACAGCTAGTAAATGTTAAGTGTCTGAGGCCGTATTTGAACTCAGCTATCCACTGTGCCATCTAGCTGCCCCCCTTGCCTATATATTCTTAGCAAATAAAGATGGTATGGTGCTCATCTGAGGAGGAGGGATCCACAGGTAGGAAGGTTTCAGGGCAAAAGAGTATTGGAAAAGCTTTGATGGAGGGTTAGAGAATTAATTAGGGTGAAATAAAATGATTGCTTTGCTGTAGTGAGATTCCAGTTGAATTTGTATAACATAAGTTGATAATGAACCCACTCAGTATGGTTATATGGCTACCTCCAGCTTCATTTAGCAGCACAGGGTTAGGGCCAGAGAAGGCAGCTGGTAGGAGTAATTGGGATAATATTTATCCATAGATAAAGAGCAATGGAACAAAGGTGTAAGAAATTCAGGAATAGAGGATGGCACAGAATTGAACTGAGCAACTGTATGGTCAAGATTTAAGAGGAAGGAAAGAGATTTTAGAGTAGGGCTAATGATCTGAGATCACATCAAGTGTAGGAAGAAGAGCAGGTTTAAGAGAGGGGAAGCAAAAGGGGCAATAGAAAGGTAGTAGAATATTGTCCTATAGTGGAATATCAATCATATTCTATTTAAGGAAATATAATATTTCTGGGTAATGGAGAGATCTAATGTGAGAATTACCCCATATGGGGCTAAGGTGAAATGAAATAATTGACCATAGAATTGCAGAATATTGAGAAATTGGGAGGATAGGGAGTTTGAGAGAACATTAGCATGGATATTGAAGGCCTTTAGTATAAGGATAGAATTTGGAGAAAAAAGGAGGATAAGAAAATTGGTACTGAATTCATCAAATCAACGTAATTAATTAAATACTTACCTATGGGGGGCAGCTAGGTGGTGCAGTAGATAAAGCACCAGACCTAGATTCAAGAGAACCTGAGTTTAAATCTGGCCTCAGATACTTCATACTTGCTAGTTGTGTGACCCTGAGCAAATCACTTAACCCTCATTGCCCCACAAAAATATTTTAAAAAAATACTTAACTATGTTCTAGGCACTGTGCTAAGCACAGTTTTTGGGAAGTTCACAGTCTAAAAGAGGAGACAACATGTCAACAACTATGTACAGATATATATATATATATATATATATATATATATATATATATATATATATATATATATATATATATATATATATATATATATATATATATATATATATATACACACACACACACACCCGTATGTATATGTATATATGTGTATATATACGTGTATATATGTATATGTGTATAAGTGTACATATATATGTATATGTGTATTTATATGTATATGTGTATATCTCTCTATATGTATATAAATATATATGTATACAATAAATTGAGGATAACAAAGGAAAAGCATTAGCATTAAGGGGATAGGGAACAGCTCCTTGCAGTACATAGGATTTTGTCTAGGACTAGAAGGAAGGCAGGCAAACTAGGAGGAAGAAAAGAAGGAAAGAATCCTCAGCATGGGGAACAAACAGTAAAAACGAAGAGTCTGGGGCAGCTGGGTGGCAAAATATATAGAACATAGGCCCTGGATTCAGGAGGACCTGAATTCAAATCCAGAATCAGACACTTGATACTTATTAGCTGTGTGACCCTGGGCAAGTCACTTAACTCTTATTACCTCCCCCGCCAAAAAAAGAAGAAGAATAAGAGATTCAAGTTATGATGTGTCTTGTTGGAGGAACAACAAAGAGGCCCATGTTATTGTATCACAGAGTACTTAGGGAGAAGAAAATAACTCAGAGGCTTTGATGGCATCTAAAGGTCCTTATGATGCTATGCTGGTAGTGTGGTACACTGGAAAGAGTATGGCTGCTGGGTTGAGAGTTCTGGGTTCAAATTCCACCTCTGGTTCTTATTAGTTATATTAACTATTAGTTAAGTTAGTCTTCTTAGATATTAGTGTCCTCATCTATCAAATAATGAGTTAGACTAGGTGACTTCTGAATTCCTTTTATGCTCTAGATCAAGGCTTCTTAAACTTATTCCATTTGAGACCCCTTTCCACCCAAGAAATTTTTATGACTCCATGTTTGTAGGTATATAAAATATGTATACATAACCTTTTAATGTTGTCCAATTTTTCATGACCCCCACATTCAGTTGCATGACCCCAAACAGGGTCATGACCCACATTTTAAGAAGCTTTGCTCTAGATTTGTTATCCTGTGTGTGTGTGTGATTTCTTACATGTGAGTCACTGTGGGTCATATGGTGCTTTATACTTATACTTGCCAGTTCTCTTATCATTGCTCTTGGGGTCAGCTCCAGTTCTGACTGTTCTGAAATCATGTTTTCCTGTAGTAGGCAGACACAGAACATCACCAGAATAAAAGTACTACAAAATAAGATGGGCTTATGGAGCAGAAAATAGCTTCCAATCATTGATAACCATTTTTATGAAGAAAAAAATGGAGTCAGTTCAACTAGTGTCTTGCTGCCAGATGCTGTCAACTCCTGTGTTCCTTTCTCTCTAATAACATAAGTGTATTGTTACTTTACTATCTGGCAAAACAGTGTAACATTTTACCTTACACCCCATCTCAAACTTTTTGCCCTTGTCTCAATGTGCAGACAGTATTTAGGTTACTTATCTAACAACTTTTTGTTAAGTTGCCCATAGCAACAGCTATAGATACTGGTTGCTTATAGCCAATTTAAAGCTACTATATCCTTGAACACATAACAGAATATGTTGAACAGAAAATAAGTTGGTTGTACCACAGGAACACACTACTACTTTTAGTTTGATTCTAATGAAGTACATAGAAATCCCAGATTAAGCCCAAGGCATGCTATAGGGTAAAAAGCAGAAATGTTTTCCCTATTGCAAATTTGCAGCAACATTTAGATTTGCATATATATATATATGTATACATATATAATACACATACAGAAATACTATACACATCTATTTACCTATATATTTAGATGTGTCTATATATGTTTTATATATATATATATATATATATATATATATATATATATATATATATATATATATATATATATATATATATATATATATATATATATACATATTTGTATATAGGGATGTTGGAATTAGCTGTATCTTATGAAAAGGTCTACAGCGTCTAGGAAGGCATCCATCCTAAAGCTTATTCTGAAATAATTTGTATAGTTATTTTGGTAGTTAGGAAGATATGAGTTAAAAATCCTAACTCTGAAATTTACCAGTTCTATTAAGCTATGTTAGTTTCAGTTACATTAAGTGTAAAATGAGGATTATCCCAATAACTCCCACACAGTGATGTTATTGGAATTAAACCAAATTAGATAATACATGTAAAGTGCTTCTCAAACCTTAAACAACCATATAAATGCTACTATTATTATCCCTATTTAATAGATATAGAATCTGAGGCAGATAGATGTTAAATAACTTGCCCAGGGTCACATAGTTAATAAGTGTTGGAGACAAGATTTGAACATATACCTTTCTTACTCTGTGTTTAGCCCTTCATCCACTGTGCTATCTAGCTGTTTGAAAAGGCTATTGTTGGGACAGCTAGGTGGCAAAATGGATAAAGCAATGGCCCTGGATTCAGGAGGACCTGAGTTCAAATCTGGCTTCAGACACTTGACACTTACTAGCTGTGTGACCGGGGGCAAGTCACTTAACCTTCATTGCCCTGAAAAAAAAAGGAAAAGGTTATTGTTTGTCATTCTTATTTCTTATTAATTCATTCATTTATTTGTTTGTTTGTTTTTGTATGGCAATGAAGGTTAAGTGACTTGCCCTGGGTCACACAGCTAGAAAGTATCAAGTGTCTGAGGCTGGATTTGAACTCAGGTCCTCTTGAACCCAGGGCTGGCTCTTTATCCACTGTGAAACCTAGCTGCCCCCCTTATCTTTCATTCTTTTTTTTTTGGTTGTTTTGGTGAGGCAATTGGGGTTAAGTGACTTGCCCAGGGTCACAAAGCTAGTAAGTGTCAAGTGACTGATGCTGGATTTGAACTCAGGTCCTCCTGACTCCAGGGCTGGTGCTCTATCCACTGAGCCACCTAGCTGCCCACTTATCTTTCATTCTTAAAGAAGACCATGACACCAGGAGGTGATGTCATGACTTGCAGTAAATTGGATTCAAGTGAAGAGGGTTTGTGCAAAGTCCTTACTCTCTCCTCCAGAG
This sequence comes from Dromiciops gliroides, assembly GCF_019393635.1. NCBI lineage: Eukaryota > Metazoa > Chordata > Mammalia > Microbiotheria > Microbiotheriidae > Dromiciops > Dromiciops gliroides. The sequence goes on along the minus strand of NC_057863.1, from coordinate 501,853,331 downwards.
CCGTCTGAGTCCAGTAGCAAGATATACATCAGGACAAATGGAAATGGCCTGTAATACAGCAGGAGATCTTGACCTTTTGAAGCTAAGGTATTTTCCAGGTCTCTGTTTGCCTGAGACAAAGCCCATTCAGTGATTAAGGCTAGCTAAAAAATGAGATAATGGATGACCTCCTGGGAGCGGGGCCAATCTGGTGGAGTAAAGGCAATGAGTTCCCTGAGCTCTCCTTATGACCCCTCCAAATACCTTCAAATAATTCCATAATACAATTCCTGGAGCAGCAGAACCCACAAAAGGACAGGGTGAAATAATTGCCCAGCCAAAGACAGCTTCAGAAGGTGGCTAGGAAAGGTCTGATGCACCAGGGGGAGAGTGGAGCACAGCTCTATGCAGGCCATCCTGGTGGAGAACCAACCCCAGCATAGGCAGTGCCAGCGAACCAGGCCTCAGGAGTTTCTGAATTGGCTGCTCTAGCAGCTTCTTCTGGAACTCAGCCCACAGAAGGTGAAGAGGTCAAGCAATTGGCCAGGAGGATATTACAGGGGTCTCTTTGCTGGCACTGAGGCAGGACTCTGTTGTTTTCCTGTGCTCAGGTCCAGGTCCCAGTCTTGTGTGACAGCCCTGGTGGGAGAAGGCCACAGTCATGCCAGAACTTGCAACCACATTGCAGCAGGATTCTGTTCTGAATAAGAGAGCAGAGAAGCAGGCCTGTGATTACTTCCAGACCAGAACACATGCCAGGTTAGTGGTGAATGTTCCTCTCCTTAAATTGTACCAACTTGGAGGAACCAGGGATTTACAAATTCCTAGAAATATCTCAGAGAACAGCTGCTCAAACCCCCTGAAACTTGGGACAGTGTGCCCTCTACCCTGGATACAGTGGCCCACTTTAAGGAGGACTTAAAAGTCAAGAAAGAGGCAGGGACAAAAAGGAAAAAAAAGAAATAGGTTAAAATGAGCAAACAGAAAAAAATGCTGACCCTAGAAAGTTTCTATCACAAGAAAGATCAAAATACACCCTCAGAAGATAACAAAGTTGATGCTCCTACATCCAAATCTTCCAAGAAAAATATGAGTAGGAAAAAATGGATAGACAAATGAGAGTGATGCAAGAAAATCCTGAAAAAAGTCAAAACCTTGAAAATCCAAATTGGCCAAATGGAAAAGGAGATATAAAAGCTCTCTGAAGAAAATAATTCTTTAAAAATTAAGATTAAGCAAATGGAAACTAATGATTTTATGAGAAATCAAGACATAATAAAGCAAATACAAATGAATGAAAAAATAGAAGCCTATGTGAAATATCTCCTTGGAAAAACAACTGACCTGGTAAATAGATCCAGGAGAGATAATTTGAGAATTATTGGACTACCTGAAACCATGATCAAAAAAAGAGCCTAGACATCATCTTCCAAGACATTGTCAGAGAATATTGCCCTGATATTCTAGAAGCAGAAGGTAAAATAAAAATGGAAAGAATCCACAAATTATCTCCTAAAAGTGACCTGGAATTGAAAACTCTCAGGAATATTACAGCCAAATTCCAAAACACTCAGGTTAAGGAGAAAATACTGAAAGCAGCCAGAAAGAAACAATTCAAATATTGCAGAACCACAGTCAGGATAATGCAAGACCTAGCAGCTTCTACATTAAAGGATTGGAGGGCTTGGAATATGATATTCTAGAGGGCAAAGAAACCAGGATTATATCCAAGAATCACCTACCCTGCAAAACTGATTATCATCCTTCAGGGGAAAAATGAGAATTTAATGAAAGAAAGGACATTCAGGCATTTGTGATGAAAAGACCTGAGCTGAGTAGTAAATTTGACTTTCAAATACAAGATCCTAGAGAAGCATAAAACAGTAAACAGGAAAAAGAAATCATAAGGGATATTAAAAGGTTCAACTTTTTACATTCCTACATTGGAAGATGATACTTGTAACTCATAAGAACCTTCTTATTATTAGTGCAGCTGAATGTAGTATATTTAGACAGAGAAAACAGGTGTGAGTTGAATATGGAGGGATGGTCTCTTTAAAAAAATAAAATTAGGGGGTAGCTTGGCAATGCAGTAGATAGAGCACCAACACTGGAGTCAGGAGGACCTGAGTTCAAATCTGGCCTCAGACACTTGACACTTGCTAGCTGTGTGACCCTTGGCAAGTCACTTAACCTCAATTGCCTCAAATAATAATAATAATAATAATAATAATAATAATAATAATAATAATAATAATAATAATAATAATAATAAAATCAAGGGGTGAGAGGAATCCACTGGGAGAAAGGGAAAGGGAGAGGTGGAATGAGGTAAAGTATCTCATAAAAAAAGCAAGAAAAAGTTTATGGAATATAGGGGAAGATGGGGGGAGTTGTGGGGGAGTGAGTGAGCCTTACTCTCATCAGAATTGTCTCAAAGAGGGAATAACATACACACTCAATTGGGTATAGTAATCTATCTTACTCTGCAGGAAAGTAGGAGGGGAAGGGATAAGGGGAGTGGTGAAAGAAGGGAGTACAGATTGGGGAAGGGGGCAGTCAGAAGCAAAAGACATTTGAGGAGGGATAGGATGAAAGAAGATAGGCAATAGAGTAAATGTCATGGGGAGGGAATAGGATGGAGGGAAATACAGTTAGCAATAGTAACTGTTGGAAAAAAAATTGAAGCATTTGTTTAAGAGGCCTCAGTTCTCAAACTCATAGAGAACTAACTGCATCAATTTTTTTTTTCTAAATAAGAGTCATTACCCAGGGCAGCTAGATGGTGCAGTGGATAGAGCACCGGCCTTGGAGTCAGGAGGACCTGAGTTCAAATCTGGCCTCAGACACTTAACACTTACTACCTGCGTGACCCTTGGCAAGTCACTTAACCCCAATTGCCTCACTAAAAAATAAAATTAAAACAAAAAGAGTAATTACCCAATTGATTGATGATCAGAAGACATGAAGTTTTCAGATGAAATAATCAAAGCTACCTATAGCCATATGGAAAAAAAATGCTCTAACTCACTATTGTTTGCAGAGATACAGGTCAAAACAATTCTGGGTACTACCTCAAACACATTGGATTGAATAATAGGACAGCAGAGGAAAATAACAAATGTGGGGGATATGGGGAAAATGAGACATTACTACACTCTTGGTAAAGTTGTTTGCTGATTCAAACATTCTGTACAGTTTTGGAACTATGGACAAAGGGCTATAAAACCCTGCATACTCTTTGACCTAGTGATACTACTGCTAGGTTGGTATCCAAAAAGATTTGAAATTGGGAAGATATCCTTCAATTGGGGAATGGCTGAACAAATTGTAGGAAGTGCTTGTGATGGAACACTATTGCCCTACAAGAAATGATGAGCAGGACAGCTAGGTGGCACAGTGGATAGAGCACCGACCCTGGAGTCAGGAGTACCTGAGTTCAAATCCGGCCTCAGACACTTAACACTTACTAGCTGTGTGACCCTGGGCAAGTCACTTAACCCCAATTGCCTCACTAAAAAAAAAAAAAAAAAAGAAATGATGAGCAGGGTGCTATCAGAAAAACCTGGACTTACATGAGCTGATACAAAGTGAAATGTACTTTCTTCAAAATAACAGCAATTTTATAAGATGATCTGCTGTGAATGATTTAGTTATTTTCAGCAATACAATGATCCAAGACAACTCTGAAGGACTTATGAAAAAGTCAATCCATCTACAGAGAAGAACTGATGGCATCTAAATAAAGATTGAAGCATATTTTTTTGTTTGTTCCTTTTTCTAAAGCTTTTTTTATCTGTTTCTTTTCACAACCAGACTAATGTGGAAATACTTTGCATGATTACACAAGTATAACTTCTATTGAATTGCTTGAGTTCTTAAAGGAGGCATGGGGAGGGAGGGAGGGAGGAAGAGAATTTGGAATACAATATTTTTTAAATTGATATTAAAATTTGTTTTTACATGTAATTTCAGAAAAATATAATTCTAAATAATTTTTTTAAAAAGAATGATCTCCTTTACCTAGTCAAAAAGAAATAAGTAGATAGACAGATAGATGAATAAAAAAATAAACAAATAAATCTAAGAGGGGAAGACCCTCAGGGATTCTTGCCAAAATATAAATTAAAAGGCTAAACAATGACCAAATGAAACTGGGGTTGGGACCTGTTGTAGGCCAATCAATTAGAGTCACAGTGATTTGGGGTTAATGCTAGGCTAGAAAGATCAGACGGTGAAGTCCTTCAAATGCCAAATAGAATGGCTCTTATTTGATCCTAGAGATAATAGGTAGATACAGAATTTTTTGAGCAGGGGGAATGACATAGTTAGGCCTGTATTTTAGGGAAGTCACTTTGGTACCTGTATAGAGTATGTAGTAGATAGTAGACAGGCTTGAGAAAGCTAGAGCAATCAGGATTTTATTTTGATAATCCAGACATAAGGGATTGAAATACCCTAAAGGTTGTGGGAATAAAGAGATAGGAGAGCAATTGATAAATGGTCTGTAGATATGAACAGGCAATTCTTGGGAGAAGAAATACAGGCTATCTTTAGTCATATGAAAAACTGTCCCAATTTTTTGTTAATTGGAGAAATGCAAATGAAAGCAGTTCTGAGATTGTACCTCACAGCCATCAGATTGCCAAAGACGGCAAAAAAGGAAAATGATAATTGTTGGAGTGGCTGTCAGGGTAGATTGAATCATTCTGGATGGACCTGTGAATTAGTACAAAAATTCTGGAAAGCAAATTTGTAATTACACACAAAAAGTTACTGAACATTGTACATGCTCTTTGATCTAGCAGACCCCTGCTACACCTATACCCAAAAGAGATAAAATAATTAGGAAAAGTTTTTATATATGGTATGTGTATATATATATATATATATATATATATATATATATATATATATATATGTGTGTGTGTGTGTGTGTGTGTGTATGTATATATATATATATATGTATATATGTGTGTGTGTATATATATATATATATATAAATAAAATAACAGCTCTTTTTGTTTTGGAAAAAAAAACAGCTGGAAATTAGTTGGATGGCCACCAGTTGAGGAATAGCCAAATAAGGTATGGTATATGAATCTAACAGAGTACTCTTGAGCTGAGATAAATAAGGAAATAGATAATTTTGAAGAGACACAGAAAATAATGGTTAGAAGCAGCAAGGTGTTGTAGTGGATAGAGCATCAGGCCTGGAATATGGAAGACCTAAGTTCAAATGCAGTCTCAGACTGTTACTAGCTGTGTGATCCTGGGCAACTCACTAACTCTGTTTGCCTCAGTTTCTTCGTCTATAAAATGGGGATAATAATGAGGATTACATATCTAATAATAAATTACTTAGAATACCTGGCACATAGAAAGTATTATATATTATACATATGTTAAAGATCATCATTATATGAACTGGTATAGAGTGAAGTGAGAACTAGAAGAATAATTCTTACAATAACATAAATATTATAAAAATGAAAAATTTGAGGGCTTCAACAAACTGATAAAGAATTAAATGAGCAGAATCAAGAGAACAGTTTGCACAATAATAACACTATTAAAAAAATCTTTGAAATCTATAACAACTATGATAAGTACAATGACCATTCTTTATTCCAGAGGATCACTTATGAAATATACTATCCACCTCCTGACAAAGAAGTGATGGATTTATTGAAGAATGAAATATATACACACACACACACACACACACACATACATATACATATACATATATATGTATATATATAGGATATAGTTAATGAGAACATTTATTTTTCTTGACGATGCATATTTATTATAAGGAATTTGTTGTTTTTAATTACATGACTATGGGAGAGAAAATGAGTTTATGTTAATTATCATTGTTATTTTTATATTTGGAAAAGGTGGGGGGATTACAGATGTAAACTGTTGCATAAACTTTTAAATGAGGGCATTGTATTATTAGTTTTCTTACTTTTTTTTCTGAGGGGCAATGAGGGTTAAGTGACTTGCCCAGGGTCACAAAGCTAGTAAATGTGAAGTGTCTGAGGCCGGATTTGAACTCACATCCTCCTGACTCCAGGGCTTGTGCTTTATTCACTATGCCACCTAGCTGCCCCGACTTCATTTTGTTTGAAGAGCCCTTTCATGGAATGGGGATAACATGGAAATGTTTATAATGTATAAATAAAGCATCTCAATAAAATGTATAGAAATGAAGAGATAGAGTGGATGCAAAAGATATTGTGGATGTTAAATTCTAAATTATTATAAACTGATTGGAAATATGAGGTGTGGATGAGGTTGGACTTGAAAATAACTGTTTGCAGAACTAAAAGCCTGGAAAGATGTTGATGCCTCAACAGAAATAAGGGAGTTTGAGAAAGGGATAAATTTTGGGGGAAATAATTGGACATGTTGACTTTGAAATGCCTATAGGATATGCAGCTCAAAATGTCTAGTGGGCAGACATAGTTGCTGTTTAGATGCTTAATTAAAATTCCATTCAGGGATTACATATCACCCTGGGTTTGGGCAGAGAGGCCAACCCCCAAGAAACTCTTTTGCTCTGTTCTCTTTCTTCTTCCAGGGTGTAAGTTGCCAAAGGAGTTATGCCAACAATAGGGTGCCAGTATTCCCAAGGGTTCCTGGCATTATGCCTCTTCTCTAAGTGGCCCTGATGACGGCAGATTGCCCTCTCCCAAGTCATCCCAAGATTGCTGTGGTATAATGAGGCAAGTGCCAGAAGTGATTAGAACAAATGACACTGCAGTCCCCCAAAGGTGGACAGGCAAGGGGGAGGTAGCAGAAGCTATCAGCTCTTCTTAAATACAGCCCAATTTTGAATAATATAGCTGCTTACCCAATAGCTGCCTGAACGCAAACCTTTGGCAGCTAGTCACCCTCCAGTGCCTCTGGGATGGGGTCACCAAGGGCTGGAACACACTTTCTGAATTGAAGCAGTGGACTGTGAAATAGGAATTACTGACAGCTCTTAAGTATATCAAGAGAACAGCCCTATTCCTTAATACAGAGCCACTAATAGACATCCAGAAACCTATAAAACAGACAATTCCTCTATATCATCCTAGTTAAATCAATGTAGTTATATTACCCTCATCATTTTCCCTTTAACGTTTATTACATTTTGCCACAGTAATTTATTTTTTCATATCCATCAGCCGATTAAAGACTTTATTCTGAAGATACACACATCCTTGTGACCTAGTTGAAACTGACCTGAACTGTTAAGTAAAAGCAATTTGGTGGAGGTTATATTCTCTCTCTCTCTCTCTCTCTCTCTCTGTCTCTCTGTCTCTCTCTCTGTCTCTCTCTCTCTCACTCTCTCTCTCTCTCCTTTCTCTGTTACTTTAACACTTTTATTCCCCCTGCCCCAAACAGTTTTCTGAGAAATCATTGCAAACTCATTGGATACCCTCTGCATGTTTGTGTTTTGTGAGCATATACTTTCAACAAACTTCTTTTCTAGGAAATTTGACAATTTCCTAACTTCCATGAATTTGTTGAAGTAGATCTTTGTTCTCTTAAGATTGTCTCTCTGCCTCTCCTCCTCCTCCTTCTTCCTTTTTTAATTTATATAATCAAAATTATATATTATGCATTTCATAATATTCTCTAAATTATCTTTGGTCATACATTTTAAAAGATGCCTCTTATTGAAAGGGATGAGGTTGACTTAAAAGTAAGAATCACTCAGGAGAATCAAAGAATCCATCAATCCACTAATCAGTGAACACAAAAATTTTAAGGACCTACTATGTGCTAGGCACAATAATATTAAAAACTCAACTAGGAGTTGCCTCCTGGGAACAATTGGAATAGATGACCTCATACAAAATGTGATTTTAAGGTCACTGATATGGCTACCAACTTTCCACATATCCCCATTATCATGTCAAAGCTTCCTTGTGTGCTTTCATTATTCATGTTTGGCTGAAGCAATGGAGACATATATACAAGATATAGAGAGGGCAATTTGGAGGCCGTAGTGGAAAGCTAGTACGTTTAAAAAAAACCAAAAAAACAAGCAGTGTAAGTGCTCTGTGCCTGGTGCAAATTGTGGTGGACAGAAGGAAGAGTTGACACCAGGTCAGAGGAAGGGAACATTGTTCAGAAATAGAGTAGTACCATTTTTTTTGTGAGGCAGTTGGGGTTAAGTGACTTGCCCAAAGTCACACAGCTAATAAGTGTTAAGTTTCTGAGGTTGGATTTGAACTCAAGTCCTCTTGAATCCAGGGCCAGTGTTCTATCTACTGCACCACCTAGATGCCTCTAGCACCCAAAATTTAACCGTCTGCTTTATTCATTGGTCTTCCTGTCCTGAGCATAATATAAAACATATAGACCCTATGTCTCTTTGACTTCAATGATCTGTATTTAAAGGCAAGCTAATCTATCTCAGTAGCAAACAAAATTGAATTGTTGACATGGCAGTCCTTGGTAGGGGAGAATGCTTATTTGAGGTTACTAAAATTCTTCTGATGGAACTGTATAAACTGTATTAGTTTCATCATTTCAGACTGACAAGCAATGAAACCATCAATAAGCATTTATTAAATGCCTTCTATGGGCTGGGCACTGTGCTAAACAGTGGATATACAAAAAGAGGCAAAAAACCAGTTTCTACTCAATGAACTCACAATCTAATAGGGAGACAACATGGAAACAAATACATACAAAGCAAGCTATATACAGAAAAAATTAGGAATTGATTAGGGAAAGCACTAGGATTAAAAGGGGTTAGGGAAGGCTTCCTCTGTAAGGTGGGGATTGAGTTGGCATTTTAAGGAAGTCAGGGAAGCCAGCAGTTGGAGTGAAAGAGGGGGAGCATTCCAGATAAAAGGGAGGGGCAGAGAAAATGCCTGGAGCCAAGAGATGTAATGCTGTGTTCATGGGACAGGAGAGGCCAGTAGCCCCATCAGAATCACCTACTTTATTTTACTTACCACCATTATCCCTCTTTCTCCTTTTCTACTAAAGGCTCCTTCTCAATAGGATGCCTCCTTCACTCTATTCTATGCAATTCCCCTCTCCCTAGAGTAAATACATTGATTAGCCATGTTTGTCCTCAATTTCCTGTGGCATTTACTTATGTTCCAACTGGCGCATGTGTGTTGGGTAAATATCTCTTTCGTCATGTGCTCTGCATGGAGTGAGACTTTTGAATTAATTTACAAATAGTAATTAATTTGTGCCAAAGCTTTGCTGAGGTAGTATGGGAATTTTTTTTAATCCTTCTTTGACACATGGGAAACCAGAGGGCTGAAATTATTTTTGAAGTAATCACATTATAAAATTAGCATCTTGGGATCATGGCAAGATTTAAGAATTCTATATGTTATACCCTGGATTCCAGCTCCTGTGGTATTACCTATATTTCATATTTGTTCAAGAAAACCTATTCATTTCATTATACTTACAGAGAAATCCTACTCCAAGCCAAAGGATCTCACAGTTGAGACAGGTCTATGGAAACCAGTATAACCCTCCCATCCATATTCCTAGTCCCAAAGCCTAATGATTATTCAAATTATCTGTTTCAGCCTCCTAAGATTCATCCCTCCAGTTCTTCCTTGTCTTTCTTCAGGAGTATTTGCTTTGGAAATCATTGTATTCAGGCAGCTAGGTGGAACAGTGGATAAAGGCCCTGGATGCAGGAGGGTCTGAGTTCAAATCCAGCCTCAGACACCTGACACCTACTAGCTGTGTGACCCTGGGCAAGTCACTTAAGTCCCACCAAAAAAAAAAAAAGAAAAATCATTGTATTTGATAAAATATAGCATCATCTTAAAGGTTCTTTTCTAAACAATTATTTTCTATGTATATAACAAAATCAAAGTTGACTCCTTAAAATATAAAATAGAATAATAATTTAATTATTCAGATCAAATAATTAATAAAATAGGGAGATGTACACTCACTGGAGATGTTCACCTCTGCATTGAAGCACAGAGAACAAGCAGACACAAGATTTCCTCCATTTGGTGAAATCTTCCAACGCTTCTATTTGTGGATGATATGGTACTGACTGCTTCAAATGTCCTAAAAGACATCTATCATTATGTATACATACACACAAACACACACACATATGCATGTAAATGTTTACATGTATACACATAAACATTCACTTATGAATTGTATATGTATGCACGTATCTATATATCTATATTTGAGGCAACTCTGGGGTAAGGCAGTGGATAGAGCACTAGACATGGAGTCATGAAGATGTTAGTTAAAGTCCCACCTCAGACGCATACTTGCCATGGAATGCTGGACAAGTCACAAACTCCATCTGACTTAGTTTCCTCATCTGAAACAATGAAGTAATAATAGTACCTACTTCCTAGAGTTTTTAGGATAAAGTGAGATAATGGTGGCAAAGTATATAAAGCACCTATAAATGCTAGTTATTATTATTATTAATTGTTGATGTTATTAACTTACCTATTCACAGAGGAAAATGAGTGGATGACAGCAAGTAGTATCTTAATTTTCTGTTGTCACCCTGGCACTTAGCACAGTGATATTCAGTGAAGAATACTGATTAATTATTTAACATAGTTACTATATCATGATATACTTTTTGTTTTTTGTTTTTTGTTTTGTTTTTGTTTTTGTTTTTGCAGGGCAGTGAGGGTTAAGTGACTTGCCCAGGGTCACACAGCTAGTTGAGTGTCAAGTGTCTGAGGCTGGATTTGAACTCAGGTCCTCCTGAATCCAAGGCCAGTGCTTTATCCACTGCGCCACCTAACTGCCCCCATGATATACTTTTTGATGAAAAACCAATGGAATTTCTCATGTATATCATGGACAGATAACACAAATAGACAACTACATGGGCCAAGAGTTAGACAGAAGAAAATAGATTGTATTTGTAACTTTTTCATGACCCCAAGCTTCTTCCTAAAACAAATATCTATCATTTAATACTTAAATTCTTTGAACATGTTAAACAATGAGGTATAGTGAATAGAGAGCTGGCTTCAAACTCTTCTCCTTGACACATTCCGGTGGTGTAACCCTGGGCAAATAACTTAATTTCTAAGTGCTTCTAAGATGACAAATGGTAGTGAAGGTGCTGATTTACATTGGTAGAGGCAATTCCTCAACATGAACTCTACACTGATGAAGTTACAGATCTGATTAAACAATAATAACATCCAAAATGAATCTAATTATGCTGTACAGCCATAGAACACTATGGCCTCAAAATAATGGATGTTTAGGCTGTCTGTGAGGTGAGATATATGGTGAGTATTAGCAAATTCCAACACTGTAGGTAAAAGTAATAACATGGGAGAAATGGTTATTTATAGGATATCATCAGAAACATGTATGACCAGGAAAAAATAGATTAAACCAGAAATTTAGGGAGAGCAAGAGATTGTTGAGAAAAGTACTGTATGCTCCATGGGTATCTTATAAAATCCAATTAGTATTTGCAGAAGGTTTTTATCTTGTTGGGGAGAACTCGACTCTTTAGGTCAGTTTTATGGGAATCTGGAGAAGATAGGTGGATTGAAATCTCTATCACTGAAGTGAATATCCATCAATGAAATCCAATACGTGTTGGAAAATTAGAATATTTGAGGCATTATAACTAAAGTCAGATGAAGAAAAATACGAACATTGGCTGACTTATCTTTACATTAACCAAACTGAATTGCTATAGACAGACATTATTTAGATCCAACATCAGTTTCCAATACTAAGCATACTTTAAACCATACAGACAATTCCTTGAACATTTAACTATTAAGCATAGCATTAATTATTATCTAATTAACAAACTTGATGTCAATATTCAAGCCATTCTAAAAGTACCAGTTCATGTATTAACTGCAATATACCGATAAGCAAACATATGCTAACACCTTAATCACTATTCAGTATGTATCTTCATGTGTCATACATGAACAAATGACTTAATGAATGAGCAAACACTTATTAAAATGGGAAAAATAGTTTATTCTGACTACTTACACTGTTGATTTCAATTTGGCTTATGTAATAGCAGGACTTGTCCCCATGACAGTTGTCATGCACAGAGTGACAATGGAGGGAAGAGGTGACTAGTTCCCTTTTCCCATCATGAATAGGGGGTCACCTTTTGTAAGAAAGTAAGTAAAAATATTTATTGCATCTGTATCTCATTTGATACCTTCTATTAATTGGAATCTTGTTTGCTTACTCTTGTGGAAACTCAAATCTTGTTTTGACTGTAGGCTTATGCTTTTTTAATTTTTCCCTTTCATTACATTCCTTTTTTTGATAGCTAATCTGTAATTCTTATCAATTCTAAGTTTAACCTCATACTCTGCCTGTGATGCTCTTTCTAGTAATAGTACTACTACTACTACTACTACTACTAGCAGCAGCAATAATAGTTTCAATAGTAGTAATAATTTTCTTTCATTACAAAAGTGCTTATTTTATCTACCTGTACAATAGTCCATAGGATATTCAATATTACAGAATAAGAACAGTAAATTAAATTGTCCCAGATCTATTCTACCTGAACCCCATAAACAAAAATGAGAACAAAAGTAATGATAACCAGTAAAGTTTATTGGGACCAGACAATTATAAAAATGAAACTGTTATCCAAAATCAACTGAATATGACACTGAATCATGGCACTGATTTGAACATTTTAGTATGTATTGCCATACCCAATATTAGCAATATAATAAGATATAAGAAACAGAAAATCCTTCAAAAGATAGACAGTTGGCCAAAGAGATCAAAATCATGAGGAGACTAGAATTTACACACATATACATATGCATATACATATATGCATATATGTGCATATACCCCCACCCCCCATATACATACATACATATATATGTATATATTCCACATTGTTTTGCTAATAGAGTTCTACCAAAGATGAATTCAGTAAGCTTGAAGAAAATGACCTTATATTCTAATATTTTTATTTATCTCTAAAAAGCAGCTACTTTATCCACCTGTGTGATAGTCTATAGAACACTGCATTCAAATGAATAAATGACAGAATAGCCACTTGTCTTTGGTACATTCTTTCTGAATCCCATTAAAACACATGGGAGTAGAGGACAGCTAGGAAGCACAGTGGATAAAAGACCAACCCTGGATTCAGGAGGACCTAAATTCAAATCCAGCCTCAGCTCATTGCCCTGAAAAAAAAAAAACAGGTGGAAATAGAATAACAATATCAATAATGATGTTGATGATGATAATGGAAACAACTCACAAATATAGAGTGCTTTAATAGTTACAAAGATTATTTCCTCACAATAACATGTCTTTTGCATCATATAATCTCCTTGGTACTAGATGAAGCAGCATTATATGAAAGAAACAGCATTAATATAAAATCAGAGTAACTGGATTCAAGTCCTGGCTCTTGCATGTGTATAAGTATTTGTATAACTTTAAGCAGGTCACTTAACTTTTCTGAGCCTCAATTTTCTCATCTGCAAAATGGGCATAAAGTTACTTGTACTACCCAACTAATTAAGAAGAATTTCTTTCCTTCATGATCAACAAAACTCTCCACTGATAGATCCAGAATGGAACTGATGAATTCTTACTAGGGCACTGCAGAGAGAAACAATGGAATGGAACTACATTTTCATGACTCATAAGAAAAGAGTTGGAACCCAAATTTCATGGACAGCTCTGCACTCCTGAAAGGCAACCATCAGAAGAGCTTGCTATTGATCAAGCTGGTGATTTCCTTTCTCACTTTGTCAGTGACTTAACTTGTGACTTCAACATAGTCACCTCAACTTCTAGGGACTTAACTTCATTATCTGTAAAATGGAAACAGCTCTCACTAGTCTTCCTTATTTCTCTTACTCTCTTAACCCTTTTTACTAGCATAAAAGCATACTCCCCCTGGGACAAATGTGTATCAGTGACAAGTGAATGAATAGTTATCTAGAATCACAGAAAATGTGACTTTGCCATTCCTGAATGCTGCGAGAGATGATAGAAGCAAATGAGTCCTACTGATGTTCATGGCACTTTCCTTATGAAGATTTATGTCTTACTGATTCCATGGGCCATTCTAGGCAAGCCAGGCTTTCAAACTGCAGAATTACTTGGGGAAGGCAGGGGTCAGAAGAATATTATTTCAGTGACTTATCAGGCTCCTGACAAATTTGGTCTGAGAGATTCCTAGCAGTACAGCAGCAACTGGAGTTTTAACACAACTTGTAGTGGGCAGCTATGGATAATGTATGGGTTCCTTAAATTTTGTAACAGCTTCTAGCTGCCACAGCACAAAGTACTCAAAAAATGTAGCCCATGAAATAAATGAATAAATACAATAGAGAAAACATGCAGTATTGACACAATATTCTATCAGCCTAGACTGGTCCTGTTCAAAATACTGAGCTGCTAGGCATTAAGGATATTAGTTATGTAATAATACGCAGCATCCTTAAAGCCCAAACTTCAGCAAATGTAATAGGCTGTCAAACGTCAGTGAGGATGTGTGGTGAAATCACTCTACTAAGAGGCACCATCTCAGCTCGGCCAGTCCAGGCTTCCTTTTTATTCTACTGAGTCTGGAGCAGCTGATCTACTGTCAGGGAAGGATTGGATTATTTCTCTTCATTTTTTTAATGCTTCCTTTTTGGTAGTAAGGAAATAAAATGATTAAAAAATGCCAACTTGTCTAAGGGGCTATTAAACAGAAACCCAAATAAATACCATGGCTTCAGAAATTTGGCTCTCTAGCCATTAGTCTATGTCCAATTTTTTTTCTCATCCCACTGTTTTGGCAGGCCCTTTGGCTTCCAACTTCAGTGACAAGGTAATAAACTAATAGAAATACTTTGTAGCCATGAGAAGACTGAATGAGAAATACTAATACCTCAAGAATTGGAAATTCTGTACAAAACTCATGTTCTCAGAGTATATGGAAAGTGATCAAATCATGGCACTGATGGTCACCCTGTGGTTTGTTTTCATGACCCCACTCAAGAGCAGGGTAAGCATTCCTGGGGGCATTAAAAACGACACAGAAATGATGATCTTATGCCAAGAGAGCTCAAAAATTTAGAAGAATTTGTTTATGGGGGGGGGGAGGCAATGAGGGTTAAGTGACTTGCCCAGGGTCACACAGCTAGTAAGTGTCAAGTGTTTGAGACCGGATTTGAACTCAGGGCCTCCTGAATCCAGGACTGGTGCTTTATCCATTGCACCACCCAGATACCCCCCAAAACTGAGAAGCATATGTTCCCTTTTTCTCATTCATATGGAAAACATCATGAGTAACTTTTATTTATAAGGTGTTTGGGTAGATAAAAATATCTAAAAGACATAGTCCCTGGTTTCAAGTTGCATACAGTCTAGTGGTGAAGATGATATGTTTTCTCTTCCAGTTATTGAGCAGATTTTTGTTTTGTACTACTACCAGGTGAAGCAGCACTATATAATGGAAAAAGCACTGATTGAGAGCCAGAAAAAAACACAATTTAAGTCTTGGCTCTTCTTCTTAGCATATTGTGAAATCGCTGTACTGGGCTGAGACACAGCTCAGCTCAGGCAGCCAAGAGCTTTCTTTTTATTCTAGAATATGGAGCAGAACAAGTATTGGTATAACTTTGACCAGGTTGTTCAACTCTCCTGAGCCTTGACTTTCTCATATGGAAAAGGGGCTTTTCTCATAATGAAAATCTACTACCCAACTAATAGGGTAATCATTTAGGAAGACTTTTGTAGGATGCACTTGGGGAGAGTTTATACTCACATACAAATATATACATATATATTGTGTGATTATGTATACATACATGTGTATATACACACATGTGTATTCATATACACACATATACATTCATATATACACATATATATTTATAATGTTTAATTTAAATTTAATATTTTATTTTTTTGCATTCCTTCTTCAGTTGTGTACATCTCTTCATAACCCCATTTGGGTTTTTCTCAGCAAAGGTCCTAGAAATGGTTTGCCATTTCCTTATTCAGCTCATTTTTATATACTTATCTCAAAATCTAGTGAGCATATGTACATATGTATACATACACGTAAATAATCTACTTGAAAATAGAGATCTTTCAAAAATATTTTCTGCCTATTCCTAATACTTGAAAGAATCTAATACTTTATAACTCTATGTGTATCTTTTGTCTTCACTAGCTAGACTCCTTAAAGGCAAGGGCTATCTTTGTGGAGCTGAAATTCTGGTGAGAGAGATATAGCTACAGATAACTACTACAATATGAGACATATCATTTGTCACATGAGTCATACGGACAATAAGTTTTGGGAATTCAGAAGGCAGAGATGCTTGGGTGGTGGGGATGGTCATGAAGGAAGGCTTCTGGAAGTGGGTACAATCTGTTCTGGATATTGTAATTAGGGTTTCAATGGACACAGTTGTTTATCATTGTTTTACCTTGGAAAAGCCAAGCAGGTGAAAAAGAAAAGTGTGACTGAAAAATTGTGGCACCTTTTAGTTTGACAGAAATATAAAGTTACACTATCAAGATGAAATCTAAATAGCTTTATGGATCTGTATATATTGTCTTTAATGCTAATCACTACTCACTATGTCCAGGGCCTACAAGGGAAAAAATAACTAATAAAAATCGGGCAAAGAATGTGCTGGGTATACTTTGGAGGGGACTTCTGATTAAGATGGCTGTGGTAAAGGCCAAAGAGGAGCCTTTCCCCCACCATACTCCACTGCCACATCTACTCAGAAATGATATTCAAAAGGCATCAGATGGATTAATGATTATGAAATCCAAAAGGAAACATCAGTAAACTCATTTATATGCTTTATGACAGCATAAAAGGACATCAGATAGTAGGAATTTTAGTGTTGGGAACATGCAGGAAGTCCAAGGTAAGTTGTGGACTTTTTATAAATTGTCTTTAATGCTAATCACTGTTCATCATGCCCAATTTAAAAAAAAAAAACAGCTCTCACTAGTCTTCCTTATTTCTTTTACTCTCTTAACTCTGAACCCTTTTCACTATGTCTGCTGACATCATCAATGACCTGAAACTGTTTCTCCCCAAAGTTACCAATGATACAACTTTTTCTGTATAATAAAACCATAGTAACTGGGAACATCAATGTAGTCCCTTTCAGACCTAGACAAATATAATCATGTTATATATGTATATTTGTATGTATATACCTACATACACATATACAAACATACATGTATATAAACAGAAAACCATACTTTATTCATGTATTCCTCAATTAATTGGTGTGTTTGTACATGCTTGTGTATAAATGGATATATGTGTATGTACGTACATATACATGCGTGTAAAATCAATCCTTTTTTGCTACAAGAAATTATTAAATGGGAAATTTTTTCAGGAAGAACCTGGGAATATTTATGTAGAAACTTATATGGAGTGAAGTAAGCTGAACCAAGATATCAGTTTCTATGATATCAACCAGTGGTAAAAAGCGAAAGATTTAAGAAAGAATTCAGATCAATATAATGAGCAGCAATGATTCCATTCCACAAGACTGATTATGAAAAATATCACTTATCTGCTGACAGAGAAGGAATAGAATAAATATGAAGAATGAGACATATTTGTTGAACATGGCTGTGAGATGTTTTTTTCACTTCATTATGTATATTTGTTATGAGATTCCCCTCTTGATTCAGTAGGAGTGAAAGTTGTGAGGGAGAGAAAAATAAACTCTTGTTAACTAAAAAATAATAAAAAACATAACATTTTGCAGTTTCATATGCAATCATTTTCTGAGCTTTGTATTTGGAAATGTTCATGCTTGTGTTTGTTAAGTTCAGAATAGCAAAAAACAGGGTTTTGAAAAATTGGAGTAAGGAAAGGAAAAAAACTAAGAGGAAAGGAAAGAAAAGAGGGAAGAAATGAAGGAAGAATGAAAGAGAGAGAGAAGAAAATAAAATGAATGAAAGAAAGAAAGAAAGAAGGAAAGAAGGGAGGGAAAGAAAAATCGAGAGAAGGAGGGAAGGAGTGAAAGAGGGAGGAGTTCTGAGCCTTTGAAATCTGTCACTTCTAGATAGAGTAATATGTACTATGACACTCTGGATCTCAAGGGATATTTACATATTTGTTCAACTCTGATCATAAAAGGTTTACCAACTTGGTCATTTTGTTACTGCCAGTCTCCACAAAAGGCATGACATAGTGATATATTAACCTTCTGATTATTACCTGTTGGCCTCTAAGTTACCGTCAGCTTCTTCTTTCAGTTCCACGGGAATTAAGGGAGGGCAAAATTTTAGTGACTATAAAAAATAATGTGACTCTGGGAAGTTGCCAACAAATCATAGAAGCTTCGTTTGAAGATAGTGTGAAAGAGAACCCAGTAACTTTCAAGGAAGCCCATTCCTACTCCATCTTTGCCCAACTCTAATTGTTATACCATTTTCATCACATTAAAGTAAAATTAGTCTCTCTACAATTTGCTCAGGTTCTTTCTGTTCTGCCTTCCAGGGCCAAATAGAATAAGTTTTATCATTCTTCTGCATGATAACCCTCCAGGTACGTGAAGAAAGCTACCTTGTCCTCCCTAAGTGCTCTCTTTCTCAGAATTAACAGGCCTTGTTCCTTCAAGTGACTTTCTTGACAGTGGTTTTGGTTTCTCTGAACATTCTGGTCTCTCTTCTCTGGATATTGTCCAGTTGGTCAATGTGTTTCCTAAAATGATGTGCCTCAAAAAAATACTATATTATAGAGATGGTCAAACCCCCCCAAAAAAATAAGTAGAGTAACATTAACATTTGCTTCTTTCTGGTTACCATGGCTCAATGTAGCCTAAGATCAGTTAAACGTTTTTAGGGGGAGGCATGTATTATACCTTATATTGAGATTTTCAATCCACTAAAATCCTTTAACTTTTTTCCACAAGTACCTTGGTCTAGCTGTTCCTCATCTATCTTGTACTTGAGTAGTATATTTTTTGAATTTGCATAAAATGTCAACCCTATTGAATTTTACTTTATTTAAATCAAATACTTTTTTCTCCTCTCCAGATATTTTTGGATGCTCATTCTGTCATCCAGTTCATTAAGTAGCACGCTAAGCTTCATGCCATTTGTAAAATAGCTAAACATGCCTTCAATTGACTCCTTGGAAGTCAGTGATAAAAATGATAACCAGTATTAGACCAGGGATGGATTGCTATGGCACTCTGTTGAAGACTAGAAACTAATTTTTAAAATGATGCCAACCCATTAATAAATACTCTTTGGGTCCAACCATTCAAGAAACTCTGGTACAGATATAATGAGCAACAATTTGAGAAAAGGGTTAACTATTGACCTAGTTTATTTTTACTTAAAGTAAGAATATATTTTGTAAAACAGATATGTATTTTAAACCTAGGTTGCCTAAGGATATATGTCTGTCTTTTGAAAAGGGGATCATGGAATCATAAATTTAGAGGTAGAAGGGACTCATCTCAATTCCTTTAATTTATTGATATATATATATATATATATATATATATATATATAACCCATATCAGATTACCTGCTGTCTAGGGGATGGGGAAGGGAGGGGAGGGAGGGAGAAAAATCTGAAATTGGAAAGCTTATATAAACAAAAGTTGAGAACTATCTTTACATGTAATGGGAAAAAATACTTTATTAATTTAAAAAAAAAAGAAAAAAAAAAAGGTGATAGCTAGATGGCAAAGTCCCTGACCCTGGAAGTATATCGCTTAACCTCTACCTGTCTCAGTTTCTTCATTTGTAAAACAGAAATAACAATAGCACTTATTTCCCAAAGTTATTGTGAGGCTGCAATAAGATAACATATGTAAAGGGTCATACAAAATAGCCCTTCATTCAAGGGAGGGTGAAATGGGTGATGGAGTCTAAGAGAAGAGGTTCTGGATTTTGTTTCTGTTTAGAGACTCTAATGGATTTCCACAGGCCAACTCCCACTTGGTGTTTCCGTTCCTTTCTATCTTGATGCTTTCATTATCTAGCAATTACTTTTCTTCCCTGCACCGCAGGGGGCTCAAGGGATAAAGGAATAAAGGAATAAAGTAACTAAATAAAAAGGGTACAATTTGTGCTATGTCTTGGCCTCAGGAGAGGGCCAGTTGTTAGGATGAGAAGACAGTTGCCTTCCTCAGCTTTGTACCCACAGAAATCCTTCACTTGAGACTGGTATCACCAAAGCTTTTGTTCTTTTCAGCTCCTTAGTCAGTCTCCCTTTGTGTCACTCCAACCCCAACACACTTGGATAGAATTCGCTGTGAATTCAGGAGAAAGTACAATGGAAACCTTCTTCAGTGATTTATTTCAGTGGTTCTTTCTAGTTGAATCTTTTGGACATGAGAAGGACAGATATTAGGGGAATAGATAGAAGATACAGCAATAATCCTTGGGGAAATAACAGTCCAGATGTCTGATAGAAGATATAGCACCATGTCCTGGGAGCACCAAAATGCATGTTTCTGGCAAGCACCCTATCTGAAAGGTAGATTTCTAGGCAAATACAAATACAAAGGGAAGACTGAGTTTCTGATTTCAATGCAGGAACTTTGGGACCATCCTGAGGTCTCAGACATAGGGAAATTATTGTGAAAATACTTTGGATTGTTTTCGCTTCTAATACTGGTTGTCTGTAATTCTACTCCCTAATGCTCTACCGAAGGTCATTGCAGTGACATGCTGATATCCTCTACTCTTGCCCTGGGTACATGGAACAGAGCAAATATTGTTCTAGAATAACAGAGGAGTCCTAGTATTTCCCATTCCAATCAAAGGCTCCTGAAAATGGAATTCCCAACCCCTTTTTCAGCCAGTCATTAGCCTTGCTAATATCTCTATATTGGGTCTTTGCCATTATTCTTCAGTCACATAAATCCCTTGTACCTGAATCATCTCTAATGAATTTATGCTTATAAGGAGCAGAGACAGCTAGGTGGTGCAGTAGATAGAGCACTGGCCCTCAAGTTGGGAGGATCTGAGTTCAAATCTGAGCTCAGACACTTACTGGATGTGTGACCCTGGGCAAGTCACTTAGTCCTAATTGCCTTAAACATCCAGGACCATCTCCATTCATCCTGATAAGATATTTTGCCACTGGACCCGGATGGCTCTGGAGGAGAAAGTGAGTCTGGTGACTTTGCACAGCCCTTCCTCACCTAAATACAATTCAATTTGAGTCAAGACATCTGTCATGGTCCTCTTTGAAAACAAAGGACAAACAACAAGAAGGAGCAAAAAGGAATAAGACTAACATTGCCTCACCTGCCTTGACATGTCCTAGATAATACAAACACAAAAACCCCTTTAGACTATGTGCTAAGAACAACCAATCATTTCATTTTCTAGGGTCCTTCTATCCACTCACACCAGAGCTTTCCTATCATTTTGACCTTGACTTGCTTTGCTTGACTTTTCTCCTTTCAGTCCCTTTCCTGCCTGCCCTCCCAGTCCTCCTGACATGGCTTTTCTGTCTGCATATCTCTATTTTTCCCAGTTCATCTGTTTCAACATCCTCTTCTATGAGATCTGGTTTTGATTTTGGTCTTGATTGGTGCGATGTTCTGTGTTTCATCTTCCTTCCTATTTCTGGAGTTCCATCAACAAATCTTGCTGCAAAACATCATCCTATCATATATGTGATTAGTCATTGACTTTCTCCAAACTCCCACATCAAAAGGTGATGTAGTAGAAAAATTTGAGAATAACTGTTGTTTCTTTCTCTTTTTTTTTTGGTGAGGCAATGAGAGTTAAGTGACTTGCCCAGCGTCACACAGCTAGTAAGTATCAAGTGTTTAAGACCGAATTTGAACTCAGGTCCTCCTTAGTCCAGGGCCAGTGCTTTATCCAGAGCACCACCTAGCTTACCCCTAGCACCTTTCTTTTGAATGAGGTACCTTCTTTTGAAGGTATCTTCTTTATTTTTCAGCAACAAAAGGGAGAAATAATGTTGGTGGAGAAAGTTGGACAAAAGGAAATTGATTACTGGACTGGATGAATTCTAGTTTTACTCTTAAAGTTTCAACCCTAAAATGCATTTCCTTTTTATGTCTTTTTTTTTTTTACCACAGAAAAGAAATGTGTTCTAATAATTGTATAAAAACTAACAGTGTACGTTTGTGTTAATCATTTAACAACCATTACAACTACCACACTAATAAAAATGATAATAATTATAGTTATGATAATTTATTTCCCATAATGCTGTAAGGATTACAAGAT
The DNA here is from genome assembly GCF_019393635.1 of Dromiciops gliroides. Taxonomy (NCBI): domain Eukaryota; kingdom Metazoa; phylum Chordata; class Mammalia; order Microbiotheria; family Microbiotheriidae; genus Dromiciops; species Dromiciops gliroides. The sequence goes on along the minus strand of NC_057863.1, from coordinate 501,831,128 downwards.
ATTTTTCTTATAATAATCTAAGAAAGTATTATTATATTATTGTCTTCAGTTTGCCATTGGGGAAACTCAGATTTAGAGAGGATTAATGGTCTATTCACAAACACAACTAATAAAATTTGGGGCCCGGAATTTGAATTCAAGGCTTTGGGATCTATAGCAAGTCCTTATACCCCTCCAGCTCTTTTCCCCAAATACCAAACTGCTTCTATAACTTTGTAAAAAGTATTTCCTTCTTCCTCTGGACCTAGCCTGGATTGAAAGTTTTACTGCTATTGAACAACTAAATTGTAACCTTGATGTCAGGAAGCCTTCCCATTTCACAGATTTGATAGTCGAGTCCAAGGGGCCCACAGATGTTTGTTTGGAGAACAAGCTGGAGTGAAAATATTCTTTACTAATTCATCCAATCACACTCTTTATTGGTAGCCTGCTTGGAAGCTGCCAACCCCTGAGACTGCCAGGTGCATAGGTTTATTTATAAAAGGCCACCTTTATTTGATAACACATGACTGAAATAGTGGCTTTTGGTTTCACTCATATTTCCCTCTGGTGGACAGATCTTGCCGATAACACAACAAACAGTGCTATTTCAGGATAACTCCTTTTCTAGAACTCCCATATTATTTCTTTTAATTTCTTGGCAATACACAACAGGATTTTTTAAAATAAAATTAAAAAAAATAAATTAGCTATTTAAAATCCAACAGCTCTTCCCCTAGCAGATTATAATAATTTGAAAGTACCACAGATTAAATTTGGGGCCTCTACTGTGTCCCTGGCCTTGGTATTAATTAACGAAGCTTGAAACAAGCCATGATTAATTGCAAGTCCAGGAGAGAGACACAGTTTGATGAATACATTGAGCTTTCAGGGAGAAAAACATTCAGACGGTTGCTTGAGGAAGGCGCCTTTGCAATAATAACCAGTTTGGTTGCAAAAATGTGTCTTCACCATACAAATTGCAGAGTTTATCATCCCTGGAGTGAAGTCTGCTGATAATAGAGTACAAGTGGATATTGGGAACCATCTACATGGCATGAGATTTGTAGAGAGTTATTTTTTTGGTTTGTTGTTTTGTTTTGTTTTCCCCTTCTCCACATGATCATTTTCCCCCCAAAAGTGGAGAAAAATAGAGTGGAAAGGAGAGGAAATAGGGATGAGGGTGGAAATGAAGGTGAGCAAAAAACACATTGAGAAATTGAAAAACCAAGAAGTTTATCCACAAAACATTTCCATGACAATTCCACATCAAAGTATGGTAAAGGAGAAAAAGTACTGAGAGATTTTGCCAAACTTTCCATTTTACAGGATAGGGGATCTGGTACATTCATAGAACTTCTGGGTAGATGGTTGGAGTCTTATAGATTACAACCAATGAGGAGTCATAAATACATAGATTCTTAGAATTAGAAGACATTACATATTATGTCATCAAATTCCCAATCACTCCCTCTTTCCTTGCTCCCACATGCCAGGGAAATAAGGCCCAGAGAAGCTAAGTAATTTTCCTGAGATGGTATACTGCTATTTAAACAGTCCTACAGCCAAACTGAAACTAAGGCCTCCTGGTTTCTAGTTGAGTGTTTTAGGGATTTGCATGCTCCCATATTTCTTAGGCATTCTTCCTGGATAATTACATAGTAACATCTTGGAGTCTTCAAGTTTTCTCTCCCTTCCAGAGAGTAAGGCTCTCAAGGGATCTAATAGAGATGAAGGCTTAAAAAGAAAAGTGCTAATTAAAGATAAGGATGAGGGACTAAACCTGAAGCCATGTTCAATGGTGAAATAAGAAAGCAGTTAGTAGTATTCCCTGGGACTATGTGAAGTCAAGGAGAACAAAAAATGGCTCTGCTGGTGGCTTTTGCCTGTCCTTGCACATTCATAGGTAAAGGAAACTGACCTTAGGCAACATTGTCAAGCAGGGGATGTTGGACTGGATGACCTCTGAGGTTCCTTCCAACTGGGAGATTCTATAATTACTGGTTTCTCTTTGTTTGCCTCAGTTTCTTTTTTCTGTAGCATTCTTTTTTTTCTGTTGTGTCCATTTCTTACTGAAGGGAAATTATGGTCACATGTGTGACTTAAATCCATTTTAGATCTGATGGGAATAAAAAAAAGAGAGGGAAGAGGAGGCATTCTCCATTAGGTCCATAGGATTAGATCAGTTGGGGAAGGGATAATCCTGGATGAGAATGGGAAGTGTTATGACACTTCAAAGGGAACATTGATGGTAGAGACATGCATTGATCAATTATGTAGGTATACACACACACACACACACACACACTCACACAAACTCTCACACACACAGACATCTATGTCTGGGTTTCTTGTAGATAGAGGAAGGGTAACTATAATATGTCCATGATATTAATGAGTTCTGCTTGGAAAAGCCTGGATAATTTGTGATTACTCTCTCTTTATCCCAGTTTCTTCATCTACAAAATTAAACTAGAGGATTCCTGTAGTCCTTTGAAGATTTAAATTTATCATCCTATGACCTATGTCTTTTAGTGAGTGTCAAATTATTTCACTCAGACTAATGGTTCATACTATCAGAGAGCATTGTTACTTTCAGTACTCATTAGGTTTGAGAACAGGAGGGAAAAAAAGAAATTTACAAGTTGTTCTGACTGTGTACAAATAATACTCATTACAGTTACTTCTATTTACCATTCATAGCTAACTACTACATGCACAATATCCATTATACATTTTGTTAATAAATAGAAATTAATTTCGCTATCAATTTTTTCAATTATAGCACTAAGCTCTGTTCCTATATGTTTTGTCTTCTGTTGCTCATAGTTATTGAGTCCAATTGGAAACTCAGAATTAAAAAAATATTAGTAAGAATGTTGGTTATTGGTGGTTGGATGGAATAAAAATGGAATTATTTGTGATTTAGCAAAATAACTTTAATGTAAATAGTTATTGAGCAACATAATTTTAAAGAGAAAAGTGGCTATAGAAAAGGTATAAATAATGAAAATAATAAATTATAAGCAAATGAGATAAAATATGAAAAATGTTTCTCAGTTTTTAAAGTGTTTCATGCATGCGAGTTGTTGTCATTGTTATTATTATTCTGTCTCTGTCAGTTATTGTGTGGTCTTGAGCCTCTGTTTCTATCTCTGTAAAATTAGATATTTGGATTATATGACCTCTAGGGCCTTCCCAGCTCTAAATACTATAAGAATATATGAATTTGCTGCACTTTTTTTTTCATTGCAGAAGTGAGTCATTTCAGAAGCTTCCTTGGACAAAACCTGAAATACCTTTGCTTGAGAGTAACCCTAAACCAGGCAGCATATATCTTCTTGGCCTCTTCTGCCTCCTTTCCTCATTCTTAATCTATGAATAGGGTAGATTGCTTCTTTGGTATCTTCCCTCTTATTCCACTAAGTCTGGAAGAGGCAACCAGAATCAGATTCAGGGAGGGAAGGAAAGTGGGAAAAAGCAAAGAATGAAAATTAACAAGAATGAAGTCCTATTCTGAAATGTGTATGACTGATTAACCAGATATTTCACTTCATTTTAGCTTTTCCTTATATGAAAAAAAATGTGTCCTTTACCCCCTCATCCAAGTAAGAATCTCTTCCTGCCATGAAATAGATGGACACCTTGGTGTGAAGATGTATTAACAATAGGATATACAAGGCCACTCATTCTCAGCACCATTCATTTTCTTGGATTAGTACAACAACAAGGTCTCTGGAACTGCAAGTCCTATCTTAGAAAAGACAATCTATTTTGGTCACTGAGATATTGTGCAACACGAGGAGTGGGGTGTTGAATGTACTTCATAAAAGAGTCTTTTGTGGAAGACCAATTCATTTCCAACACCATGTGGGAATGCTCAGAGAGGTTTATGGGGACTTTTTCAGAGAGAAATAAAGATATGTTTTAAGGTGAAAAAAGAAAAAGAGGGAAGGGGGAAAAGGAAAGAAAAGCAGAAAAACTAAGACTGTGATATAGTAGAAAGAACAGTGGATTTTAATTTGGAATACTTGGGTGATAATCTTGGTGCTTTGGTTTTTAGAGATGGAAGAAAATAGACATCATCTACTCCAATCCCCTCGTTTTACAGATCAGGAAACTGAGGCCTGGAGGCATAAAATCACTTGCCCAAGAACACACCAACAGTAAGTGGTAGAATCAAGGTTTGAACACATGATGTCATACTCTAAACCAAGGAGTCTTTCCTCTGTGTCATGATGCCTGTGACCTTAAATACGTTATTGAACATCTTGGGCTTCATTTCCCTCACCAATACAATTAAAAGATTGGACTAGATATTTTTTGAGGCTACTTCCAGCTCTAAAATTCAGTGATTCTATAAATAGAACAGTTTAGTATGCTGGACAATGACTAAAACTATTGAAAGGAGGCAGGGAAGAGCAGGCCAGGCTTTTTCATTGGGAGATCAGGAAAACATTTAATCCTCAAGTCCCTCCAGGGCTCTAAGCCCTGAATCCTGCAGAAGATGCTTCTGCCACTAGAGCATTCTTTTAAGGATACTAGGAATATAACATGAGATCTCAAGAAACTACACTTTTCATAAAAGGAAGAAAAAGAGCTGATTTCTCTCCCTTGAAAGTTTCCTTGTGGTGCAAAGGGACCCGATTAACCAGAGAAGGTGAATGAGAATAATTCAGTGTTCTCTACCATTTCCCCATGGCAGTTCTCTCAGGACTGTTTATCAACCAGTGTTTTTGAAGACAGGGCTATGCCACTGCTCCCCTAGGACTTTGGTCCTTTTCATCATTCCCTGTGTGGGGTTCGATATGCTAAACATGTCTAGGAAGAGAGAAACACATGAGCACTTCAATTAATGCAGGGACATTAAGATGGGGACCATGCTAGTAGATGAAGACTCACAAAGGTATCTGTGTTTGAGATTCCACCTTTCTTGTTCTCTGTAGCTGCAAGGAGAATGATGTCTCCCTTTCTTTCCAATGTGGCAAATAAGAAAAAATGTAAGCATATTAAGGAAGAAGAGAGCTTTGATAAATCTGAATCACTACACATTTGCTATTTTCTAGGAAATAGTCCTCTATTAATTCCAGATCACTTCCATGAAGTGCTTTAACCCCAGGTTAATGGAAGTGGGTGGTGGTCAACCCTTTTTACTGTTACCCCACCTACTGTCACCCCTTGAGTAAATTTTTCCTTTGGCTTATAATACAACATTAATGATAGTAATTTTAATAATAATAGTTTATATGTACATAACATTTTACTGTTTAAGAAACAAAACCATAATAAATATATTAATTTGGAAACAACAGCCATGACACTGTCAACCAACAAGCATTTATTATATGTCAACTATGTTCCAGGCACTTTTATAAGTCCCTGGAGAAAGGAAGAACAAAATGTTACATGTCTTCAAGGATTACATTCAATTGGGGAAGTAATAAAGCCTATACAAAGTAAATACAAAGCAATGTGAGGGTGCAGTAGTTACTAGGATTATTATTAATAATGTGATAACTCCTTTGGGCTCACTACTCACAGGTTAGCTGCTCACTACTTTTCTCTCCCTACAAGGATCTGGGGGTAACACTGAGTTTCTAGGACTAGTTTGCTCTGAGGGTACAAGTGTACCCTCTTTTTCTATCGAACAACTGACCTCCATTAGCTTTAACAAACGGAATGTATTGAGTAAAAAGAACAGGTACAAGATGTTTTCTGCAAACCAAGGCCAGATTTGTATTCTTTCCCTCCATACACTAGGTCCCTGAAGAGGGTAAGCTCAGACATATCTGTCAAGAACACATGTGGCATTAGTGTACTTCATAGCTCCTGGTTACTGGGAAATCCTTTTCTCCGATCATAGATTCATCATCTAGATGTAACTCTCTGTTGATTTGCTCTGGAATTCATAGCCAGAATTTCTCCCGCTCACAAGCAGTTATGTTGTCTGGGGCTGCTATCATCCTCGGCTAATTGTCTTTCCATAACCATTTGCAATTCCTTCCTTTTTAGTTAGGTGCAAGCACATTGGTGGACCCTTTTATTGACTCAAGTCATTGTTGGGACCTCTAATGGAAGCTTTCAATGAATCTCCCTGACTCTCAAGGTGGATATCTTCCTAGGCAATTCCATTTTGTTGATGTTTACTCAGCATCAGGGAAGAATAAACGTGCATGCATGAACACACACAAACACACACATACATACACACACAAGTAGAGACACCATGTGCTCACAGAATATGGTAACCCATTGAATGGATGCAACTTGATGCTATTCCCCAGTCTAGCAGTATATAGCAATCCCTTACTCACTTCCAGGAAAGAAAAAGAAATAGATAGATCAGTAGGTTATCTCTTGTATTCATAATCATTTCTGCCTCCACATAACCTCATTCATCAGTTCGTCAATGACTGAGGCAAACTAGAAAACAATTGGCATTAGTTCCAGATTTTTAGTTACCTATGGATAGAGAAAAAGTCTTTAAATGTTTCATTATATTAGAATAGAACTCTGCAGTGACTACCTGCATATTCTACATAATTCACCAGGAAGGACAAATCAGAGCATCTTCTAAGTACTGGATTCTTATTTGCCAGCGTCCCCTATTATTGTTATTCTTGTTGTTGTTGTTGTTGTTGTTGTCGTTATTGGTGGTAGTGGTAGAATTAGTGATGGTGGTGGTAGTAGTTGTGCTAGTGGTAAGAGTGCTACTACTAGTAGGGTGGTGATGGTTGTGGTAGTAGTAGTAGTAGTAGTAGCAGTAAGTAGTAGCAGCAGCAGCAACAGCAGCAGCAACAGTAGCAGTAGTAGTAGCAGAAGCAGCAGCATTAGTAATTGTGATAATGCTTCTCACAACAATTTAATGAGGTAGGAATTTAGAAAGGTCCCCTCCTGTAGGAGATTCCTGAAATGATTTTCTTCATAGAGAGTAGGGATTCTAAGAAGTTGAGGTCTTATTGGTAGATTATAGCCATGTGGGTTGACCCATGCAAAAGCCTGGAGATCAGATCTGGAATGTTTTAAGTGAAGAACAGCAAATAGGTTTATTTGAAAGGACTAAGAGATTATATTAACATGTAAGTCTGGAAAGGTAGGTAATAGTTAGACTTAAAGGCTTTTGGTGCCAAATTGAGGACTTTGTATTTTATTCCAGGGACAATAAGGAACCCCTGGATTTTTTTTTTTTTTTAGCAAGTAATCAGGTTAAGTGGCTTATCCAGGGTCACACCACAAGTAAGTGTCTGTGGGCAGAAGATTTGAACTCAGGTCCTTCTTACTGAAGGGTCAGTGTCCTGTCTACTTCACCACTTAGCTACCCCCCCCCCCTGGAGCTTTTTAAGTAAGACAATGACATTGTCAGACCTGTGATCTAGAAATACAGAAATACCAGCTGAGATAGCTTTTGTTGCAAGAAGTGGAAAAAGTCCTATTATTTGTAATCAAGATTCCTAGGTTCAAATACTGTTTCTGATATTTTATCTTTATATGGCTGATTAATTCACTTAGTTTTTCTAAACCACATCTTCCTCATCTGTAAAATGGTGATAAGATTATTTCCAGAATCTTCCTCACTGGGTTGTTGCAAAACTTGAAGTATCTAAATAAATGGGAGATATAATTATTATGTCTTTGGAAGATAGGCTTCTGGTCTATGAATGTTGTTTCCTTTATATATTACTGAAAAGTTCTATAATAATTTTGCTATAATAATTTAAAAAATTATCTTTTCATAAAAAAAGTTTTGTATACTAAGATATACACCTATGTCCCAGAGCCATCACCTAATAAGGAAAAGAGAACTGAATTTAAAATTGAAAGACCTGAGTTCAGGTCTCCCCACTACTTAACTAGTTGTGTGACTGTGTGAAAGGCCCTTCACTTCTGAGCCTCAGTTTCTTCACAAGTAAACTGAGGACAATAACACAGGTATGACCCCACAGAGTTTTTGTGAGGAGGAAAACCTTTGTAAACTGTAAAATCACTGTAACTATGAATGGTAAAACCTTCTAAACTGTAATACATGCATTATATAAACATATAAAATATATTATACATAGAGATATCATATAAACATTTTAATACATATGTATGTAAATATATTACAGTTAACAAAATTTTACAGTTATATGTGTATGAGTTAGTCATAGTAGTAGTAGGCTTCCACCAGTCATGGATGACCATGGATCAGCGCCTTCAAGAGCCACAGGCCACAGTATGGCTGTGCAGTCAGATATGGGAGCCGCAGCTCCTGCCGCAACGAGGACATTGGAAAACTGTGCTCTCTTGCCCGTGGGTTCCTGCGTCTCATTCATTTTTCTTTCTCCTTAGCTTGAAGGCCCATCTCAGATGCGTGAAAGCTGCTCCTGAGTACTGAACTCCATCAGGCGCAGTCCTTGGCCATCTCCTCCCAGCTGTCGATGTCTATTCCCAGAGCCCTCAAGTCTCGATTGCATACATCTCTGTAGCGAAGCTGGGGGCATCCAGCAGGTCTTTGGCCTGAGGCTAACTCACCATAGAGTAGGTCTTTAGGAATGCACCCGTCTTGCATGCAGTGCACATGACCCAGTCAGCACAGCGCAGACGGCTGCATGTATGAGCTATCATTATTATTATCAGGACCAGAAAAGTTACATTGTATAGTAGAAAAATCTCTTAACTAGGCTTCAGAAGACCTGGGTTGTTGATAAATAAAAGATCTGACACAAATTTATTATATTACCTTGGGTGAGTCCATTTATGTCTCAGGTTTTGGGGACTTCATTTTTGAAATTAGAAAGATGAAGCAGAAGATCTTAGCCCCCCCCTCTTTTTATTTTTTATTTTTATAAATCTATAAACCATTGAAAATTCTCAATGGTAATTTTTTTCATGTCTATGTATAATACAGATCTGATTATATTATTTCCCTTCTCAGGAAATTCCAGAGGCTTCCTGTTACTAGTAGGATCAAATATAAACTCTTTTGTTTTACTTTAAACAAAATATAATAATCTAATGTGGTTCAAACAGAGCCAGATTGCTATGCAGTGCTTCCCTTCATGAACTCTTTGGTCCCCCTACACTGGCCATCTCATTGTTCTTCATGTGTGACATCCAGTGTCTGGTTTCTATGGTTTTGTATGGATAATGCATTCCCTCTGAATTACTGTCAGAAGCCCTAGTTTATTTCAAAACTAAGTTCAATATCACTTTCTATATGATGCCTTTCCTTATTTCTTCTTCACATCATTCCCATAGCTACTGTTCCATGCCTTCCTCCACACACAAGTTGTTGTTGTTGTCCTTCATTTGCAAAGAGAACCATGATATCAGGATGATGTCATGGTGAAATAATTTGGATTTAAATGAGGGAAGGCTGCTCAAGGTCACCAATCTCACTCTCTCCTCCAGAGCTATCTGGGTCATCTGTGTGTGTGTGTGTGCATGCTAACACACATGCACTTCTGTATATTTATTTATATCAAAATTAGATAGAAAGATAAATAGGTATCTTGCCACTGGGCCCAGATAGTGTACTTTCTCTACATACATGCATACACACACAGAGATATACATATGTATATACTATACACATACATATACCATACATATACATATACTATATATATACGTATTCTATTCTATTTTCATTAGGACGCCTAGAGATGGCCCATATGTTTAAGGCATTTGAGATTAAATGACTTGCCCAGGGTCACACAGATAGTAAGTGACTGAGGTAAGATTTGAACTCAGGTCCTCCCAATTTCAGGACATGTGCTCTATCCATTATGCCACCTAACCACCCTTGAAATGGAAGAAATCTATAAATATAATGTTAAAAAAATCAATTCAATTAAAAATTTGGATACTATGATTTTGTTCTTCAATCAATGAGTATTTATTAAGGACCTACTATTTGACAGGCACTGTTCTAGGCACTGACATAAGTGTACACACACACACACACACACACACACACACACACACACACATACACACCCTTTGTATCTCTTTTGTATATGTTTCTTCTATACATATTGGGAGGGATAGTATAAATGTCTCTTCCTATACAATCTAAACTACATGAAGAGAGGGCATGTTTCATTTTTGTCTTGGTATATTCTCAGCACCTAGCACAGTGTCTAGCACATAGAATGTATTTTTCAAATGCTTGTGGGTGATTGATGGATGAATTTATTAACTATCTCACCATCTATCGTATAAGATCCATAATTGAAGGGAACATTTACTTTTTAATTAACTTTTTTTTATAACCTCCATAACATTTATCTCAGTGTTAGGTATAGTGTGCTCTAAGAAAAAAAAAAGTTTGTTAATTGATTAATTGATAATACGTGTCTTAGTTAACTCTTCCATATTCTACCACTCACTTGTATAGGAACTGTGTGAGCATGTGTGTGTGTGTGTGTGTGTGTGTGTGTGTGTGTGTGTGTGTGTGTCTAGTACTTTAAAAATGCTTGCTGAATTGAATTACCTGATTTTTGTGAGGGGAAAAAATCCTAATTACACTCGACATACTTTAAAAAAATGTTTGGTCTCACATCTTGCTTCTCTCAAGGGAACTGCTAGATGTTTCTTTTCCTACTGGGGAAAGAGCTCCCTATGCCCATTCACAATACCCCTAGGATGTCTGGGTTTCTGTATTGATTTCTGTCATATTTCTGCGGAAGCACATTAGGAGCTGGTGCCAATTACTGTCAGAGCATCTGGGCATCTACCCAGAAATTAAACACAACTGGAAAAACATTAGCATCTTCCAGGGATACAATTGACTGGATGAAATTAAGAAAACTGCCTGGGAGTTGATGATTAAATAAGGCCTTGAGGAGTCTGCTGAGATGCCTATATAGAGAGACAAGTCTAGAAGGGGAGCCTGAGCAATAACCCCTAATCAGGACCTTTAAAACACAGCTCAAAAGTCACTCCCTCTGGGAAACCTTTACTGAGTCATATCAGTTCACTTGGATCACCCCCATTATATTATTTCATATCTTTTTACTACTTAGATATTACTTTATGAGTTTTCTTAAGTCATATTCACCTCAATGTGATCCACCTTCCCTGATGAATTATAAATTCAAGGGCTGGATGGATGACCCTTAATTTTTTTTTGTGCTATTCCCCTGGGATAGGGCAGGGCAGGACTCACTCAGTAAAAATCCTTACCCTTTAAAACAGTACTTGTCAAACTTTTTGATTATGCAACCCAATAATAAAAACTATTTGGGGTATGAATCTCTAATATGTATATATTTATTGATTTATAACTTATAAAAATATACCACTATATAATGTCAAAATGTACCCCAAAATAGATATAAAAAGGATGAGATAGAATTAAAACCATTCAATTCTAGAATCAATAGGGAACCATTGGAATTTATAGTGTAGAAGTTTACTTTAGTAAGATAACTAGTAGCTGTGTGAAGTATGGGTTGGAGAGAGGAGAAACTTAACACAGGAAATGTAATTTGGAAGGAAGTCTCCTTGTTCAAGGGAGAAGTGATGAAGTCTGAACCAGTTTGGTTGTTGTGTAAGTAGCAAGGAAACACTTGTAATAAATATAGATCTGAAAAGATTTGGCAGCTTACTGAGAAAAATCAGTCAACACACATTAATTAAACACCTGCTTTGTGCCAAGTACTGTGCTAAGCAGTGGATATGTGAAATGAGGGAATGTGGTGAGTCAAAGATGGCACTGAGGCCATGAGAACCTGGGTGATTGGTACCCTTGACAATAATAGAGAAGGTGGGAAAAAGGGTACGTTTCGGAAGGAAAATAATCTGGTGTGGTCTGCAATGTCAATCATAATCCATCCATGCCTGATCATCCTGTCTGATTCATTCTGTTTTACCTGGAATTAAAAGGGGATTAGGATATGCCTTTGCTCTCCAGTCATTGCCTTCTGAGGGACCGTGTCCCAGCTATGAGGTGATGTGAGGGACAGGGAATTAGAGAAAAATTCTCCCAAATATCCAGATGCTACTATGTGTAAATCAGTAGTACCCCTAAATGGAGGCAGTGTCCCCCAGACTGGAAAAAAGTTGAGGGGATAGCATCACAAAAGGAAGAAGGGTTGAGTGAGGAGTAGTAAAGGATAAGGTTAGGTGTGGTTGTATTGGATAATTGGCTAAAATTCAGTTGGTGGAATGTAACCTATTTCTTTACCCTCTATTTGGTTGTTAACACATGACTTAATATCTTTCCACTAGCCAGGATTGCTGATTCACGCATGGTAGCATCTGATCAATGTTATTAGAGAATTTTATTCCCACTCCCTGTCCCTCATACCACCGCATACCTGGGGCATGGCCCATCAGAACCCACTCAATTTACCTCTGAGGAAACCAGGCCCTAGAGGATAAGTGACTTGCCAAAAGACAAGCTACTGGGAGAACCGAAATTAGAATATGGGCCTTTGGATCATATGGGTTTTCAGTCTTATGCTTCTTCCACACTAGGTTGGTTCTGTGCAGCAAACTTCTAGAAGTGCCCAGGAGCAATGACTGCTCTCTGGGTGACTAGGTTGGACCCAGAAGGAGAAGGGAATGCAGATTAGGTCATTCTCTCTTTGTTCTAATGGAGGAAGGAATTTGCCTCTCCTTTAAGCACTGCTTAGCAACTTGACTCATGCATGACAGAGGATTAATCTAAAAAAACCCCAAGCAAAACAAACATCCAGAGAAAGGGCCTGCCTGGGATTCAAGTATAGACTTTCTCCCTGCTAATCATCTTTCCACCCTCCTATGTGTAGGCAGAGCCCCACATTGCAGGGAAGCCAGAACAGCAGGGTCAATAGACATTGTGCCAATCTAAAATCAGAATTTTTTCCCCCTTCAATCTGTAAGCTGGAGCTGGTTACCTGGGGAACCAGATTTATCTCTGTGTCCTTAATACAGTACATCTCAATGAGGGCTCTTTTAATAACCAATTGATGTGTAATTGCCTGTATAAATTATGTATCTCTTGTCCAGCTCCAGCACACAGAATGATGGAGAATTCCTCCACTCAGGCCTCTTATAGAGATGGCATGACTCAGAGTCAGGGTCCTTCAGAGGGTTGTAAGGGGGACAGGATCCACTTATTTCGTTCCTTTCAGGCATCCTTTGAAAAAAAGTAGATGGAGAAATGAAGAGTCTTTGGAGTCTGTATGGCCTAGTGTCAGACAAAGCATTGCTGTTCTTATAGAAGCAATATGGTAATGACATGCTAGAGAAATTGGACAATTTCCCTGAGCCTTGGCTTTTCCATAGAACATTAAGGGAATAGTTACTTTTGAGTGGTGGCAGGTGACCTTGTAGGATCTTTCCTATCTTCTACATCTTTCTCATCTATGAAGATTTATTATGAAGCAACTAAATATACAAAGGGCTGTGCCTAGACACAGAGAGTCCTGGAGGCCCAGCTGCTTCCCATTTTAAGTTTATAATCTAAAATCAGGCCATTTCGCAGGCATAGCTGAGGTAGAAAAGATTCTAATACCAGCTTTGTTAGTAATGAGTGTGAACATACATCCAAGGATGTGTCTCACGCCCTTTTCAAACCTTAGCTTGCTCTTCTGTGAAATTGGTGTAATTAGACCAGATGCCTTTGAAAATGCATCCAGCTTTCCCATTCTGCTGCTCTGTGATTCTGTGAGTTTCAGATGGATTTTAATGAACAAATGGACTTTAAGGAGGAAGAGCCCTAATGGGTAAGTATACTGAAGGCAGCTAGATGGCTCAGTGGATAGAATGCTGGGCCTCGAGTCAGGAAGACCCGAGTTCAAATCTGGCCTCAGACGTTCACCAGCTGTGTAACCTTGGGTAAATAACTTAGCCTCTGTTTGCCTTAATCCACTGGAGAAGGAAACAGAAAACTACTCCAAAATTTTTGCCAAGAAATTCCCATAAAGTGTCACAATGAGATAGGACTGAGTGACTGAACAACACAACAATAAGTAAGTTGCAAGGGTTAGAGGCCAGACTTTGAAGTTCCAGGTTTAACAGTGATGTTGATTATAATGACAGTGATGCTATCAATATAAACAACTAGTATTTATATGGTGTTTTAAGGTCTGTAAAGCCTCATCCACATCCACATCTCCATCCAATAACTGCCAGTCAGTCATTCCCTGATCATTCCAGCTTGGGTGCAGGAGGCCATTGGATCACAAGATTCAAGCTGGAAGGAGCTATAAAGGCCATCTGGTCCAATGAACCGTTTAGAGATAAGGAAACTGAATCCCATAGAGGTTAAATGCCTTTCCTAAAGTCTCAGAGCCAGGGTTTCAAACCAGGTTATCTGATCCTTAATGCCATCCTCTTTCCAATTCTATCCTTACTCTGTTCAGTGAATAGGGCAAGTGGGAGCTCCATAGGCCCTTACTACACCTTTCTAGGGAAAGGATAGCTATAGAAAATATTCCCTGGAGTCAGTGCTTCTGTTTCTTAGAGGGAAGGAAAAAGTTTCTGTTTTGTTTGGTTTTAAAACATATTCACCCAGAAACAGTACAGCCACACTCCATCGGGGAGATTATGCAGCACTATATTTGGGTCAGGGTGAGCTTTGGATATCTGACATGCACGTATCTATATACATACAAGTTATATAGTACCACTATATTTCCTTTGACAAAAACTCCCTAGTTCCTCATACCAACTCATGAAAATCTCATGCCTTAAGTGTTCTGTTCTTTCTTAACCTTCCATTTGTGTATCCGGAACCCCTGTTCTATTATTGACAATATGTCCTTCATAGTAGACCTATGCCCCACTCATGGAAAATGCTTTGTATATAGTTTATATTTTGAGAAGCAGCATGGCATAATGAATACAGAGATGGCCTGCCTCAGAAGCGGGAAGATATAGGTTCAAATCCTGCCTCTGTCATATATTGAACTGTGATTATCAGAAAGTCATATAATCCAGGGGCAGCTAGGTGGCGCAATAGATAGAGCACTGGCCCTGGAGTCAGGAATACCTGAGTTCAAATCCGGCCTCAGACACTTAACCCTTACTAGCTGTGTGACCCCGGGCAAGTCACTTAACCCCAATTGCCTCACTAAAAAAAAACAAAAACAAAAAGAAGTCATGTAGTCTCTCAGTGCTCTATGAAACTCATTATGCTAATACCTTACAAAGAAGGTATTGACTTGAATTGGTAGAGAGAATCTTCACATCAAGGGAGTTCCCTTTAATAATGAAATCCCATGTCCAATCCATATCTCTGTTCTATGTACTTTGTACTGACATACATACATAGATATACATATATATCTTGATTTATTGGTTATTCATATGTGTTAATTGATTTATTTTTCCTTCATTAATTTATTTATGTTGTCCCTCTCATCCAGTAGAATATAAAGTTTTTATATAAGAATATAAGGCAGGGACTGATTTATTTTTGTCTGTATCACTTTAGTACTTAGCACAGTAACTAATAGAACCATAATGTTGTTTGTCCTTCATTTTGAAAGAGGATCAATGACATTAGAGATGACGTCTTTACTTGTGCATGCATTTGGATATTAAGTGAGATAGCATTGCACAAACTCCTCAGCCTCACTCTCTCTTCCTGAGTCATAGATATGCAGTGGAAAGGTAAAAATCAAGATAACTGGTGATGGTCCAGAATGCAGTAGATGACCTTGGAGTTTTCAATGCCTGAGCAAGCTCTACGTGGTCCACAGCAACAGCCAGTCCTCTTCATGGCTGTTGGGGAAATCTTCACATGCATGGGGTAGACAACCCCCTAACTCACTGACAGGTTTGAGGCCTGGCAGTTACAATCAACTTGGTTTAGCCTGTTTGCTGAGATAATGTATAAGGATGTGGCTACTGAGCATACTACAGATGGTTGGAGCCACAAGTAAATATAAAGAATATAATAAAATAAAATAAAATAAAATATATTCAGAACCTTAGAGTAGGGGAGGAGTGACATGGGAACATTTCTTTTTTCATGAATATCACATCCTAAATGCTTTATCCTACCCTGCCACTACCAAATCATCTTCTCTTGAGTGATTCCACTATATAGAGTTACTTCCCCTGAACCAGCACATCCAGGTTTCCTCGACTGTACTGAATCTCTCAGAGCCTTCCCTCCTCTACCCTATATTGTCAAGAGCCAAACCCTCTGGGCAGCCACCTACTAAGCCACTTTGTGTACATGCACCTGAGCTCAAAATCAGTGCTGTCATGCTGACCTTTCCCAGCCACTATAGAATAATTCTTACTTTTCAATCTGCATATGTCCTTTCTACCTTCCCTGCTGTTGGAGGAAGAAGGCTAGAAATAGGTCCCCCCTTTTTAAAACTCCTTGATGTGCTATTTTAAAAAAATCAATTTTCTGAGCCTAATTCCAAACCTTTTAAGTAAGGAATCATCTGTGAAAATTCAAAGCATTAACAAGTGATCATTTGTTATGCTGTATCTCAATACATTATATATTTTTTACTTTTTAAAAATATTATTTATTTTAACATTCTTTTCTTTTAAAATTTCAAGTTCCAAATTCTCTCCATCCCTTCAACTCCTACCCCTACCCACTAAGAAGGTACAAAAGGATATCAATTATAAATGTGAAATCATGGAAAACATATTTCCATATTAGCCATATTGCAAAATAAAACAACAAAAAATAAACAAAATGAACAAATTATACTACTGTTTGCACTCAGAGTTCATCACTTCTTTCTCTGGAGGTAGATAGCATTTTTTTCATCATTAGTCCTTTGAAATTGTCTTGTACCATTGTATTAATTGAAATAGCTGCCTTTCACAGTTGATCAGCACTGTAACATTGCTATTACTGTGCACAGTGATCTTCTAATTCTTCTTGTTTCACTTTGCATCAGTTCATATAGATCTTGCTGTTTTGCTGAAACCTCTGTCCTCATCATTTCTTATACAACAACAATACTCCATCACAATTATATGGCACAACTTGTTTAGCCATTCACAAATAAATGAGCAACCCCTTAAATTTCAATTCTTTCAATTTCAATTTTTTGCCAGCACAAACAAACAAACAAACAAACAAAAACTGCTATAAGCAATTTTTGTATATGTAGGTCCTTCTTTTTCCTTGATCTCTTTGGAATACAGATCTACTAGTAGTATTGGTGAGTCAAGTTTGTACAGTTTGATAGCCCTTTGAGTACAATTCTATTTTTTTCATTACTCTACCAATAGTTCATTGGTATACGTATTTTCCCTCATGCCCTCCAGCATTTGTTATTTCTAATAGTTGTGATAACATCTCAAAGTTCTTTTAATTTTAGCCATTTATCAATTGTGGAATGGCTCTTATTTTTATAAATTTAATTTATATATCTATATATTTGAGAAATAAGATCTTTATTAGAAAAACTTGCTATATTTTTCACACTGTTTTATTGTTTATGGTAGTTTAGCAAAATATAGTTTCCTTGATTATATTATTTTAATTATGTTTATTTTTGCTTTTGCTTTTACTTTTTCTGAGATCATGATTCCTTAGCCGCCTTTTTTGTAACTTCAGCCAAAGCATATTAAATTCTGCTTCAGCCCTTTATTTTACCTATGTGTGTCTCTTTCTATTTCAAGTCTGTCTCTTATGGATGACATTATTGTTGGATTTTGTTATCTAATCCATTCTGCTGTCTTTTGTTTAATAAGTGTGCTCATCTCATTCACATTCACAATTATGATCTCAATAACTATGTTTCCCTCCTTTCCATTTTCTTGTTTATCATTCCTTCCCTCCATTCCCTTTTCTTCTATCATTCTTTATCCTATCCCTCCTCAAAAATCTGTTTTGCTTCTAGCCACTGCCTCCCTTAATCTTCCCTTCCTTTTATCACTCCCAAGCATCTCTTATGTCCTTACCCTTCTCTTTTCCTATTGAGTAAGATAGATTTCTATAAATAACTGATCGTGTGTATGTATGTGTGTATATGTGCATATATACACATTTTCCCCTCCACTGTAAAAAAAGAAACCTCTTCCTTGTGTACCTCTTTTATATGAGAAAAATTTCCCCATCATATCTCTCCCTTCCCCCTTCTCCCAGTTCATATTTTTTCTTGCCCTTTCTTTTTTTTTAAATCATTTCAACATAGTTGACTTACAATCATGCCCTCTGTTTATGTAAACTCATTTTAATAACACTAATAATAATAAAGTTCTTAGTTATTACATGGATCTTCTTCCCACATAGGAAATGTAAATAATTTAACCTTATTATGTTCCTTATGATTTCTATTTCATGATTATCTTTTTGTGATTCTCTTAAACCTTGTATTTGATTTTCAAATTTTTCTTTCAGCTCTGCTATTTTCATGGGGAATCCTCAAAGTCTTTTATTTTGTGAAGCATCTATTTTTCCCCTAAAGGAGTATGTTCAGTTTTGCTGGGTAAGTGATTCTTGGTTGTAATCCTAGCTCTTTTCATTTTCAGAATATCATTTTGGAGCCCTCCACTTCTTTAATGTGGAAGTTGCTAAATCTTGTGTAATCCTGCCTGTGGCTCGATGATATTTGAATCATTTCTTTCTGCCTACCTGAAATATGTTCTCTTTGACCTTGGCACTCTGGAATTTGACTGTAATATTCCTTGGAGTTTTCATTTTGTAATTTCATTGAGGATTTAAGAAACTGGGGGGAATTATCTTTTATAATTTCTTGAAATATGTTGTCTCAGCTCTTTATTTTCTCTTTCAGGTAGTCTAATAATTCTTTTTTTTTCTTTCTTTTTTTTCTGGTAGGGCAATGGGGGTTAAGTTACTTGCCCAGGGTCACACAGCTAATAAGTGTTAAGTGTCTGAGGCCAGATTTGAACTCAGATACTCCTGAATCCAGAGCCAGTGCTTTATCCATTGCAGCATCTAGCTGCCCCCATTCTAATAATTCTTAAAATATATGTCGACCTATTTTTCCAGATCAGTTGTTTTTCTGATGAGATATCTCACATTGTCATCTTTGGGGTTGTGTGTGTTCTGCGTTCTTTTGAATGTCTCATGGAGTCATTAGCTTTCACTTGTACAATTCTATTTTTTTAAGAAATTATTTTCTTCAGGTGAGTACTTCTTTTTCAATTTGGCCAATTATTTTTACAGAGCTCTTTTCTTCAGTGAATTTGTATACCTCTTTTACCATTAGAGCAATTTTGTTTTTTAAGGTATTATTTTCTTCAGTATTTTTAGGCCTTTTTATCAAGCTTCAAATTATTTTTCTATAATTTTCTTACATCACTCTCATTTCCTTTCTCAAAATTTCCTCTACCACTCTTATCTCTTACTCTTCCAGAAATTCTTCCTCGGTTTAGGTCCAATTAACATTTTTCTTTGATACTTTGCTTGTGGGTGTTTTCATATAATAGTCTTTTTCCGAGTTTGTTTCTCGGTGTTCCTTGCCATCATAGTAGCTTTCTCTTGTCAAAGTCCTTTGTTATTATGTGGTTGTTTCCTTATGTTTCCAACATATTTATTCGCTTTAAAAAGTTTGTTAAAGTTATGTTTTGCTCACCTTGAGGTGGGGAGGCATTGTACTAAGATTCAGATTTTTTGGCACTACTGATTTCAGATGGGGCTGTAGGTTCTGTAAGTTTTTGGTGCATCCAAGATGCTGTGATCCTGGGAGAGGTATGTTAACTGCTCTCCTGGTGTGTGCTCTGGTCCATACCCAGGAAGGGTCCCTTCTCCCCTGTAGCTGCAGGTGCTAGTACTCCTCTTGGCCCTAGAACTATAACCTGGGCCCCTGTTTCCTTGTGACAAACCACAAGTTCCCCTTTATGCCTTGGAAGTGTGAACCAGAACTTGAGTATGAGCAATAGAGTTGCTAACCAGTGCTAGTTGCACCCAGTGCCAGCAAACAATTCCATGTAATTTTTTTCTGCTATTGCTTCTACTGCATGCACATGCTCCAGAAAGGTATCACCTCATTGTCATAACCCTCTGCTTCTAACCTCCTAATTTTTTGTAAGCTGGCAAAATATCTCATTTTAATGTTTGCTACCTACCTCTGCCATTCTTGAATTTTATTTGAAGTATTATCATAAAGATTTTTCAAGGAGAATATTTATTTTAATCAATTTTCCCTTCATTTAGTATGTTTCCCCAATTACATGTAAAATTATTTTTAATATCCATTTCTAAAACTTTGAATTCTAAATTATCTCCCTTCCCCTCCCTCTTTTTTTTCCCCCAGTGGGGAAATGAGGGTTAAGTGACTTGCCCAGGGTCACACAACTAGAAAGTGTCACATGTCTGAGTCCAGATTTGAACTCAGGTCCTCTTGAATCCAGGGCCGGTGCTTTATTCATTGTGCCACCTAGCTGCCCAACCCCTCCCTCTTTTTAAAATATCTTTCAGGATACAGATCTAGTAGTGATATTGCTAGGGCAATGAGTAGGATTTATAGCCCTTTGAGTATAGTTCCAAATTCCTCTAAGGAATGGTTTAATCACTTTAAAACTCTACCAATAGTGCATTAATGGGGGCAGCTAGGTGGCACAGTGGATAAAGCACCGGCCTGGGATTCAGGAGGACCTGAGTTCAAATCTAGCTTCAGACACATGACACTTAGTAGTTGTGCGAACCCGGGTAAGTCACTTAACCCTCATTGCCCTGCAAAAACAAAAACAAAAACAAAAACAGTGTATTAATGTCTCATTTTTCCTCATCCCCTCCAATATTCATCATTTTCTTCTGTTCTGTTAGCCAATCTAATGGGTATGAGGTGGTACCCCAGAAGTGCTTTGATTTGCATCCCTCCAATCAATAGTGTTACAACATTTTTTTATATGGCTAGAAATAAATTTGATTATTTCATTTGAAAATTATTTATATATTTTGATTATTTATGAATTGGGAAATGTCCCTTATAAGTTTTACTCAGTTCTCTATATGTTTGAGAAACTTTATCAGAGAAAGTTGTATCAAATATTTTTCAGTTACTATAGCTATTTCTCTCCATTCTATTCCTTCCCCCATTAACCATATTCTCTCTATCCCTTTACCCTGTCTCTCTTCAAAAGTGTTTTGTTTCTGACTACCCCTTACTCCAATCTACCTTTCCTTCTATCATCAACTCTACCCGTTCTTCTCCCCCTTCTCTCCTACTCTCCTGCAAGGTAAAACAGATTATAGCACCCAATTAAGTGTGTATGTTATTCCCTCTTTGAGCCAATTCTGATGAGAGTAAAATTACCCCACTTCCCCCATCTGCCCCTCCACTGTATAAGCTTTTTCTTGCTTTTTTCATGTGAGATAATTTACCCAATTCCACCTCTCCCTTTCTCTTTCTCCCACTACATTCCTCTCCCACCCCTTAATTTTATTTTTAAAAAAGACATTATCTCTTCATACCTGTGCACTCGATCTATACATAATCTTTCCAACTGCCCAAATATTGAGGAACTTCTTTTGAGTTACAAATATCATCTTCTCATAAGGAGTTTACCCTTTTTAAATCCCTTATGATTTATTTTTCCTATTTAACTTTTTGTTTTTGTTCTCTTGAGTCTTTTATTTAAAAGTCAAAATTTCTATTCATTTCTGGTATTTTCATCAGGAATGCCTAAAAGTCCTGTATTTCATTGAAAATCCATTTTCACCCTGAAGGATTATACTCAGTTTTTCTGGTAAGTAGTTCTTGGTTGTAATCCTAGTTCTATTGCCCTCTCGATATCATATTTCAAGACCTCTAATCCTTTAAATATTGTATTATCCTGACTGTGGCTTCATGATATTTGAATTATTTCTTTTTAGCTCCTTGCTATCTTTCTCCTTTCCCAGGGGGCTCTGGAATTTGCCAATAACACTCCTAAAAGGTTTCATTGGGAGCTTTTTCAGGAGGTGATAAATAGATCCTTTCCAATTCTATTTTACCATCTGGTTCTAGAAAGTCAGGGTAGTTTCCTTGATAATTTCTTGAAAGGTGATGTCTAGGCTCTTTTTTATCATGGTTTTTAGGTGGTCCAATAATTTTTAAATTATCTCTCCTGGATTTATTTTAAAGATCAGTTGGCTTTTATATATTTTTCATTCTTTTGGTTTTGTTTTGTGGTTTCTTGATTTAGGATAAAGTCATTAGCTTCCATTTCTCAATTTTAATTTTTAAGGAATTATTTTTTTCAGTGAGCTTTTATACCTCCTTTTTCCATTTGGCCAAGTGTACTTTTTAAGAAGGTTTTTTTTTTTTTTGGTTTTGTTTTGTTTTGCTTTTCCAATTTGGCTAATACTTCTTTCCAAGGCATTCTTCTCAACTCTTTGTCTTTTTTTGTACCTCTTTTACTATTTGCCCTAGTCTGCTTTTTAAAGTGTTATTTTCTTTGGTACTTTTGGTATCTCCTTTACCAAGCTGTTGACTCTTTTTTCAAGATTTTTTTTGCAATACTCATTTCTCTTCCCATTTTTTCCTCTACCACTCTTACTTTATTTTCAAAGTGCTTTTTGAATCTTTTCATGCCCTGAGACTAATTCATATTTTTCTGGGAGGCTTTGGATGTAGGAACTTTTAATTTGTTATCTTCTTCTGAGGGTGTGCTTTGATCTTCCTTGTATTTATATTAACTTTCTATGGTCAGAAATTTTTTTCTGTTTGCTCATTTTCCTAGCCTATTTCTTGACTTTTTATTCTTTGTTAAAGTAGGGCTCTGCTTCTAAAGTGGAGGGTGTGGTGTTCCAAGTTTCATGGGTTTTGTGTAGCTATTTGGAAATATTTCTAAGGCCCCAAAGTTTTCAATTCTTTCAAGGTTTTATGATCTAAGGAGAGATTTCTTTACTACTCCTGGCCTGTGCTCTGGTCTGTTAGCAACCACAAGAACTATTTTCTGCCATGGAATGTTCATGAGAGTCTCTGTTTCACTGTGGCCACATGCTCTTGTGTGCTAGTGCTCCTCCCCACCCTAGGACTACAACCTGGATCTGAGTATAGGCAAAGTAACAGAGTCCTGCCCAAATGCCAGCAAAGAGACCCCTGTCATCTCTTCTTGACACTCTTAATGTCTATAGATAGAGAATTTCAGAAGCAATCACTGGCATGGCTGATTCAGTGGCTCCCAAGGCCTACTCCTATTTTGCTGGGCTGGGGGCTGCACTAGTACAGCCTGTACTGGACTGTGCTCCACCCTCATTCTGGGGCAATAGAACTTTCCTGCTATTTTTTCTGCTATTTTTCTTGTCTTTGACTGGAAAATTATTTCACTCTGTCTTTTTGTGGGTTTTGCTGCTCTGGCAATTGTCTTATGGCATTATATAAATGTATCTGGAGGGGTTCAGGGGAGAGTTCAGTCAAGTATGGCTCTTCCTGCTTTGAGGGAAATATTGAGAAAGTTTATTTGGGTTGCTGCTTTTAGTCTGCCATCTTGGCTCTACCTCTTTTACTACATTATTATTCTAATCTTATCTCTGCTGAAATGAAAAGCAAATGGAATATTGGTTTAGATCTTGATTATAGACATTCTTGCAATTTTCACCTGTGTTTTAAATCAATTAGGATCTATTTTAATATTGATAAACATAATCCCATTGATATATGCCTCTTCTTCTAACCACATCTTAAACTGAAATGGAAACCTTAACAGCTTCTTGGCTGAAGGATTCTGTTAGAGCATGGATGGATTCTGAGTAAGAAGTTTCCATTATTACAGTAACTTACTAATACCTTTTTTCTTAACCTTGCTATCCTGGGTAAAATAAGGGTCATGTGGAGTTTTAAAGTGAGTGAAGATGTTTGAATAAAAGATGTTAGAAGAGACTTGGGAGGGTCCTTAACAACTTGAATGCAGAGAAAAGTGACTTATTCAGGAGCTAGTACATCATTTGAGATGATTTAAGAGCTGATCTGGTTTCCCTCCCAAATCATCCTGAACTAATTAATTACATACTTCTACTGTCTCTGTATTACTTTATATCGTTGCAGTCCAAGAATAGAAATCATGCAATGGTACTATAAAAGAGGCTGCTCTTAAGTTTCTCTTTCCCCCTTTCCTTTCCTTTTCTCTCTTATGCTGTCTGAATTGACAATTATCACAAATCTTCCAAAATACTTAGTTCCAAGGAGAAAATGAAATCGTCCCTATTCATAAGAAATTAGAGAGGCTTTCTTACCTACTTGACCACAGCCCACAGATTCAAGGAATCCTTGACCTCTATGATCTGGTAATGCAAAGAAATGGAAGTTTTCAAGCATTTTTCTGAAACTTCTCCCTTCCCAAAATTTTCAAGTTTGTTTGACTGAATTCTGGGAGGCTGCCCTTCAGTAATGGGAGAAGAAGAGAGAGAGAGCCAGGATGCTAGCAAAGATACTGGTAAGCAGCAAAATAACCATAGATAGTTTGCCAACAGCTTAGACTCTGACATAACTCTAGTTTGAGCTATCTATCCTATACAATGTGTACTGGATGGACCTAAGGCAATGAGAACAGAAGCACAGTCACAGAATTTAGAGTGGGAAAAAAAAACTTCAGAAGCCTTAAACTCAACTGATGCACAAGAATACCGCCCCCCCCCTCCACTGCCAACTTAAACAGCCAATGGCAATCCAACCTCATCTTGACAACCTTCAGTAAAGGCAAACTCGGGTCCTCTCAATGAGTCCAGTCTCTCTTTTTTTTTTTACGTTCTATTTTAAGAAAGTTTTTTTTTTCTTTCTCCTCAAATCAAGACTAAAATTTTCAGCTTCTTCCCACTGGTTCTTGTTTTGCATTTTGGGACCAAATAATATGAGTCTAATCCCTCTTCCAAAGGCCAGAACTTCAACTTCCAGAAGATAACTATCATATCTTCCTTGAGTCTTTTCTAGGATAAGCTTTTATGGTTCTAGTTCTTAGTTCATATGAAGCTATACATTCCTTATATGACATGGACTCAAGCACTTTTACTTCCCTGGTTGCCTCTCCATAGACATTCTCCAGATTATCATTTCAAGTTTATTATTTCTTTTAAAACATAGCACCAAGAACTAAACAGATTAATCTAGATCTCATCTGACCAGGGCATAGTATATATTTTCAGAGCATTTTCTTTTTTCCCCAATTATATGTAAAGACAATTTTTAGCATTCACTTTTTACAAGCTTTTGATTTCCAATTCCCACCCCCTCCCTCCCTTCCTCTCTTCCTAAAATGGTAAGTTTCTTATTCTTGGAAAATATACATCTTTTTATGTAATCCAGGGCAATATTACCTTTTTTTGACTGTGGTGTCAGATTATTTCATAGAGAGAGTTCAGTCCATTGATATTTTTGTTTTTTTTTTCATACAAATTGCATTCTAATCATGCATTCTGCCAAACTGTACTTTCAGTGTTGATTTTTTGAGATGCAAATGCAAGGGTTTATATTTATTTCCATTTCATTTCATCTTATTGAATTTGTATCAGTGCTAGATCTTTATGGATCCTTACCCTTTCGTTCTGTGTTTGTTATTCCTCCTAGCTTAATGTCATCCGCAAACTTGATGAGCATACCATCCACAGATGGTTTTTATCCAAGATACCATCAATAATTAGTATTTATCAAAATCATTGATAATAATATTAAACAAGACAGAGCCAAGCACAAATCCCTAGGACACTTAACTGGAGACTTCCTGCTAAATTGACACTAAATCTTTATTGGTGATTCTTTGAGTATAGTCCCTCAACCATCTCTAAATACATTTAATTTTATGTTTTGCTAGTTCATCATCTCCATATTTTCTAAAGGAAGAGTGCATTATACTTTATGAATAATTTGCTAAAATTCTAAGTAAACTCTATGTACAGTATTTTCCCATTCTACTAGATCTTAACAGCCTGTCCCAACAGGAAATAAGGTGAGTCTGGTATGACATGTTTTTTTAATGAAATTATGCTAACTCCTTGTAATCACCTCTTCCTTTTCTGGACTTCAAGAACCATCTTTTTAATGACCTATTATACAGTTTCCCCAGGAATCAAAGTCAAGTTCACTGGCCCTCCCCAGTCTTATGGTATCTCACTTATTCTCCATGATCTTTTAAATATCCTAGATAAAGGCTAATTAATTCTAAATGCCAGTTCTTCCTTTACCCATAGACATAATTCATCTGATCCTGGTGATATGAATTCATCAAAGGCAAGTAGGTCCTTTCTTATGATGTCCTTACTTATTTTGGATATCAAATCTTGGCTTCCCATTTGTATTCTGTCATTGCGTACTCATTGTCCATGGTAGAGAAAACAAATGCAATACAATAATTAATCAATTGTGCTTTCTCTTTCTTGTCAGTTATCACCATTCCATCCACTCTAGGTTATGATTCTACCTGTTCTTTAAACATTCTCTTTTTCCTAGTGTCAAGGGGAAAAATCCATTTTCTGTTATTCTTGACTTCCTTCAACAGTTCAGCTCATTATAAAACTGAGCATTCTTGATATTATTATTGTTAAACTACACCAGAGACTTATGTTCATTCTTTTGTTCTTGCTTGCATCTTCTACATTTTTTAAGTTAATTGGTTAATTAGACTCCTTTATATCCACATAGTGCACTTCAGACAATTCCTTTCTTTTTCTTGTTCATTAGAAATTTCCTTTTGTGCCTTCTGAATTTTATCTTTGTAAGTTTGCTATTTCTTCTGGTCTGACTGCCCCTGAAGAATTTTTCTTCATGGGGTCTTTCTTGCTCTGCAGCCTTTGAAATAAACATTCTCTAAATCTAAGACATAAAACCCTAAGCATATTCTTTTTTCTCTCCTCTATCCTACACTCTATAGTAGGTGGACTGGTGAATTCCCAGAGTTCATAATGTCATGTCTACACCTGTAATCAATTCCGTACTATTAGTGAAACATACCTAGCATAGTTTTTATTGTTAGTTCCTCCATCCTTTAAAAGAGGAAGCATATTGCAATGGACTTAATATTATACCTACAATCACAGGACAGGGGTACAAAAACCTTCTCTTACTATACTATTAATGTGACCTTGGACTAGTCAATTATATTTCTGGAACTGTATCCTGGTCTTTAAAATTAGAGTGTTGAACTAAACTTCTAAGGCCCATTTTAATTCTAAATCTATGATCCAATATGAATGAAATTTTCATTCATACTATAATTTTGGTGGAGAGAAAGTTCTAACAAGTGTCTAGATAACTGAAGTCTCACATCATTATATATAATTTCTATCAGGTCTGTGATCTGTTTCTGAAATGCCTCATTATTTGGAATATCCACATATCCCCTATTTCAAAAGAAAAAGGGAAAATTGAGTCCAGTACCTCAGAACACATATTAATGGGTTGTAGAGTAGTTTGGATATTATAAGATGGTGGGGGAAAGAATCAATTAAGGGAGATTCAAAATCAGTTTAATAAGCTCCTACACATTTGCAAAATTAAGCAATTCACCTTAAGGAGTGTGGATATACCTTATTTTCCCCCCAATATGTATAATTTTATTTATTTTGTTTTTAGCAATTATCTAAACTCTTAAAGGTTATTGCATCAGAGAGATCCTGTGTCTGAAGGCCTTGATAAGGAGATTGCTAAATAAGATTGCCCCTAGGAGTTATTGTGTTTGTTGTTTTTTTTTCCCCTTTGTGTACAAACCAGGAAATAAGAACATTAAAACATCCTTTGAAATCTTCAGTGCAAAGGCACCATGTAAATACCTTTATTATTGTAATCAATTATTGAGAAAGAAAACATTTCATTAAAAAATATCAAAACAGAATGTAGTTATTAAAGGGCCTAAATCTGTTGACAAATTTTCCAAGTTTTAAAGACACCAATCCCTTACTCCCCGGATCCTTATAGCTCTGGTACTTTCCATCTGTCAGTGAGAATGGCTCTTCCCAATCATTTTTTTAAAAAATTGCCCTGTTGTCGTGAAGCTTTGCGCTTATACCGAGTGATAGCTTGGCAGGAAGCATACGTTTCTCGCTCAAGTTCCTGAACACGACAGCTGTGCTTCTCTCACACAACTTGGGAAAATGTTCCCAGTCTTAATCAACTGGCACAAGGCAGCAGTGAGGCTAAATACAGCTCATGTCACAGAGCATCCATAAATGTGTCAATTTCTCTTCTCTTCCAGCTTTTCTGTTCTATGCTATTCCCTCCCCCCTCCCTCCAGTGGAATTCAAGCCACTTTTTTAAAAAATCTGGTACCTTCTCTCATAACACATGTCAGGGTGGCCTCCTCTTTATACCACTATTGCTCTGAGTTCAGCTAGAAAGATCACAACTTTTCCTTTATCTGCACTGAGGGCAGAAAATTGAGGTGTTTGCCTCTATATCTCAGGATAGCTCTTTTCTTTCCTTGGGATATAACATAGAACTGAATTTTGGGGGAGGAGACCTGATTCTTGACAACATGACAATAACATAAAAGTCCTTTCTCTCTTTCAATGCTTACCTTCATCTTGATGGGTCCTTTTCCAGTGACAGAGCCAGGTTCCCACCAGTACCAAATGATTATTATTTGCTGCCCAACTGCTGCTCTTCTTAGGTCTAACATCTTAGTCACATTATATATGTGAGAAAATTATGTTAATGACACTTAACAAAAAAAAATCATGATTTACTAGATAAAGATTCAAACTCAGTTAAGAAGATCTAAATTGAAACCATGGGCAAATCACTGAAGCCCTGAAAGATCAAGATTATGTTATAATTGAGTTGCTAATCTTCTTTCTCCACTGGAAGAATTTTACAAAGCAGGAGTTTCTCATTCTAACAAAATCATAGATTAAGACCATAAGACCCACAAAACACATTAACGAACAAACAAAGAAGCAAACAAACAAATGAAAAACAACCTATGTGTAGCTGCTATAAGATATGATGCCATAACTACTTCTTTGGAATTTAAATAAAAGGAAAGGGAGTGAACAATTTTGAAATTCCTGGTGATTTTCACAGAAAGCAGAACAAGATCAAGAGAACAGTCAGTCCCCTCAGAACTTACTAATAACCTCACTGACTACCAAGTCTCCTTCCAGGTCCTTCTAAACATACAGGAACTCAAGTTCCTGGGAGAAGTTCATTATAATATAATCATCTACGCCTAGAGAGGGTCATATATCTATCCCTAAAAAGAGAGCAAATTACTCCAATATTTTCATTTTACATGTGATCAAATATAATAATAGCTATAACTGTAATAATAACTAATAGCATTATTAGTGCCCACTATTTACCAGTCACTGTGTTTTACAATTATTTCATTTTATCCTCACAATTACTCTAAGAAGAGGATTGTCTAGGTGGCACAGTGGAAAAAACACTGTCTCTGGATACAGGAGGACATGAGTTCAAATCCAGCCTCAGACACTTGAAACCTACTAGCTGCATGACCCGGGGAAAGTCACTTAACCCTCATAGCCCAGCCAAAAAAAAAAAAAAAAATGACAGTTACTCTGAGAAGTAGGTGTTATTATCTCCATTTTATAGATTAGGAAATTGAAGCAATTAGAGGTTAAATGACTTTCCAGGGTCACACTACTAAGCGTCTGAAGTTGAATATGAATTTAGATGTCTTTGTTGTTTGTTTGTTTGTTTTTTTTTCTTGCCACAGGTCCAGTGCTCTATGTGCTAAGCCATCTAGCTGCCTCAATATAAAACATGAGAAAACTGAGGTGAAGAGAGGGAAAGTAATTTGTTCAGGATCACACAAATTCTAAGTGATAAAGCTGGGCAGTTGAACTGGATTCAGATACAGTTTTATTTCCATGGGACCTTGCTGTGTTTTTCAAAAATATGACTATAATTGTACTCATCATTCAGTGATTTTCCATAAGAATATATAGAAAAGTTTCACATGGGTCCCAGAGTTCAGAAATATAGAGATTCAAATTATATCTAGTTAATGGTGATTAGAAGTATTAATTTAGAGGGGGCAGCTGGTGGCGCAGTGGATAGAGCACTGGCCCTGAAGTCAGGAGGACCTGACTTCAAATCTGGCCTCACACACTTGATACTTACCAGCTGTGTGACCCTGGGAAAGTCACTTAACCCCAACTGCCTCACCAAAAATAGATATAATTAAGAAATATTCATTTAGAATGGAGTGAACAACTTTCCCCAATCACCATAGCTCCGAGACCTACATAATATTCTTCTAAACCATTAAATATAAGAAAAACAGGGCAAGATTGCATCTGTGGATAATTGACCCAATGGTTGGTGTAGAAGGTGATAAGAAGATAGAATATAGAGATGCAAATGAGTTTAGTATAATGGAAAATGCAGGAATGGTCAGCACCTTGCACTATATAGCATATCAGACAGCTGGAAATTAATAAATGCTTATGAAGTTATATTAAGCACTGATTGAAACTGACTCTGACACTTAGCAACTGTGTAACCACAAGTAAGTAACTCTTTCTGAATCTCTGTCTCCTCATTTATAAAATGGGGGTAAGAAATAAAATAATATGTGTAAAACACTTTGCGAACCTTATAGTTCTATAGTAGAGGTAAGTTGTCATAGATAAAAGGATGACTATAGTCAAGAAGCCCCAAATTCAGGTTCTTTCTCTGTATCACAGCATCTGAATGACTGTTGGAGACTCATTTAACATATCAGTGCCCTAATAAACTTTCTAGGATTTTAAGTTATAGATGAGTTGAAAATCTGCATCAGTGAAGTGAGATTTTGCACTGGGAGCTTACTATATTGACAAAAATAAAAATTGGGGACAAAAGTTCTACATAAATACAAGTTCTTATCATTCTAAAATTCATGGAATTTGGACATGGAAGTCTCTTTTTTCCTTGTGAAATAGGTGAGTTAGGGGTAGAGGTGCAGACTGGAGAAGGTAGTAAAATAGAGGGACTTACAGGATGGAAAATTTTTAAGGATCACTCGGCAGACTTACACTTATAATCAATAGATGATATCTTCATTATAAGTCAGAGAACACGATAGGTGGAATTGTGTACTTCTACAAAATAAGCCACGACTATTTTTCCTGGGAAGGTAAAATTGGGCTTTGCTGAGTATAATCTGAGAAATAATAGAAGGTGAATGAAGTAACTTTGTTAGCTTGGCACCTGTCCTTATACTCATTAAAACATACAATTCTCAAAAGCTTAGAATTTCCTCATCCCAGGTTCTTTACAAGTGAGAATAAAGCTGAGCTCTTTTAATCTTTAATTTTCCTGAACTTTTCTATTGTAAAGAATCAGCATATCATCAATCAGCTCCTTAATCAATCTTTTAAAAATAAATGAAATTTAGAAGAAAAATAATCAAAGAGCCCATCATCACAGTTCTGAGAATCAACCCAAGACTGTGCAGATGAATTGAGCCTAACAATAACCACAGACTTCATTCAAATTTAAATACAATTCTGGACCCCAAGTATAATCCTAACCTATTAATTTCTCTTTGGCAATTTATTATTTTTTCAGAATACATACTTGTCTAGGAACTTAGGATGTTGGCCAAGAAGATGGGATCACACTGTGAAAATTGGCAGGTGATAAAATAGGTTAGATGTTGGGGCAGTGTTAAGATAGGAGATTAGAAGCAGCCACTAAGCTTAACTCTTCCAATGTTATGCTACAAACAACTCTAAAATAATTCCTCAAATCAAATTTTGGAGCATCTGAGC
Source organism: Dromiciops gliroides (assembly GCF_019393635.1). Classification (NCBI taxonomy): domain Eukaryota; kingdom Metazoa; phylum Chordata; class Mammalia; order Microbiotheria; family Microbiotheriidae; genus Dromiciops; species Dromiciops gliroides. The sequence continues at coordinate 501,799,597 of NC_057863.1, read as the reverse complement.
CAACAAAAGTTCAGAGTGAGATTTGCTTCTACCCTTAGACAACTTAAGAGTTCCACAGAAGTTTGTAACACCAGAGTTGGCATAGGCCTGGATCATGACAGCAGCCCCATTTGTGGGGTTTGGAGGTATATATGACAGTGGTGGCTGCAACATCAGCTTTAGGAACTGAAAAAGTAAGAGGGTCAGATAAATGGTCTGCAACAGATTACAGGGAACCCATTGCAGGAACTGAGTGTAGCTGTAACTGATTGGCAACTATTTCCCATATATAGCTTTGGGTCATAGTTCTGTGATGTTTAAAATCTAACATGGGTCCTTACCTGCCCCCTCCCCCCCATTTTTTTTTTGGGGGGGGAACTAGCTAAGATTTACTGATCAATTCAGCAAGAGTTTAGGCTTTTAAATATTTATTGAAATGTATTAGAAGTTAGTGAAGAGAGAGAGGGTAAGAACAGATCTCATAGCTTAGATCTATGCAGGATAGCCAGAGAGAAAACCTTTCCTTTACTCTGTCTGCCATCAAAATGAAGTCCCAGATCAAAGGAAGTGATCCAGGGATTCAGCCTCACCATCCTACTTCCTGTCTCCCTCCCCAAAAGCGGAGGTCCTTCAAGCTCATTGCTTGGGGGTGGTGTCCTGTTGATATCGTAGTCCACAGCCTCTAAGAACAACTTCCCACTCAGGGCTGGCCATGCATAGTCTCGATTTTATCAATCTTAAGTAGGTACTCCATCAGTCTCTCAGTCTCACCCAATTCAATCAATTCCAAATCAGTCTTCAGGTGGGGGCTCTCGGGCATCTGCCAAATCCCATTATTTTATCACATTTCCAAGGCAGAGAGGAATATGAGCACCTTGTGGCTACAGGAGAGAAGAGAGCCTAATCACAGTTGCAAGGACTTGTGGAGTGCTAACATGTAGGCCTGTTGGTCAACAGAGGAAAGACCAAAGTTCAGAGCAGTAGAACAGTGATCACAGCTCTTCCAGAATCTTACCACCTTGAAAAAACTAAATACTTGGGGATCCATAGAAGTAGCTCTGAAAAAAACAACAAACCATGAAAAAGCCTGAAGTTTGGAATAGCCCTCTCAGGTGAGCAAAGCCCAACTTCAACAGAACATTCAAAGATAAGAAATAGTCTGGGGGCTGTTAGGTGGCACAGTTAAGTGGATAACCCACAGGCCCTGAATTCAGGAGGACCTGAGTTCAAATCCGGCCTCAGACACTTTACACTTATTAGTGTGTGACCCTGGGCAAGTCACTTAACCTTCATTGCCCTGCCACAAAAAAAGTGAATGGTGGAAGGGAAAAGAAAATGGAGAACAAAATAAAGAAATTAAAAAAGAAAGAAAGAAATAGTCTGGAAAAATTAGTCAATCAAATTAAAATACCTTGATAAGACAATAATGTGAAAACATCTATAAGTCAAGTATCCAAGATATATGCTAATTGGATCCAAGCCCAACAATAATTCCTGGAAGCATTAAAGAAAGAGATAAGGGTGGTAGAGGAAAAGTTGGGAAATGAGAGGAGAGTATTGCAAGAAAATTATGAAAAGAGAATTAACAGCTAGATAAAAGAAGGTTAAACAATACTGAAGAAAACATCAACTTAACAGAAATGGCTAAATGGAAAAAGAGGTACAAAAGCTCAATGAAGAAAATAATTATTTTAAAAATAGAATTGGGGGGCAGCTAGGTGGTGCAATGGATAAAGCACTGGCCCTGGATTCAGGAGGACCTGAGTTCAAATCTGGCCTCAGACCCTTGACATCCACAAGCTATGTGACCCTGGGCAAGTTACATAATCCTCATTGCCCTGCAAAAAAAAAAATTGATTGGGGAAATCGGAAGCTAATAATTCCAAGAAAGATCAAGAAACAACAAAATGAAGTCAAAATAATGAAAAAAGGAAACAATGTGAAATAACTCACTGGAAAAAACAATTGACTTGAAAAATATATCAAGCAGAGATAATTTAGGAATTATTGAAATTTTTGAAAGCCATGTTTAAAAAAAATCTACACATATTTCAAAAAGATAATTATAAATGAAAACTGCCCTGATATCTTAGATTCAGAGGGTAAAATAGAAATTGAAATAATCCAATGATTACTTCCTAAAACTTTCAGGAATATTAAAGCCAATTTCCAGAGCTCCCAGGTCAAAAAAAAAATGTAAGAAGGCATAAAGAAATAATTCAATTACTATAGAGCCACAGGCAAGATCACACAAGATTTAATGGCTTCCACAATATAAGAGTGGAGGGTTTAGAATATGATATTGTAGAAGGTGAAAAAGCAAGGATTACAGCCAAGAATTACCAATCCAGCAGAACTGAGTATAATTCTTGGGGGAGGGATGGATATTTAATGTAATAAAGGACTTTCAAGCATCCCTAATGAAAAGAACAGAGCTGTATAGAAAAAAAAAAATTTTTGTAATAAAACAATTCCTTAACATGGTGGTATAATAAAGATGATTGCACATGGAATTGCAAATCTATTATGTACAACTTTCTATTCCTTTAAATATACAACAAAGTTATCATGTAAATTTCTTTTTATCCTTCCCTCACTCCTTAGTTCCAGAGATTTAAGAGAAGAATAAAAAAAGTAAACTTGAACGAGATATCAAAAGACACTTAAAATTAAACTGTTTGCATTCCTATATGGGAAGCTGATACATTTACCTCCTAAGAACTTTATCATTATTTGGGCAATTAAAATGAATCTATATAAACAGAGGGCATGGATATGAATCAATTACATTGGGATGATCTCAAAAAAAGACTGAAGAGGGGCGGAGCCAAGATGGCGGAGAGGAAGCAGCAAGCTGCCTGAGCTCTCCTTCTGTTCCCTCAAAACGAACATTAAATCAAGCCTCTGGACGGATTCTGAAACTACAGAACCTGCAAAGAGACAGAGAGACACAGTCCTCCAACCAGAGATAATTTAGAAGACTTCAGGAAAAGGTCGGTCTGACTCGGGCAAAAGGGAGGCCCAGCGCAGGGCAGCAACCCAGCACCAAGGGGGTCGGGGCAAGTCAGCAGGAGCTGCGGGCCACAGCCCAACAACTGAGGCTCCCGGAACCTGGTTCAAAAATCTGGTGGCCAAGAAGGACAGTGGAAAAACCTACCTGCACCGGCCGAGAGGGCCACGAATGGCGGGATCAGACGCCGGGGTCTGGCGCCTGGCTGGCCGAGCACAATCAGACAGGAAGTGCAGGGCAGGGGATCTCCACACACCATAAAGGCCTCAGAGTAAAAGCCCGGTCACACAGCACCTATACACCTGCACAAGAAGCCCCAAACAGGGACCCTGGTGCCCCCAGAGGAGACCTCAACTTAAAGAATAAATAAATAAGCTGCAATAATGAGTAAGAAGCAAAAAAGAGCCCTCTCCATTGAGAGCTTCTGTATCAATAGGGAAGAAGCCAACACAAACTCAAATGAGGACAATAGCCTCAAATTGGCTACATCTGAAGCCTCACAAGGGAAGGTGAATTGGTCGCAAGAACAAAAAGCCTTCCTGGAAGAGCTCAAAAAGGATTTTAAAAATCAATTGCAAGAGGTAGAAGAAAAAATGGGGAGAGAAATGAAAGCAAAACAAAAAAACTATGAAAAAAGAATCAGCAGCTTGGAAAAGGAAGCTGAAGAAAACAAAGCCTTAAAAAATTCATTTGGCCAAATGGAAAAAAAGCTGCATAATCTCACTGAAGAAAACAATACCTTAAAAAATTCACTTGGCCAAATGGAAAAAAAGCTGCATAATCTCACTGAAGAAAACAATACCTTAAAAAATTCACTTAGCCAAATGGAAAAAAAGGTGCATAATCTCACTGAAGAAAACAATGCCTTAAAAATTAAAGTGGGACAGTTGGAAGATAAGGAATCCATGAGACACCAAGAATCAGTCAAGCAGAATAAAAAAAATGAAAAAATAGAAGAAAATGTGAAATACCTCATTGGAAAGACAACTGATCTGGAAAACAGATCGAGGAGAGACAATTTGAGAATCATTGGACTGCCGGAAAGTCATGACCAGAAAAAGAATCTAGACACCATATTCCAGGAAATTATTAAGGAAAACTGCCCTGATATCATAGAATCAGAGGATAAAATCATCATTGAAAGAATCCACCAATCACCTCCTGAAAGAGACCCCAAAAAGGAAAACTCCAAGGAATATTGTAGCCAAATTCCAGAATTATCAGGTGAAGGAGAAAATACTCCAAGCAGCCAGAAAGAAGCAATTTAAATATCATGGAGCCACAGTCAGGATTGCTCAGGACCTGGCAGCTTCAACATTAAAGGACCGCAAGGCTTGGAATATGATATTCCGGAAAGCAAAGGAGCTTGGATTGCAGCCGAGAATCTATTACCCAGCAAAAATGTGCATTTTCTTTCAGGGGAAAAGATGGACATTTAATGACATTGGGGACTTTCAATCTTTCCTGGTGAAAAGACCAGAACTGAATAGAAAACTTGATCTCAACATACAAGACTCAAGAGAAGTTTAAAAAGGTAAACAGAGGGGAAAAAAAAGTTACCCTATTAGGTTAAACTGTTTATATCTCTACACAGGAAGATAATACTCATAACTCTTAAGAACTGTAAATGTATTTGGGCAGAGAGAAGGACTTTATATAGAGGGTATAAATATAAATTGTCTTTGATGTGATGATACAAAAGAATTAAGGGGTTAAAAAGGGAGTCTATGGGGAGGAGAGGAAAGGGGAGGTGGAATGGGATGAATTCTATCATATGAAGAGGTGGGAAAAAAACCTATTACAATAGAGGGAAAGAAAGGAGGGGGGAACATGGTTTCAACCCTATTCTCATTAGATTTGACTCAAAGAGGGAATAACATATACGTTCATTGGGATAAAGAAACTTAACTCATTCTTTAGGGAAACAAAAGGGGAAGGGAAAGGGGGGGACTGATAGAAGGGAGGACAAAAGCAAGGGAGAAAAGGGTAAAGAAAAGCGAGGGGGTGATAAAAAGGGAGGGCAGATCGGGGGAGGCAGGGGTAAAAAGTAAAACGTCGGTGAGGAGGAATAGGGTGAAAGAAGGGGGGAAAGTACAAAGGGGGTAAATAGAATGGAGGGGAATAGACAGTCAGTAATAATAACTGTGAATGTGAATGGGATGAACTCTGCTATAAAACAGAAGCGAATTGCAGAGTGGATTAAAAACCAGAACCCTACAATATGCTGTTTACAAGAAACACATTTGAAGCAGAGAGATACACACAGAGTAAAGGTAAAAGGCTGGAGCAGAATATATTATGCCTCAGCTAAAGTAAAAAAGGCAGGGGTAGCAATCCTTATCTCAGACAAAGTGCAGGCAAAAATAGATCTCATTAAAAGAGATAAGGAAGGAAATTACATCTTACTTAAAGGTACTATAGATAATGAAGTAATATCAATATTAAATATGTATGTGCCAAGTGGTATAGCATCCAAGTTCTTAGAGGAGAAGTTAAATGAGTTACAAGAGGAATTAGACAGTAATACTATACTAGTGGGGGATCTGAATCTCCCCCTCTCAGAATTAGATAAATCTAGCCAAAAAATAAATAAGAAAGAAGTGAAAGAGGTGAATAGATTACTAGAAAAGTTAGACATGATAGATGTCTGGAGAAAATTGAATGGGGATAGAAAGGAATATACCTTTTTCTCAGCAGTACATGGCACATTTTCAAAAATTGACCATGTATTAGGGCACAAAAACATCATAGTCAAATGTAGAAAGGCAGAAATAGTAAATGCATCCTTCTCAGATCATGATGCAATAAAAATTACATGTAAGAAAGAGCCAGGGAAAAGTAGAATGAAAATCAATTGGAAACTAAATAATTTCATTCTAAAGAATGAATGGGCCAAACAAGAAATCATAGAAACAATCAATAACTTTATCCAAGAGAATGACAATAATGAGACAACATACCAAAATCTATGGGATGCAGCCAAAGCAGTGCTTAGGAGAAAATTTATAGCTCTAAATGCTTACATGAATAAGAAAGAGAAAGAGGAGATTAATGAATTGGGCATGCAACTTAAAAAGTTAGAAAAAGAACAAATTAGAAATCCCCAATTAGACACTAAATTAGAGATCCTGAAAATTAAAGGAGAAATTAATAAGATTGAAAGCAAAAAAACTATAGAATTAATCAATAAAAATAAGAGCTGGTTTTATGAAAAAACCAATAAAATAGATAAAATATTGGTTAATTTGATTTAAAAAAAGAAAGAAGAAAACCAAATTACCAGTATCAAAAATGAAAAGGGTGATGTTACCACCAATGAAGTGGAAATTAAAGCAATAATTAGGAAATATTTTGCCCAACTGTATGCCAATAAATTTGACAATCTCAATGAAATGGATGAATATTTACAAAAATACAAACTGCCCAGGTTAACTGAAGAGGAAATAAAATCCTTAAATAAACCCATATTAGAAAAAGAAATTGAACAAGCTATTAATGAACTCCCTAAGAAAAAATCCCCAGGGCCAGATGGGTTTACGGGTGAATTTTACCAAACATTTAAAGAACAATTAATTCCAATATTATACAAATTATTTGGAAAAATAGGTGAAGAAGGAGTTCTACCAAATTCGTTTTATGACACAAATATGGTGGTGATACCAAAACCAGGCAAAGCAAAAACAGAGAAAGAAAATTATAGACCAATCTCCCTAATGAATATTGATGCTAAAATCTTAAATAAGATATTAGCAAGTAGATTACAGCAAGTGATCACCAGGATAATACTCTATGACCAGGTGGGATTTATACCAGGAATGCAGGGCTGGTTCAACATTAGGAAAACTATTAACATAATCAACCACATCAATAAGAAAACCAACCAAAATCATATGATTATCTCAATAGATGCAGAGAAAGCTTTTGACAAAGTACAGCACCCATTCCTAATAAAAACACTAGAGAGTTTAGGAATAGGGGGAGCTTTCCTTAGAATAATAAACAGTATCTACTTAAAGCCATCAGCAAGTATTATATGCAATGGAGATAAATTAGAGGCCTTCCCAATAAGATCAGGGGTGAAACAGGGATGTCCATTATCACCCCTATTATTTAATATTGTTCTAGAAATGTTAGCTTTAGCAATCAGAGAAGAGAAGGGAATTAAAGGAATTAGAATAGGCAAGGAGGAAACAAAACTATCACTCTTTGCAGATGATATGATGGTATACATGACCAACAAAGTCCAGCAGCAAGAGATAGAAAGAGAAATTCCATTTAAAGTAACGGTAGATAATATAAAATACTTGGGAATCTACTTGCCAAGACAAACCCAGGAACTCTATGAACACAACTACCAAACACTCTTCACACAAATCAAATCAGATCTAAATAATTGGAAAGATATCAATTGCTCATGGATAGGCAGAGCTAATATAGTAAAAATGACAATACTGCCTAAATTAATTTACTTATTCAGTGCCATACCAATCAGACTACCTAAAAATTATTTTATACAGCTAGAAAAAATAATAACAAAATTCATCTGGAAAAACAAAAAATCAAGAATATCCAGGGAAATAATGAAAAAAAAATTCACAGGAAGGTGGGTTAGCGCTACCAAACCTGGAGCTTTACTATAAAGCGGCAGTCATCAAAACTATCTGGTACTGGCTAAAAAATAGAGTGGTAGATCAATGGAATAGGCTAGGCTCAGGAAATGCAGTAGTAAATGACACTAGTAATGTAGTGTTTGATAAACCCAAAGACTCCAGCTTCTGGAATAGGAACTCAGTATTTGACAAAAACTGCTGGGAAAACTGGAAGATAGTATGGCAGAAATTAGGCATAGACCAACATCTTACACCTTATACTAAAAAAAGGTCAAAATGGATACATGATTTAGACATAAGAGGTGATACCATAGGTAAATTAGGAGAGAAAGGAATAGTGTACCTATCAGATCTTTGGAAAGGAAAACAGTTTTTGACCAAACAAGAGATAGAGTATATTATAAAATGCAAATGGATGATTTTGATTATATTAAATTAAAAAATTTTTGTACAAACAGAAGCAATGCATCCAAAATTGGAAGGGAGGCAGAAAGCTGGGAAACAATTTTTGAGGCCAGTGCTTCTGATAAAGGCCTCATCTCTAAAATATATAGGGAATTAAATCAAATTTATAAGAATCCAAGTCATTCCCCAATTGAGAAATGGTCAAAGGATATGAACAGGCAGTTTTCTGATGAAGAAACCAAAGCTATCTATTCCCATATGAAAAAATGCTCTAAATCTCTAATGATTAGAGAGATGCAAATTAAAACAACTCTGAGGTACCACCTGACACCTATCAGATTGGCTAAAATGACAAAAAAGGAAGATAATAAATGTTGGAGAGGCTGTGGGAAAATTGGAACACTAATGCATTGTTGGTGGAGCTGTGAGCTGATCCAACCATTCTGGAGAGCAATTTGGAATTATGCCCAAAGGGCGATAAAGCTGTGCATACCCTTTGACCCAGCAATCCCACTTTTAGGTCTTTTGCCCAAAGAAATCATGGAAGGGGGAAAGGGACCCACATGTACAAAAATATTTATAGCTGCTCTTTACGTGGTAGCAAGGAATTGGAAGTTGAGGGGGGTGCCCATCAATTGGGGAATGGCTGGACAAGTTGTGGTATATGAATACAATGGAATACTATTGTGCTGTAAGAAATGATGAGCAGGAAGAGTTCAGAGAAACCTGGAGGGTCTTACGTGAGCTGATGATGAGTGAGATGAGCAGAACCAGAAGAACATTGTACACAGTATCATCAACATTGAGTGTTGACCTACTGTGATGGACTATATTCTTCTCACCAATGCAATGGTACAGAAGAGTTCCAGCGAACTCATGATAGAAGAGAATCTCCAAATCCAAGAAAAAAAAAGAAAGAAAGAACTGTGGAGTATAGATGCTGATTGAACCATATTATTTCTTTTGTTTTGGGTGCTGTTGGTTTTTTTTTTCTTTCTATTTTGAGGTTTTGCATCACTGCTCTGATTCTTTCTCTTGTAACAGGATTAATGCAGAAATAGGATTAATGTTATTATGTGCATATATATGTGTGTGTGTATATATATATCTATATGTATATGTATAGAGATATATAGATATAACCTATATCAGATTACCTGCTGTCTAGGGGAGGGGGGAGGGAGGGGTGGGAGGGAGAAAAATCTGAAATTGTAAAGCATGTATAAACAAAAGTTGAGAACTAAAAAAAATAAAATTAAAAAAAAAAAAAGAAACTGAGGCAAAACAAATTAATCAAGTTGCCCAAGGGGTCGACACAGCTAGTAAATGTCTGAGGCTGGATTTGAACTCTGGTCTTCCTGACTTCGGGCCTGGTGCTCTATCTACTACTGTGTCACCTGATGAATTATTATGAATTATAACTTATCAATATTTATACAAATATTTATCATAAATGTTATATGTTATAATGCACTATAATAGAAATATTGTGATTATGATTTATAATAAAACAATTGTTGATTATAAAAAAAAAAGACTGAAGATATGAGAAAGATGCGTAGGTGAGAAAGATGAAAGGAAAGACAGAATATATAAAAGGTATAAAAGGAGGAGCTTTTACAATAGAGGGGGAAATGGGCGTGGTTGGGCAATGCTTGAACTTTACTCTCATAAGAATTTGTTCAAAGAAGGAAGAATACACACACATACACAGTTGTTTAATTAAATCTGTTATACTAAATTGGGAAATAGGAGGAGAGGGGAATAAGAGATATGAGGGAATAATAAGAGGGAGGGAGACAAGAGAGTAGTGGTTAAAAGGAAAAGGGATTGTTGAGGAGGGATAGGATAAAAAGAGAGAAGTAATGATAAACAGAAAAGAATGGGATGGAGTGAAACACAAAGTAATCATAATTGTGAATGTGAATAGGATGAACTCCCTAATAAAATGGAAGCAGAGAGCAGAATGGATTAGAAACCACATTCCAATAATGTCATTTACAAGAGATCAACTTGATAAAGAAAAACACATACAGAGTTAAAATAAAAGCCTGGAGTGGAATCTAATATGCTTCAGTTAAAGTGAAAAAAAAAAAGGGGCAGGTGTAGCAATCATGATCTCAGACAAAGTAAAAACAAAAAAAAAGATTTTTAATTAAATGAGATAAGCAGGAAAATATATTTTGCTAAAAGGTACCTTAGACAATAAAGTGATATCAATTTTTTTCTGACAAAGATCTCATTTTTCAAATATATAGGGAACTGAGTTAAATTTATAAAATTAAGAGACACTCCCCAATCAATAAATCATTAGGATATGAATAGGCAGTTTTCAGAATAAGAAATCAAAACTATCACTAGTCATTTGAAAAATGGCCTAAATCACTATTGATTAGAATAACGCAAATTGGAACAAATCTGAGGTACCAATGTCATTCATGATAGAAGCCAAGCAAGAAGGGAAAATCCAGGAAAAGGGAATGACAAACTATGTGAAATGATAAGTAAAAGTAAAAGAAAACAAGAGTCAGAGGAAAGACTAAAAAACACATCACTTAATAGCCAAATAACAACTTGGAAAAGATCAGTTTCACTGGAAATGATAGCCAGATTTCTGGTTTAAGTTGTCAAATCATAAAGAAACAATATTTGAGACTGACATTTGGATTGGTCATTTACTTTAAGGAATATAGTATGTGATTGAAATATAATTTTTTAATAATGTTGGGGATCTTTGGGAACTCACATACATAGAAATTAAAAATAACTATAATCATAGGAGTACATGTTGTCCTTCAGGATTGGAATGCAGATAGAAAAGACCCATAGACCATTTCTTTTTCTTTTGGACTTTATTTTTAAATTAAAAGTATTAATATTTATTTTCAATTTTTACTTATCTTTTTCCCTCCTACCCCTTTCCTACCCATTGAGAAGGCAAGAAATACAATAAATATGCATGTGAAATAACGCAAAACATAGTTCCATATTGTTGGGGAAACCAGGAGGCTCTCTGTTGCCCTTCTGACTGAGGTCCCCCTCCCCAGGCTTGGGCTGTGGTCACTGAAGCAGCAAGTCTCCTAGGAAACTTTGTGGTCAAGGCCTGAATTCCAGAGACAATGCTTGGCTGGTCTCCAGGGATCTGAGAGACTTAGCTGTGCAAACCCTGGCTCTGTTAAAGCCTAGAACAGATTCTGACATGTCAAGGCTGAAAGGTTGAAAAATTACTCTTATTCTCTCAGAATTATTCTTGCAGAGACTTTATTTGATTACTTGTGGTTTTTTGCCTTAAATACTGGGCTATCACAAATAATACAGTGCACACAGTTACACACATAACGTGGTGCTGATGTGTCAATGATTAATCTTCTCAGATCCTCAACCCCCAGTGTTAGGGCATTGGCCCACAATACCAACACCACATTAGCCATGTCGGGGGGGAAAAAGCAAGAAAAAGTAAGAAAGTGAAATAAAATGTTTCAATCTGCACTCAGGGTTTATCAGTTCTTTCTGGAAGTGGAGAGTATTTTTCTTCATGATTCCTTTCAGATGAACATGGATCATTGTATTGATCAGAATGGCTGTCTATCACTGTTGATTATCATTACAATATTGCTGTTACTGTGTACAATGTCTCTTAGTTCTAAACTCACTTTACTTTTAATTAGCTTATATATGTCTTCCCAGGCTTCTGGGAAACTGCCTCCATTATTTCTTTGTTTTTATATTTACTATTTTCTTTTTCTCCCATTACAGGTAAAACAATGTTAACGTTCTTTTTTTCTAAATGTTGAGTCATTATGTTCCATTTGTTCAATCCTAATTCTCAGGCAATTATTTTCTTCAGAGCTTTTCTATTTGGCTTTTCAAGCTGCTGACTTTTTTTCATGAATTTCCTGTATCACTAATTTCTCTTTGCATTTTTTCCTCTACCTTTCATACTTTATCTTCAAAGTCCTTTTTGAGCACTTCTATGGCTTGAGACTAATTCATATTTTTCTTGGAAACTTTGGATGTAGGAGGCCTGACTTTGCTATCCTCTTCTGAGAGTGTACCTCGATCTTCCTTGTTATCAAAGAAACTTTTTATGATCCTCACCTTTTTATGCCTGCTCATCTTTCCAGGCTATTTCTTGACAATTAATTCCTTAAAGTGGGGCGCTGCTTCCAGGATGCACTGCCCTATCTTGGCTCTGCTAAGCACAATTTTATAGCCTTTTAGGTATAGTTCCAAATAGTTGTCCAGAATGATTGGTCCGGTAGCTAGCTCCACCAACAGTGTGTTAGTGTCCCAATTCTCCCACGTAACCTCTAGCCATAGATCAATTCTTGAGAGACACAAGACATCCATGCTTAAAGAAATGAGAGAAGGAAGGGCAACTAGGTGGTGCAGTGGATAAAGCACCAGCCCTGGATTCAGGAGGACCTGATTTCAAATCCAGCCACAGACACTTGACACTTACTAGCTTCATGATCCTAGTCAAATAATTTAACCCTCATTGCCCTGCAAAAAATGGGAGAAAGATATGAAACCAAAATATTTTAAGGTTTGCAAAGAGGTCTCCTCACAAAAATTTCAATAAAGAAATGATGTCTATGTTTGTCTAGTTATGAATCTGTGATTTTGTTGGTATAAGTAACTCCCAGTAAAAAAAAAAAAAAAATTCTCCTAATGAAGACGGTCACCTGTTATTTATCTTATTGTTTTAAAGTTTTCAGATCTTTAAACAGTCAAATGTCACACAGCCAATATGAATCTAAGGTAGTATTTGAACCAAGTCTTCATGATTCTGAGAAAGGCTTTCTATATACTGACAAATTACCTGACCAATTACAAATATTAATATGACAATTTCACCGATAGGAAATTAATACTCAGGTCAGGTAATTTGCCTTTGGCCTGCACAGACAGTAAATATCTCAGGTGGGATTTGTAGCAGTCTCCAGATTCTAAGATTAGCAATTTACCTGTTATTCAGCACTGCCTCTCAAGAAGTGAGAAAACAACAAAAAGGAAGTGATATTTAAAAAGTACTAAATATTGTTAAGAGGCCCAGGGCTATTAGGACAGGAAAAAATGCCATTGAATTTGGGGATAAGCAGGACATTAGTGATCTTAGAGAATGCTTTGTCAGTGCAGTGGTGGTCATATAAGCCAGAGAAAAAGGAGTTAAAGATTGAGTAGTCAGGCGATAGAGAAAGCAAATGAAGTACTTTAAAGCTGAGACAAGGAGCCAGAGGAGAAAGAGTTTGAAGATTCTTGAGATAGGATAGGGGGAAGAAGAATGATATATTGAATTGGATGCTTGAGAAAAGAAAATTTAGAATAGCTCCTGTGCAGAAAATGATAAAAAGTACATAAGCAATTATTCACACATATACATATATACATATATGTACATATAATTTAATACATATAATTAAATATATGCATATATGTGCACACATATACACAGATTCACATATATGCTGGCATGGGCACACATTGCAGTGATAACTCTAGTTTGGATAACATACATTGATAGTGAATCCAAGCAGTTTTATATTTTCTTTTAGTAACATTCAGTCATCAGGAGTAGGAATAGAGACGAGAGGGTAGGAGATACCCAATGTTGGGATTAAGAAAAGAAGGGACAGAGGAAGATCAAATGTATAATTACAGAATTTAGTGGGGTTTTGGCTTGGTTTCATGTGTGTGTGTGTGTGTGTGTGTGTGAGATCACTGAAATTGCAAGATCCCAGTGAAACCCATATACAGAATTGTACAGAATTTCAAAATTGAGAAGGAGCTCACAATCCAGGGCAACCTGTATTTGAACAATAATTCCTTCCTATGGGGTGCTTAATGGGTGCTCATCCTAGTGTCCTCTTAAAAATATCTACTGAAGGACAACTCACCCAAGGTATCCTATTCTATTTGTGGATAGATCCATTTATTTGAAAGATTTCCTTTACATAGTGTCCATATCTCTTTCTCTAAAACTTATATTCATTGCTTGTAGTTCTATCCTTAGGGGTCAAGCAGTTCAAGTCAAAATCTCCCACAAAACAGCCTTTCCAAAATGTAAATATAATTATTGTGTCCCTACAGGTACAAGTCTTATTTCCTACAAGCTGGCAAAATATCTCTAGTTCCTTGAACCAGTACTCATACGACATTCTATCTAGTACCCTTGAAACTGTCTTTTTCCTTCTCGAGATACTGACATAGGTATGAGGGACAAAAGGAAAAAAAAGTATGGGCTAAGAGTTTGGGAAATTGCAGTGGCAACTCTAAAAGGGCACCTAAAGGCAGTCAAGAGCTCCAGAGTGACTCTAAGAGAATGAGAATGATCTACTCTTGCAAAAAGACAAACAGAAGGGGCCTTTCACATCCAACTATTGTAAGGGGCTAAAATTCTAGCTAGTCTGTCTAAAATATCTAATGAGTGGTTTCTAATAAATTATAAGCTGTAGCAAGAGTTAGACTTAAGTATTTATTAAGGAGAATAAGAATTTGGTGAAGAGAGAGAGAAAGTCCTAGATTCATCTGTCTATCAAAGGGAGAGCACATCTTTTGCTCTGCTCTCCACCAGAGTCCTCATGAAAGAGAGTGAGAGAGCCAGCCTTGTCCCTTCTTCCTCCCACAAAAACGTTACTTCCTGACGACAAAGAAAAGCCACCTTTCTTGCCTTCAGGTGCCTTCTCCTCATGGCAGAGCTTTCCTACAGTAAGTCTCCAGCTGGTGGCATCATTCCAATTGTTACACTATCCACATATAAGCCTTTATAACCTAACCCTGTCCGAAGAATCAGTGTGAAAGGGTGGTCTAAATTTAAACATTCTATTCAAATTGTTCTCATTTCTAAGGCAGTTGTGTTATTTGAAAGACAAATGAATGTCTGTGACTACCTAAATTTCTCTCTACCCAAAATCTTAAGCATTATTGATACACCAAAATTAATCTCTGGGGAAACATTTTTTAAATCATCTTAAAGTACCTTCTAATTTTAAAGGGAGGGAAAGAAGGGAACAATTTAAGATGGAGTCAGAGAAGACAAAGACAGTCTATCCCACAGACCAAGTTTTTGCTTTTATTGTGTGTTCATTGCCTTGGCCATGGAGTACAGTTCACCTTTCCATTTAAATGGACAAAGCCAATGTAAATTTGTTCTCAATAACAATGATGCTGATATTCGATCTAGAAAGAGAAAATGGCACTAAGAGCTGAATTTGGGGCTTAACTCAGTGACATTCCTTTTATATATTTTTTTCTTTTTGGTGGAATTGATCAGCTCAAACTGAGAGCTCATAACTGGGAAAATGACACAGTCTGTTCTTGCCTTGTTCTCTATTTTAATGGTGCCAGGGCCCACTCTGACACTAATTTTATAGATGCCATTCTCTCTGATTGTCTAATAGAAGCCAGCATTCTTCCTTTGCTTCCCTGTGAGCAAAGCAGCTGCAGGATAGAGACTGTTTAACATTAATCATTGCAGCTTCCCAGAGAGCCTAGCGTACATGAAATAGACCTTCCTCAGAATGGAGATAAAGGATTAGGGAAAGAAAATGTTAAAACATGACTGTCCTTCTTGACTTATCAGCTTTGGCAGATGCCCTGTTCTGCTATTCTCATATCATCTTCCATTTTTTCAGGGGATGTCTCCAGGGGCAAAATGTTCCTTATATGTTCCCTTACAGTTGTTTCCAGAAGCACTTGTCTCCTCTCTGTCTCCCTATTAATTGTTGTTTCCATAATATTCATGTCAGCAAAATGATTAGAATGGGATCCATCTGAAATCGATTCCCTCACTGAAGGGCAAGTTCTTGTTGTGTGGCTGTAATGATTCTTAATTAAATTCATCAGGAGAGGGCATTTATTTCTGGCATCAAACCATTTTGCACCTAGCTTCCTGTGTCTGCCCTCCTCTCTGAAAGGCTTTAGGGGCTATATCCTTTATCCAATAAGTCATGTTCCTACAACTGGTATTCCCAAGCAGATGAAAACAAACAAACAAATAAACAACTTGATACAAGGGAGCTTAGCCAAGACAGGAGTAGGATTTGAAACTGAATCAAATGGTATTAGGAAACAGAAACTCAGAGAGGTTAGAATTTTTTTCAAGGCAACTTGAGCTTGATGATAAGCACATAGAAATTATTTATAATGTTAGTATTTTATACTGAGAAAAGATTTTAGCTATCATCCAATATAATTGCTTCAATTTATAAAACATGAAATCAAGATCAAGAGTAGGGAGTTTCCAAAGAACCTCAAAAAGCAACTTTGCATTTTCTTGGTGAAATTTACGCTTACCCTTATTTTGGTCCTTTTACAGGTACTTATGTCATGAAAAGAGGAAAGAACATGAGAGTAGAGTGAACAGAAGTATAAATCTTACCTTTCATTTACATTATATATGCCTTTTATATATGCAGGTGTATTCATTTTTCCTCCTCCACTAAAAGAGTTACTTGAAGTCAGGAACTTATTTTTTTTAACTTTGTTTCAGTCTTTAGTTCTTAGCATAATATATGACATCATGTTGTTGTTCAGTTTTTCAGTCATGTCTAACTCTTCATGGCCTTGTATACATAGTACAGCAGGCCCACTATCCATGTATTTTTCCTGGCAAAGTTCCTAGAGTCGATTGCCATTTCATTCTCTAGTGCACCATCTTTTGTCAGAACTCTCCACTATGACTTGTCCATCTTGGGTAATGCTACACAGCATAACTCATAGTTTCATTGAGCTATGCTTTGCCCTTTTCCATGGGAAGGCAGTGGCCCAAAAGGGACACATAGTAAATGTTTAATAAATGGTTGTTGTTGTTGATGGTGATGATGCCTATTATATATAGTGGTGGAGAGTATGTTAGAATTGGGACTAAATTTTACTTTCAATAAATCAACAATGTAACTATAAACAGGCAACTTAACAAATCTTAGACAGTGTAAATAATACCAAATCTGTAAAATGGAAATAATGAGTCCATAGTACTCACAACACAGGCTTATTATAAAATTAAATGAGTTAATATATGGAAAGTGCCTTAAAACTTTAAAGAATTCTATAAGTTATTGGTATTATTTCATTCATACCCCTTTCCATTGAGTACAGGTAGAAATTATGCTTAGAAAAATTCCTATGTATTATTATTTCATATATATGTGTGTGTGTGTGTGTGTGTGTGTAATTACTCAGATTTTTGAAGATATGGAATGAATCATTGTTTTTGCAGTGAAATAAAAATATTAAGACACATTTAATTTTTCATAGGTTCACTGAAAGCATACTGAGTATAATTCCGTTGGCAGACAGCACAACAAAGATGCTGTATCCTTCATACTATTCTCACATAACTCTGATATCTTCTGATGCCTTTATTTTGTAAACCTTTCATTCTATCTAGCTTGGAGATCTTTAACATTTGCTATAGTGTCATTGAAAAAAACAGAACACATTCTTCTTTAGTTTTACATATCAGTATCATTTCTGAGCAATTGTGGGCAACAATTTATTTATTTTGTGTGTGTGTGTGTGTGTGTGAGTGTGGGGCAATGAGGGCTAAGTAACTTGTCTAGGGTCACACAGCTAGGAAGTGTCAAATGTCTGAGCCCGGATTTGAACTCAGGTCTTCCTGAATCTAGGGCCAGTGTTTTATCCACTGTACCACCTAGCTGCCCCATGGGCAACAATTTCTTTGTGTTAATAGTTCACTTCTAACAGTTTATAGATTGAGTTCTGTAAAATATTTCAAGCTCTGTATTTGTAGTACACTAATTTATTGTCACTCATTCAATGAAAGTTAACCAAATTTCCAATGTATAATTCTATCTATATGATTATGTTTTACTAGATATTCAAAAGGAACTCAATTTTTAGCATCCTAGAGTGATTATTATATAGATTCTACCTTTTTCTGTAATTCCTACAATGATTGGGGTGGAGCCAAGATGGCGGAGAGAAGCCAGTAAGCTGCCTGAGCTCTCCCAAATTTCCCTTAAAAACAAAATTAAGGGGCAGCTAGGTGGCGCAGTGGATAGAGCACCGGCCCTGGAGTCAGGAGTACCTGAGTTCAAATCCGGCCTCAGACACTTAACACTTACTAGCTGTGTGACCCTGGGCAAGTCACTTAACCCCAATTGCCTCACTAAAAAAAAAAAAAAAAATTAAATCAAGCCTCTAAACAGATTCTGAAACTACAGAACCTAAAATAAGAAAGAAGATCACAATCTTCCAAACAGAGATAATTTAAAAGACTTCAGGAAAAGTCAGTCTTACTCAGGCAGGGGAGGAGCCCAGCACACCTCAGTGCAGCACAGCTTGGAGGAGATCATAGCAAGTTAGCAGGAAGCAACTGAGGACCCTTGGTCCTGACTCGGCATGCTAGTGGCACAGCAGGCCAGTGGTGAGATCCACCAGCTCCAGCTGAGAGGGTACACTGCTAGCTAGGGGGCCACCCACAGGACAGGTGTGACCAGGCCTGGCCATGCCAGGACATTTGTGCCAGAAACAAGGCCAGGAATGTGAGAAATCCCTAAGCCATAGAGGCCTCAGAGCAAAAAGCAAGCGAAACAGCCCCTATCTCCCAGCACAAGAAGCATGAAACACTGACCCTGGTGCCTGAGGAGTGGACCTCAACTTAAAAAAAAATAATAAGCTGTAATATGAGCAAGAAAGAAAAAAGAGCTCTCACCTTTGAGAGTTTCTGTATCGACACAGAAGAGCCAAACACAAACTCAGATGAGGACAGTATTCTCAAATTGCCTACATGTGAAGCCTCAATAGGGAGGATGAATTGGTATCAAGAACAAAAAGCCTTCTTGGAGGAGCTCAAAAAGGATTTTTAAAATCAATTGAGGGGCAGCTAGGAGGCGCAGTGGATAAAGCACCGGCCCTGGATTCAGAAGTACCTGAGTTAAAATCCGGCCTCAGACACTTACTAGCTGTGTGACCCTGGGCAAGTCACTTAACCCCCATTGCCCTGCTAAAATTAAAAAAAAAATCAATTGAGAGAAATAGAAGAAAAAATGGGGAGAGAAATGAAAGCAACGAAAGAAAATTATGAAAAAAGAATCAGCAGCTTGGAAAAGGAAGCACAAAGCAGCAGCGGTCTGGAAAAGGAAGCACAGAGATTAACTGAAGAAAACAATTCCTTAAAAAAATTAATATGGGAGAATGACAATGAGACAACATACCACAATTTATGGGATACAGCCAAAGCAGTGCTTAGGGGAAATTTTATAGTTCTAACTGCTTACATGAATAAAAAAGAGAAAGAGGAGATCAATGAATTGGGCATGCAACTTAAAAAACTAGAAAAAGAACAAATTAGAAATCCCCAATTAAATACTAAATTAGAAATCCTGAAAATTATAGGAGAAATTAATAAAATTGGAATCAAGAAAGCTATAGAATTAATCAATAAAACTAAGAGCTGGTTTTATGAAAAAACATACAATAAAATAGATAAGCCACTGGTTAATTTGATTAGAAAAAAGGTAAGAAGAAAACTAAATTACCAGTATCAAAAATGAAAGGGGTGATTTCACCACCAATGAAGTGGAAATTAAAGCAATAATTAGGAACTATTTTGTCCAACTGAATGCCAATAAATTTGACAATCTAAATGAAATAAATAAATATTTACAAAAATACAAACTGCCCAGGTTAACTGAAGAGGAAATAAAATCCTTAAATAAGCCCATATTAGAAAAATAAATTGAACAAATCATTAATGTATTCCCTAAGAAAAAAATCCCAGGTCCAGATGGGTTTACAGGTGAATTCTACCAAACATATAAAGAACAATTAATTCCAATATTATACAAATTATTTGGAAAAATAGGTGAAGAAGGAGTTCTACCAAATTCATTTTGACACAAATATGGTGGTGATACCAAAACCAGGCAAAGCAAAAACAGAGAAAGAAAATTATAGACCAATTTCCCTAATGAATATTGATGCTAAAATCTTAAATAAGATATTATCAAGGAGATTACAGCAAGTGATCACCAGGATAATACACTATGACCAGGTGGGATTTATACTAGGAATGCAGGGCTGGTTCAACATTAGGAAAACTATTAACATAATCAACCACATCAATAAGAAAACCAACCAAAATCATATGATTATCTCAATAGATGCAGAGAAAGCTTTTGACAAAGTACAACACCCATTCCTAATAAAAACACTACAGAGCTTAGGAATAGAAGGAACTTTCCTTAAAATAATAAGCAGTATCTCCCTAAAACCATCAGCAAGCATTATATGTAATGGAGATAAGTTAGAGGCCTTCCCACTAAGATCAGGGGTTAAACAGGGATGTCCATTATCACCTCTATTATTTAATATTGTCCTAGAAATGTTAGCTTTAGCAATCAGAGAAGAGAAAGTAATTAAAGGAATTAGAATAGGCAAGGAGGAAACAAAACTCTCACTCTTTGCAGATGATATGATGGTATACTTAGAGAATCAACTCAAAAATTACTTGAAACAATGAACAACTTTAGCAAAGTAGCAGGATATAAAATAAATCCACATAAATCATCAGCATTTCTATACATGGCCAACAAAGTCCAGCAGTGAGAGATAGAAAGAGAAATTCCATTTAAATTTAACAGTAGATAATATAAAATACTTGGGAGTCTACTTGCTAAGACAAACCCAAGAACTCTATGAACACAATTATAAAACAATTTTCACACAAATCAAATCAGATCTAAATAATTGGAAAGATATCAATAGCTCAGGGATAGGTTGAGCTAATATAATAAAAATGACAATCCTACCTAAATTAATTTAGCTATTCCATGCCATACCAATCAGATTACCTGCTGTCTAGGGGAGGGGGGAGGGGGGAGAGAGGGGAGGGAGGGATAAAAATCTGAAATTGTAAAGCTTGTATAAACAAAAGTTG
This sequence comes from Dromiciops gliroides, assembly GCF_019393635.1. Lineage (NCBI taxonomy): Eukaryota > Metazoa > Chordata > Mammalia > Microbiotheria > Microbiotheriidae > Dromiciops > Dromiciops gliroides. Next base: position 501,778,689 of record NC_057863.1, on the reverse strand, counting down.
AGAACTATCTTTACATGTAACGGAAAAAATAAAATACCTTATACATTTAAACAAAAACTGTCTGCTGAAAATAATTGCCTAAGAATTATGATTGAACAAATGGAAGCTAGTGACCTTATGAGAAACCAAGACACAGTAAAGCAAATCCAATTGAATGAAAAAATAGAGGGCAATGTGAAATATCTCCTTGGAAAAACAGCTAACCTAGAAAATAAATCTAGGAGAGATAATTTGAAAATCATTGGACTACCTAAAAACCATGACCAAAACAAGAGTTTAGACACCATCCTCCAAGAGATTGCGAGGGAAAATTGCCCTGATATTCTAGAAGCAGAAGCTAAAATAGAAATTGAAAGAATCCACTGATCACCTCCTGAAAGAGATCCCAAAAAGAAAACCTCCAGGAATATTATAGCCAAATTCCAGAACTCCCAGGTCAAGGAGAAAATATTGCAAGCAGCTAGAAAAATGGAATTTAAATACTGTGGAGCTCCAATAAGGATAAAGCAAGATCTAGCAGCTTCTACATTAAAGGACCGGAGGGAATGGAATATGATATTCCAGAGGGCAATGGAACTGGGACTACAGCCAAAAATCACGTACCCAGCAAAACTAAGCATCATCTTTCAGAGGCAAACATGGAACTTCAAGGAGAAAGAAGACTTTCAGGCATTTGTTATGAAAAGACCTGAACTGAATAGAAAATTTGACTTTCAAATAGAAGACCCTGGAGAAGCATAAAAAGATAAACAGGAAAAAGACTTCATGAGGGATATTAAAGAATCAAACTGTTAACATTCCTATATGGGAAGATAATACAGAGGACACAGGTCTGAACTGAATACGAAGGGATGTTATGTTTTGTTCTTTGTGGGGTGTCTTATGTATGGGGCCGGATTTGGACTTGGGGCCTCCTGGGTCCAGGGCTCTTGCGTTGTCCACTGTGCCACCTAACTAACCCATAATGATATCCTTAAAATAGGGTTGAGGTGTAGGAGAAATAGACTGGGGGAGGGGGGAAGGGGAGAGATGGTCTGGGGAGAGGTTGTTCACATGAAGGAAACAAGAAAAAAGCTTATGGAGGGGAGGGGAAGAGGGGGAAGGAATTGGGGAGTGATTGAACCTTAATATCATCAGAATTGACTCAAAGAAGGACTAACATACATACTCAAGTGGGTATAGTAATATATTTTGCCCTGAGGGAGGGGAGGGAGATAAGGGGGTGGGGGAAGAGGGGACTGAGGGAAGGGCAGATTCTGGGAGAGAGTAGTAAAAAGCTCTTTCAAGGAAGGTGAAGATGTTCTGCATAATGGCACAAGCATGAAATATTGAATTGCTTTGATTTCATAGGGAGGGTTGAGGAGAGAGGGAGGAAGAAAAGTTGGAACATAGAATTAGCTCAAAGACCTTAAACTCATCAGAGTTGGCTCATGGAGGGAATAACATTCACACCCAGTTGGGAGGAGTAATCTATTTAACCTTATAGGAAAGTATGAGGGGAAGAGGATAAGGAAGGAAGGGTGAAAAAAAAAAGGGAGTGCAGAGTAGGGGAGGGGACAGTCAGAAGTAAAATACTTTTGAGGAGGAATAGTTTAAAAGAAGATAGAAAATAGAGTAAATATCATGGGAAGGGAATAGGATGGAGGGAAATAATTATGATGACTTTGCTGGGCTAATATGAAGAAAATTCTTTGTCAAGTTTAAGGTACATTATTTAGGTTAAGAAGAACAGGATACTATTAGAAAAACCTGGAAAGACCTACATGAACTGAAGCAGAGTGAAATGCACTGTATACAAAATAACAGCAATAGTGTAAAATGATCTGTTGGGAAGCATGTGGTTATTTTCAGCAAGGCAATGGTCCAATATAACCCTGAAGGACTTATGAAAATGGCAACCCATCTACAGAGAAAGAAGTGATAGTATCTGAAAATAGATGGAAACACATTTTTTTTCTTTTCTTTTTTTTTTCTTTTTTGGTGAGGCAATTGGGGTTGGGTGGCTTGCCCGGGGTCACGCGGCTGGTGGGTGTTGGGTGTCTCGGGCCGGATTTGGGCTCTGGTGCTCCTGGTTCCAGGGCCAGTGCTCTGTCTGCTGCGCCACCTAGCTGCCCCTGGAAACACATTTTTTAAAAAAAAATGTTTTTTGGGGGCAGCTAGATGGCGCAGTGGATAGAGCACTGGCCCTGGAGTCAGGAGCACCTGAGCTGAAATCCGGCCTCAGACACTTAACACTTACTAGCTGTGTGACCCTGGGCAAGTCACTTATCCCTTATTGCCTCACTAAAAAAAAAAAAAAAATGTTTTTTTTCTCTTTGACAATTCCTCAGTCTGAAGTTTTGGGAGTTTTTTGACTGTTTTTTTCTCACAACCTAGCTAATGTGGGAATGTTTTCCATGGCTACTCATGTATAATTTATTTTGAAATGCTTGAGTTCTAGTGGGTGGGGGGTGGGAATAGAGGCGGAAGAGAAATTGGAACAATTTTTTTTTTAAATTGATGTTAAAATTTGTTTTTACATATATTTTGGAAAATAAAATTCTATTCAAAAAAAAAAAAGAAAGATTATGCTGAGTTTTGCTGGGTAGGTGATTCTTGGTTGTAATCACATTTCCTTAGCCGTTTGGAATATCATATTCCATGCCCTCTGGTCGTTTAATTTAGAAGATGCTAGACCTTGTGCTATCCTGACTGGGGCTCCACAGTACTTGAATTCATTCTTTTTTTTCAGCTTGCAATATTTTCTCCTTGACCTGAGAGTTCTGGAATTTGACTATAATATTCCTAGGAGTTTTCCTTTTGGGACCTCTTTCTGGATGGAGGTGATTGATTGGTGGATTCTTTCAATTTCTATTTTAGCTTCTTCTTTCAGAATTTCAGGGCAATTTTCCCTGAGAATATCTTGGAAGATGGTGTCTAAGCTCTTTCCTTGATCATGGTTTTCAGGTAGACCAATAATTTTCAAATTATCTCTCCTGGACCTATTTTCCAGGTCGGCAGTTTTTCCCAGAAGATATTTCACATTGCCCTCTATTTTTTTTATTCATTTGGATTTGCTTTATTGTGTCTTGGTTTCTCATAAAGTCACTGGCTTCCATTTGTTAAATGCTAATTCTTAGGCAATTATTTTCATCAGAGAGCTTTTGTACCTCCTTTTCCATTAGGCCAATTTGACTTTTCAAGCTGTTGACTTTTTTCTCATGTCTTTCCTGCATCCCCCTCATTTCTCTTTCCATTTTTTCCTCTTCCTCTCTAACTTTATCTTCAAGGTCCTTTTTGATCACCTCTATGGCCTGAGACCAATTCATGTTTTTCTTGGAAGCTTTAGATATAGGGGCCCTTATGTTGACATCATCCTCTGAGGGTGCCCCTTGGTCTTCCTTGTTACTGAAGAAACTTTCTATGGTCCTCACCTTTCTCTGTTGGCTCATCTTGCCTTTCTTTTATTTGACTTTTAGCTCCTTAAAGTGGGGCACTGTTTCCAGGCTGCAGTATCCCAAGCTTAAGAAGTCCCAGGTGGTATGATTTAAGGAGAATCAGATTCTTCACTCGCCCGGCCTGTTCCCTGGTCCTTAAATTACCCAGACCAACTTGCTAATCAACCAGCTTTGTGTGTTGTGGTTGTTAGCTCCAAGGAGCCTGTGCCCCTCCCCGACCTGGGCCACTGCTACTCAGGCCTACCTCCTGGTTCTCAGTAGGGGTGTAAAATCCAAGTTCTGCCTTAGCACCAGCATAGACCCCTGTAGTCTGTCCCCTGCCCAGGGCTCAGCCCACTCACCAGACTGTGAGCTTAGTTCCAGACGACACTGGTGCTTCAGCTGATTCAGAGGCTGGGGGGGGGGGGGGGCGTCTCCTTCTCTGGTGAGGCCTTCCTGGGACTGGATCTGTGTCAGGGTGACTGTGGGGTTGGGCTCGACTCCTGTATCAGCACAGCAGCTCCCTCCTTCTGACCTTCCAAGCTGTTCTTGGTTAGAAGATGATTTCAGCACATTCTTCTGTGAGTTTTGCTGCTCCGGGAATTTTTCTATGGTGTTATTTGGATGTTTTCTGGCATGATCGTGTCATGAGTTCAAGAGCTCACTACCTTTCCTCTGCCATCTTGGCTCTGCCCCACAAGTTCAATACTTTCATAATTAAAAACAAAAAATCAAAACAACAACAACAAAAAAAAACCCTACAATTATTATTAAGACCAAGCCTCTTAGGATAACTTTTTGCCAATGTCTTGTATCAAATGACTTGTTCCTGAAACATAGTCATACAATCTTCCTTTTCCACAATCAAATCCACATGATTAAGTCATGTTTGATGCTTTTTGTAAAGATATTTTTGGTTGATTTAAGGCAGATGTCATTGATGGAAGGTTTTTTAATTCTATTCTTGTATTTTATTTTGGCTCTATGTGCAGGTTAAACAAACAAACAAACAAAAAACCACCACCACCCTTCAGGATAAGCCTCTCTCAGAATAAGGATCTGAAATCTCATCATCATGCAGATAGACTCAACTATTGATACTCAATATCTTATCAATAAACTTTTGCCTCTCTTAAACTCCTCCCAAAGCCTTCTTTTATGAAGGGCTCAGAACTCTCTTATTAACTTAATTTTCCATCAATGTCTTTGCTTGAATTCAACTCCATAAACATAATGCCCCAGTATGACATACCTCCTGTTCTCCTCCCACCCTTTTCAGTTTCATTCTGTATACTGTCTTCCTTTCATTAGACTGTAAGCTCCTTTAGGGCAAGGACGGTGCTTCTTCTTTGTATTTCTTTTGTTTAGCTCAGAGCCCAACTCATAGAGGGTGTTTAATCAAATACATTTTTATTTAATTGAATTGCAGTAGATAAATCCGATGACTCCTTTTTAAAAATTAATCATCCTAGCAGCTAAGTGATGCAGTATATAAAGCACTGGCCCTGGATTCAGGAGGACCTGAGTTCAAATCTCACAACAGACACTTAACTAGCTGTCATTTAACCCTCATTGTCACACAAACATAAACAGAGAGTGCAGCCTCAATGGGCTGGCTACATTGTTTGAATGTACATTTGCCTAAAAGACTAGGGCAGCTAGGTGGCACGGTGGATATAGCACTGGCCCTGGAGTCAGGAGGACCTGAGTTAAAATCTGGCCTCAAACGCTTGACACTTACTAGCTGTGTGACCCTGGGCAAGTCACTAAATCTCAATTACCTCACCTCCCCCCCAAAAGTTAATCATCCTTTACTATTACTGCTCATCAAAATGTCTGTTTATATTATTAAATAAGAATTAAATTATGTGATGATGATGAGAATGATAATGATGATGAGAATGAGAATGATAGTAATGATAATAATAATAATGGTTTACCTGATCTAGTCCTTAAAGGAAATCTAGTACTGAAATTTTCCCTGCAGGTTTTATCAATGTTTGAGTATTTCTGCATTGTATCTTGGTGACTCTAGAATTACAGTAGACTAATAATACTTCACAGCTTCACATGAATTTCAAAAGAAGATAAATTAGCCCTAATCATATAGGATCTAATATTGCCAAATATTTATTCTTTAAATCATGTTGATGTTTTGAATCATTTATTAAGTATATGATATGTAAAGAGCACTGTGGCAGTGGGTATATGGTAATATACAAAAAGAAATTAAACATAGCTCTTGCTCTTTAGGAAATTTAGGAAATAATCTAATATGGGAAGTAAAACATAAAAGCATGCACAATTATTAAATCTGATGTTCTGCTTTAAAAAGTCTTGCTTCATTTATATTAGCATTAATAGGTATGGCTTACATAGGTAATCAGAGTGCATTATCTGTAAGGCACCAAGATGAGCTATTCCATCTTATTATTAAGTGTATATATATATATATATATATACTATTGCCTTGCTAAATGTTAAGATGCTCCAGCCTAGTCTAAGAAAAGAAAACTGACAATAATCATTTATAATTAATCAAAATGTTCAGCTCATCCCATCAAAAATCTAGTCTCTTACCCAACATTGAATGACCTGAAATTATCATTTACTAACAGACAGGGGGTAAAAAGTTCAGAATATCAGTACTACTCCTGGGCAAAATCTGAAACCCCAACTTCCCAAACTCTTTACTACAGTAAAATCTAATCAATAATGTTGGATTTAAAAATTATAAAAAACAAGTAATTAAGCTTTCCTACTGAGGACTGCAATTTCAATTCTCCCACTCATTTTAGTACTTTGTTTTTATTTTTTTTCTATTTTTATTGTTTAATTTTAAAATAAAAAACTATATTTATTTATTCATTTATTTAAAATTTCCCCCACCTTACATGTAAAAACAAATTGTGACATCAATTTTTAAAAATTATGTCCCAAATTCTCTGCCTTCTTCCCTATCCCCCCTTAAGAACTGAAGTAATTCAATATGTTATACATAAGCAGTCATGCAAAACATAGTAGACAAAAAAAAATCTTTAGAGAAAGGAACTAACAACAAAATATATTTCCATCTGTATTAAGATACCATAAGTTCTTTCTCTGTAGATGGACTACATTTTTCATAAGTCCTTCAGAGTTATCTTGGACCATTACATTGCTGAAAATAACTAAGTCATTCACAACTGATCATCTTGCAATTTTGCTGTTACTTTGTATTTGCTACATTTCACTTTTGCATCAGATCATGTAAGTCTTTCCCAGTTTTCCTGATAACATCCTGCTCATCTTTTTTTTTTTCTTTAATAGTAAACTACATTTATATTGTTCTTCAAAGGGATATTTCCTTGCAAAACACACATGAGGCTGATTATTGCCACAACAATTATAGCTTACATTTATATGGTCCTTTATACCTGACAAAGAATTTTCTTCACAATAGCCCAGCAAAGTAAGTGCCATCATCTTCATCATAATCATCCTCATCTTACATTGTTCTTGCCTGTACTTCAATTTTCTCCCACTTAATATTGCAGTGTTTCGCTCTATCCTATTCACTCCGCATGATATTGACTCTATTTTCTCTCTTCTTTTACCCTTTCTCACCTCAAAAGTGTTTTGCTTCTGACTGCCCCTCCCCCAATCTTCCCTACCTTCCTTCACCCCTCACTGTTTATCCTCTTCCCCTCCCACTTCTCCACAGAACAAGGTACATTAGTACACCCACTTGAGTGTGTATGTTATTCCTTCTTTCAGCCAATTCTGATCAGAGGAAGGCTCATTCATTCATATTCCATGCCCTCCAATTCTTTAATGTAGAAGCTAACAGATCTTGTATTATCTGAGCTGTGGCTCTGCGGTACTTGAATTCTTTCTTTCTGGCTGCTTGCAATATTTTCTCCTACACATGGGAGCTGTAGAATTTAGCTCTAATATTCCTATAAGTTTTCCTTTTGAGTTCTCTTTCAGGAGGCGATTGGTGGATGCTTTCAATTTCTCTTTTACCTTTTGCTTCTAGTATCAGGACAATTTTCCCTGACAATCTCTTGGAAGATGATGTCTAAGCCCTTTTTTTTTGATCATAGTTTTCAAGTAGTTCAATAATTTTCATATTCTCTCTCTTAGATCTGTTTTCAAGGTTAATTGGAGATATTTTACATTGGCTTCTATTTTTATTAACTTTTATTTACTTTATTTTGTTTTGATTTCTCATAAAGTCATTAGCTTCCATTTGTTCAATTCTAATTCTTAAGCAATTATTTTCTTCAGAGGGCTTTTCCATTTGGCTTTTCAAGCTGCTGACTTTTTTTTTCATGACTTTCCTGCTTCACTCTCATTTCTCTTCCCATTTTTTCCTCTACTTCTCTTACTTTTCCCTGTATATCTCTTACTTTATCTTCAAAGTCCTTTTTGAGAGCTTCCATAGCCTGAGACCAATTCATATATTTCTTGGAAGCTTTGGATGTATAAGATTTGAATTTGTTATCTTCTTCTGAGGGTGTATTTTGATCTTCTTTGTCACCAAAGAAACTTTCTATGATCTGCCTTCTTTTCTGTCTGTTTATTTTGCTGACCTATATCTTAACTTTTAAGTGCTTCTTAAAGTGAGGCACTGCTTCCAGGGTGCAGTGTCCCAAGATTCAGGGGTTCCCAGGTAGTGCTATTTAAGTAGAGGCACATTCTTCACTGCTCCGACCTGTGCTCTAATCTGTAAATAATCCCAGGCCTACTTGCTCCTCAACCCAGAAACAAAAAAAAAATCTGTTTTGTTGTGGTTGCTAGCTCTAGCAAGCCTGCACCCCTTACTGACCTGGACAATGACTCAAGATTACTTCCTGATTCCCAGAAAGGGCAAAACAACTGATTTCTACATAAGCACCAACAGACACTCCTATAATCTCCCACCTGTCAGGCGCTCAGCCCTCTCACCAGACCATGAACTTAGTTCCAGAAGAACCCAGAACTGCAGCCAATTTAGAGCCTCTGGGGGTCTGTTTCTCTGGAGCAACTTGCTGGGCCTGGATCTGTGTTGACTCAGCAGTGGGGCTGAATCTGCAAGTTATGGATGCAGGGCTGAGCTCCACTCCCATCCTGCTACAACAGACCTTTCTCACCAAACTTCTAAGCCATCTTTGGCTCAAAAATGATCTCACACCATAAACATTTTTCATTTTTTTTTATTTCAAAGGTAAAGAGTATGGGGTAGGTTCAACCTATTAAGATACTAATATCTGATTGAACTCATGACTATCATTCATAATTATTCATGGGCTTTTCTATATCTTAGCATACACTTAAAAAAATTCTAATTGATAATTAAAAGATTAACCTAGAGAGACCTGAAGTCAAGTGATACCTTAGAGTCTCTTTTCAGGTTTCTAGCTTGTTTTTTTTTTTTTTCTTGGATCTTCTTCTGGAATATTTGAGCAGCTTTCTGAAAAAGACAACAATGTTTTCAAATGACCCTCCTCATAGTGCACTATTAGTATTATCCTAGATGAAATATTTCTGTTATTCTTCTCAGGCTATTCAATTCTATAATGTCCATGCTTTCACCATCTTCAAGATGAAAATAATTCATGGGATTAACAATAGTTACGTGAAACTTTTATCAAGCTACCTCAACCAAGATATTATGAAAAGATAAATTTAATTTAAAAAAGAGGCAACTTATTACAGTATATAAGGAGCTAGTTAAGAAGAGCTGAGATAAAATTCCACTTACATATACTGACTGGCTAGATGACACTGGCTAAGTCATTTAAACTGTCAATGCACTAGGCAATTTTTAGAACTATAAGTTGAAAATAAGTTAATGACCTGCATTTCTAAGCATTGGATGTATTGCCAGAGAACCCATACCCCACACCTGGCTCTTATTCTTTTTTTTCAGCAACAAACATTTATTTTATTTTCCGTTTACATGTAAGGGTAGTTTTAAACATTCATTTTCATAAGATTTAGAGTTCCAAATTTTTCTCCCTCCCTCCCTCCCTTTCCTCCCCCTTCCACAAGATTGCAATCAGGTTATATTTGTACAATCCATAAGTGTTCTTTTTATCAGTTCTTTCTATAGGGGTGCATAGTAAGCTTTCTAATTAGTTCCTTGGGATTGTCTTGGATCATTGCACTGCTGAGAGTAGTTAAGTCAATCACAATTGCTCATTGAACAATACTGCTGTCACTACCCACAATATCCTTCCAGCTCTGCTCACTTCACTATTCATCGATGTTCATTAATCTTTCCAGAAGGGGGAAAAAGTACAAAGGGGGTAAATAGAATGGAGGGGGATAGACAGTAATAATAATTGTGAATGTGAATGGGATGAACTCTGTCATAAAACGGAAGTGAATTGCAGAGTGGATTAAAAACCAGAATCCTACAATATGCTGTTTACAGGAAACACATTTGAAGGAGAGAGAGATACACACAGAGTAAAGGTAAGAGGCTGGAGCAGCATATATTATGCTTCTGCTGAAGTAAAAAAAGCAGGCATAGCTATCCTTATCTCAGACAAAGCAAAGGCAAAAACAGATCTAATTGAAATAGATAAGGAAAGAAACTACATCACATCTTGCTAAAAGGAACTATAGATAATGAAGTAATATCAATATTAAATATGTATGTGCCAAGTGGTATAGCATCCAAATTCTTAGAGGAGAAGTTAAATGAGTTACAAGAGGAAATAGACAGTAATACTATACTAGTGGGGGATCTGAATATCCCCCTCTCAGAATTAGATAAATCTAGGGACAAAATAAATAAGAAAGAAGTAAAAGAGGTGAATAGAATACTCGAAAAGTTAGACATGATAGATGTCTGGAGAAAATTGAATGGGGATAGAAAGGAATATACCTTTTTCTCAGCAGTACATGGCACATTTTCAAAAATTGACCATGTATTAGGGCACAAAAAGAGCATAGTCAAATGTAAAAAGGCAGAAATGGTAAATGCATCCTTCTCAGATCATGATGCAATAAAAATTACATGTAATAAAGAGTCATGGAAAGGTAGACTGAAAATACATTGGAAACTAAATGATTTCATTCTAAAGAATGATTGGGTCAAACAACAAATCATAGAAACAATCAATAACTTTATCTAAGAGAATGAAAATAATGAGACAACATACCAAAATCTATGGGATACAGCCAAAGCAGTGCTTAGGGGAAATTTTATAGCTCTAACTGCTTACATGAATAAAAAAGAGAAAGAGGAGATCAATGAATTGGGCATACAACTTAAAAAGCTAGAAAAAGAAAAAAAATTAGAAATCCCCAATTAATCACTAAATTAGAAATTCTGAAAAGTAAAGGAGAAATTAATATAATTGAAAGCAAGAAAATTATAGAATTAACCAATAAAACTAGGAGCTGGTTTTATTGGAAAAAAAAACAATAAAATAGACAAACCATTGGTTAATTTGATTTAAAAAAAAGAAGAAAACCAAATTAGAAGTATCAAAAATGAAAGGAGTTGGGGCGGCTAGGTGGCACAGTAGATAAAGCACCAGCCCTGAATTCAGGAGTTCCTGAGTTCAAATCTGGCCTCAGACACTTGACACTTACTAGATGTGTGACCCTGGGCAAGTCACTTAACCTCATTGCCCCTTAAAAAAAAAAAAAAAGGTTAAAAAATGAAAGGAGTGATTTCACCACTAATGAAGTGGAAATTAAAGCAATAATTAAGAACTATTTTGCCCAACTGTATGCCAATAAATTTGACAATCTAAATGAAATGGATAAATATTTACAAAAATACAAACTTCCCAGGTTAACTGAAGAGGAAATAAAATCCTTAAATAAGTCCATATTAGAAAAAGAAATTGAACAAGCCATTAATGAATTCCCTAAGAAAAAATCTGCAGGGCCAGATGGGTTTACAGGTGAATTCTCCCAAACATTTAAAGAGCAATTAATTCTAATATTATACAAATTATTTGGAAAAATAGGTGAATAAGGATTTCTCCCAAATTCATTTTATGACACAAATATGGTGGTGATACCGAAACCAGGCAGAGCAAAAACAGATAAAGAATTTTATAGACCAATTTCCCTAATGAATATTGATGCAAAAATCTTAAATAAGATATTATCAAGGAGATTACAGCAAGTGATCACCAGGATAATGCACTATGACCACATGGGATTTATAGCAGGAATGCAGGGCTGGTTCAACATTAGGAAAACTATCAACATAATCAACCACATCAATAAGAAAACTAACCAAAATCATATGATTATCTCAATAGATGCACAAAAAGCTTTTGACAAAAAACCCATTCCTAATAAAAACACTAGAGAGTTTAGGAATACGTGGATCTTTCCTTAAAATAATAAGCAGTATCTACCTAAAACCATTAGCAAGCATTATATGTAATTGAGTTAAGTTAGAGGCCATGAAAAAATGCTCTAAATCACTAGTGATTAGAGAAATGCAAATTAAAGTATCTTTGAGGTGCCACCTGATACCTATCAGATTGGCTAATATGACAAAAAAGGAAAATAATAAATGTTGGAGAAGCTGTGGGAAAATCAAAATGCTAATGCATTGTTGGTGGAGCTGTGAACTGATCTAACTAACCATTCTGGAAGGCAATCTGGAATTATGCCCAAAGGGCGATAAAGCTGTGCATACCTTTTGACCCAGCAATACCACTTTGGGGTCTTTTTCCCAAAGAGATCATAAAAAAGGGAAAAGGACCAACATGTACAAAAATATTCATAGTTCCTCTTTTTGTGGTGGTAAGAAATTGGAAATTGAGGAGTTGCCCATGATATATTGTATCTTTCAATTTCATATGAAAGCCTTAAATAGTCATCTTATTTTTTTTTTTTCTGCCCGTGAACCATTTTGGCTGGTTAAAAGACTCCATAACCACTTACTTCACCTGACATACATCATAGTAAAAAAAAATTCTGGAAAGAATGGGGTTTATAGCACTTACATTGTTCAAAAAAAACCCCCAAAAGTAAAGGAGACAATTGTTATCAATAGCCTAATGTTTTCAATCTCAGTATCAATAGTAGAAGAATACCCTACAGTTTTCGTATAATGTTTTAGGCCTTTCCACAGACTCTCAATCTTCATTTTGAGGACTGCTGTTATATAGGTTGACTCTCTGGGAAAGGGGAAGGAATGGTATACTGAATAAATTTTTGTGATGTAAAAACAAATGATAGTAGTAAAATTTTCTAGAGGGAAAAAAAGTATTCTTAAGGTTTTTCCAATCTATTTCTTCCATCGCTTTATGGTATGATAATAGTCCATTATGTTGATACTCCATAATTTTTCAGTGATTCTCCAATCAATGGGCACCCATTTTGTTGACAGCTCTTTGTCACAACAAACAGTACTCCTATTACTATTTTGATACATGTGAGTTTTTCCCTTCTGTAAATCATTTTCTGGATATGCCCACTAAATGTCATTGTGGGATCAAAGGGTATAGTCAGGTTAGTGATTTCAGGAATAATTTAGTTATTTTTTTCTTTTTTTCAGTATAGTTGGACTAATTTACAACTATAGTAAAATGTTTTAGTGGGCCTGTCCTCCCACACTTTCCAGTAATTATAATTTTGCTTTAATATTTCGTCATACTTCGCAATATAATAGATGTAAAAGGAGATTTAGATGTAATTTACATTTCTATTAGTATTAGCTAGAGCATTTTCTTCAAATGCTTGTCAATAATTTGAAGTTGTTAGGTATTTTTTTGAGAACTGTGCTCATTATTTTGTCATTTCTCTATTACGGAATGGCTATTCTCATATATTTATAAAACTTTCTTATATATCTCGGACATGAGACCTTCATCAGAATATGTGTATGTGTATGTTTTTGTATATAAGTCCCCCCCACACCAGTTAACTGTTCCCTTTCTAATTCACACTGCATTCATTTTGCTTGTGGAATTATTTTTTTCCACTTTATGTTACCAAAATTACTTATTTTATACCGCATGATTATATTTGTATGATCAACAAACCTTCTACCTTTAGTTGTTAAAGGAATTGTCTTCCGTTTCTCTCTACATTGTTTCTTTTACCAACACACACACACACACACACACAATTTGATATCTATTGTGTATCTATATTTATCTATTTGAGGCATCTATTTGGTATTTATTGTAGAATATGGTTTGAGTTATTGACCTAAGCCTAATATCTACAAGTTTCTTTCTAGTTTATGAAGTTTTCATTGAATACTGATTCCTTGTCATTATAGTTGTCCTTGAAATTCTCAGACATTTTGTTATTCTGTTAAAATGTCTTTGGATAATGTGTAAGTTTTCTGTTCTATTGATCAATTTATCTTGCTGTTCACCAAGATCACATTGTTTTTATGATTACCCCATTTAAAATATATTTTAACTGCTATTGCTAAACTCCTTCCTTTCCATTAAAATATTTCTCTTATTATTCTTGACATATTGTTCCTGCAGATGAAATTTCTTATAATAATGTTTGACTCTATAAAGTAATGTCAGTATTATGACATTGGTCTGTAATTATTCACTGTATCATTGACATTTTTATTAACATGAACAATGAGGACCATTATACTTTTCTAATATTTGTTTTCCTTTTGTAAGTTGTAAAATGTTGATGTATACATGCTATTGCTATGCATGTTTTGGTAAGTGAAATCCCAAATATTTTATAATTCTGTATCAATTGTAAAGCAATTTCTTTTTCTTCTACTTTCTGTTAAATTTTTTGGCACACAGTAGGTATAATAATATTTGAGAAATTAATTATTTTAAATAGCTGAATTAGTTTAAATTTATTTCATTTAATTTTCTTAATTAAATTAGTTTAAATTTAGGTGAATAAATGGTGTTCTCTAAGTAATCAATCTTATCTTCTTGGAAAGCAATAATTTTATTTCAGCTTTGTCTGTGACTTTTCTATCATATATTCCCCCTTATTCTATCATGGAACTTAGTTATAGAAATTTATCAAATCAGAGTGGTGATAATAGACACCTGACTTAACTGGAAAGGCTCATAATTTTTCTCCATTATAGAAAATAATATCTGTTTATAAAAATATATATACTGTTTGTCATTTAATGGAAAGGTCCATTTATTTTTATGCTTTGTCCTGTTATTTTTGAAAGGTAAAATGATGGTATATTTTGTATATTGTTTTTTGCTTCTAATGATAAATCATGTGTGTTTTTATTAATTTATTATTAATGCAGCCTATTATGTTTGTGTTTTTCTTGATTTTGAATGTATTCTGAATTCCTTGTATAAATCCAACCTGGTCATTACTATGGTATGGTATAATATTTTCTAATATTTTAGTTAATATTTTTCATCTGTTTCTCCACTAGAGATAGTTTTTATGATTTTCTTTCTCTAATGTATCTCTCCCTGACTTAGTCACCAACACTTATTTGTCTCACTTCATCCCCAATATGAATAAGTTGGGCACCGCAATCTCTTTCATTGTGGAGAAAATTGATGTCATTTATTTCAAACTCCCTCTTCTCATCTTCTCTGCATGTCAAAGTCCTTTAACAATACCGCCTACTTTCTTCTCTTCAATTAAAAAAGAAGGTTCTGAAAAAATACTGAACATACCTTGATTTCTTTACAGTTACTAATATTCCCTTAATTGTCAAATCTGATGGTCCTTTTTATCAACCCACATCATCTTCTCAATAGAATTGATGTATTTGACAGTGCTGATCTCTTCCCTCCTGAGTATTCTTTCCTTTCTGGCTTTATTTCCTTTCAAACTCATATATCATTTTTAAAAAATTTCACCTTTTAAAATATTTCTTCATTTTTTCAGTCACCTTTGTAGGTCTTGTGGGGAAGCACATTTCCCCCCTCTGAAGTACAACTTATGGTTGTTGTGGGCTTGTTCTTTGGTTTTTCTTTTCTTTTGTTTCTGTTATTTTGGATTCTCTTACCATGAAGCACATTTGTTTCTTGTCTTCTCTTTACTTTTATTTTTATCCTTAGTTATTATTTGGGGGTTTTATATATCCTCAAGCACGCTTAGAAGCACTGGATAGGTCTTCATTCTTCCTCTCTTCTTTCTATTCTGTATACCACTACATGGCATTTAGCAGTTGATCTAGATAGAATCAGTGGTACTAGACCCCACTCTCTGTCACAGTATTGTCATGTCATGTTTGGTTTCAGGCCTTGTATGGTCTCTTTGTTTATTTTGTGTGATAATTATTTGGTCATTGATTCAATAATAATGTGTATTTTATAGACTCCAATGGGATAATACTCAACATGCTTGTCTTAGAACTCCATAATCACCCCCAGTGCTCAGGAGTTGAGTTGGCACTGTCTTTTTCAGTGGCTATGTATGCACAAAGGCTTATATAGCCTGGCCCTGTGTTGCTGTTCAATGACATTTTGGGGGTAATTCTGTATTCCACTTCAGGTCTGACAGGCCAAGGTTGGGATATAGATTTAGAAAAACAATTATTGGAGTCAATACCGGCTTGTAATTGCTGAGATCACTGATTGATTTCAGGTCCATTTTGGGAATTTTTGCTGTCTCCCCAAATCCCCACTTTTGTTACCTTCCAAATTACTATTATTTATAACCTATTTTTCCACATCTAATACTTTTATGTTTACCTGATCTGGCACTGGCTTTCCCTATTGAAACTCCTCTACTAGATGAATGTGCAAGTCACCCATCTACCATCATTTGTATTTACCACATGACCAACCCATTTTATATTTCTGTCATGCATTTCTTCCATGACATTGTTTACTCTTGCTCTTCTTCAGAGTTCATATTGATAATATAATATAGCCTGCTCTCACCCAAAATGTACTTTTCCATTGCCTTCTGTGTGATGTTCATTTTTAGTACTTCAGAGGTTGTGGTGTGAAACTTCTGAATCACGTGAGTCACAGGATTGAGCCATTTTCTCTGAATCTCAATTTCAAAACTGTACAAAAGAGGAATTATGCACAAGAGAAAATTATTTAAGCTATGTCCACAGTATAAAACAACAAGAACCTAACAATATAACAACCCAATGAGTTAAGAAGAAGTTTAATTAATAAGCCCATTCAGTGCCCTTTCTATCAATAGTCATCATGCTTGTGCTGCAGGACTATATAAGATAACCCATGGGCTTTCAACAGAACTCAGCTGTCTTGACTTTCCACTTCCCACCATACCCCCTTATTCACACACACCCAAAACCTTAGAAAACAGGGAGCATTCTCTACCTGGCACTACAGTATGACAGTGTGCTATGCTACAACAGTGTTCAGAACTGAGAAACATAGTGAATTGGGTTACTGTGTGTGTGTATACAATACATACATACACATCCATATACATTCATGTACATATGTCTATGTATGTGTATGCTACAGGATAATTTAAAATTAATAAACATTTGATGAGGCATGGGACCTTATGGAGCCCCAAGAAAACATGGAAACATAATAGGATAGTCCCAAATAATTCAAGAGAGAAATAAAAAAAATATGAAAGCAGAATGACTTGCACAGCAGGAATAATTGGCAGAACCAAAGAACTTGAATTCACATTGACAAATCTCATTAAAGATACAAAAGATGGAACAACTTTTCAAGAATGCAAAGAAGTGGAGGACAATCTGGAAGACAAAAAGCAGATAGGAAAAATTTTAAATTATTTTCTCCATATAAGCAAAACATGTTGTTCTTGAAAAAATGCAGGGACAATTTAAGGATTATAGATATCCCAAAAGAATATAACAAGTTAAAATATAATTTGAAAAAATAATATGAGAAAACTGCCCAGGATGTCTGAACACGGAAAACCAAGTATCAATCCAAAGGAAAAAAAAATACAGATTGCCTGCAGAAAAAAAGGGGAGAGAGAGAGAGAGAGAGAGAGAGAGAGAGAGAGAGAGAGCAAAGAACAACATTATGTCAAAATTCCAAGAAATGTGGCGTTGTACCAGGTCTCCCAGCCTTACACCACCACCAATAAAATGTTTTCATAGAAAAGAACAGCTATTCTTATGGGAAATGTGGGGCCCTGAAAAATGCTTTGCACTTTCCTAGGGCCAGCTTGGTGTAATAATGCATAGAATGCTGGACCTAGAGATAGAACAACTCATTTTTTTGAGTTCAAATATGGCCTCAGACATTTATTACCTGTGTGACCCTGGCCAAGATGCTTGATCTTGTTTGCCTCAGTTTCTTCATTTGTAAAGTAAGCTGGAGAAGGAAATGGAAAACTGCTCCAATATCTCTACAAAGAAAACTCCAGATAGGTTCATGAAGAATCAGACATGACTGAAAACAACTGAACAACAGCAACAGGCAAGGGTAGGTTGAAAAATCCTGAGAAAAGAGAGAGTCCAAGGGCATACTCCTTCTTTCTACTCCTATCCTTGGGTCTTTAAGGCAGCTAGGTGGCACACTGGATAGAGTTCTGTACCTGCAATGAGGAAGACGCATCTTCCTGAGTTCCAATCTGGCCTCAGACACTACATATATGACTCTGGGCAAGTCACCTAATCCTTTTATCCCAGTTTCCTCATCTGGAAAATTAACTGGAGAAGGAAATGATAAACCACTCCAGTATCTATGCCAAGAAAACCCCAAATGAGGTCACAAAGAGTCAGACACAACCGAACAACAACAATTTTCTAAATGCAATTTATCCAGCCTTCCTCTTCTTTGAAATTTTGGTTCCAGTTTACCATTATTCTGCATTGCCTGTCCTAATTTTACATACTTTTGGAAAAAAAACTCTATAGTTTTTCTGCTGTATTTCTGTTGCATTTAGGTTGATGAATAGATATCATTTATTCATTTGATCATTCCTGTGTTCTTCCATTGACAAGACTCCTTTTAGTAATTCCAGATCTTTCAGGATAATCTGCAGTGGCTCTGGGCTTGATTCAGCCAATACAATGTTACTCACAAATAGAAGAATCTGGAGAACCTCACTATCTGCAAAGAATCCCTCTTTGACTTGGACTGCTTCCTGGTTCTCTTCTATCAGAGTGATGAATATTTTTGGTGAATATGTATCTCCTGGCTTTGTATTTTATCTAATATTTAATATCAGAAAGTCACTGAAGAGGATATTTTATGGCATTACATCTTCTAAGTAATCTCAAATGATCTTGATATACCAATGAAAGAAACCTTATAAAAAACCGCGTGAGGTGGCTTTTTGTTCTGCTAAATCAATTTTTCAAGATTTTATATTCACTGCACATTTCAAATGTAAAGATGTTTATAGAAATGAATGTAATTTGTAAAATCCTATACCATCCCTACAATTTTTTTTTTTTTTGCGAGGGAATTGGGGTTAAGTGACTTGCCCAGGGTCACACAGCTAGTAAGTGTCAAAAGTCTGAGGCCGGATTTGAACTCAGGTCCTTCTGAATCCAGGGCTCGTGCTCTATCCCCTGCTCTACCTAGCTGCCCCTACAAATATTATCATTTAAGATCTCCTCCATTAGTGTATAGATGATCCTCATAACTATTTAGCATACATGGGATAGTAGTAATAAATGGCTGTTGTTGATGTTTTCTATTACCTTTTTTTTTTTTGGAATTAATAAGGTATGAGATTATTTCCATGTCTTTGATATTCTCTTCCTCCTTTAGATAATTAGTCCCTCAATGCCCTCACCCATATATTGCCTCCAGCTCAGATCTCTTGTATATATATTTGATTCAATCCAGCTGCTTTCCCTATCTTTTTTTTTCCTTTAGTGCCAGTTTATTTCCTCTGTAATCATCTCAGGGACATGTTAGATTCCAAATGTGTGGTTCCATGATACTTGATGGATAAAAATAGTTTATTGTAATAATTTTTTGCAAATCTTTTCTACTTTTCTTCTTTTTGTAGTCTTTTCCCCATATATTTTATACAATACCTTTGGGGTGTCTTGGCTTCTTTGGATATCTTGCCAGTTTTTCTTTAAACAGGTTTAATACTTCACTGCTTCTCTCTGCTTTATTAAATTATACTGCTTATAATCATCTGCAAACTGTCTTGGTAAGATTTTACAGATGAGTTTATATTATTAGCCAGTATTGCCTTTGGCAGCTACTTCTCTCTACTAACCAAGTCAGGTGTCTGCTGATGAAGTTACTTTCTGGCCTCTTATGGACTCTTTATAGTAGCAACTAATTCATATCAATTTAATTCTTGGACAAAGTTATTCTATGAAATGCTGGTGTTATTTCTCTTCACCATTTCTCATTTTAAAATTACACCTTGTTTAAATAATTCAGGGTTAATAGTCTTCATTTTATTTAATATCATTTCACCATTGCTATACTTTATTTTTGTTTCCATAAATATTTTCTCATAAGTTTTGCCACCTATGAATTGATGGTCTGTCCATAGAAAACTGATTGAAGAAGATTAGTAACAAATGATTTCTTGTTGGTCAAAATGTACTAAATTTCATTCATTTTTAAAAATATTGTTTGGTGATTACCATATCCAATGCCTACATAGTTGTGTGTATGTTTTTTGATTCTTGTTGTTTTGTTTGGTTTTTGTTTTCTTGGGATTTTTTTTAGAAAGTACTCACGATATGGGCAGCTAGGTGGCACAGTGGATAAAACACCCACCCTGAATTCAGGAGTACCTGAGTTCAAATCTTGCCTCAGACACTTGAAACTTACTACCTGTGTAACCCTGGGCAAGTCACTTAACCCTCATTGCCCTGCCCCCACCCCCAAAAAAGAAAGTTCTCATGATAGAGAGGCATTTAATCTATATCTTTCACCTCGTGTTTTTTTTCTCTTGAGCCATAATTTGCTTTATATCTCTCTCCAACTTCACCTTTTTTACCTATGCATTAAAGCCATCAAGTGTCAGAGGATATTAATTTAATTTGCAAAAATTGTCAAGTTTTTCACAAAATTTATCTCCTACTTTCTGCTCAACATCTGATGTGGGCACATAATTGTTAGAGATCTTTTTGTAATTACTTGACATTGATACTTTAATACATAGTTATCAAGTGTTCTGTGAAATAATATTTATTGAGATTTTAAGGGCATAGGAAAGACTACGCCCCTTATGTTGAAAGTTTTTGGCCATAATAATCCATGAAGTGTAAGGGAAACCATAAGAACAAAATTTTAAAAATATTTTTGGTTCTGGTGAAAAAAAGATACTTGTTAACTATTCTTAAGATATGTTTCATTTCATCCATTTAAACATATTTAAAATGTTCAGTAGGAAAAACAAGTGGGCTCTTGGCTCCTTTAAAAAATAATTTTGGTCATCAGAGAGTCAGATTGAGAAAATAACTCAGAAATTAAATAATAATAAAAAATGATTCTATGCAGAAAGCTTTCACGCTTGCATGGAGACTCAAAGGGTTTCAGTAAGGGGATTGAATGACTGTCACCATCATGCTACTAAGTTTGTTAAAGTAAACATTTCTCCATTAGAAAAGAGAGTGTCATGGGCAATGTTCCATTAATTTTTTTATACTTCTGAACAGGCGACATGCTATATGAGCAGAATGGATTTTTCTACTGAAATAACATTTTCACTAGCTAATTCATTCATAGAACTATAGAGCATTGGAAGGGATCTTGAATATTATCTCTTCAAACTTTTTTCCTCTGATTGAGGAAAAACAAAGGCTTATAAAAGGAAAACTTTTTCAAGGTGAGTTATTGGGATCCTATCATCATCTTATCAAAAAAAAAAACCCCAAAACAAAAAAAAAAACCCAGCATCTTGATTCTTAGTTCAGTTATCTTTCAACTACATCACACATTAAACTCATAATTATGGGGTTCCTATAATTGCCAGGAGATAGCTAGATAGCACAGTGGATAGAGTAGTGGGCCTGGAATCAGGAAGTCTTGAGCTCTTATCTGTCTTCAGATTCTTACTAGCTTTTTGATCCCAGACGAATCACTTGTATTTCTCTCAGTTTCCTCAACTGTGGGATGGATATGATACACCTACCTCCTAAGCTTGTTGTGAGGATCAGAAAAGATAATATTTGTAAAATGCTTTGTATGGAACCTGGCACCTAACAAGTACTTAATAAATGTGTATTTTCTTTCTTTCCTTCCTATATACTATGAACAAAGTTTGTGTGTGTGTGTGTGTGTGTGTGTGTGTGTGTGTGAAGGAGTAGGACTAAAAAGACTTGAAAAACATGATCCCTTCCCTGAAGGAATTTATAATCTCCTAGAAGATAATCTATTGCATATTTAATGACATGAATAAATCAGTATTGTGATGTATGGTAATTGAGCATAAATGGGAAGTAGTTGATTTAAATGACTATAATTAGTATCGCTTTTGTAGCCAAATCAAAAGTAGACTATGTTTCTTTTCACTTCCTGATTTTTCCCACCTCAGTGAAGAGTCTATTGGATTAGTTAAGTCACTCCCTGATCTCAGATTTTGCTAGGACACAGATTTTTCTCTTTCGAATTCTTGCACTGGGCATATTTTAGCAGAGACAATGGTGATAGGGGCAACCTTGTGTTGTGATTCCATATATTAGGGGTAGGGGGGAAAAAGAGAGGCTTTGGACTTAAGGAAAGTAATAGTGCCTAAGGGAAGTAATAATAGAAGGATAGAAATATAGAATGATAGAAGGATCTAGAACACAGAAGGAAATATGATCCTAGATAGAGTAATTAGAGAAAGTATGGTAATAAGAATCTGAACTTATGGTGTAGGTCTTAAACCAGAACCTTCCTAGAGTGAAGAGGTTGCACATCTCTCAGACAAACTAGGTTTTATTTTGTATAATAGTTGATCTACACATTTTCCTTCTCTTACTAGATTATAAATCCCTGGAAATAAGGGGCCATGTCTTCTACCACTGTGTATGCTACATAAAGCTCTGTACATAGTAAACACTTGACAAAATATATTTAGTGTGTGGAGGTATGAATTTATAATTTGTTTTGATGAAGGGGACTACTTCACATTTAAATTATAGAAGAAGACAGTTAATCTTAGTTTTAAGATTCATTTGGAAGAAAATGTATTCAAGTGAGCAGAGAGGAACTAGAAGGTATTAGAAAGAATTATATACTTAAAGTGAGCAAAGGTGTAGATTTGTATACTGTCTCTGATACTAGCTACATGATAGGAGGCAATTAGGAGGTAGCATGGGACATATATGCTTGATTTGGTGTTAGAGGACCTAGACTAAAATCCTAGTTATTTCCCTTGCTACCTCCATGACTTTTGCCATATGGTTTAATGTCTGAAGTTCTTAGCTGTTTCATATCTAAAATGAAGATGTCTTTCCAGCTTTTAATACACCATGAACCTCTCTGAGATGCAGGTTCCTGATTCAAAAATGCAGATAAAATGTCTGCACTATTTATATTACCATGTTGATATGAAGAAAATATTTTGAAAACTCATTTGAAGGGGTAGCTAGGTGGCACAGTGGAAAGAGCACTAGCCCTGGAGACAGAAGTAAGTACCTGCATTCAAATCCGGCCTCAGACACTTAACACTTACTAGCTGTGTGACCCTGGGCAAGTCACTTAACCCCAATTGCCTCACTTAAAAAAAAGAGAAAACTCATTTGAATAACTACACAAATGTTTATTGTTGATAATTTTTTATCTTTTTTTTTTTTTTGCAGGGCAATGAGGGTTAAGTCTAGTAATAACTAAATAAGTCAAATGTCTGAGGTTGGATTTGAACTTAGGTCCTCCTAAATCCAGGGCCAGTGCTTTATCCACTGCACCACCTAGTTGCCCACTATTGTAGATAATTTTTGCTACTTAGAATACCAGTAGAGTTGTAGAAGGGGCAAAGCCAAGCTGGCAGAGAGAATCCAGGAAGTTGCCTAGGCTCTCCTGAGTTTCCCTCAGAAGCAATATTCAATCAAGCCTCTAAACAGATTCTCATACTTAATAACCTACAAAAAGACAGAAATAACAATTTAACACCTTGAACCTATTTAGAAGATTTCAGGAAAGGTCTGCCTTACTTGGGCAAAAGGAAGGCACAGCACAACTCAGCATACCATGGAGAGTGTCTGGGAAAGTCAGCATTAGGCTCTTGGCTACAGGACAGATCAGTAGCTGAGTTCCCTTGGTTCTGGATCAGCAGGCTGGTGGCAAAGCAGACCAGTTGTAAAACCCTCACACCCCAATCCTGGCTGAGAGGGCAAACTGCCAGCTAAAGAACCACTCACAAAATAGATGTAACTAGGCCAAACCATCCTAGTACATAGAGAAAGCAAAGAGTAGTGAAGAATCTGTGAGCCCTAGAGACCTCAGAACAGAAACCAGAAATCAGGTCCCTGCCCACCCCCCACCCCGCCCCAGCATAAGAAGCTTGCAACAGTGGCCCCTGTGCCCCAGGAGGAG
This sequence comes from Dromiciops gliroides, assembly GCF_019393635.1. Taxonomy (NCBI): domain Eukaryota; kingdom Metazoa; phylum Chordata; class Mammalia; order Microbiotheria; family Microbiotheriidae; genus Dromiciops; species Dromiciops gliroides. The sequence continues at coordinate 501,754,934 of NC_057863.1, read as the reverse complement.
AGAGCAAATTTAAAACTCACAAAACAAGCTAAAATATGAGTAAGAAACAGAAAAGAACCCTTAACATAGAACACTTCTATGGCAACAAGGAAGACCAAAACACAAGCTCAACACTGTCAAAATGCCTACATGTGAAGTATCAAAGGGGAAGATAACTTCATCTCAGGACCAAAAAGCCTTCTTATGAGAGCTCAAAAAAGGTATTAGAAATCAATTAAGTAAGGTAGAAGAAAATATGGGAAATAATTGAGAGTTAGGCAAGAAAACTATGAAAAAAGAGCCAACAGCTTAGAAAAGAAAACAGAAAAATTGACTGAAGAAAACAATTCCTTAAAAAATGCAATTGGCCAAATGGGAAAAAAAATCCACTGAGCAAATCAACTCCTTAAAACATAGAATTGGCCACATGGAAACGGAGGTGAAAAGCTTACTGAAAAAAGTAAAGGCAGGGGGCAGCTAGGTGGCACAGTGGATTCAGGAGAACCTGAGTTCAAATTTGACCTCAGACACTTAACACTTATGAGCTGTGTTACCCTGAGCAAGTCACATAACCCCAATTGTCTCATCAAAAAGAAAAAGAAAGAAAGAAATGCCTTAAAAAAATGGAATTCAGCAGGTGAAAGATAATGAGTCTATGAGACAGCAGAAATCAAACAGAATCAAAAGAATGAAAAAAAGAAAAATGGGAAATACCTCATTAGAAAGATAACTGAACTTGAAAATAGATGCAGAAGAAATAATTTAAGTATTATTTGATGACTTGGAAACTATGATCAAAAAAAGAGTCTAGGGGCGGCTAGGTGGTACAGTGGATAAAGCACTGGCCCTGGAGTCAGGAGTACCTGAGTTCAAATCCGGCCTCAGACACTTAACACTTATTAGCTGTGTGACCCTGGGCAAGTCACTTAACCCCAATTGGCTCACTTAAAAAAAAAAAAGAGTCTAGACACCATATTTTAGGAAATTATCAAGGATAAGTGCCCTAATATTCTAGAAGCAGAGGATAAAATAGTCATTGAGAGAATTCACCAGTTATCTCCTAAAAGAGATCCCAAAAGGATAACTCCAAAGAATATTGTAGTAAAATTCCTGAATTATCAAATGAAGAAGAAAATACTGCAAATAGCCCAAAAGAAACAATTTAAATTTCATGGAGCCACTATCATGATTACACAGTACCTGGCAGCTTTAACATTAAATGATCAGAAGGCTTGGCATATGATATTCTGTAAAGCAAAGGAGCTTGGAATGCAATGAACAATCAACTATGCAGCAAAATTAATCATTAGCTTTCAGGGGAAAAGTAACATTCAATGAAATAGAGTACTTTCAAGCTTTCCTTATGAAAAGATCAGAAGTGAAGAGAAAATTTGATCTTCAAAAGAAGACTCAAGAGAATTATAAAAAGGTAATCAGGAAAAAAAATATTTAATGAGGTGAAACTATTTGCATCCATTCCTGCATAAATAATACTTATAACTCAAGAACTGTATCTCTATTTGGGCAGATAAAGGAGTATTCATATAGGGTATAGGTATGAAATGACTTTGATGCAATGATATAAAAATAAGGGATTTTAAAAAAGGAGTACGCAAGGAAAAGCAGAAAGGGGAAGTGGAATGGCGTAAATCACATCATATGAAGAGGCACAAAAGACCTATCATATTTGGCTCAAAGGGGGAATAACACACACTTATTTGGATAAAGATATTTATCTTACCATATAAGAAAGTAGAGGGGTAAGGGGGAAAAGGTGGGGCAGTGATAGAAAAGAGATCAGAAGTTGGAGGGGAAAAGGGAAGGAAAAGAGAGGGAGACTGATAAACGGGAGGGAAGATTGAGGGAGGCAGTGGTAAGAAACAAAACACTGGTGAGGTGTAACAGGGCAAAAGAAGGAAAAAAAAAGTATAAACAAGGGCAGAAATAGGATGGAGGGAAATACACAGTTAGTATTCATAACTCTGAATGTGAATGGGCTGAAATCTCCAACAAAACATAACTGAATAGCAGAGTGGATTAAAAACAAGAATCCTACAACATGTTGTTTATAAGAAACAATAAGAAAAAGAGAGATACATGCAGAGTAAAGGTAAATGGTTGCAGCAGAATATTTTATTCTTCACCTGAAATAAAATTAAAAAAAAACACCAGAAGTATCAATCCTTATCTTAGACAAAGCAAAAGCAAAAATAGACCTAATTAAAGGAGAAAAGAAAGGAAATTGCATCTCTCTAACATAGACAATGTAGTAATATAAATTCTAAACATATATAAACCAAGTGGTATAGCATCCAGATTCTTAAAGGAGAAGTTAAATGAATTAAAAGAGGAAATAAACAGCAAAACTACAGTATTGGAGGATCTCAACCTCCCAATCTCAGAATTACAAGAATCTAATTACGATACGAATAAGAAAAAAATAAAAGGGGCAGCTAGATGGCGCAGTGGATAGAGCACCAGCCCTGGATTCAGCAGTACCTGAGTTCAAATCTGGCCTCAGACACTTGACACTTACTAGCTGTGTGACCCTAGGCAAGTCACTTAACCCCCATTGCCTGCAAAAAAACAAAAAAAAGGAAGAAAGAAATTAAGGACATAAATGGTATTTTAGAAAGGTTAGATATGATAGAACTCTGGAGAAAATTGAATGCAGACAAAAAGGAACATACCATTTTTCTCAGTGGTACATGGGACCTACACAAAAATTCACCATGTATTAGGGCACAAAAACCTCATAGTCAAATGCAGAAAGACAGAAATAGTAAATGCATCCTTTTGAGATCATGATGAAATAAAAATTACATGTAATAAAGTGCCTTGGAAAGATAGACAAAAAATGAATTAGAACCTAAATAATCTCATTCAAAATTATGAGTGGGTCAAAAACAAATCATAGAAACAAACAATAACTTCATCCAAGAGAATTACAACAATTCCACAACATAACAAAACTTATGGGATGCAGCCAAAGCAGTTTTTAGGGAAATTTTTATATATCTAAATGCTTACATAAATAAAACAGAGAAAGAGGAAATAAATGAATTGGGCATGCAACTAAAATAGGTAGAAAATGAACAAATTTAAAATTCCCAATTAAATACCAAATTAGAAATCCTGAAAACAAAGGTTAAATTAATAAAATTGAAAGTAAGAAAAATATAGGATGAATAAAGAAAACTAAGATTAACGTTATGAAAAAACAATAAAATAGATAAACCTTTGGTTAATTTGATTTAAAAAAGAAAGAAAACCAAATTACCAGTTTCAAAAATGAAAGGTGTGAATTCACCATAAATTAATTGTAAATTAAAGCAATAATTAGGAGCCTTTTGCCAATAAATATGTCAATAAATTTGGCAATCTAAATGAAATCAATGAATATTTACAAAAATACAAATTGCCCAGGTTAATGGAAGAGGCAATAAAATCCCTAAATATATGCATTTTAGAAGAGTAAATTGAACAAGCCATCAATTAATTCCCTAAGAAAAAATCTCCAGAGCCAGATGTATTTCCAACTGAATTTTATGAAACATTTAAACTGCAATTAATTCTAATACTATATAAATTGTTTGAAAAAATAGGTGGAGTTCTATGAAATTCCTTTTATGACTCAAATATAGTTTTGACACCTAAACCAGGATGAGTCAAAACAGATAGAAAATTATAGAGCAAATTTCTTAGTGAATATCAGTATAAAAATAAATAAAATATTAGCAAAGAGATTACAACAATTTATCATCAGGATATCACACTATAACCAGGTTGGTTTTATACCAGGAATTCAGGGATGGTTCAACATTAGGAAAACTATCAACATAATAGACCACATCAATAACAAAATTCACCAAAATCATGTGATCATCTCAAAAGTTGCAGAAAAAGCTCTTGACAAGATACAGCATTCACCTTTATTAATACCACTCGAGTATATAGGAATAATGGGAGCTTTCCTTAAAATGATAAGTAGTATCTACCTAAAACCACCAGCAAACTTTAAATGTAATTGAGATGTTAGAGACATTGCCATTAAGATAAGGAGTGAAACAGAAATGTCCTTTATCACCCCTATTATTTAATATTGTACTAGAAATTTTAGCCTTAGCAATAAGAGAAGAGAAATAAATTGAAGAAATTAGAATAAGCAAAGAGGAAAAAAATATCACTCTCTGAAGATGATATGATGGTATACTTAGAGAATCCTAGAGAATCAACTAGAAAAATACTTGAAACAATTAACAACTTTAGCCAAGTTGCTGGATATAAAATAAATCCACATAAATCATCGGCATTTTAAGCCATTCCCAACAACGCTCAACAGCAAGAGATAGCAAGAGAAATTCCATTTAAAGTAAGTGTAAACAATGTAAAATATTTGGGAGTCTACCTGCCTAAACAAACCCCGGAATTATATGGACAGAATTACAAAACATTTTTCACACAAATAAAATCAAATCTAAATAATTGCGGAAATATGAGTTGGTCATGGATAGGCCAAGTTAATATAATTAAAATGCCAATTCTATCTAAATTACTTGTTCAGTGCCATACCAATCAGATGGAATAAAATTACTTTATAGATGGATAGAAATAGCCAGTTAGCAGGCATACCTGAATGTGAATGTGAGAAATTCATCCATAAAATGGAAGAGGATAACAGAATGGATTAGAATGTAGAGTCTAAAAATATTTTGTTTACAAGAAACACACATGAAATAGAAAGACACATAGAATTAAAATGAGAGTCTGAAGCAGAATTTATTATGCTTCAGCTGAATTTTCATTTTTGTTAAAGATGTAGTAATGATGGTATTAGAAAAAACAAAAGTAACAATTGACTCAATTAAAAGGTGTAAGCAGGAAAAATACATCTTGCTAAAAGGAACAATAGACAATAAATGCATGTCCATAGTAAGTATATGTCCTTCAAATGGCATAGCATCTCATTTTTCAAAGGAAATGTTAAATACATTATAAGAAGAAATAAAAAGTAAAATTATTCTAGTGGGAGACTTCAATTTACCCCCTCTCAAAACTACAAAAATCTAATTATAAAATAAGCGAGACAGATGTTAAGAAGAGAAATAGAATTTTAGAAAAGTTAGGCATGACAGACTTCTAGAAAATATTGAATAGGAACAAATAGGAGTATTTATTTTACTCAGCTGCAAATGACACCTTAAAAGAATTTGACCATGTATTAGGGTATACAAACCTCACAACCAAATAAAGAGCAGAAATGTTAAATACATTATTTTCAGACAATAATGTAATAAAATTATATTTAAGAAATTTCTGTGGAATCATAGATTAAAAATTAATTAGAAACTAAATAATGAAATCCTAAATATTAGTGGGGCAAAGAACAAATCATAGAAACAATCAGTAGTTTAATTAACAATAATGGCAACAATGTGACAACACATCACAATTTTGGGGGTAAAGTCAAAGTGAAAATTGTAAAATTCATATCTCTAATTGATAGCATCAATAAAAGAGAGAAAGAGATCACTAAATTATGCAAGCAACCAAAATATAAAATGAGAAAAAGAAAATATTAAAGTAAACACCAAATTAGAACCCAATTAAACACCAAAATAGAAATGAAAAAAAGGAAGATAAACATTAAAGTAAGAAGCAAAACATTGAACTAATAAATTTAACTAGGACATGAATTTATGAAAAAAATGCAAAAAGTAGATAAACAATTGTTTAAACTGATTAAAAAAGAAATAATAAAATCAAATTACCGTTATCAATAAGTGTAAAGGCTGAATGCACAACCAATGAAGATTAAATTAAAGCAATTATTAGGAGCTTTTTGTTCAATTATATGCCAATAAAAAGGACATCATAATGAAATGGACAAATGTTTACAAAAATATAAATGGCCTAAATTAACAAAAGAAGAAAGAGGATAGTTAAATAACCCTATCTTATATAAAAAATAATTGAACAAAGCATAAATGAGTTTTCTCCAAAAAAAAAAAGTCTAGATGAATTTACAAGTGAATTCTACAAAACATTTAAATAAACTCTTTAAAAAAATAAGTAAAGGATTCCTGGCAAATTTCTTTTATGGTACAAAACAGGTGCTTATAGTTAAACAAGGGAAAACAAAAACAGAGAAAGAACACTAAAGACCAATTTCCCCAGTGAATATTAATGTCAAATTTTTACATAAATTTCTAGCAAGACTACAGCAATATCCCCCAACCATTGTATGCAATAACCTGGTATTTATAATAGGAATGAAGGGTTGATTTGACATTAGGAAAACTATCAGCATAATTAACCATAGCAATAACATAAATAACAAAATCATATAATTGTATCAATAGCTGCAGAAAAAGCTTTTAAAAATATAACACTCATTCTACTTCAAATATAAGAAAGCATAATAATAAACATCATAATGATATGTACTATCTATCCAAAAACAAGAGCAAGCATTATATATAATGAGGATAAATTGAAATCTTTCCAAGAACAGAGGTGAAAAAGGAAGTCCATTATTATCATTATTATTCAACATTGTACTAGAAATTCTGGTTATAGCAATAAGACAACAAAATAAATTCACAGAATAAAACTAGGCTATGAGGAAACAAAACTATTACTTTTGTAGATGAAATGATGGTATTCTTAGAGAATCAACTAAAAATCTAAGTGAAACATTTAACAACTTTAGAAAAATTGCACGATATAGAAAAAACACACAGAAATCATTAGCAATTCTCTATATTACCAACAAAATCCAGCAAGAAGAGATAGAAAGAAAAATCCCAGAGAGTATGACACATTTGGAAGTCTATATGACAACACATACACATGGTACCTCTATGAACACAATTACAAAATACTTTTCACTTAAATAAAGACAGATCTGAACAATTAAAGAAATTTCCTTTGTTCATGGGTAGGCCAAACCAATATAACAAAAATGACAACACTATCTAAATTGATTTACCTATCCAATGCCATACCAAACAAATTCCTAAAGTATTATTTTATGGAGCTCAAAAATAATTTAAAAACAATCTGGAGGGGGCAGCTAGGTGGTGCAGTGGATAGAGCACTGGCCCTGGAGTCAGGAGTACATGAGTTCAAATCTGGCCTCAGACACTTAACACTTACTAGCTGTGTGACCCTGGGCAAGTCACTTAACCCCGATTGCCTCACCAAAAAAAAAAAAAAAAAAAAAAAAGGAATTTTGGGGCAGCTAGATGGCGCAGTGGATAGAGCACCGGCCCTGGAGTCAGGAGTACCTGAGTTCAAATCCGACCTCAGACACTTAATACTTACTAGCTGTGTGACCCTAGGCAAGTCACTTAACCCCAATTGCCTCACTAAAAAAAAAAAAAAAAAACAATCTGGAGAAACAAATTGTCATGTATTTCAAGGGAATCATTTTTTTTCTAAGTGAAGAAAATATCCTAGCAGTACCAGAACTTATACTGTACTATGAAGTGGTAATCATCAAACCATATGGTTTGCATAAGAAATAGAGTAGCTGATCAATGAAATAGACTAAGTACACAATATTTAGAAGTGACCACAATAAACAAGTACTTATTAAACCAAATAATATAAGTTATTAGGTCAAGAAATCTTATTTGACAAAAAAATTCTGGTAAAACTGAAAAGAAGCTTATCAGAATCTAATGATAGGGGGCAGCTAGGTGGCACAGTGGATAAAGTGCCAGTCCCTGGATTCAGGAAGACCTGAGTTCAAATCTGGCCTCAGACACTCGATACATACTAGTTATGTGACCTTGGGCAAGTCACTTAACTGTCATTGCCCCACAACAACAACAAAAACCAAAACCAAAACCAGAATCTAATGATAGAAATATATTTTACACTGTACAATAAATCAAGCTCAAAATGGGTTAGCCAATTAGAAATAAATTGTAATATAATAAGAAAATTAGGGTAGCATGGAAAAAATTACCTGTTATATGTCTGAAGAAGGGAAGAATTCATGATGAAATAAGACATATAGAGAATTGTGGAAATCAAAATTGATAATTTTGATTATATTAAATTAGAATGTTTTGCATTCTAAATAAAAGTGATGAAGCCAAAATTAGAAGGAAACTAGAAATCTTGGGAGAAATTTACTACAAGTTTCTCTGAAAAAGTTTTAATTTCTCAAATAACTAGAAAACTGAGTCAAATAATTTTAAAAAAATTCCCAAATTGTTAAATGGTAAAAATTTTAATAGGCAAATTTCAAAATAACAAATAAAAGCCATTAGTAATCATAATAAAGATTTTCTAAATCACTAATGATTAGAAAAATGAAAAATAAAACAACTCTGAGGTATCATCTCATACCCATGAAATTGGCTAACATGACAGAAAAGGAAAATAACAAACACTGGAGAAGATGTGAAAAAAATAGGTACAATAATGCACTGTTTGTGAAGATGTGAACTGGTCCAAAACTTCTGAAGAACACTTTGGAAATATCTCCAAAAGTCTATAAAACTGTGCATATCCTTTGACTCAGAAATTGCATTACTAGGTTTATTCCTCAAAGAGATAAAAAAGAAGAAAAATTATTTATAAAAACAAAATAAAATATGTAAAATTATAGAAGTTCTTTTTGTTTTGTCAAGGAATTGAAATTTTCAGGAATACACATCAGCTGGGGAATGAATGAACAAGTTTTGGTCTATGGTTGTGATGTAATACTATGCTATAAGAAAAGATGAAAGGGGACAATTTCAGAAAAAATCTTGTAAAACTTTTATCAACTGATGCAAAGTTAAGAAAAATAAAGCAATATCGTAACAACAAAAAAACTGAAAAATTACCAGCTCCAATCCATAATAATTCTAAAGTACTTGATAAAAATTGATTGAAGAATATTTCCAGTGTATTTCCCTTGCTTTTTTTTTTACTTTGGCAACAAGGCTAATTTGCATGACTTCATTTATATAACGGTTATCTTATTTAGCTTCTAAATAGGTGGACAATGGGTGAGAGACAGGGAGAAAATTTTAAAAATAAAAATATATAAAGGATTAATAAATGTTTCTTTTGTTTGACTACCACATAAGATATTCTAAATAAAATCTGAGACAATAAAATTTATCTGAAAATAAAATAACTCCAAATATACACATATACATATATACAAATATATATATGTGTGTGCGTGTGTGTGTGTATATGCACATACATATATACAAATATATATGTGTGTATATATACACATACATATACACAGAGAGGAAGAAAAGTGGCAAAAGAAATACAAATGGGTATTCAGACTTTAGAGGGAAGCAAAGCAAAGTAGAAAAAAAGTGAGTGGTTAGATTTAATTAGATCCTTATGTAGTAATTGGATTTCTATAGACTAAGCCTACAGAAGTTTCTGTTTATATTAAGCTTGAAAAGAATGTGTTAACTGTCAGTCAAAGGCAGCAAAGTAATATAGTATTCATATATTGCCAGAAAAAAGAAGCCCAGAATAACTGTAAGTAAGCCACTTTTGCCATCCACCAGTAAATACTTGAACCCTAGTGAAGTCAATAAGAAACAGTCTTGAAGGCTATCAAAAAAGATGACATTAGACTGAGTATCTCATTTCAAGCAAGAATGGAAGACAAAAGGAATTTTCTGTCACCTGAAGAGGCTGAGTTATGTTTGTGTCTCTACCAGTGTTAAGCAACAATTCTCCATGCACCAGGTACAAACTGGACTCTGTCCAAAAGTATAAGGTGAAACAGTTGGAGTCCATTTTTATTCTACTGATTAGCAGGGAAAGTGAAATCTTGAAAGAATGCAAAGAGAGTTCTGAGGAGAATATAAAGAATTATCTGAAGAGAAAGAAGAGAATCTTTATTTTGGGATAGTGGAAGAATGAAATAGAGAGTGACATAAAGAAGGATTGTTGAATATTTGAAGTTTTAAGAAAGGAGTAGAATCATCTCAGGGAGAAGCAGTTTCATGTACTCACTGCTAGATATGTGGCTTAATTTATTTATGGAGTGTTTCTTACCTTCTCTGGGGATGTGACAAGACCATTAAACTCTGCTACCTTGTACCTGACATGATAATATAAATGTACACATGCAGTTAGGCAAGAAGTCATCCCACAATGATCAGAGAAGAAGAAATAAGTACTTGTGGTGGATAGTTACACATTTATGGGTACCATGATGAATATCTGTTGAACTAACACAAAAAATTGAGAATTTTGGTGTCATCACTAGATATGTATCCAGAACATAATGGGGTACTAATCATTCTGGGTGGCCATTATGGGGACAAATGTTATTTCTGAAAGAATCTAGAACATATTGCTAAAGAATAGGAATCTGGGTGCAAAAAACTAAGGTTGTTATGCACATAGTAGACATTTTTGTCACTGCTTGCAAGTGGAGGTAGAAGTTTTAGAAGAAAAATTATTTGTAAAGTGAATAGTTAGATAATAAAATAGTATCTAAGAAGAAAATTTGGATTTATGGATCATGGCTTAGAATATAGGAAGGATCATCTCTTAACCAAGAATGTAGTACAAACATTGTGGATCATTATGTACGTGTGCATACACATACATTTATATATAGCATATATATTTATACATTTGTATATGTGGAGATATATACATAAATATAAAATATGTTTTTAATCTTGGAATATGATCATGAGAGTTATAAACTATAGATGGAGGGAGAAGGAGAAAATTGCCTAAATGAATATAGGGGCCAAGTCAGATGGCATAACATTGAATGGGTACACTATAGAAAGAAATACAGCAAAAGAAATGGCCAGTAGTTAATGTTAAATGAGAAATATCATTTAAATCTTTGGTCTTATATATCTATAAACAAATTCATAGTGTATGGATAATATGGAGAATAAACCAGGGTGTTGATTCAAGGAGGAGTATTTGACATTATGAGTAATGCTGAAATAAGATATTTGGAGAATTGTGATAGGAATAACCTTCTGACCATATATGATACTCAAGTCAAAGAGGTGATAAGATAGCATCTTATATTAAGAAGATATAGTAATGTGATGAAATATATGATCTGGCAAGAGAAAACATGGGGGAAAACATTTGGATAAAGACAAAGGAGCGAAAAACAAATTATTTTGTGTCTTGGCAGAAGAAGGAATGAATTCATATTGTTGGTGGGCTGAGTTCAGGAAATACATTGCAAGGTATGGAAACATGATAGAGTCATAATGACAGACTTCAACTTTGGATTTCAGCTTGATCTTTCCACTCAAAAGAGAAAAATAGGGAATGTCGACTTGCTCTCATGATTATTTCATTCTTTAAAATATGGCAGAATCAATAAAAAGAAATTGCATTCTGAATCTTATTCTTATGACTAAGGTACAATTGGTTGTAGAATTAGAGAGAATTGGAATCTTGGGGAAAAGTGGTCACTCAGTCTTAGAATTCATTAGAGAAAAGAAGAAAACTACCACATTTGATGAATACCTTGGATATGAGAACAGATTTCAAAATGTTCCAACAAAAAATAGGTAGTATCCAAAATTCAGTCTTCCAAAAAGACATGGGAAGACTTGAAGAATGAAGTTCTGACACATGATAAACAGAAATGACTCTTTGGAAGAAGAAGAGATCATACGTAAGAGGCCATTGTTACCTATAATTAATTTATCAAATATCTAAGGAGTTTCATGCTCATTTATGTGTGAGTGTTTTGTTTTAGAAAGATAGATGGATGAATATATGATGGAACTAAAAGTAGGCCATGAGATTAAATACAAAAGAGGATACTGCATAATGCTTTAAGGGGAGTCTCACTAAATTCAATAATTATCTGAGACATATTGAATATCAAAACAACCCTCACAAAAAACGCCACAAAAATGTTTTAATGATTTTTTTCAGTACAAAAGAACAGGCAAAGTGTATGGAACTTGAAGTCATAGGTTTGAATTTCATCTCTGTCATATGCAGTCTATATGACCTTGAAACCCTTCAGTTTCCTTATCTTCTCTTAGGTCTCTTGCAGCTTTAAATCTAGGAACCTCCCAATCAAACTCCATAAGGTGCATCAAATGATCCAACACTTAGTGTACTTCTATGTTATCTTTCATGAAGGAAACTTTGAGGATGGCAGCAGTTGGATTGGTGTATGCCTTATGGAATGCCAAGGCTGCAACCTGGTTACTTTTAGAGAAACAACTCAGCGTTTAGAACTTGGTTATTTGTGTGTTTCAAAGTAATCCCTTCATTCACCATAGATCTGGTTGAATAGCTTATTCAATGTATCTTCCAAAGGGAACAGCCCACTCTCAGTCTTTCTCTTCTTCCTTCATTATTATTTGAAACAATTCTGTAAGAAGCTAGGAAATAGACTACCACATGGAAGTCAAAGCAGATGCTTGAGAGCTGAACCTGTTCTAGCTCTCTAATAAGAATTGTTAGCATGTTGCTACTGGAGTATTACAAAGGGTAACACCTCTTCCTCATACCTTATGTGAAGTCTGGAGAGGGAGATCTATTTGGTACATGGGAGAATTGAAGTTCAAAAATTAACCAGAAGCTCTCTATCATTCTTAAACTGATTCAGTCCCTCCCCAGCCAGGGCCCAATAAACAGGCAAGGAAATTCACATGACACAGGGGTGCCATCCTTGTTAACATTTCAACTGCAAAGGATTGCACATAAATATTTCATAGGAAGCTGAAACCAAAGATATATAAAGTGATGGTAAGGGAGCACCCAGTTGCTTTAAGTAAGTTTAAGGAACAAAATCAAGATGAATTCTGATGTGACTATTAAGCTTTGTTAGTTATCTCTGAAGAATTATGGACAACAGGAGATCCTTCAAAAGATTTTAGTTTGTAAATGTGTGGCCTGATTTTAAAAAGGGGGGGGGTGTGAATGGAGAGGATTGACATGCATGAAATAGACAAGTTAATTTGAATATCTAACCAAAGTCTAAAATACATTATTAAAGGGATTGTTTATAAGCCTTCAGAAAGGACAGCAGTGATAACTAAGGAACATTATGGCTTCATAAAGGATAGACTCAGCTAGCCTAACCTGATTTCCTTTTGACAGAGTAGTTAGATTGCCAACTGAGGGAAATACTATACATATAGATAGATTTTGGCAAACCTTTTGACAAAATTCTCATGGACCAAAGAGAGAGAAGTGAATTATATGGTAATGTGGTTAATCAATTCTGGAAATGGTTTATGACCAGACTTAAAGAGTAGGAAGGAGGCCTCAGGTTCCAAGTATCTTCTCTCAGCTTTGTCCTATGCAAAAAAGGAAAAATACACACACACACAGAGGAATAGATGATATGCTTGTCAAATCCAAAGATGTCCTAAAGATAGGCTGCACAGCTAACATGTTGGGTGACAAAGTGAGAATCTCAAAATATTAAGACAGGGGAAAATATAGCCCAAATCTAATAAGATAACATCCAGTAGATATACATATAAGCTTCTATACTTGGAAATGAAAACTCTCAGGAATATTATATCTAACTTAAAGAGCTTCCAGGTCAAAGAGAAAATAACTTAGGCAGCCAGAAAGGAACTTCAAATACTAAGGAGTTACATTCAGCATCACACAAAATTAGGCACCTAACACATTTAACTAAAAGGGGGCTTGAAATATGTTGTTGCAGAAGACAAAAGAGCTGGGACTACAAGAAAGAATAATATATCCAGCAAAAGTATACATAATCATCCAAGGAAAAATAGAGATTTAATGAGAAGACTTCTTTTAAATATTTTAATTTAGTATTGAGTTGAAATTTTATCTCTCCCTCCCCTACCCCTCTTCCTGATATGGGAAGCAATCAGATATAGGTTACACATGTGCAATTATGTGAAACATTTCCATATTAGTAATTTTATGTGACTCAAATAAAATAAAACAAAAGAATGAAAGTGAAAAATACCATGGTTCCATCTGTGTTCAATTAATATCAGTTTTTTTTCTTTAGAGGTGAATAGGATGTCCCATCATGACTTCCTTGGGGATGTCCTGGATCATTGTATTGATGTCATTCACAGTTCTTCATTAAATAGTATTGCTGTTACTGCACAGAACGTTCTCCTGTTTCTGATCACTTCACTATACATCAGTTCACGTACATCTTTCCAGATTTCTTTCTGAAATCATCCTGATTGTTGTTTCTTATAGAACAACAATATTCCATCACAATCATACACCACAACTTGTTTAGCTATCCCCCAATTGATGGGCATTCATTTGATTTACAATTCCTAGCCACCACAAAAAGAGATGCTATAAGTATTTTTGTACAGTTAGCTCCTTTTCTCTTTTTGGGAGTTATATTTGGTATATAAACAGTGGTATTGCTGGATCAAAGGGTATATATAATTTTATAGTCCTTTGGGCACATTTTCAAATTGCTCTCCCAGATGGTTGGATCCATTCATAACACCACTAACAGTGGATTGAGATGGCAGTTTTACTACATCCTCTCCAACATCCATCATTTTCCTTTTTAGTCATATTAGTTACTCTAAGAAGTGTGTTTTATAGTTGTGTTCCTATAGTTCCTGGGTTTGTCTTGGCAGATAGACTCCCAAGTATTTTATATTATCAACAGTTATTTTAAATGGAATTTCTATTTCTATCTGTTGCTGCTGAACATTGTTGGTAATATATAGAAATGCTTATGATTTATGTAGCTTTTAAATAGAGGACTTTGAAGCATTCCTGATGAAAAGATCAGAACTGAATAGAAAATATGACTTTTAAATACATACAAGAGTCAAGAGAAACATAAAAAGGTAAACATGAAGATAAATAATAAATGACTCAATAAGACTAAACTGTTTACCTTTCAATATAAATTCAGCTATATGTAAATTCTGATAATTATTATTATTAAAGTAGTTAAATGAGTATATAAGATAAAGAGGGTGTGGGAGTGAGTAGATTATGGTGGGATGATGTAAAAAATGGTTAGGTCAGAAAGAGGGATGCTCAAGGAGAAGGGAGAATAAGAATGGGGAAATATCTCAAAAAAGTTAGACCTTTTGTAATGGAAGAGAAAATGAGGGAGGAATGGTCAATGCTTGAACCTCATTCATATCTAAATTGGTTCAGAGAAGGAAAATAGATAGATAAATAAATAGATGGATAGGTAGATTGATATATAGATATTGAGATGATACAGATGCATATACATATATATATATATATATGTATACATAAGTAGATGCAGATGTAGCTATAGATATAGCTATGGTTATGGCTATGGCTATGGATATAGAAAAGGAGATGGATATAAATATGGATATGGATATGGATATGGATATGGATATGGATACTCAGGTGGTAAGAGAAATCTATCTTATCAAAAAAGGAAGTAGGAGGGAAAGGTAAAGAGCCTGATAAAAGGGAAGGTAGATAAAAGAAGGCAGTGGTCAGAAGCAAAAGAGGGTTTAGAAGAGGAACAGTATACAAAAAAAAAAGAGTGAAGTATAAAGAGAAGAAAATGGAATGGAGGGAAATGCACAAGTAATTATAACACTGAAAGTGAATGGAACAAACTCAACCATATAACAGAAGTAAATAGCAGAATAGATTAAAAGGCAGAATCCAACAATATGTTGTTTCTAAGAAACACACTTGAAACAGAGACATACAGAGAGTTAAAATAGGGGCTAGAGAAGAATCTGTTATGCTTCAGCTGATACAAAAAATACAAGGATCACAATTATTATACTAAAAAAATCAAAAGCAAAAATAGACCTAATTAAAAAGGATAAGTGGAGGAATTATATCTTGATTAAAGGAACCAGATAGAATGAACAGCAACACTAAACATATATACACAAAATGACATAGCATCCAAATTCTTAAAAGAACAGTTAAATGAGTTACAGGAAGAACTATAAAGTAAAATTATACTAGTGGAGACTTCAAATTTCCCTCTCCGAACTAAACAAATTTAAACATAAATAAATAAGAAGGGAGTCAAAGAGATGAATAGATTATTAGAAAATTTAGATATGCTAGACATCTGGAAAAATTT
Source organism: Dromiciops gliroides (assembly GCF_019393635.1). Taxonomy (NCBI): domain Eukaryota; kingdom Metazoa; phylum Chordata; class Mammalia; order Microbiotheria; family Microbiotheriidae; genus Dromiciops; species Dromiciops gliroides. The sequence goes on along the minus strand of NC_057863.1, from coordinate 501,738,904 downwards.
AATGAGAATAGAAAGGAAAATAACTTTTCCTTATCTGTATCAGGCACCTTGTATTAGTGACAAAATTGACCATGTATTAGGACAGAAAAACCTCACAACCAAATGCAGAAAAGCAGAAATATTAAATGCATTCCTTTCAGATGATAATGCAATAACAATTACATTTAACAAAGATCTGTGAAAAAATAGATTAAAATTAATTGGATGGGGCAGCTAGGTGGCGCAGTGGATAAAGTACTGGCCCTGGATTCAGGAGGACCTGAATTCAAATTTGACCTCAGACACTTAACACTTAGTAGCTGTGTGACCCTGGGCAAGTCACTTAACGCCAATTGCCTCACCACCACCACCCCCCCCCACCCCAAAAGAGAATTGGAAGTGAAATAATCTCATCCTAAAGAATGAATGAGATCTGACCTAATATAATCGTATAAAGGCAGAAACTAATCTGAACACTCCCCAATTCTCCTCGACACACCTTTGAAATAATGCTTCAAATTAAATTCTGAAATGGAAGAACCAAGAAATGTTAGAGTGAAACAAATTCCCTGACCAAAACAACATAGGAAGTTTGCAGGAAAGGTCTGTGTCACCTGGAGTAGAGTGGAGGCTGCACCATGACAATGCTAGAAGCAGGGACTGGAGTTGGCTGAATCAGTGGTACCAGTAGCTTCTGGAGCTCTCAGCCAACCTATGCTGAGAGGCAGTCAGCATATCAGAAAGAGATTACAAAGGACCCTTTGCTGGGGATGATTTCAAGACTGTGTTCCATTGAATATACATAATTTTGAGTCACATTCCATGGCAAAGTTCTCCTGAGTGAAGAGGAACGGGGGCTTTGATCAGAATTCCAGGATGGCAAGAGTATTTGTGCTCACTCAAAAGGACCCTTCTCTCAGTTCCAATAAAAAAAGGAAAATTAGTTTATAGCTGCATGAGAACAGGGAATCTTGTCACTGTTCCAGGGCAAAGAGGGATGCTAACATTTGAGGGTATAGAGGATAAGGTTCTTCCTGTGCAAAATCCAGAACACAGTGCAGGAGAGAAGTGACCATACCTCTTCTTAGATCATACCACCTCAGAAGCACCCAAAACTTACAGACCCCTAGAACTACCTCTTAAAACAGCAAGATAAAAGAACCTGAAGCATGGGACAGTTAACTCTTCACCTTGGGATAAGAGCCCAACTTAAAGATAAATTTAAAAGAAAATAAATAGACTGGGAAAATGAGCAAACAACAACATCCAATAGAATAAAATGGTTAGAGGGAAGATTGACATAAGCTCAGAAAAAAAAAAACAAAAAACAAACAAACAAAAAAAAAAACATCAGTTTCAAAAGAGTTACAAGCAAAGCCTCAAAGGGAAAAAAAAGTGAATTGGACAGAAACCCAATAAGAAGTTCAGGGTAGCTAAGAAAGGATGAGAGAGAGACAGAGACAGAGACAGAGACAGAGAGACAGAGAGAGACAGAGAAACAGAGAGGAGAGAAGGACAGAGATAGCAAAAATGAGAAAAGAAATGAGAGTAATGCAAGAAAAGTATGAAAAGAGAGTCAGTAGCTTGGTAAAAGTGGCACAAAAGGGGCAGCTAGATGGTGCAGTAGATAAAGCACCTGCTCTGGATTAAAAATGAATTCAAATCTGGCCTCAGACACTTGATACTTAGTAGCTGTGTGACCCTGGGCAAGTCACTTAAACCTTATTGCTCTCCCCCCCCAAAAAAAAAAAAAAGTGGCACAAAAAAAAAAAACACTGAAGAAAATAACAGCTTAAAAAAAACCAACAGAATTAGCCAATGGTAAAAAAGGCACACACACAAAGAAATCCACTGAAGAAAATGCCTTAAAAAAAGCAAAGTTGGCCAAATTGGGGGGGGGGGGAGTACAACATTTCATTGAAGAAAAGGACACCTTAAAAAAAACACAAAATTGACAAATTGGAAAAGGAGGTACAATAGCTCACTGAATAAATCAATTTCTTAAAAATTAGAAATGTAGGGGGCAGCAGAGTGGTATAGGAGATAAAGTAGTGTCCCTAGTGACAGGATGGCATGAATTCAAATCTCAGACACTAAGTGTGTGATCCTGAGCAAATTAGTTAACCACCATTGCCTCTAAGAAAACAAAAAATGATTAGAATTGGAAAAGTGAAAGGTAATGGCTAAATGAGACATTTGGAAGCAGAGGGAGAGGGAGAGAGAGAGAAACAAAGTCAAAAGAATGAAAATATAGAAGAGAATGTGAACTATCCCATTTCAAAAAACAAATGACCTAGAAAATAGATCAAGGAAAAGGAATTTTAAAATGACCAAACTACCAGAAATTCATGATAAAAAAGAGTTTAACAAATCCATGAGTCAAAAAAAGGTATAATATTTTAAGATGTAAAAGAAAATTGCCCTGATATCCCAGATCTAGAGAGTAAAATAGAAACTGAAAGTATACAAGAATCACCTCCTTAAATAGATCCCAAAATGAAAATTCTCAAATTCCAGAGCTCCTACATCAAGGAGAAAATGTTTCAAACAACCAGAAGCAAATAATTCAAATATTGTAGAGCCACAATCAGGATGACATGATATTTAGTGGCTTTCACATTAAAGAAGCACAGTGCTTGGAATATGATATTCCAAGAAGTCAAAGAAGTTATGATTACAACCAAGAATAACCTAGCCAGAAAAACTGAATATAATTCTTCAGAGAAAAATGTGGATATTTATTGAAATAAAGGACATTCAACCAATCCTGATGAAGTGACCAGAAAAGAATAGAAAAATTGACTTTCAAATACAAGACTCAAGAGAAACATAAAAAAGATAAACATGAAGGAGAAATAATAAGGGACTCAATAATGTTAAACAGTTTACCTTTCTATATGGGAAAGTGATACATGTAAAGTCTATGACTTTATCAGTATTAATGCTGTTAGTTGGATTCTAAATGGAAAAATGACATAGTTGTGAGTTGACTATGATGGGATCATTAAAAAACTGGGTCTGGGTCAGAATCAAAAAAGATTTTTCAGGAGTGGGAGGGAAGGAGAGAGGGAGGAAGTAAGACTTCAGTTGAAATAAAAATACAGGGGTAGGAACAATGATTTTAGTTAGACAACACAAAAACAAAAATAGACAATTAAAAGATAAGCAGGGAAACTGTATTTTGCTAAAAGGTACCATGGATGTATTCTAAAAATATATGAACCAATGTTATAGCACCCAAATTATTAAAGAAAAAGTTTAATGAGTGAGAGGAAGAACAAGACAGTTAAAGTACTTTAGTGGGGGACCTCAAATTTCCCCTTTTAGAACTAGATAAATCTAAACATAAATAAACAAGAAATAAGTTAATGAGATGGATAGAATTATTTTTAAAAGGAGAAAATTGAATGGGAACAGAATGGAGTATTTTTCCCCTAGGCTTTACATGGCACTTTCACAAAAACTTACCATGTATTAAAGCTTAAAAAACCTCACAACCACAGGGGAGCCAAGATGGCAGAGGAAAGGAAGTTAGCTCTTGAACTCATGACATCATTGCTCTAAAAAACATCCAAATAATGCCATAGGACAATTCCTGGAGTCACAAAACCCACAGAAGAATGTGCTGAAATCATCTTCCAACCAAGGAACTTGGAAGATTGTAAGGAGGGAGCTGCTGTGTTAATACAGGAGTCGAGCCCAACCCCACAGTCACCCTGACACAGATCCAGTCCCAGGAAGGTCTTGCCAGAGAAAGATACCCCCAGAGCCTCTGAATCAGTTGAAGCACCAATGTTGTCTGGAAATAAGCTCACAGTCTGGTGAGAGGGTAGAGCCCTTGGCAGGGGGAAGATTACAGGGGTCTATTCTGGTGCTGAGGAAGAACTTAGGTTTTTCACCCCTGCTGGAGAACAGGGAGTAGGCTTGAGTAGCAGTGGTCCAGGTGGGGGAGGGGCACAGGCTCGTCAGAGCTTACAACCACAACGTACAAAACTGGTTGATTAGCAAGTTGGTCTGGGATCATCTATGAACCAGGGAACAGGCCAGGAAAATAAATAACCTGATTCTTCTTAAATCATACCACCTGGGACCTACTGAAGCTTAGGATAGTGCAGCCTGGAAACAGTGCCCCACATTAAGGAGCTAAAAATCAAGTAAAAGAAAGGCAGGATGAGCATACAGAGAAAGGTGAGGACCAAAGTAAGTTTTTTTTTTTTTAGTGACAAGGAAGATTTAGGTGCACCCTGAGAAGAAAATGTCAACATCAGGGCTCCTATATCTAAAGCTTCCAGGAAAAAATATTAATTGGTCTCAGGACACAGAGGCACTCAAAAAGGACTTTAAAGATAAAGTTAGAGAGGCAGAGGAAAAAATGAAAAGAGAAATGAGGGTGAGGCAGGAAAGACATGAGAAAAATGTCAACAGCTTGAAAAGCCAAATTGGCCAAATGGAAAAGGAGGTACACAAGATCTTTGATGAAAATAATTGCCTAAGAATTAAGATTGAACAAATGGAAGCTAGTGACTTTTTGAGAAAGCAAGACACAATAAAGCAAATCCAAATGAATTAAAAAATAGAGGGGAATGTTAAATTTCTTCTTAGAAAAACTGATGACCTGGAAAATAGGTCCAGGAGAGATAATCTGAAAAGTATTGGTCTACCTGAAAAACATGACCAAAACAAGAACTTAGATATCGTCTTCCAAGAAATTGTCATGGAAAATTGCCCTGATATTCTAGAAGCAGAATGTAAGATAGAAATTGAAAGAATCCACTGATCACCTCCTGAAAGGGATCCCAAAATGAAAACTACCATTAATATTATAGCCAAATTTCAGAGCTGTCAGGTCAAGGAGAATATATTGCAAGTTGCTAAAATGGAAAAAAAAATCAAGAACTATAGATCCCTAGTCAGGACAGCACAAGATCTAGCAGCTTCTACATAAAAGGACCAGAGGGCATAGAACATGATATTCCAGAGGGTAAAGGAATTTGGATTACAACCAAGAAACAGGTATCCAGCAAAACTGATCGTAAGCTTTCAGAGGAAAAAATGGGACTTCAAAGAAAAAGAGGACATTCAGGTATTCATGATGAAAAGATCTGAACTGAATGGGAAATTTGACTTTCAAATACAAGACACTATAGAACCATAAAAAATTGGAGTTGTGGGCCATACCTGGGGTCATGCAGTGGGTGACTGTCTTGTGTCTGAGGCCAGGCTTTGACTTGGATCCCCCTGGGTCCAGGGTGGATGCTTTGTCCACTGTGTCACCTAGTTGCCCCATGATGACATCATTAGGGTTAAATTGAGGGGTGAGGGGAATGCACTTGGGTAGGGGAAGGGCAGAGGTAGCATTGGGTGAAATCCCACATGAAAGAAACAGAAAAGGGCTTATGGAGTGGGGGAAGAGATGGGAGAGGAGCAGGGCAGTAAATGAATTTTACACTCATCAGAATAGGCTCAAAGACCTTAATGTCATCACAGTTGCTTCAAGGAAGGATTAACACACACACACACAATTTTGTGGAGTAATCTTTTTAATCTGGGCAGTAAGCGAGCCTAAAACTCATCAGTATTGGCTCAAATACCTCAATCTCATCAGAATTGGCTCAAGGAGGGAATAACATACACACTCAGTTGGGTGGAGTAATCTAACCCTGCAGGAAAATAGATGGGGAAGGGTATAAAGAGAGGGGGGCAAATAAAGGAGGGCAGATTGGGGGAGGAGACAGACAGAAGCAAACCCCTTTTTAGGAGGGGTAGTGTGAAAGAAGATAGAAAATAGAATACATTTAAAGGACAATTGATTCCAATACTATATAAAATATTGGGGGAAATAGGGAAAAAGGGAACACTATGAAACTCCTTTAAAAATAAATACATGTTAGAGGTAGCTCGGTGGCACAGTAGAAAAGGCACTAGCCTTGGATTCAGGAGGACCTGAATTCAAAAACCCAGCCTCAGACACTTACTAGCTATGTGATCCTGGACAAGTCACTTAACCCCATTGCCCTGCAAAATAACTAAATAAATAAACAAATAAATGAATGAATAAATAAACAAACAAACAAAGAAATAAACAAATAGAGAGAGATAAATGAATCAATCAATGAACAAATAAATAAGTACATGTTGCTGATACCTAAGCCTAGAATACCAAGAGAAAAGGAAAAAAAATACAAACTATAGACCAATTTAACTAATGAATATTGGTGCAAAAGAATTTTAAATGCTATACTAGTAAATAGATTATAGCATTATATCATAAAAATCATGACCAGGTTGGTGCTACACCAGGATTGTAGGACTAGTTCAATAGAAAGAAAACTATCAGAATAATTGATCATATAAGTAATAATAATAACAAAAGCAAGTTATTATCTCAATAAAAGAACAAAAAGCCTTTGTAAAATACTATACCCATTCCTATTAAAAATACTAGAAAGCATAGGAATCAATGGAGCCTTTCTTTCTTTTTATATCATAATAGCAGTTAATTTTTTCCAGTTACATGTAAAAATAGTTTTCAATATTCATTTTGGGTTTTTCCCCATTACAAAAATGACAAGAAATCTGAAATAGGTCATATATGTACAATCACATTAAATATATTTCTGCATTAGTCATTTTGTGAAAGAAGAATTAGAATGAAAGGGGAAAATCTCAAAAAAAATACAAAAAGTAAAAATAGTATGGTTCATTATGCATTAAGATCCCACAGTTCTTTTTCTTGATGTGGAGAATATTTTCCATCATTAGTCCTTTGCAATTGACTTAAATCATCGTATTACTGAGAAGAGCTATCACAGCTGATCATCACACAATATTGCTGTTATTGTATACAATGTTCTCCTGGTTCTGCTCACTTCAATCAACATCAATCCACTTAAGTCTTTTCAGGCTTTTCTGAAATCTGCCTACTAATCATTTCTTACAGCTCCATAGCATTCCATTACATTCATATATCACAACTTGTGTAGCCATTCCCCATTTATTAGGCATCTCCTAAATTTCCAATTCTTTGCCACAACAAAGAGAACTGCCAAAAATTTTTCTGAATATGTGGGTCCTATTCATATTCCAAGCCTTGCGGTCCTTTAATGTTAAAGGTGCCAGGTCCTGAACAATCCTGAATGTGGCTCCATGATATTTAAATTGATTCTTTCTGGCTGCTTGGAGTATTTTCTCCTTCACCTGATAATTCTGGAATTTGGCTACAATATTTCCTTGGAGTTTTCTCTTTCAGGAGATGATCAGTGGACACTTTCAATGACGATTTTATCCTCTCATTCTATAATATCAGGGCAGTTCTCCTTAATAATTTCCTGGAATATGGTGTCTAGATTCTTTTTCTGGTCATAGCTTTCAGGCAGTCCAATGATTCTCCAATTGTCTCTCCTGGATCTGTTTTCCAGATCAGTTGTCTTTCCAATGAGATATTTCACATCTTCTATTTTTTTTCATTCTTTTGATTCTTTTTGTTGTTGTTGTTGTTTATTTTCTTTTGTCTTGTTTGGTAGTGAGGCAATTGGGGTTAAATGACTTGCCCAGAGTCACACAGCTAGTTAAGTGTCTGAGGCTGGATTTGAACTCAGGTACTCTTGACTCCAGGGCCAGTGCTCTATCCACTGCACCATCTAGCTGCCCCTCATTCCTTTGATTCTGCTTGACTGATTCCTGGTGTCTCATAGATACCTTATCATTCAACTATCCAATTTTGATTTTTAAGGCATTGTTTTCTTCAATAGATTATACACCTTTTTTTTCCCATTTGGCCAGAGGAAATTTTTAAGGAATTGTTTTCTTCAGTCAATCTTTGTGCTTCCTTTTCCAAGCTGCTGATTCTTTTTTCATAGTTTTCTTGTTTTGCTTTCCTTTCTCTCCACATTCTTTCTTCTACCATTCACAATTGATTTTTTTAGTGAGGCAATTGGGGTTAAGGGACTTGCCCAGGATCACACAGCTAGTAAGTGCTAAGTGTCTGAGGCTGGATTTGAACTCAGGTCCTCCTGACTCCAGGGCTGGTTTTCTAACCACTGCACCACCTAGCTGCCTCTCTCAATTGATTTTTAAAATCATTTTTGAGCTCTTCCAGGAAAGCTTTTTGTTCTTGAGACCAAATCACCTTCACTCCTGAGGCTTCACATGTAGGCAAATTGAGAGTATTGTCCTCATCTGAGTTTGTGTTTGCCTCTTCCCTGTTGATACAGAGGGTCTCAATGGAGAGGGCTCTTTTTTGCTTCTTACTCATATTGTAGCTTATTTATTTATTTTTTAAGATGAGGACTGCTCTGGGGACACCAGGGTCCCTGTTTTGAGCTTCTTGTGCTGGGATATAGGGACTGTGTCACCAGTTTTTTACACTGAGGCCTCTGGTGTGTGAAGTTCCCCCGCCCTGGACTTCCTGTCTGAGCACACTGAGATCAGTGGACCTAGTCCCACCTATCCTGTTCATGGCCCTCCAGCTGGCAACCTGCCATGTTGGCTGGTGCAGGTAGGTTTTGCCACTGTCCTGCTTCCCCACCAGATTTTTGAGCCAGGATCCAAGGGCCTCAGTTGCTTGGTGTGGCCCACAGCTTCCTGCTGACTTGCCCCATCCCTCTCCCACACACTGGTGAATGCAAAGGAGCTTGGATTACAGCCAAGAACTTATTACCCAGCAAAAATGTGCATTCCCTTTCAGGGGAAAAGATGGACATTCAATGACATTGAGGACTTTCAAGGTTTCCTGATGAAAAGACCAGAACTGAATAGAAAATTCTAATATTATACAAATTTATTTGGAACAATAGGTGAAGAAGGAGTTCTACCAAATTCATTTTATGACAGAAATATGATGGTGATACAAAAACCAGGCAAAGCAAAAACAGAGAAAAAAAACTATAGACCCATTTCCCTAATGAATATTGATGCTAAAATCTTAAATAAGATATTAGCAAGGTGATTACAGCAAGTGATCACCAGGATAATACACTATGATCAGGTGGGATTTATACCAGGAATGCAGGGCTGGTTTAATATGAGGAAAACTATTATATATAGTTAAAACGACAATACTGCCTACATTAATTTACTTATTCAGTGCCATACCAATCAGACTACCTAAAAATTATTTTATAGAGCTAGAAAAAATATTAACAAAATTCATCTGGAAAAACAAAAAATCAAGAATATCCAGGGAAATAATGAAAAAAAAAATTCACAGGAAGGTGGGTTAGTGGTACCAAACCTGGAGCTTTACTATAAAGTGGCAGTCATCAAAACTATCTGGTACTGGCTAAAAAATAGAGTGGTAGATCAATGGAATAGGCTAGGCACAGGAAATGCAGTAGTAAATGACAGTAGTAATGTAGTGTTTGATAAACCCAAAGACTCCAGCTTCTGGGATAGGAACTCAGTATTTGACAAAAACTGCAGGGAAAACTGGAAGATAGTAATGCACAAATTAGGCATAGACCAACATCTTACACCTTATACTAAAATAAGGTCAAAATGGATACACAATTTAGACATAAGAGGTGATACCATAAGTAAATTAGGAGAGAAAGGAATAGTCTTCCTATCAGATCTTTGGAAAGGAAAACAGTTTATGACCAAACAAGAGATAGAGTATATTATAAAATACAAAATGGATGATTTTGATTACATTAAATTTAAAAATTTTTGTACAAACAGAAGCAATGCATCCAAAATTAGAAGAGAGGCAGAAAGCTGGGAAACAATTTTTGAGGCCAGTACTTCTGATAAAGGCCTCATCTCTAAAATATATAGGGAACTAAATCAAATTTATAAGAATCCAAGTCATTCCCCAATTGAGAAATGGTCAAAGGATATGAACAGGCAGTTTTCTGATGAAGAAACCAAAGCTATCTATTCCCATATGAAAAAATGCTCTCAATCTCTAATGATTAGAGAGATGCAAATTAAAACAACTCTGAGGTACCATCTGACACTTATCAGATTGGCTAAAATGACAAAAAAGGAAAATAATAAATTTTGGAAAAGCTGTGGGAAAATTGGAACACTAATGCATTGTTGGTGGAGCTGTGAACTGATCCAACCATGCTGGAGAGCAATTTGGAATTATGCCCAAAGGGCTATAAAGCTGTCCATACCCTTTGGCCCAGAAATACCACTTTTGGGTCTTTTTCCCAAAGAAATCATGGAAAGGGGAAAGGGAACCACATGTACAAAAATATTTATAGCTTCTCTTTATGTGGTGGCAAGGAATTGGAAGTTGAGGGGATGCCCATCAACTGGGGAATGGCTGGACAAGTTGTGGTATATGAATACAATGGAATACTATTGTGCTGTAAGAAGCAATGAGCAGGAAGAGTTCAGAGAAACCTGGAGGGTCTTGCATGGGCTGATGATAAGTGAGATGAGAAGAACCAAAAGAACATTGTACACAGTATCATCAGCATTGAGTGTTGATCTACTGTGATGGACTAGATTCTTCTCACCAATGCAATGGTACAGAAGAGTTCCAGGGAACTCATGATAGAAGAGGATCTCCAAATCCAAGAAAAAAAAAGAAAGAAAGAACTGTGGAGTATAGATGCTGATTGAACCATATTATTTCTTTTGTTTTGGGTGCTGTTGTTTTTTCTATTTTGAGGTTTTGCATTATTGCTCTGATTTTTCTCTTATAACATGACTAATGCAGAAATAGGATTAATGTTATTATGTGTATATATATAACCTATATCAGATTACCTACTGTGTAGGGGAGGGGGGAGGGGAGAGGGAGGGGAGGGAGGGAGAAAAATCTGAAATTGGAAAGCTTGTATAAAGAAAAGTTGAGAACTATCTTTACATGTAATGGGAAAAAATTAAAATACTTTATTAATTTTAAAAAAAGAGATCCCAAAATAAAAACTCCAATGACCATTATAACCAAATTTCAGAACTATCACGTCAAGGAAAAAATAGCATAAATGGCAAGAAAGAAACATTTCAAATATTGGGGAGCCACAATTAGGATTATATAGGACTTAGCAGCTGCAACATTTAAAGACCAGAGGTCATAGAACATGATATTTCAGAAGTTGTGGTATATAATTATGATGGAATAATACTGTGCTATAAGATATGATGAAGGGGATAGTTATTAAAACCTGGGAAGATATATAAATTCATACAAAATTAAGTGAGCAAAACTCAGAGAATACTGTATACAGTAACAGCAGTATTGTAAGGATGATCAACTGTTAAAGACTTAGCTACTCTTATCAATAAAATTATCCAAGATAGGTCCAAAGTACCCATGTTAAAAATGCTATCTGCCTCCAGAGAGAGAACTGATGAACTCTGAGTACAGATTATAGTGTACTTTTTTTTTTTTTTGACTGGGCAATTGAGGTTGTGACTTGCCCAGGTCACACAGATAGTAAGTAACTCAGGTCCTCCTGAATCCAGGGCTGGTGCTCTATCCACTGCACCACCTAGCTGCCCCTATAGTGTACTTTTTAAAAGTTTGTTTTTTATTGGGTTTTTGTCTGTATTTTCTTTTACAATACGGTCAATATAGAAATATTTTTACATGACTCCACATGTGTACTGTATATCAAATTTCTGGCCTTCTATGGGATGAAGGAGAGGTGGGAGTGAGGGAAAGAATTTGGAACTCAAAATTAAAAAAAATATTTTTTTAAAAACATAATTAGAAAATATTTAATGATATAATGAAAATACATTTAAAAAAAGAATAGATGATGAATAGCATCAAAGCTAACAGTAAGTCAGTAAACTGAGGATGATTAACTCAACCTACAGGACCTTCTGTGCTAAAGCAACAAACATTTAATCCATTTAAAAGTTAATCAAATGAGTCACCAATCTGTTCCTAGGTGTTATGTTTCCTTTATGTTGTGCCATAATATGTATGTGTATGTGTATGTGTATGTGTATGTGTATGTGTATGTGTATGTGTATGTGTATGTGTATGTGTATGTGTATGTGTATATGTGTATGTGTATGTATGTGTATATGTATGTGAATGTGAATATGTATGTATATGAATGTGAATGTGTATGTGTGTATATACATATATATGTTTGGTTTTACATAATAGCATTAGTGGGTAATATTATTTATACTCCCATTTCAGTTATGAGTTATATACTTTCCAGGCAAAAAAAAAAGTAAATTGTGTGTTTTAAATCAAAATTTCCAGACATTCATGTCTGGGGAATGGTTAAATTAAGGCTATAACCTCCAATCCCATTGAGCTTCATACATACCATGTTAGCTATTATTACAGAGCCAGCTACATCTCCTAGAGAGAAATAAACAGCCTCTTATAGGAGTTACCTTATATTTGCCAATCTATTAAATAATTACAACAATCATAGCTCCTACGATCAAAAGTGCTGCCTAAGAAGAACACATTATGAAAATCACCCATATAACATAGGAATATCTTTTTTGACATCCAAATGGAAATACCAAGGTTTTCCAAAATAATCTATTTGGAATTTTGCTATTCATTCTTCATTTGTATCCCTTGCTGAGTGGGGAATTAACAAAGGTGTATTTGCTATTTCTAGAATACTTGCTTCACTAGAACAGGAAGAGGCTCTTCTCTTGCCCTATTCTTACCAAAGCTGAATCTTCAGCCCATATTTGGATAAGACAATGAACCCTCTGAAGAGTGATGAAAAATGTCTGGACTTGTCATTTCGAAACCCATGCCTATTTCTGAAGATTAATATAGAATCTGAAACACTTTGTTAAAGCTTTATCATTAATCCCTTAGATATGTAGGGACTTTGCCAGAGGATTTTCCCCACCTTTTTTTTTTTTGTACCTTAAGATTAGATCTGCATCTAACTGCCTTTAGTACTGGGATTGAACACAAACTTAACAGTGGCATTGCTCCCTTTATTCCTGCTGTCTGAAGCTCAGACCAACATTGAGCTTACCATCCCAAGAATAAAAATATGTTCCCACCTGGGGTCAGAGTTGACTTTTTTGTTCCTTTGGTATCATTTCCAGTTTAAACCAACAGTATTTATTAAGGGTATATTATATCCAAGGGCAGTGACCATGTTCTAGGCACTAGAGATAACAAAATAAAACACGCAAAAAATACTGCCCACAAGAAGCTGGTATTCTAGTGACCTGCCATCAATTCTTTACATTAGTAATTCTTTTTGAACTCAGGTTTTTCACCTTTTAAAAATAAAAAAAAATAATGGCTCACTGACTTCAAAGAGTGTTTCAATGGCCAAGTAGCAAGGTGTGTGCAGTGGACTATCCCAAAATTTTATGATGGTTAACATTTTTTATCAACTACATGGATAAAGTAATAAATGGAATATTTTTCAAACATACAGACAAATGTGGGAAGTATAGCTAACACAATGGAGGAGAAATTCAAAATCAAATGGAATCTCAACATACTAAAGATGAGTTCTTATTCTTTTTGTATGTTGTGGAACTCTTTGAATGGTGAAGCCAACAGAACTCTTTTTTAGAATAATACTTTAAATGCATAAAACAAAACATATTGGATAACAAATTAAACCAATAAAATTGACTTAAAAATAGCTATGTGTGTTTATGTATGCATGTATGTATGGAACCTTTCGTAGGAACCTTTGGTCCCAAACAATTGATTGTATCTAATATGAAGAAAAAGTAATTCAGTAGAGATAAGTATAAAGTCATACTTGTATGCTAAAAAAAGTTCATGAATACAAATAAAATGTGTGATCAATCATCAGTCAATCTGAAGAAAATAAATAAACACCAGATATATAAATAAACTCTCTACACATATACATAGGCACACACATGCACATACACATGGATTTTAGTATACCATAAGTTTCATAGTGTGATATAGCAAAAAAACAAGTTCATGCAATCTTGGGCTGCATTAAGTAGGGCATACTTTCCAGGAATAGAAAGGTGATAGTCCCAATATACACTGCTTTTATCAAACCTACTCTGGAATATTGTGTTTAGTTCTGGGTGTGATGGTTAAAGAAGCACATTAATAAGCAACAGAGTATACACAGGTAGCCAGACAATCAAGTTGGTAAAGGACTTTTAGTCTCTTGCATATGAGTATCTTCTGAAAGAATTTGGCATGATTAGCCTAGAAAAGAAAAGACTCAGATAGTATAGGAGAGTTTTATTCAAGTATTTGAAGAAATGTTCTGTGGGAAAGAATTAGACTTAGTCTGGTTGACACCAGGTGGAAGAACCAGTAACAGTGAATAGAAGTTGTAAAGGAGCCAATTTAGGCTTGATGTCAGGAAAAATTTCCCAACAATTAGAGCCATACAGAAGTTGCATGGACTGCCTCAAGAGGAAAAGGCTTTTGCCCTTCCTGGGACCTCTTCAAGCAGAAGATAGAGAAAAGCTTGGTGATTAGACTATAGTAGCAATTACATTAGGAAAAGGCCAGTGCATTTTTTCTCAAATATATCAAGGATATTGGGGAAAGGCATGCAATTTTGTGATACTTTGATTCTGGTCTCCTTTTAAAAATTTTCTTCTTCCCTAAGCAATGGTTATGGGGAGTTCTAGTCATATATAACAGGTCACATAGAGTGAGGGGATTTCAAAAATCCCAAGTGTGCAGAGTAATAGGGAAGAAATATTGAGACAGACAGTCAGACAAAGACAGACAGATACAGAATCAGAAATAGAGAGAGAAAAGAGAATAGAAGAGAGAGCAAGAAAAAGAAAGACTTTTTTGTTGTCTTACTCTCCTATTATTTGGCAGAGAAGCCTCAAATTAGACATCTGTCTAACTAGAATAATTCTTTAATTGGGAGTTTATTAGCAGCTGGAAAAATCTACTGAGGTTACTGAAGTTGTTAAACAGCCTTCCTTAAAAAGCAAAATAGAATCACATTAAAGCCTTATACAAGAATGAGATAAACCATAAGTGGTCCTTGAGGCCTCTATTTTTGAATATACAATCTAGGGAATTCTTTCTCTTTTTCTCAGATTGTTTTAGGCATGTTCTTCTTCCAAAAGAAATAGAAGAATATGATTTTGTGACTTCTAGAACTTTCTTACAACTTTAAGATCCAGTGCATTTTCACTTTCCCAGAATAGTGAACCCCATGTAACCCTTAGGGTTGGGGATACTTATTAGGATTGTTTATTGGATACAGGAGCCTCAAGATCAGTCCTAATGAGGAAACCTGTCACTGAATGTGCATCTGTTGGGTCTCTAAATGTAGTTGGAGTCTCAGGGAAAATTCAAAGAGTTACAAAATTTCTATGGGCCCATTGACAATAGAACATTCATTTCTACTTATGCCTGACTCTCCTGCAAATCTCTTAGGCCGTGACCTCCTTTGTAAACTTAGAGCAACCATATCTTGTTCTCCAGATGGTGGCATTTCCCTGGAATTGACAGAGGACACTGTTCACTTGGAGTTTTCATTTTTTGGGTCTCTTTCAGGAGGTGATCAGAGGATTCTTTCAATGATGATTTTATCCTCTGATTCTATAATATCAGGGCAGTTTTCCTTAATAATTTCCTAGAATGTGGTGTCTAGACTCTTTTTCTGGTCATGGCTTTCAGGCAGACCAATGATTCTCAAATTGTCTCTCCTGGATCTGTTTTCCAGGTCAGTTGCATTTCCAATGAGGTATTTCACATTTTCTTCTATTTTTTTCATTCTTTTGATTCTGCTTGACTGATTCCTGGTGTCTCATGGATTCATTATCTTCCAACGGCCCAATTTTAATTTTTAAGGCATTGTTTTCTTCAGTGAAATTATGTACCTTTTTTCCATTTGGCCAGATGAATTTTTTAAGAAATTGTTTTCTTCCATCAATTTTTGTGCTTCCTTTTCCAAACTGCTGATTCTTTTTTCTTGATTTTCTTGTGTTGCTTTCATTTCTCTCCCCATTTCTCTCAATTGATTTTTAAAATCCTTTTTGAGCTCTTCCAAGAAGGCTTTTTGTTCTTGAGACCAATTCATCTTCCCTCTTGGGTCTTCACATGTAGGCAATTTGGGAGTATTGTCCTCATTTGAGTTTGTGTTTGCCTCTTCCCTCATGATCCAGGAACTCTCAATGGTTAGAGCTTTTTTTGTTTGTTTGTTTCTTACTCATACTGCAGCTTTTAATTTTTTTAAAAGTTGAGGTCTCCTCTGAGGGCAACAGGGTTCTTGTTTTAAGCTTCTTGTGCTGGGGTATAGGAGCTGTGTCACTGGATTTCTACACTGAGCCCTCTATGGCTTGTGGATTTCTACCCACCTTGGCCCTGCTAGCTGCACGCTTGGATCAGTAGGCCTGGTTGCACCTGTCCTATGGGTGGCTGTCCAACTGGCAACCTGCCCTCCTGGCTGGTGCAGGTTTGTTTTGCCACTGTCCTTCTGTGCCACCAACTTGTTGTGCCAAGATCCAGAGGCCTCAGTTGGTTGGCTGTGGCCCACAGCTTCCTGCTGCCTTGCCCCGGTCCCTTCTGTGCCTCCCTTTTGCCTCGATGAGACTGACCTTTCCTGAAGTCTTCTAAATTATCTATGGTTGGAATAGTGTGTCTCTCTGTCTCTTTGCAGGTTCTGTAGTTTCTGAACCCATCCAGAGTCTTGATTTAATGTTCTTTTTGAGGGAACAGAAGGAGAGCTTCAGCAATTTGCTGGCTACTCTACACCTTCTTGGCTCCACTGAAAGACTTTCACTCCACAACTACACCCAGAAGACATACCTAGAACCATCTGAGAAAAGACATTGAAAGAATTAAATGGACATTTTCCTGTTTTCCTTTCCCCCATTGAATACACTATTTGTAATGTCCATCTGCTAAAGGAGAATTTCCCCTTTAGCTTCTGTCAATGTGTCACTCAATTTCTTTTCTCTCTTTTTATTCCCTTTACTTTGTTAGTCTTAAGTACCTGTAATGTTATTGCTTCATGTAAGGAAAAAATGTTTCTTCATGAAGCATAGGGGGAGTGAGAACCAGGGCACCACCCCCTGCCAAGAAAGACATTGAGAGATGACCATTTAAAACGGTCAGCCTGGCCTTCAGAAGCTGCCTGGCATCTGGAAGTTACCTCTATTCATAGACCACCTTTAGGTCATGTCAAGCAATGGACTTAAATGAGACCATCCAATGAGCTTGGCTCAGCCTGTAGTTCTTACTGTTACTTTGAGATTCTGGGGCTTTGCATACACAAAAGCCCTTTTAGCCAGAATTTCATTCAGGCTGTAATCCTTCAATAGCATAATCAACATTTATCTGCTGGTATAAAGCTTATTTTCAAAATACCACTTTTTAAAAATTTTATTATTGCTTCTTCCCATGATACTGGTCCTTAGTACTTCAAGTTCCAGCTAGGTAAAGGAAAAACAATAATGATTTTTAAGCCAAATGCCTTCAAATGAATCCGAGCAAACCAATCTTTGGCCAATTTTCATTAGAGAATACTCTCACAATCAGAGCTGTTTGATCCATTTACCCTGACCTGCCTTCATCCTGTCCTGAAAGACAGACAGAAATTAAAACACACAGACACATGGTTCTCTGTTTTCTAGGAACCACAAAGATAAGGCTACATTCCTTGAATACCTTATGCTCTGGCTCAGAGTATGGCACATAGAGACTCAGACAGATTGACCTCAGATCTTGCTACAAAAGAATTCCCCTAAGGATCCACTCTTGTAAGTGCTTTTTCATTGCAAAATATATAGAACTTTTATTCTGCAGTAAACTAAGGTTTAAAAATTCTTAACTTTTTGGGTTCCTCCTTATCATTTGGAAGATCTAACTGCTTCTTTACCCTTTTAATTAGCTTTGAATTTTTCCACTTTCTCTCTATCTCTTTTTTTAGATCAGAAATGAATTCTTTATTGTCAAGGTTTTTTCAACTATTTCCTTCTCTTTGGTCAAACAGAAAAACCTAGAGAAAAAAATAATCCCCATCATTCCTCCCTCTTTCCTAAAACTCCTAGAATGTTTTTTAAACTTTTAAGCAGAAAAAATATTGCCCTTAATAAGATTATTACCTATTTTCTCTATGATCTATTGAGCCTGAGTATGAAAATTAAATAGTAAAGAGTAGCTAAATATCGAATTTAACTAACTAGCTGCTAAAATTAGTAGAATGTAAGTTCCTTGAGGGAAAAAGCTATCATTTTAACACAAATCAATTAAAGATATGCACTATTATATGCCAGCCATTGTGCTAGGCATTGGGAATAATAATACAAAAGTAAAAATCCCTTTCCACAAGGATTTTTTATATAGCATAGTGCCTGTCTCATAGTTGGAGTTCAAAAAAGTGTGCATTGAAATGAATTGAATTAAACTGTTTCTGTCTTCTCCCAGCCTCACCCCGTCTTCTGGATATTTTAAAACACAATTTAAATGTAATGATTATTGAAAGACAAAATTTCAGAGATTTCCCCAAAGAACTATATTGTCCCTGCTTCTTTCCCCTGTTTTAAAAATTTTCTGTGAACATACACTTAATTTTTAAAATCACATTAGCAATGACAGACATTGTTTTTACATCTCAATTTACAAATATGTCCTTCTCTCTTCCCTACCCAGGGCACCATCCCTAGTAACAAAGATCTTTAAAAGAAAGAAAATAAAAAAAGCAGTTCTGACAAGTTTGTGCAACATTCCACACCCATACTCCTTCACCTGTAAAAATAATGACCACACATTTTCTTAACTCTTCTCAGGTATAAAATGGTGATTATAATTACATCATGCTCAGTTTCACATTTTATTCATACACACACACACACACACACACACACACACACACACACACATATATATATATACAATCAATTAGACATATATAGAATGTTTTTTTTAATTTTATTTTTAATTGATAGGCTAAAACAGGCATTTCCAAAACAGTATGATTTAAAACAAAGATGATTCCACATGAAACTGCAAATATACTATGCACAACTTACTGCTTCTTTCTAGTTTTCCAAATAATTTTTACCAATAGAAATCTTGTCTTTAAACTTATCAAATACATGATTATGTTTATTGCTTTATAAATTATATGTCTAAACTATTTCATTCATTTTCCTTTCTATTCTTTAGCCAGTATCAAGTAGTTTTGTAAAATTTATTTACAAAGAAATGCAAAACAGATGCCTTGTTATTCAATAAGACTGATACAAAACTAGAGAGATCTGGGTGCTATGTGTCTATTCTATGTAATTACAAGTGCCTATTTGCATATAGCTTTGTCTTCATAAATATCCAACTCATGTTATCATTTTGCTCACAAAATCACAGAATGTTAAAGGGCCTTTAGAAATAATCTAGTTCAAGAACTTCATTTAACAAATGAAGAAATGAAGAGTCTAAGTGTTACGTGACTCATCCAAAGTCACACATTAAATAAGTGTTAGAGTCAGGATGTAAAATTAATTCTTCTGACTCCAAATATAATTTTTCCACTACCCACATATCTAAAGAAGACTAGTATGAACGTGCATGTGTTGCTGTTGAGATGATATAGCATGAAGAGTATATTAGATAAGGATTAGAACAATGATCTCTGAGCATAAGAGGGAGCCCCAATTAATTGAAATAAACAATTTCATCAAATATTCATTAAGCATCTACCATGTACAAGAAAGACACTGTGCTATGTCATATAGAGAATAAGATGAGAATTGACAGAGTCACTATCTACTCTTAAGAAGTTTCCAATCTGATGGGATGAGCCATGTAGTACATAGATATAAATGATATAAAGTAAAATGTGATAGGGTCAAGGGAAGCATCTAAACAAAGTGCTAAAACAAACAAACAAACAAAAAAAGCTACCTGAGGAAGAAGAGCCATTTCCATCTGGGGGCATTAATGAATGTTCTGGTAGCATTTCAGCTAGGAATTGAAGGAAGAAAAAGTTTTAATAATGGCATATTTGAATGTAAGGAGTAGGGTCTATGTCAATTTATGGAGGAAGAAGAGGGCAGGATAAAATGAGAGAAAAGAGATTACCCAAGCTTATGTGGAACATAGTGTGTATGAAATGTACTTCATGATGTAAAATATTGCAGATACTCTAAAGACTGTGATAACTGAGAATTTTTTTTTTTTTTTTTTGCCAATTAAGAGCCTTTGGGGGTAAGAGCACAAAGGGAATAAAGGAAGGAGGGGAAGACTGAAGGAAGGAGGTTAGGAAGGAAGGAAGGAAGAAAGAAAGAGAGAGAGAGAGAAAGAGAAAGAAAGGAAGGAAGGAAGGAAGGAAGGAAGGAAGGAAGGAAGGAAGGAAGGAAGGAAGGAAGGAAGGAAGGAGGAGTGAGGGAAGGAATGAAGGAAGAAAGAAAGGAAATACGGAAGGAGGGAGAAAGTGAGGGAAGGAAGGAAGGAGGGAAGGAATTAAGAAAGAAAGGTGGGGAGAGGGAGGGAGGAAGGGAGGGAAGAAAAGACTAAAGGAGAAAAGAAGATTGAAAAATCCTGTATTCTATACTTATTATTTGGAAAACACTGGGTTTGTAAACTAGTTAATAGTCCCAGTTCTCAAGTCTTTTGTATTATTATTGGGAAAACTATATTTTATTGACAGAATTTAGTCAAAACATGAAGCTCAGGGCAGCTAGGTGGCACAGTGGATAAAGCAATGTCCTTGCATTCAGGAGGACCTGAGTTCAAATCCAGCCTCAGACAAATGACACTTACTAGCTGTGTGACCCTGGGCAAGTCACTTAACCCTCATTGCCCTGCCCAAAACAAAAACAACAACAACAACAACAACAAACCACATGAAACTCTTTGTAAATGCATATTTCTAGATTTAGACTATTTGCTATATGAACAGAAATTTTGAATTTCCAGATTTTTCCTTCCAGATCCCATTTGAAACAAAGGTTCATTTGAAACAGGTTCCCATCAATCAACAAACATTTATTAAGTGGCTCTTAGGGGCCAAGCATTGCACTAGACACTAAATCTGTGAAGACAAAAATGAAGCCGACTTAACCACAAGCAGATTACTTTTTTATTTAGGAGAAACATCATGCATACATATAAGTAAATACAAAATATGTTACACAGAAGTCATATACAGGGAGGCAATCACAGAGCAGGTGTGTGGGACATGGTGAAGAAGGAATCAGAAAAGTCCTGGTATAAAAAGCAGCTATTAAGCTGAGGCTTGAAGGCATTTTTATGCATTCTAAGAGGAGGAGATGAGGAGGGAGTATATTTAAGTCATGGGAATGAGCCAGTGCAGAGATACAGAGGCTGGTGATGAAACATTGTCTATGTAGGAATGTAGGAATGTCCTCAGAGAACTTTACTAGGTTTAGTGGCTTGACATGGGCTGGCCAAAGGTCTAGACAAACCTCTGTGCCTTCATTTAGTGAAAGAGGCTTGTTATTCTCTAACGGACATCTTTACACCTCCCCCCCCACACACACACACACAATATCTTTGAGATAGCTTGTTCTCCAATTTCTGTAGTCCATAGCACCCAACACTAGTTTTGCTCAGTAAACTTGGTGAATGAATAAAAGAGGGGATTTATGAATGCATCTACAGCCTGACATTTTGCTATCTCCTCCTCCCCCTGAAACAGTCCCTTGGCCATTTTGCAGCATGGTCTTAAGAATTGAGGATTTCCAGATTCATCAGATTTTTATGATCTTCCTTAACTGTGGACTTCTGACTGGTTAAAGGACTCCTGATGCTATTCAGTGATTCTTCTAGGTTAGACTGCTCTTCTGGTGTAATAGCAGATATGGCCATGGTAAATCTTTCAAGAATGTGGGAATACTTCCTTTCATCTCCACAGTCCTTTTATATTCCATCCATTTGGAAGCTTGTCTTGACAAATGCCTCCCTCACCTTCTAGAAAAGCTGAATGTGCAGCTGTTATTATATGCAATGCAAAACTGGCAGGTTACCCAGGAAAGTTGCTGTTTAACTCTGAAGTCCTGGAAAAGCTATAAATGGAGTATAATTTGCCATATGGGGGAAGAAATTATTCTGTTCACAATGAGATCAAAGCTGAGACACCCTATTTCTCAGCTGGTAGAGTCCTGTTTACTTCCAAATTGAGGCACTCCAGGACCCAAGAAGGGTTGCCATGCCAGGATCACAGAATTTTAGACTTTGAAGAAACCTCAGCAGTCACCTAATCCAATTCACAGCATATTTGATACCTGGTCATCTAGTTTCTGCTTAATGACAACCAGTGAATGGGAACTCACTACCTCCTGAAACAACCTATTTCACCTTTGAAAAGTTGTTATTATTCAGCAATTATTTTTTTTTTTTGGTGAAGCAATTGGGGTTAATTGACTTGCCCAGGGTCACATAGCTAGTAAGTTGTGAAGTGTCTGAGGCCGGATTTGAACTCAGGTCCTCCTGACTCCGGGGCTATTGCTCTAACCACTGTGCCATCTAGCTGCCCCCTATTCAGCAATTATTACTAACATCATGCCAAAATTTACCTATACAATGTCTTCCTATAGCTCTTGGCTTTATTTTCTGAGGCCAAGCAGAACAATTATAACTTGACTTCCACATGACAACCTTTAAAATACTTGAAGACCAATATCATGTGCATTTTGGGTCTTTCCTTCTTCAGTGTAAATATTCCCAGTTCCTTCAATCACTCTCAAAAGATCCACTAACATACTATATCTTGTTAGTACTGAGTCATATCCACTCACCATTCTCACATTGACACAATTATCCCTCACCATCATTCTTTTATCTCTTCCTTAATTGAATGCAGATCAGTCAACTTTTTTTCTGGTTAATTGGAATCATTCCCAAGATCCCAGACCACTAAAGGGAGTCTCCAGAAGAAGAGAGGTAGCTGTAGTTCTCTCCCTCTTGGGGTGAAAGTTAAAAAATGCAGGTCATTTCATCAGTCATGTATTCTAGGTGTAAGGCTCCAATCATTTGATAGCTACGTTACCTTCCTGAAATTCCCTGAGACCCAGGATCCCTTTGGGGTATGGACAAAATGAAAAAGAAAATAAAGCAGTGTATTCTAAAGTTATAATGAGAGCACTTTTTCAACATCATCAGAAAAAGAAGAGATGGGACACATCTTAGAGCAATCAAGAACTGACTCAATGTTAGTCTCCATTCTGGGGTTTTTCTGTTTAGTAGAAGAATACACATTCAGATCATGATTGGGATGCCAATATCTCCCTCAACAGGCAAATGAACAAGATTCTGGCAAACCGGGCTTCAGTTAGGCAAATACAGCAGCTGCCAGAAATTCAGGATATTCAACAAAGCATTTTGTGGAATAAAAGCAGGATAGACACCACAGAATTTTTTTCCTGCTGTTTCTACCATTAGGTAGTATGGGAATCCTGCCCCAGATACTTGTTAGCTGTGTTGACCACAAGCTAGTAAGTTTAACCTCTTAGCTTCAGGCAATTCCTTAAGAAATATCTATTCAGTTTTCACCAAAATTATGCCTCTTTTCAAGTTCATAATATCATAGATGTCTCTCCATCCCTCTTATTTTATAGATAAGGAAACTGAGACTTATAGATGTGAAGTGACTTGTCTAAATCACACAGATATTAAATGGTAGAGCCACTGTGAACCAAAAACAAATCAAATCCAAATTCCACACATCATTGTCCACATAATGTCCATACTAGATTTAAGATTGGGGTGGATGGGTGGGTATTCCTGCAGGACACAGATTTATTGCAGGCCTTAGAGAAACTTGCTATACCTTCCTTTAAACAAACCCCAGTTAAAAACCCACCTTATCTAGGAAGTATTTCCTACATTTTATTAAAACTAATATTTTTGGCAGCTAGGTGGCACAGTGGATAGAGCACCGGCCCTGGAGTCAGGAGAACTTAAGTTCAAATCCGGTCTCAGACACTTGACACTTACTAGCTGTGTGACCCTGGGCAAGTCACTTAACTCCGATTGCCTCACCAAAAACAAACAAACAACAACAAAAACTATTATTTTCCCTCAAAGACAATCTTTGTTTTACCTTTATCTAGCTTATTTGTACATTGATATTGCATATTTTCTCCATTAAATTATGAGTTCCTTGACAGCAGTGACTACCCTTTGCTTTTCTTGGTTTCTCCATCCATTAGCACACAGCAGACAATTAATAAGTGCTTATTGAATGACTGGCTGACTCTTGTCCTATTTGCCATAAATTGTGACATTCTTAAAATCTTTACTCTTCTCAACACGTTTCCAACATGTAATAGGCCCAATCAAGCTGCTTTCTGTCCCTACTATAGTAATATGGGAACAAACCTTGTCACTTCTAGCTTCCCAGTCCTTCCTTCAGTTTTTCTTCTTGCCTGTTACCTGTCAGAAGAAGAGGGTGGGATGAACTTCAGAGAGCTGATGAGGGCCCAGATGGGTGCTACTCAAGATCAGGGACACCAAAGGAATGACAGAGCTCTCAAAGGAGGGAAGTGACAGTCTCTGGCTTTTAATTAAGTAACTTACCCTGGAAACTGGCAACAGCTTATCTGTTCACCAGCCTTCCCTTCCTTGCATTAACATACGCCACCCTTTTCCTGACTGTCAGGGTGGCATGGCAGCACCTTGAAAGGGGAAAGAAACAGATGGTGCCACTTTGTGCTATCAGTTGGCCAAAATAACTTTCCTAGCCATGAGGTGAATAGATCCATATGTCAGGGAAAAAGGTGACAGAGACAGAGAGAGCCATAGGAATGGGTGGGTGTAGAGCCCTGAATGAGAAAGGCCAGATTCAGTCAGGGAAAAGGTATAGAAAAAACTGCCAAAAGAGAGAGTGAAGATGAGAAATACAAAGGGAATAAGTCTATCTTTCTAGCCAGAAGATTTTCTCCAGTCTTCGCCCCCGCTGAGATTCAAATGCAGGCAGTCCACTCACTAAAATATTGTCATGAATTCATGGAGTGCTCTCAGAAATTTCTGATGAGCCTTGCATCAGAGCAGCCAAACAGAAATCATTTCCCCCTCTTCTTTTCTTTCCTAAAACAGTGTATTCAGGGCTGCTTTTCTCCTCCTTTCCCCAATTATCCTATTTGCACTAAGAAAAAAAACCAGTTGTACTTGAAGACATATTAGAAAATATTTATTTAGAAAGCCATTTACCACAGTGTGCTAAGGTGACAAGGCTGGAGGATAAGCAGGGGACACTCTCTTTAGAAAAAGAAGAAAAGAAATTTAAATGGTGGCAACAAATGTGGCACTTCTATTTCAAAATACAGGAAAATAACCTTTTAATGAGGAGTCATAGAGAGAACTAAAGAAGCTGCTGTTACTACATATCCATCTTCCAAATCTTATTGTTCTACTTGAAAGGGAGTGCATAGGAGACGAGAGAAGTCAGTAAATTAGGAGAAAAGAGAAAAGTATAAATAAGTTATACCCCCTTAAAGGCACAAAAGCAAGATGAAAATCATATATTAAAAAAAGTTCTCTGGTGTTATTAAAACTGAACTTTGCAAAGTAGCTAATTTACTTTGAACCATTTGTTCTGTTAGCTCTCTGGCCCCAGCCGACAAAAAGGGTTGATTTTGCTCTGGTTCCTGTTAACTTGAGTTACCAAGTCTCTCGCTCTCTCGCGCTCGCGCTTGCGCTCTCTCCCCCCTTCTCTCTCTTCCTCCCTCCCTCCCTTTCATATTTGCACTCACACCCACACATTCTCCTCAAGAATTCACACTTTATTAATTTCCTTTTTTAATTGTAAAATAAGAACAAAGTGGGAAGTTAATTAAATAGCTGCCCAGATGTTTGTCCATGTAACCTATAGGTCAGTTCAGTAGTATTCTGAAATTCAATATACCTTATATTTAGGACATTAGTTAGGTCGGGCAGAGAAATCAACTTCTCCTTTATTACTGGCTTGTTTCCCTCTCAGTGAGAAAGATCTTAGACTAACATAGATTTTGAGATATAGAAAGAACCATAGAGAAAAATGGGGTTTAGAGATTCAGTGGTACCCAGTACAATTTTCCCCATCATATGATCCTACCCTTACAAGCTTTTCTTTTCTAATTTTTACCAGAAAAACAAGATGAAACAAAAGATACAAGGAAAATGCTTTCTTAAAGCTTCAAAGATTGAATTGATGGTGATATTTCTATCCATCCTCACCAAACAAAATCCCCTTTGCTCTATCTGGCAAGGTCAAATTTGCTAATTCTAAGCACGTGCTTAGTACTCAATATGTTAATAAGATTTCTGATGATTAGAATGTAGGAGGAGGGTTTAGACAGGAAGGATGCCTTAGAATTGCTTAGTCTGGTTCTAGAAAAGGACCCAGAAACACCAATGGACTTTGTCAAAAAGTTTGAGTTCATTAGTTCACTAACTAAAAAACTGTTTTCTGATCTTACCTCTATTGATATTGGTTCACATGAGGACTTTCTCAATTCTTTATGTCACCTCCTTTCTTCATTTATCATCTTAGATAAATGCCTTAACTGAGAAACCCATTTTCTTTTTTCTATTTTCTTTTTCTTTTTTTTTTTTTTTTTTGGTGAGGCAATTGGGGTTAAGTGACTTGCCCAGGGTCACACAGCGAGTAAGTGTCAAGTGTCAGAGACCAGTTTTGAACTCAGGTCCTCCTGAATCCAAGGCCGGTGCATTCCTTATCCACGGCGCCACCTACCTGCCCCCTTTTTTCTTTTTTTTAATCTGAAAGTCACTTGTATCCACATATTGCTATCTTCTATGTCTCAATTATTATTATGATTATCATTTTCCCCATGGCTTAGAATGATAACGATAATGATAGTGCTGTTTCAAAGAAAAGGAAGTTTTCGCTGGAAAGACTTAAGGGGACTGATGCTTAGTGAAGTAAGCCGAGCTCGGAGAACATTGTACACAGTAACAGCAACATTGTGGGATGATCAATTGTAATAGACATAGCTCTTCTAAGCAATACAATGATCCAAGACAATTCCAAGGGATTCATGATGGAAAATGCTCTCCATATTCAGAAAAAAAGAACTGTAGAATTGAACCATACTTTCTCTACTTTTTTTGTTTTTATTTTTTCCCTTCTGTTCTGATTCTTCTTTCACAACATGACTAATGCAGAAATATGTTTAATGTGATTGTACATATATAACTTATATCAGATTTCTTTCTGTCCTGGGGAGGGGAGATAGAAAAAATTTGGAATTCAAAATCTTACAAAAATAAATGTTGAAAACTATCTTTACATGTAACAAGAAAATAAGAAAACTATTTTTAAGACTGAAAAAGAGTGAAGTTTTCAGAGCATTTCTGATGGTCACCAGACATGTCTTCACAATAGATACAAAGCTATGTGAGAGAATTATTAAATTAGATTTGGAGTTCTCTTTTTCTCTTAAGTTTACCTTGAAATAGATACTTCTGGATTGCCATTTTGGGAAGTGGAAGCAGAGTACAATTGTGATCATACTAGGACCTGCTCACCAATGTGAACAAGTGACAGCTGACTTTGGCAGTTTTGATTATTGGATGTCGGCTGCTACAAGTTTCTGTGGCCTGATCCTGGGGAGACTAGAGAAGAAAGCTGAAGTCAGTATTGTATATGTAACCTGGATCATTAAGTAGGGGTAAGGGTTAGAAAGTGAGGAGGAGAGGTCACAATTACTCAGGACTGCCAGCTAACCAAATGGATTAGCAGGCTAGGTACACAGAGACTAATCTCTGTCCTTGTTCTTTCCCTACCTTCCCTTGTTGATATTCTTTGCCCTAGAATTTGGGTCCTAGACATACTCTGCTCCTGCTTTGCTTTACCTTTCCATGAACTCTTGGAAAGTGGGATTGTGGAAATTTTTCAAGATCAGTGAGCATATCATTTCTTATAGCACAGTCATACTCTATCATATTTCAGTCATATACAATAACGTGTTCATCCATTCTCATTCTTACTATTTTGAATACACAACATTTTCCTAGTGCCTTTACCCTCTTTTCCTCTCATGCCTAGAATTGTCATCTAACCTCTGCCTCTTAGAATTTTTCTTCCAGTTGCAAATAGCACCTTTTGAGTGACGGCTTTCCTAGTCTGCCCTGTTGCTTGTGGGCCTCTCTCCTTTTTCCTACCCAAGATTACCTTGTATCTACTTTCATGTGCTTTGTACATACATGCATGTTCTTTCTGGTTAGAATGTAAGCCCCTTGAGGAGAAGGACTGTTTCCCTCTTCATTTTGTATTTCTAGTATTAAATACAGTAGCTTTCCCATGGTATGCTCCTCAAAATGCCTCTTCATTAATTGATCGCTACTATATAGTATTCCAATGACACATGGTATACAAAGGATCGCCAGCAGTTTACAAGTGTCACTTCAAAAAGGCCACTTTCTTTTTGCTCCCTTCCTACTTAAAACTTCACTCTGACACCTGAAAATTTAAAATCCTTGGCCACAAAATTGTTACAAATTTTGAATGACCAAGCTTTGAGCTGCTGGAGTAACAGAGGGGGGCCAATAAGTAACATTATTGTGTCTGCTTTTTAAATTTATCCAATATTTAAAATAATTACCATGTTGCTCTATGTAAAGGTCTCTCCCATATTGGATATAGGCCTCTCTTTGAAGAGAAAAACAATAAAAGTGTAGGTGTATAATTTCACATAACAACTTCCTATAATTATGATCTTTTGGATAAGAAGACCAGACTCCAGGGCTTCAACAGTTTTCTTTTAATTTTTTTTTTTTTTAAATCTGGGCTGATAGAAGACATACACAGAAGACTGATCACTCAATTCCATATAAGTTGATTTAATTCAGTTCCAAAAATGTATTATTGGACCTCTTTGATAGAGAAGGCACTTCCATAGGTTCCCAGTGCCACTGCCATCTTTCAGTTGGAAGGCAGTGACGGCCCTCCCTACATTGCAAAGCTAAGAATACTCCTGTGCAAAGGATTCACTTGCCCTGCCTCAGGTAACTTCTCTCCTAACTACTTTTCTGCTTAGAGGCAGAGAAGCCTTTGGAACTATAAGTGATAAGTCTGGGGTCATTAAACCCAAAGTAGAAAGGGTAACTAGAGTACAGTGGCCAAGTCAGAATTTTTCTTCCTTCCCTCCTCCCTCCATCTCCTTCTCTTCCTCATTCTGTTCTTCCTCCTCCTCCTCCTCCTCTCTCTCTCTCTCTCTCTCCCTCCTCACTCTTTCCTTCTCCTTTTCCCTCTCCCTCCCCCTCCTTTCTTTTGAAAGTAATGGGAGCAGTCTTCCAAGAATTCCTTCCCACTATATCCTAATACTTCTCTTGAGTAGGAGAAAGACAGCATTGCTTTTGCAATGAGATTATGTCTCTAAATATCTCAGGCAGGCACACAGGCAATCATATCTTCCTTTTCTACCTTGCAGGAAACAGTAGGAAAGGCAGTCACCTTCCAAGCCTTTTCAGCATTTGTATGGCAGAGTGAAGCTGTAGCTACTGCTGGGGAGACTAGTCTTGTCTAAGTTGCACCTAGAATGATAAAAACATTATTAAATATAATACCCAAATATTTATAATAATGATAATAATTATCATTTATATAAAACCTTAAGATTTGCAAAACGTTTTCAAGATATGTCCTTTGATTCTCCTAAATAACTCCATGAGGTGGCCAAGTTTCCACTTTCCAACAGAAGCTCTACTTGGTTTGGATGACATTGAACCCCATCCCCTGAGGATGGGTATCTCTAGTGGTCTCCCTTCTTTCAGCTTACTTTGATGTGTTGTCTTCTCTATTAGATTGTAAGCTTCTTGAGGGCAAAGACTAACTTTCTTTTTATTCTGTGTAGCACCATTGATTAGCAGTACTGTGCCTGGCACATAGTAGATGCTTAATAAATGTTTATTGAGTTTATTGAATTGAAGGTGCTAGTATTCTCTCCAGTTTACAGATGAGGTTCCATAGAAGTTACATTGTCCAAAGAGGGAGAATGGAGAAGGGGACATCTGGCTTGTATAAAGTTGCATACTGACTAATATGTCTTTTTTGGTAAAGTATTACTTAGAAATTTTCTTGCAAACAATTTATAAACTGAGACTGATGTCATGAAATAACCTATGTTTTATTTATTCAGCTAAATCTACTCTTTGAGTACATTACCACTGTGAAAAGGCAGAGAATAGAATACATCTTAAAATTGGTCTGGTTGAGGGAAGTTGAATAATGTAGAAATGATCAATTCTACTCACTATGATGTGTCATCTAGATTTACTGTCTTCTGTATCTTTTTCTCCATTTTCCCTCATATATATGCTGTGCCCATGTCCAGATGTGCTGCTGCTTCTGTTTGCTTGCTAGAAGTTCAGAGGTCTAATGAGGAAGCAAAGAAAAGAAATAGTGATAGGTAAGAGATAAACTGCTTGACAGGCACCTTTCCACAAAGGAATTCTTAGTCTTCGGTTCTAAGGTCTCCTGTTCTGTCATGGCATTGAAGACGAGTGGCTGTGAGACATATGTAGGATAAAGGACTTATATGTAAAAGATTTGATAGGTAGGAACTCAAAGCAACACTTCTAAGGAAAGCACAGTTTCTTAGAATGAGCTTTCCTGTCATATTTTTCTGGACTAAAGTGTGCTTTGCCCAAGTATCTAATGTGGTTATAGAAACAGCAGGGATCATCATGTCATTAGATCAGGGGAGATCTTTGAGTCCATTAAATTTCCATGCCAAGATACTTAAAACCAACTATAGAGATAGGGAATGATTATTTGTTAGTTCATTGGTTGGCTGAATTTAGATTCCTTTTGACTTTCCTCATTCGTTCATGACAGTTTCCTCCCCTCATTCTACCAACCTTAGCCCTTAAATAATGGGGCAGCAAGACTGGGAATAAATGAACTAATGCAGTCATTGAGAGTTCCTGGGGTTTTAGAACTTATGGGGTCTTTTATGGTCTGAACTGATATCTTATCAGTATTCCTGAAGTAAGTTCATTTTATTTTACAGAATTACCACTAAAGAAAACCTTGTATTCACCAAAGGAAAGTGGATGAAATTGCTATGAGGATTCCATCAGAGGCTGCACATGCTTCTTCAGTGATAAAATAAACTGAGGCATATGCAGGTATTACCCCCATTTAAGGAAACCTAGATTTTGGAAGTGTTTATCTACACTAAGACCCTAATGTAGAAGTCAAAGAGAAGAATTTGTATTTGTTCTAGAGGTAATAAGAAGCCATTGGAAATCACTTACATTTATATTGGTGTCCCCAAAGACTATTTCTGGAGGTCTCGAATAATCAAATGGTTCTATAATCTTATTGGTGCAGGTGTGTAGATATAGAAATAGAAACAGATAGAGAAATAAAGATAGAGATAGGTAGATACAGATACATATATGTATACATATATGTGTTTATGTGCATGTATAGGTATATTAAATGCTTATATATACACATGTGTATTTATATGTGTGTACACACATGTATGTGCATACATATATGCATACACACATATATATGTGTATGTGTGTGTGTGGGTATGTGTATATATATATATATATATATATATATATATATATACACATACCCACACACACACACATACACATATTTTCCAACAATGCAAATTTCTTTGCCATACCTGGTTAGGTCCATATTTTCCCAAAAATTTGCTAGAAGGGTCTAGCTAAAATATTTGGAACCAGACAGCTAGTCAGTCAATCAACAAGCATTTCTTGTAGGCCAGGCACTATGTTAAGTGCTGTGAATACAAATACAAGTAGAAAGAAAAAAATAGTTTCTGCACTTAAGAAGCAAATATTCTAATGGGTAAAGGACACACATAAAAGGAAGTTGTAAAAGGAGTGGAAACATGGTGGGAAAACTTCAAGGACTAACTAGAAAGGAATATGACATGGCTGCTCTGGGCACCCTCCTTAAATGGACATTCTGAGTGGAGCCATACAATCAGAAGGAGAGGACTAAGGGTACTCACTTCAAGGTTAGAGCGTGGCTTCAGGATAAGGAATTGGGGCATAACAGAAGAAGGCTGAGAGTGAACCCCAGAAAAGAATGTTATTCTTTCTATTGATAACTCAAGGATTACAGTGAAACATACATAGTATCCACTGGTTATCCCTAATTCTCACTATTGTGACACATGATCACGTTTTACATTGATAAAACATTTCTGCATATAGCCCTAGATTCTCAAATGTTAGCAAATGTACCATATGTCCAAATTCCAAGTCATAGTAAAAATGAATGTTGTTTTTTTTTAAGTATACATCCCACGACTGTTTCAAATAATGCGATAACGTAGATTCAGTTATTTCAGTTGTGTCTGACTCTTTGTCATCTCATTTAGGGTTTTCATGGCAGATACCAGAGTGGCTAGCCAATTCCTTTTCCAGCTCATTTTTCAGAAGTCAAAACTGAGGCAAATAGGGTTAAGTGACTTGCTCAGTGTCACAAATATTGTAAGTGTCTGAGGCCAGATTAGAACTCAGGTTTTCCTGACTCTAGACAAGGTGCTCTATCCACTGTGCCATTTAGCTGCCCATATATACTATAAAGTAGAAATTCCTTAAAATTTCTTCCTTTTTTATAGAAGAATGGCATTGTACAATTTAAATGTATGAAGGTACAGTTCTCAAATATAATCCCACTGTTTCCATTCAGAACTTTGAATGATAGACACAGTTGTTTGTTAGTATGAATGTGTAAGTAAATTCCAGGTCATAACTATGTAGCCTGTGTGTGTATATGTGTGCATATATGTATAGAGAGAGTTATTGAAGCTACGTAAAGGAAATAGTATGTAACTTCATACTTATTTAAACAATAGATTTACCAGAGAGAATATGAAGTTTCCTTACATCATGTATTTGTCAATCTATTTATGACTGAAACCAAAGAATTTCCCTGATCCTTGTCAAAAAAATTCTATGTCTTGTTTATAGAGCATAAAGACAATAATGAAACCTCTGATTTCCTTGGTATAGGAAACTCCCAGATGAGGAAACTCTCTCTACTAATACAGGTGAACGTTTTTGCATTTTTCATAATCTGAAAGAAAGAAAGATTGACCACGAAGTCATCTGTTGATCAGGCAATTTTTGTAGTAATTTTAAAACTTCCTATCAGGAGTCAGGTCCTGTTTAATTATAGACTTTGCTGTAGCTGAAAGATATTTTTATCTTTTAGGGCCTTAGTCAATCAATGAGTATATATTAAACATTCACAATGTGCCAGACACTGTGCTAGGTACTTGATATACACATAAGAACTATGAAAAATCCCCTATTTGCAAGGGATTTATCTTCTAAAGGAGGGACAAAAATAAGTAAATGTAAAGTATATAGTGCATTTACCTGAACAGAAAAGTATAATAGTATTTTAAAAATCCAAGATCATAAATATGTGAGATAGGTGATATTAATATACATATTTTAAAGAACAGGATACTAAAGATAAGAGAAGTCAAATAACTTACCTAGAATCAGGATTTCAACTTTTTTTTCTTGATTCTAAGCTCAGAATTCCATCTATTGTGCCACCAAGCTACTACATATAAATGTATGTATGTATATATACACATACATATGTGTGTATATTTCATATATATATACGTATACTTGTTTATACATGCATCTACAAAATATGCATATATTTAAATCTTTATATATGGCATAGGTATATAGTTAATAAATTGGATATATACAAAGTTCTATATATATGGGAGTTTGAAAAGGAAGGCAAGAGCAGATGGAAGTATCAGAAAAAAAATTCCTGCAGAAAATGGTGCTTGAGTTGGTATTTCAAAATAAATTTTTCTCTCACTCTCATACTCCATTGGGGGAAAAAAGGAAAACAAAACCCTTGGAGCAAATATGCATAGTCATTTAAAATAAATTCCTTATCCAAAATTATAATTATGAAGCACCTAGCACTGTGCCTGGCTCATAGTAAGTGCTATATAAATGCTAGCTATTAGCATATATCTCAATTTATACCCTGTATGGTTGTATAGCTCATCATTGTCTTTCGGGATCGTGGTTTGTGGTTGTATTGATCAGATTTTCTAAATGTGCAGAACATGGCCGTTGGCTTTGACAACCATACAAAATTTAGTTAAAAATAATTCCTGGGGCAGCTAGGTGGTGCAGTGGATAAAGCTCCGGCCTTGGATTCAGGAGTACCTGAGTTCAAATCCGGCCTCAGACACTTAACACTTACTAGCTGTTTGACCCTGGGCAAGTCACTTAACCCCATTCCCCGTAATAATAATAATAATAATAATAATAATAATAATAATTCCTGTTCTCACAGATTCCATAGACTTTAGGGGGCTAAGACACAACATGGACAACTATGATACACAACATCATACAATAAATATGTTGAAGAGATTATAGATGAAGAGCTATTGGGGTGGAGAAATTGGGGGTGGATGATGGAATGGGAAGGGCATTACTCTTATGGAGTCAAGAAAATCTTTATGGGGGATGTGACATTTGACCTGGCCTTTAATGTATGCATCTGAATTTTGTAGAGGTTGAAAGAAGGCCCAAAAGCAGGATAGCTCAGTTTCCAATTCTCGGCTACTTTTTCTCAACAGTTCTTATGAAAATGATAATTTATGTATGTAAATGCAATAACCTCTAGGGTGGGGTGAGGTTTGAGGGAGGCATCCAATGATGTTACTCTTAACAATAATTAGTGGTCCTTTTACAGCTCATAGAAGATTTTTCATTGATTGAAATACCAGTCAACACTTAGGAGGACCTGAGCAATGAATTTTTCATGACCACAAGGAAATTTGAGATGCAGCTCAGTTGTTTTATTAAAAGTACAAACAGTAATCCTTCTGGGAAGGTAGTCTAAGCAATTAGAGAGTTGTGACTGGCTTGGTGGGGAACACAAATGTACAGATGTTTTTACCTAATTTGCCACAGCTCTTTCTATCTAATAGCAATACGGAAAGAAATAATGTCATTTAGGTTTATCCTACTCTGGAATCTTAGAAAGGGATGGTTCCTCTTGCTATGAAGGCAAAAAGTCTTTTCAAAGTCATTCCAGAGCTTCATGCTTTCTGTGAGTAATTAGTTTCTACTAGAACATAGTCATAATTATTATGTATGCTCAAGGCCTGGGGAGAAGAGAAATATGGAGCCCAAGTAGGTCCTAGACCCTTGGTCTAGATTCACTTTCCTAAATGGATCCAAACCTCTGGGTCACTCCTATGATTCCACCAGCATTTGCAACAGCTTCAATTAGTATCCACTATGGAGGGCAAGCTTGAGTTCCCATGACTGCTTCCAATTGCCTCTGGTAAGATAGCCTGATAGCTCTCATCCTAAGCAATCCATATTTGTATATTCATTTATCACTTGGATTTCAACCACTGAAACTTTAATTTAAACAGCCTGAAGGCTCAAGTACCAATAAAATCAGAGTAATTAAAACCACATGGAAAGACTTGTCTATTGATTACATTTTCTTTTTCCCCCCAGTACAATGATAACATCACTTCTGTATCTTCCCAAACATCTGAGGGATGGAGAAGACTAATGGGCAATGGACCTGTTGTCATGGACCTTTAGAAACTGATGGGATTGAAGAGGTATTATTGGTGTGGGATTAAAAAAAAAAAGTCTCTCCCTTCCCTCCACATTGTGAAATTCTCAAGGCAAATTAAAGCATTTTTATGCTTGTCTTAGATTCTACACAGTGTCTACCTGGTGCTCAATATATAGTCCTTGAATTCTTGAATGCGAGATCCTTTAAAGGAGAATCTGATTTTTGTCTTCCTTTTAGATGCTAAAGACAGCTTGGAGATGTTATAGAAAGAGGACTGGACATGAGATCAAATCCACCCTCTGTTACCTACTAGTTGTGTGACCCTGGGCAAGCTACTTTATCAATCTGTTTGCCTCAGTTTTCTCAACAGTAAACTGGATATAATGATAGCACCAACCTCTTAAGATTGTTATAATAATAAAATTAAATTATACTTTGGGTTTTTTGGGGGGGGGCAGGGCAATAAGGGTTAAGTGACTTGCCCAGGGTCACACAGCTAGTAAGTATCAAGTGTTTGAGGCCAAATTTTTGAACTCAGGTCCTCCTGAATCCAGGGCTGGTGCTTTATGTACTGCGCCACCTAGCTGCCCCCCCCAAATAATACTTTGAAACCGTAGTAAAATACCTGGCCCAGAATAGTCACCTAATAAATTCTATTTTCTTTCCTTCCTTCTTTTTAATCCCTAGCACTTAATATAGTGCTTGTGGCACATCATAGACATTTTATAAATGCTAGGTGATTGATTGACTCATAGAGGATTTGTGGCTGTGGAGCCTTGGGTCTGGAATCAAAGAATTTTAGTTTAATTTTGGCCTAGGTAAAGTTCTGTAACCTCTTTCTTCAACTATATTTAAAGGTGTATGTATGGGAAGAGAAGTGGTGTATTGACTTCAAAGATCAATTACTGTGGTATTTCCATGATCCTATTACAGTTTTGTGGAAGTAAGTATTTTAATATTTACTGTTCTTATAGATCACATACTATCTGTTGTAATGATTGGAATGACACCACCTGCTGGAAACTTCCATTCTACGACTACACCTAGAGGACATCTGAAAAAAAGACTTTCAAAGACTTTAAATGAACAGTTTGGTTTTGTTGTTTTTCTTTTTCATTTCTGTTATAATATACACCATCTGTAACATGTACTCTCTGCAGAGGCCCGCCCTTTGCAAGACTAATGTCAAAGTGCCGGTTCATGAAGACAAAAAAACCACCCCTCTGGACAAAACTTTCCTCTCTCCCTTTCCTATATTGTTATTAACATATTGTTAGTTAGCATAGGGTATTATATTCTGTTATTTTTGACTGTTTCATCAAGGAAATGCCCCGTTTCTTGAAGAACCAAAGCAGGGGCTGTAATGATTGGAATGATGCCACCTGCTGAAGACTTTCTGTACAAAAGCTCTACCAGGAGGTGAAGGTCTCTGAGGGAAAGACTATGTGTCTTTGGCGTCAGGGAGTGACATTTGCTGGTGGGAGGAAGAAGGGGGAACCTGGCGCTCTGATTCTCGCTCTTTCCTGAGGAATCTGGTAGAGAAGGGAGCTAGATATGCGCTCTCCCTTTAATAGATAGATGAATCTAGGCCTTTATTTCTCTCTTTACCAAATTCTTATTCTCCTTAACAAATGCTTGAAGTCTAACTCTTGCTAAAGCTTATAATTTATTGGCAACCACTCGTTAGATATTTTAGACAGACTAGCTAGAATTTTAGACCTTTACACTGTCAAAGACTATAGGTTTTGGCTCTATTGATTATTTGCAAATAAGAGTCACTATTTACATATATTGTGAAGTATAAATCTTATTGCTGAAGAAAGCAGCTTTGGAATAGAGGAAAGAGCACTGGCCTGTGAGTCAGATGAACTGAGCAGAATTTCTTACTGTGACATATTAGCCACATAATTTGGGGGCATTATTTCATTTTTCATAGTCCTCATTTATTTTCCTGTAAGGTAAAGGGCTTAGGGAAAATGATGCCTTAGCTCCCTTGAAGCTTTAACATTAGACAAAGTATTGAAATGACTCATAAGAACTAGGAATTATTTTTAATACTTACTGATTGTGTGAACCTGTGTAAATTGCTTATAATCTCTCTGGGTCTCTAATTCTTCATCTGTCAAATTGAGAGGACTGGTTGTTGTTGTTGTTCAGTTATTTAAGTCATATCCTAATCGTTATGATGTCATTTGGGGTTTTCTTGGCAAATTTATTGAGGTTATTTGCCATTTCCTTCTCCAACTCATTTTACAGATGAGGAAACTGAGGCAAATAGGATTAAATGACTTGCCCAGGGTCACACTGAAGCTAGATTTGAACTCAGGTCATCCTGGCTCCAGATGTAATGCTTTAGCCACTGTACCACCTAGCTGACTGATCCTCTAATTGGCCTTCCAGATGTAAAATCCTATGATAGTTTTATTGATTTTTTGAATTGCAAAACAGCAAGTACCTTAATTTCCCAAGTTACTTTTATCTGCTTTGTATTTCTAATATCTATATCTCATATAAATGATCACATTGTCTTCCTAGTTGGAATGTAAGCTCGAGACCAGAATTTTTTTAAAATTAATTTCAATTTTTTTTGCCTTTGAATCACTAGAGACTAACAGTTTCTCATGTATAGAATACATTAAATAAATGTTTGTTGGATGTTATAACTACCATTAAAAACTTCTGAGTGCATAATATTTAATGTGTCATTATATCTTACTTTATGTACAAAATCTGCCCATGGGGGTATAATTAAGACCATAAATGAAGGTAAAAATATTAAATCTTCAACCTATTCTTTCTTTAGCAGACATCAGCACCACCTCCTTTGGAATAAAGAAATAAACAAAGAGCTTTTTGCCTAGGAGACTACATTCTTAAGAAAGCTAATCAGAAACTGAGACCAAGTAGAAGTGATTTAATCCCCAGAGTACTATAATGTCAGTATAATAAAGATTTAGGAAAACAGTTTTGTTAAAGTCCAGGGCTCAGGAACTTAGCCTGTATAATTAAGGTAATTTTGGTTTTACATATCTTTGCATTTTTGAACTCTACACTGTCCTCCTTTCTTTAATACCTAGTCTTCTTGTCATTCTGCCAATTATGTCCAGCCAAGCCTCAAATATGGATTTCTCCAATCATTTTTCACCTTTGCTCCTACACATGTGCTGCTAAATGAGACACACATGCTGCTGAATGAAGAGGGAAAAATAATGCAACTGTTCTGATTGTGTACACCACAAATTCACATTATACAATCTTAATTTGGTCTTCACTGCTGCTAGACAATCTTTCTACAGTTCCCTTATCAATTCATTATCCCACACTTCAAGGCAGCTCTTTCAAACCTCTTTCAGCCCTCATAAAACTACCCATGACTCTCCTTCCTACCATTCTCAGTTGAGAACCTTGCCTCATATTTTAAAGAAATAAGTTAAGGCCATTCACTGTGATCTCCCTCTCCTTATTCTCTATCACCCAGCTGTCTTCTGCTACTTTATCCTCCTTCATCATACTGACTTATAAGATGAAATGGCCTTAATACTTTACCAAAGCTAACCCTTCTACCTGCTGAAGCAAACCCATTCCTTCACTTCCCCTCCAACAGATTACCCCATCTGTTATTACTATTGTATCACTTATTTTTTACCTTTCAGGGCAATGAGGGTTAAGTGACTTGCCCAGGATCACACAGTTAGTAAGTGTCAAGTGTCTGAAGCCAGATTTGAACTCAGGTCCTCCTGAATCCAGGGCCAGTGCTTCATCTACTGTGCCACCTAGCTGCCCTGTATCACTTATTTTTAATTTTTCTCTAAGTACTGGCTCATTCCCTACTGCCTACAAACATATCCATGGGTTTTTGTTTATTTGTTATTTTTTCTTAAAGGAAAAAAGAACCCTCACTTGATTCTTCATCCCCAATAATTATCATCTTATATCTTTTCTGCCCTTGGCAGCAGAGCCGTTTACAATAAGTGCCTCTAAACTCTTTCCTCTCACTCTTTTCCTAACCCCTTACAATCCAGTTTCCAACACTGTATTACTCTCAAACTGCCCTCTCTGAATTTCCCAATGATATCTTATTTGCCAAATCCAAAAGCCTTTCCCCAGCCTTCATTATCCTTGACTTCTCTTCAGTCTTTGACACATTAATTGCCCTCTTCTTGTACTCTCTGTTCTCTAGGTTTTGGGGATATCACTCTCTCTTGGTTCTCCTATATATCTCACCCCTCCTCAGTCTCCTTTGCTAGATCCTCCTTCAGATGATGCCTCTAACTATAGATGTACCCCATGGATTTGACCTGGGATCTCTTTTCTTTTCCCTCTATACTGCTTCACTTGACATATCATTAGTTCCCATGTATTTAGTAATCATCTCTATGCTCAGGATTCTCAAATCTACCTACTTTGTCCTTACCTCTTTGCTGACTTCTTTTTTTTTTTGTTTTGTTTTGTTTTGTTTTTTAGTGAGGCAATTGGGGTTAAGTGACTTGCCCAGGGTCACACAGCTAGTAAGTGTTAAGTGTCTGAGGCCGGATTTGAACTCAGGTACTCCTGACTCCAGGGCCGGTGCTCTATCCACTGCGCCATCTAGCTGCCCCCTTTGCTGACTTCTAATTTCATATCTCCAACTGTTTTCAGACATTTTCAACTGGATATTCATTGGAAATATTAAAAGAAACATATCCAAAACAGTATTCATTATTTTCCCCTAAGCTCTTCACCCCTCCTATCTAAGAGGGCAACATCATCCTTCCAGTCTCCCAGGCTCATAACGTATCATGTACAACTCCTATATCTCACAACTAATATCCAATCAGTTTCCAAGGTCTATAAATGTCACCTTTATAACATCTCTTGAACACACACACACACACACACACACACTCACCCTACAACTCAAATTCTACTGGCTCCAGTCACTTTCAAGATCAAATAAAAAATCTGTTTGGAATTCAAAGGCCTTCATAACCTAACCCCTTTATAATTTTCCAGGCTTTTTACACTTTACTTCCCTAACAAATACTCTTCAGTTCACTGGCACTGCCTTCTTGTTTCTTATTTGAACAATACAGTCTATCTACAATCTCTGAGCATTTTCTCTGATTATCCCTCATATCTAGAATGCTCTCCCTCCTCAACCATGCCTACTGACTTCCCTAGTTTCCTTTAAACATCAGCTAGACTTAATATCTTTTTTCCTTTTTTTTTGGGGGGGGCAATGAGGGTTAAGTGACTTGCCCAGGGCCACACAGCTAGTAAGTGTCAAATGTTTAAACCTGGATTTGAACTCAGGTCCTCCTGAATCCAGAGCTGCTGCTTTATCCACTGTACCATCTAGCTTCCCCTAGAATTTAATCTTTTACCAGGAGCCTTTCCCAACCTCTGTTAATTCTAGTGTCTTCCCTCTCTTAAATATTTCATATTTATCCAATATGTTATGCTTTTGTATGTATTTGTTTGCATGTTGTCTCTCTTATTAGATAGTGATTCCCTTGAGTGCAAGGGCTGTCTTTTGCCTTTTGAAAATATCCCCAGCATTTAGCAGAGTGCCTAATGCATAGCAGCCC
The DNA here is from genome assembly GCF_019393635.1 of Dromiciops gliroides. Taxonomy (NCBI): domain Eukaryota; kingdom Metazoa; phylum Chordata; class Mammalia; order Microbiotheria; family Microbiotheriidae; genus Dromiciops; species Dromiciops gliroides. The sequence goes on along the minus strand of NC_057863.1, from coordinate 501,697,932 downwards.
CATAATAAATGTTTATTAGTTGATTGGTTATTTAATGTCAAGTTACTGGAATGCCCACAAATACTTATCTTTATTTTTATATGATTTATACAACAGTTACTCACTTGCCTGACTAGGACATAGCTTTCAGCATTAGTAAAGGCAAATAAATGCTGGGAATAAAATTTTGTTATTTCCTGGTTACCTTGGAGTTGCAAGTATCCTAGGAATAGAGCAATATTCTTTTTTTTTTTTGCAGGCAACGGGGGTTAAGTGACTTGCCCAGGGTCACACAGCTAGTAAATGTGAAGTGTCTGAGGCTGGATTTGAACTCAGGTACTCCTGAATCCAGGGCCGGTGTTTAACCACTGCACCATCTAGCTGCCCCATAGAGCAATATTCTTATCTGGTGTTTTTAGATGTTTATGTCTAAGCTCAATTTGAGACATAGAACATCACTGATATATTAGATATTATCTGTGTCTGGACTATGTAGTAGCACAATAATAACCACTTATATTTTAAGGGCACTTTAAGGTTTCGAAAAGCCTTTTATCACAACAACCCTGTGGGGAAATATTGGAAGTATTATTATCCCAAATTTACAAATGAGAAAACTGTTTTCAGAGATAGAGTTGGAAAATTTGGAGGAGGGAAGGGGAAAAGGTAAGCATCTTCTGGCTGGATAAGCTCAATGATTTCTAATAAGGTGCCCCAGGTCTCAGGGTGGGAGTTGAATTCCCAGGCAAAGGTAGAAGCTAGAGTATAGGAGCATGGAAACTTGAAGATGGCCAGGAAGTATTGTTATCATGGAGACCTAAACTTTATATAAGGTGAGCAGTTCAGATCTCTTCTAGGAATTTGACTGTTGTCAAATGTATGCAGTCAACGAGACAGATAGTGCCTAACAAGAGGCAGTGATGCATAGCAGGAAGAACCTAGACTTAGTGATTTAGGGTAAGTAATACTTGAGTCTAGATCCAGTACATTAAACTTAAAAATTCTATGTCAATGGCCATATCACTTAACTTCACTAATCATCAGTTTCCTCATCTGAAAATAGCTATAATAAAACCTACAATAGCTCCATTAAAGAGTTGTTGTGAAGTTCAAATAAGATCATATACTTTTCAAATTTTAGTATTATATAAATATAGATTATGATTATTACTATACTGTAGCCCATGTGCCAAATGGATACTTGTTGAACTGAATTTAATATCTTGTATAAGATATATATTTGCAAAGCCTATTTCCTATATATACACATATATGTGTGTGTGTTTCCCAAATACTATAGTGAATAATAAAATTATTTTTTGAAGATTCTTTACTAAGACATAGCTGATTTCAATCTATGCCAACAGTGTGCACTGACATCTATAAAATTAAGGATTTTTCCAATTATTAAAGTATTATATACTATCTATAATCTATTTCATCCTTTCCCAAACTTATTCAGCAATAGAACATCAGAGGGCTTTAAATATATGGACAAAACCCATAAATTATAATCCTGGGGCATCGGGAATATGGAAGAGCCTGAGATAATGAAATTTGGGGGATTGGGGCACTAAATAAAGGAAATTAAGTCTCTGATTTCATATAAAAAGTCTATGGGTAATAAGTCCTTTTGACACATACCTAATTTCACATTTAGTGTTTTAGAGGGGAAAATATTACTAACGTCCACATCTTCTCTTGAAGTCTTATTCCCATCATGTAGAGCACTAGGGTCCTTGGGAATAGAGTTTAGAAATGCTGATCTCTATTATATACATCCCAAGGACTTAGATACTACACTTTGCCTGTTGTTAACTAATTAGTTGGACTAATTGGTGTATATTTCAGTGAATATAACACTGTTTGGTCCCTGTCCCTCAAGGAACCTCAGAGACACAAGCTGTCCAATTCACAAATACAACATCCCCTAGGAGAAACTGTTTTCACCCAGTATACCATCAATCTCAATTATGAGCCTGTGATTTCTGTTGAATTCACAGTGCGCCCCGATTCCTATCCATGGAATGACTCAGAAGCTATTGTGTGTGACCCAGTTAAGCAGTCATGGAAATGACTCCCTTAGGAACTTGGTCCTCAGACCAATAAGCTTTATGGGTTGACAGAAACTTGACTAGAACTCCAAATGGGACCCAAGTGCTTGGTCAATTAGGTGGTTCTGTCCTATAAGTCCCCCCATTTCTAAACGAAGTTTATACTGGGCAGAGTAAAGCCCACTTGATGATACTTGACCTGACAACTGAATTCCAATCACTGTTCCTTAGCTACTTTATTGAGCAATATCCCTTCCTGTCAGATGCAAGTATCAATTAATCTCCTGCTGTGGGCTTTGAGGACTCCAACTAAAGCCCTAAACACAGAGTATAGGTTTGGTGAAGAGCTTTGCCTATGAGAAGAGCTCCAGCTCTGATGTTTTAACAGATCCAACTTCAAAGGCCAGGATGGTTTGTTGTATCCCTGATGAATGAAGCCCAGGCTTATGGTTCTGGGTGTTTGCTATCTCCTCCTTTCCAAAATGAGCAGAAATTCATTTCTCTTTTCTCCTCCCCCTTGGAGGCTGCTGTGGCTTAGATGTTATTATGGATTCCCAGAGGAGTTCTGACAGCTGGAGTTATCCCTGTTCAAAGGTCTTGCATTGGGTCTATAAATCATTATTAGGTGGGCGAATACAGCTGCTTAAAACGATTATCAGCAGAAGCATCAGAGTTGTTCCTGGTGAGAGAATCTTCCATTAACTTCCTTTCAGAATGCATACAGTGTCACTGTTGACTTTTTATTTTCTCCTTTGGGGTCTTTTTTTGTTTTGAACTCTGGGATAGAAAGAGTTATTCCTGTGACTCTGCTGGCACACGGCTGACACACATCAACCTTTTGGCCTCTTGATATACAGAGAAGTTAAGCCCTGTGATCTTCCCAAATAATAACCTAAGCTGATAGTAAATGGGCAGGGTAAGGCAGAAGGCCGAAACCTGATAATTCAATCTATATAGACAGATTCTCCAAATAAACCAGGCTCCAAACCCTTCTTTAGGTCAATTTGCAGACAAATAACTCGAATTGTTTTGAAAATTGCTTTATTTCTCTTCTACACAACAACCCTGATGTGGGAAGTATGCTTTTCCTAAGCAATTTCATTCAATTTGTAGTACATTATAATAATGATAATAATAATTTATGTTTTACTTTAAACTTTTCAAAACATTTAACCTATATCATCCTATGTAATCTCCCTGTGAGAGAGATACTATCATTATCTGAATTTTACAGATGAAGAAATAAAGGGTGAAAGAGGTTGTGACTTGTCTAAGGTCAAACAGGTAGTAAAGGAGGCATAAAGCAGGATTAGAACTCAGATGTTCATGACTCCAAACTGGTATTTTGTCTAGTCCTCTACCTGATGTTTATACAAAGATTTAATTTTTAATTTTTTAAAAAGATTCCTACTACAAAATCGACACTATATACTATCTTGGTTACTGTACCTTTTGTTTGTTTGTTTTGCTTTTGTTTGTTTTTGTTGTTTGTTTGTTTGTTGGTGGGGCAATGAGGGTTAAGTGACTTGCCCAGGGTCACACAGCTAGTAAGTGTCAAGTGTCTGAAACCAGATTTGAACTCAGGTCCTCCTGAATCCAGGGCCAGTGCTTTATCCACTGCGCCACCAAGCTACCCCCTCCTGTATCTTTTAACTAAAATAACAAAAACAAAACAAAAACAAAAAAACTAAGTCCAGTTTAGAAATAATTAATACTAAGAAGCTGAAGTAAAAATAATTGTCTACAATCCTTCTCACAAGTCTATGTCATTCCCTGCTTTTGCTTATGCTATTCTAAATGACCAGGTCATCTGACCATTGAATTTTATAGATGAGGAAACTGAGGCCCTGGGGGTAGGGGAATATATTTGCAACTCGAAAGGATTGTAGAAGACACCTAGTTGAGTGGTTTCAAACCCAAATAGTAATAAGGGCCACTAATCATTTGGGAGGATCCTTACAGAACATAGATACTTAAAGGAGAATGTCATCTACTTTGTATTGTATTTTCATTTATTTTATTAAATATTTTCCAATTACAGTTTAATCCAGGTCACACTCAGTAGTGTTGTGGATACATGAACCTTAAGGGCCATATGTTTGACACCTCTGATCTGGTCCAACTTCTTCCTTTGTAGAATCTGAAAATGAGAGGCAGAGGACTAGTTCAAGATTGGGAAGGGCAATTAGAGATTATCCAGTTCATCTTCTTCCCTTTAAAGATAAGCAAGTGAAGACCTGTTTGAAGTCACATAGAAGTCAATTTGCTTCTCAATTTTGTTTACCTTATAGGTAATTTTGAGTTTGAGAATTTCTGAGTTCCAGAGCCAAGCACCAGCTGTCCAGAAGGAGATTTATTTAACAGCATTCCACACCAGGAATTGGACTGTTGACAAAGTCACCAGAAGCTAAAGAATGAAATTTTATGAAAGGTCTGGAAATCTACCTTGATAATCACCGTGAGATTCTCAATCATATAACTATGGTTTGAATAGAAAACCTCCCTGTGCTCAGAAAAGGGAACACAAAGGTAGAGGGAAGGTAGCTAGGATGGGAAAGGTCTAGGAACTTCAGTCTTACACTTTCTTAGGCAAGCTTTTATCCCCTTGTCATATATATACCTCAGCTGTAAGTCACCATTTGTTTATTTACAAAATCAGAGGAAAACAATGCCTTCCCCTTTGTGACATTCCTGTGTAAAACTATAAAGGAAAACAGGGTTAAAAAAAGACTGATGTGGGTGGGGGGTGGGGAGTTTCCTCCAACAAGAATCCAATATATCCTCTCAGATCTCATTCAACCAATCATGAAGAGGCATTTCTGGTGATGGAAGGTCCATCAGAGGACATCACTATTGTATTCTTTGAAAGCTACTAGGATTCTGGTTTGACTTTTGTAGGGGTGCTCTTTCTTACACACACATACATGTGTGTATACACACACACACACACACACACACACACACACACACTACAAAGCCATCATATTGATTAGGAACATATTATTTTGACAAGGATTTCTTCTGAACCTCTCTCACTGCTATAGAATGAACTATCTCTAATTTACAGTTGACTAGATATTGGATCTTGTTTATAAACCACCCAAAAGTGCATTTTCTTTTTCTTTTCTTTTTTTTTTTTTTAGCAAGGCAATTGGGGTTAAGTGACTTGCCCAGGGTCACACAGCTAGTAAGTGTTAAGTGTCTGAGGCTGGATTTGAACTCAGGTACTCCTGACTCCAGGGCTAGTGCTCTATCCACTGTGCCACCTAGCTGCCCCCCAAAAGTGCATTTTCAATGACTATCAAGGGCCCTTCTATAGACAGTTGCAACTTAACCTCAAAAAGTGAGGAAACATATTAGCATGACCAATGCAAAAAGGACATTGCACTCAAATCATGATATCCAGGAATTCTACTTTTAATCCGGTGGGATAATATGCAAAGTTCTTCATTTCTCTGTGTCTCCATTTTCTCAGCTATAAAGTGGGGAAATTAATGCCTGCCCTACTCATTTCACATAAAGGAGAAGAATGATGGATACCAAAATCTTTTAAAGAGCTCAGCATCCATAAGTATATAAAGTATTCTTTGTTTGTTTTTCTTGTGGACCTAATATTACAGAGGTGTAGAGAGCCAATAATGTAGTCCCATTATGATTCTCATTAAGGTGATATCTACTTCCTTTACTCACCAGGGCAGGTGTCACAGAAATCTTGGAGAGCCTCATCACTAAGCTGGCCATAAACAGGGATAAAAGGATGGATGGAAGGAATACCCACACCAAAAAACCCACAACTCCTCTAAGTACCAAATTATTAATATGGGCACAGAGCCCCACATCCCTGAAGCCAAATCTTTTGATTATTAAAGAGATGACAATGTGATTGTGTATAATCCAGTGAGAGTCACAGGAAAGAAAAAAAATGTTATGGTTTGAAATGGCTGACTTGTATTTGAATGAATGGGACTGCTCAACAATTATTTAAAAAGACACACAAAGAGCCTCTCATTGATTTTTTTTAATTATACCTATTTCAACATAACAGGAACTCAGAACTGTTGCTAATCAAATGTTCATAGAGGGCACATGAATCGGGGATACAAAAGTAAAACTCTTCACATATTCTAGAAATGAGCACAGTTCTTTCAGAAGGTGTAATATATCTACCCAGAAATAAATGAGTCATTTTGACTGGGAGAACATTTAAACATGAGACGTGATAATATCATGGCACAGAAGCCTCTTTCTCCCTAATTTTTAATGTCAAGTTAGTCCTAATGATTGACAGATTTAGGAGCTCTGTGGACAGTCCCCATCCCTTGAGCCTGCTTGTCATCAAGGTGTTTCTACTCACAGAGAGAGCAAAGTAGGCTGTTCTTAACTTCCTATGATTCGTTATGTAGGATTAGGAAAATTTTGAATGAAGGAGTTTTCTGGGCATAAACTCTACTCCAGAAAGACTCTCTAATTAGTCCAAAGGCATAAACCAGAAAGATATATTTTCAAATCCCACTATCCCCACACTTCCATTTCCCTTCCCAGCCACCCTCCCTCTTTAGACAGAATTGTGATCTATGATAGATGAGTCCTTAAATACCTGGTCACATATCTGCCCTGGAGGAAAAGAGAATAACTTATAATGGAAACACACACACACACACACACACACACACACACACATACACACACACACACACACACACACGCACACACACACAACCAGGGCATTAGCCAATCCTCTTGGGTAAGGTATACCTAACTATATGACATTTTCCATATTCTGACTCATTGTAGTGACTTGAAAAACAAACCAAAAAAAAAAAAATCGATAGACAGATACAGTGAGCAAAAGCAAATAGGATAAGTAGAGAGGCAGATATACAAAAATAAGCCTATAGTTGTGGAGCCACTAGGTTCAGTAGATGCTATAACTGGTGGGACATTAGTGACCTGGTTTTTAGGTAGGCAAGAGGTACATCAGATAGAGAAGAGGTAATTGGATACAGTATGTAAAGAGATTGATTTGGTCATTTTTATGAGTGTATTCCCTGTTGGCATATCAGAGAATAAATGCACATAGATCCAACTCTTGCCTGTATATGCCATCTATTTGCTCATAATGAGGTCTATGAATCATGTTTCTTCTGAAAGACAGTCCCCATTTGTCATTGCTTTTGACAGCTATCAGTCACATTAGCTGTGAGGGATCCACACTTGACATCACTCTGCTGGCATTTATCAAATTCAAATCGACAAGGAACTCCACAAGTACACAGATGCGAATTGCAATCACTCAATTGTGTTAGAGTCCCATACAATTTGTTTTCCATTATTGCTCCATTGAAGCTTTATTCCATTAAAAACATCAAAATAGACTATTTTTAAACCAGAGAATTGACACTGCATACTAAGAAGTAATGAGCTTGGCTCTGGCTTCAGCCCTTTTCCATGCTACCAATAGTGATATCACTCATCAGTTTGGGCTAGAGTTGGTTGCTCTATGTTTCTACTCATGTGTGAGCTACACTGTTTACTATAGTGCATATTAAGAAAACTAAATACCCTAGGGGTGTTGAGGCTGCCAAGAAATTGAAAATGGATCAAATACTTTTACCTTGTCAAGAGGATATTTTTAAAAATCAGGTTATGTGAAGTAATCCCACCCCCCCCCTCTCTCTCTCCCTCCCTCCCTCCTTTTTAAAGGACTTTAGCTGCTGTTTGCAGCTTATGGGGAACCAACTTCATCAGGTTAACTTGCAGTACCCTCTGGAAGGGTGAGGCCAATTACATAAAGCATATAGCATAGTGTCTGGCACACAGTAGGCACTAAATAAATGGCAATTGAATCAATAAGGCTACTGGCACAGAAAATAACTGTATCCTCATTGATCTGTGTGATATGTTATTGAAAAGGTTATTTGCCAAAAGTTTGGTTTTAATTTGATGTTTCTTAATGCTGTTTTCTGACAAAATTCCTGGTTTCTTGTCTTCCCTATTTTCTATTGACATTAATTTAAATGTTTTTGGATGGGGACTTCTTCATAATCAGAGGCTATAGCCTCTGATTTAGTTCTTTTATCTCTTTCGCCCGTGATTTTTCTTAGTAATACTTTATTACTCTTCACTAAAAGAGAATTAAAGAGGAAAATGTTCAAAGAAAGTGATAATGTTGGTACATTTTTTAAAAAATCTTATTCAAAAGATAGAAGTAGTGCTATGCAACAGATGGTGTATACAAATAGTGGCATGAACTTAAAAGAATAGTGTCAGGAAGATGAAGCTGAGGGTGAGCTAAGACTAACAAAAATCTTCCAATCAAAAAAGAGGGCTTTGAAGAAAGTTACGCTGCAGACAAACAGAGTAATAATAAATTCATATAGGATTAATGTAGCACTTGATGCTAAGGATGGGTAGGGCTAATAATAGATAATTTAGATAAAACATACTACTATATTGATGTCAATGTGGAGGAAGTTCTCCATGGTGCCTTCTGAGAAGGTAATATTTGTTCTAATCCTTTCAAAATTGTAATCAACAACATGTCTGAAGGCATCAATGACATACTTGACAAATTTGTGAATGGCACAAATCTCAGAGGAGTAGTTAACTCATTAGAATTAATCAGAATCCAACATATTTTTAACTAATACAATGGGATTGAACTAATAAGATGAAATCACAACAATTCAGAGTTAGTTGGGAACTAACTTAGAGCCCATATGGAAAAAAATATACAGCATATCCAGCAAATGGTCATGCAGGCTTTACTTTAAGAATTCTATGTAATAGAAGTTAACTATTTCCTGAGTCAACCTATTTCCTACCTGTATTGCTTTAATTGTTGTTAAGTATTCCCTTTCTCCACACTTAAATTTGTCTCTTTGGAACCTCAGTATGTTGTTTTTAAACCTTTTTCCTTGGGCCAAACAGGACAAATATAATTACTCCTCTACATGGCAAGCTTTAAAACATTTCAAGGTAGTTATTATTTTCCACCTAAACATTTCTTTTTCCACAGGCTCTTAAATCTATTCCTTTAACTGACCCTCATATGGCATGATTTTAAGGAACTTCATAATTCTTGTCATTTTTCTTAAGAATTCAATAGTTTATTAATGTCCTTCCTAAAATGAACTGAGCACAATCCTTCAGATGTGAACTGATCACAGCAACAAAGCATGGGTCCTTCATCTCCCTAGTCATCAGCATTATTCTTCTAATTAGCAAGCAGTTTAAAATTGTATTATATTTTGTACCTGTCATATCACACAGAGACTCATTATTATCTTATTTCTAAGCATTCAACTGGTGGCAGATCCATCTAACTTTATTATTGTCCATCCCATTTCACTATATCTCTTCCGTAAGAAGAACATAAGAGATGTTGTCGGTTGTTTCATTAACAACCAGGTAAATCTTATGTAAAATTTTCCTTTGATCTATCCATTTGGTAATTCCATCAATACAAAGCAGAAATAAAATTAGTTTAGTATGAATTGTTCTTGATGAGGCCATGATGACTTGTGATTACTGCTGCCTTTCCTAGGTTGAATGGGGAATAAGTCTAATGGTCGATTGATTCAGTTCAGTTCAGTCATTTTTCAGTTGTATATGACTCTGTCACCTCATTTGGCATATTCTTGGAAAAGATACTGGAGTAGTTTGCGATTTTCTTCTCCAATTTCATTTTACAGATGAGGAAACTGAAGCAAATAGGGATAAGGGACTTACCCAAGATCACATAGCTAGGAAGCATCTGAAACCATATTTGAACTCATGAAGATGAGTCTTCTTGATTCCAAGCCCAGTGCTGTTTCCACCGTGCCAAATAGTTGCCCAGCTCTACTGACCAAGATGAGAAAAATCAATAAAAGTACAGGAGGAGGGGTCATCACTACAAAAGAGTTCATGTAAGTAAGACTAGCAAATTTTGACGAACTTCAAGTTACATGTAAGTAAACAGTATGTCATGACTGACAAAATTCATGCTTTTTTATTAGAAGTATAAGGACCAGATAAAGGGATGGGATTACCTCCACCCCAGTAAAACGAGCTGTAGTAGGTAATGGCAAGGCACTCCAGCATCTTTGCCAAGAAATGAAGTGTCAGACCTGACTGAAAAACGACTGAACAAGAACTCTGCCTGAAGTGTGCTACACCTAGATTCTTCTATCCCATTCCAAGTACTACTGGAATAGTCAAGAGATCATCTTTGCCTTCAAATACTTGATGGGTTATTCTGTTTAAGTTAAAGTTAGACTCATGCTACTTGACACAGAGCAATAGTTAGTTCTAAACAATAGATAGTTCTAAGCCATAGTTAGTTCTAAGCCATAGTTAGTTCTAAGCAATAGAGAGTTCAAGAGCAATATTTGGAAGTTACAGTGAATAAAATTTCAATTCAGCATGTTAAAATTTGGAGCTGGTCCCTAACTGTGATGCCCTACTTTTTGGAGTAGGCTGTTAGACTTTGCAGTTCTTCTGGTAAATTCTGGATGTCAGATTCTTTGAGAGACCAAATAAGAGATTTATGCTTTAACTGAAGATTTTGATTTTATAATCCCTAAAGTTCTTTCAAATTCTAGAATCCTATAGTTCTAAGGTGACTAAAGGGCAAAACTCTGTTAGGTCAATTGTTTAAAATGCTATTATTTCTTTACAATTACTGGTTAGAGGATTTCTCAAGAAGATCATGGGTTGTTTAGCTACATTGAGATTGAAGTGTCAGTGGCACATCCAGGTGATAATATTCAGGAGACAGAGAATAATGCACAAACTATAAATGGGGGAAAAGTTAGAATTAGAGATATAGATTTGAGAGTCATCTACATGGGAGACAATGAAATATTTGGAGACTCCAGCTGTATCTATTCTTTTTGGTTTTTGTTTTTTTTTTAAGTGAGGCAATTGGGGTTAAGTGACTTGCCCAGGGTCACACAGCTAGTAAGTGTTAAGTGTCTGAGGCCGGATTTGAACTCAGGTACTCCTGACTCCAGGGCTGGTGCTCTATCCACTGCTCCACTTAGCTGCCCCAGCAGTATCTATTCTAAATGAGAAATACATTTTATTCGATAGGCATCTATGAAGCATATAGGAGGTGTTGGATTCTAATTATAAAAAGATAGCCATTTGCTTTCAAGAGTTTTTTAAAAAGAATTTTTGTTTACTAGATTATGGGGTAAAACTTACATACAAAGAACTATAGTGCAAATTAGAAAATGATTAAATGCTCAGGAAGACTTTAGGAAGAAGAAATTTCTTCTAGCTACAGGGAAACAGGGAAGATTTAAAGGTGAAGACGATAATTGAACTGAAGGAATATTGAAAGAAAGAAAGGATTTCTATCAGAATTGGAAGAATAGGGGGCAGCTAGGTGGCACAGTGGATAAATCACTGGCCCTGGATTCGGGAGGACCTGAGTTCAAATGTGGCCTCAGACCCTTGATATTTACCAGCTGTGCGAGCCTGGGCAAGTCACTTAACCTTCATTGCCCTGAAAAAAAAAGGTAATACCTGATGATTTCTTGGTATTGAATTGGTCACATGTTGACCTGACATGAAACATATTGCCTTGGGTTATATCTGAGATGTCAGAGATAAAAAAAAAAGGTTTAAAATATAGAAATTAAGGTTAGAGTTGTAAGGGATGGAGTTCATCTTGCAAAAGCCATGTATATATGTATGTATACACACAGGGATAAATATGTATATACATATATAACCAAAAAAATAGAAATTTTCTATAAATAGGATGTATTGAGAGAAGAATTATCATCAGCACCACCATATACAGCAGTAAAATACCATGAAAGTAAAAAAAAAAATCTAAAGAAAGTTTGGCATGAAGTCCAAAGGAGCCATGCCATCCCAAGAGTATTTATAGATGAAACTGGCAGGAGGACAGCAAGTAGAAGTAAAATGGAATGAATTTGTCATTGTTTGTGTAACAATCTATCTTCATCAGCAATTACAGGAGAAACACAGCATTTGAACAACTAAGTACTTCAAGCACTACATGAAGAGGTAAAAATTGTTCTTGGAAGACAACTTAGGTGACACACCATATAATACTGAAGTATCAGACTGTTCTAGAGGCACCTTGAACTAGCTCATGAGAACTGAATGGGAAAATTCTTTTTATTTAGTATTTATTGTTTATTTATTTTAGCATTCTTTTCTTTTTAAAAGTTAAGTTCCAGACTTTCTCCTTGCCTCCTAACACTCCCTTATCAATCGGAAGGCAAAGAATATATCAGTTATGTAATATGAAATCATATTAAACATATTTCCATATCACCATTTCAATATTCCATATTACCCATATTACAAAAAATAAAGCAAGAAAATTATATTTCAATTTGCTGAGTTCATCAGTTATCTCCTTGGATAGCATTTTTTATTATGAGTTTGGGAATTGTCTTGATTGTTTGGAATTGTATATATTGAATATATATTGGTCAGAAAAGCCATCTTTATAGTTGATCATCATTACAACATTGCTGTAACTGCACAATGACCTCCTAGTTCTCCTAACTTTACTTTTTATCAGTTCATTGAGATTTTTTTCTAGTTTTTCTCTGAAATCATCTCTCATGATTTCTTATAGAACAATAATACTGTATTACAATCATATGCTACATTTGCGATGAGCATACCCTCAGTTCCCCAGAGCTACTGTTTTTGTACATATGGGGCTTTTTCCTTTTCCTTTGATCTCTTTGGGATACAGACCTAGTAATGGTATTCCTCGATCAAAGAGTATATGCAGTTTTGTAGCCCTTTGGGCACTGGTCCACATTGTTCTACAGAATTATTGGACCACTTCACTACTCTACCAACAATTCATTAATTTACCTACTTTTCTTCATGCCCTACAGCACCTGTCATTTCTGATAGGTGTAAGGCGGTACCTCAGAGTTGTTTTAATTTCTCTTTCCCTAATCAATAGTGATTTAGAGCATTTTCTCCAAATGGCTATAGCTAACTTTGATTTCTTCTTCTGAAAATAGTCTATTCATATCCTTTGATCATTTATCAATTGAGGAATAGCTCTTGTTTTTATAAATTTGATTCAATTCCCCATATATTTGAGAAGCAATGCCATTATCAAAGAAGCTTGCCCTAATTTTTTTTTAGATTACTTCATTGTCTATGGTACTTTTTAGCAAAATGTGGTTTATCTGATTATTTACTTCAATTAGGTCTAATTTTGCTCTGAGATTATGATTGCCATCCCTGCCCTTTTTACTTCAGCAAAAGCATAAAAGACTCTACTCCAGTCTTTCATTTCAACTATGTGTGTATCTTTTTATCTCTTTCTGTCTTGTAAACAACATATTGCTGGAATATGCTCTCCAATCCATTCTGTTATCTATTTCCTTCTGTGGGTTAGCTTATCCCATACCCATTAACAGTTATCACAGATTGTGTATTTTCCTTGATCCCATTTTCTTCCATTTATGCTTCTCTCTTTTTTATACTGTCCCTCCTCAAAAGCCTGTCTTGTTTCTGACCTCTGCCTCACCCAATCCATCCTCTATCTTGTAATTCCTCCCATATCTCTTCTCCCCCAATTCTTTTATCTCCCTATTGATCAAGATAGGTTTCTATATCCAACTGAGTGTGTGTGTGAGTGTGTGTGTGTGTGTGTGTGTGTGTGTGTGCGCGCGCGCATGTGTATTTCTTACCTCTTTTATCCAATTACAATGAGATTGTGGTTCAAGCATTTCTTGCCATCTCCTGATCTTACCCTCCACTATTAAAACTCTTCCTTGGATGCATATTTTATGTGAGTAAATTTGTCCTATTTTAACTCTCCATTCCCCCTTCTTTCAACACATCTCTCTCTCTCCTACATTCTTATTTTTTGAAATCATTGCAATATAATTGACTCATACATGTGCCCTCTATCTATAATGACTCCTAACTGACCTAATAACAACAAGGTTTTAGGCATTACAAATACCATCTTCCCATTTAGGAATATAAACAGCTTGACTCCATTGAGTCACTTATGATTTTTTTTTCATATTTACCTTTTAAGGCTTCTCTTGAACCTTGTGCTTAAATGTCAAATTTTATATTCAACTCTGGTATTCTCATTAGGAATTATTGGAAGTCCTCTATTTCATTAAATATAATTTACTCCTGAAAAATTATACTCACTTTTGCTGAGTAGGTTATATGGAGAGTTATAATCCTAGCTCTTTTGCCCTTCAGAATATCATATTCAAAGCTTTCCCCACTGTTAAAGTAGAAGAAGCTGGTAAATCTTGAGTGATCATATCTGTGACTCCACAATACTTGAATTGTTTCTTTTTGTCTGATTGCAATATTTTCTCCTTTACCTGGGAGCTCGGGAATTTGGCTCTAATATTCCTGAGGGTTTTCATTTTGGGATCTCTTTCAGGAGATGGATAGTGGCTTCTTTTCTTCATTTTCTATTTTATCCTCTACAAGTAAAATATCAGGGCATATTGTCTTTATAATTTCTTGAAAGATGATATCTAGGCTCTTTCTTCGATCATTGCTTTCAGGAAACGCAATAATTCTTTAATTATGTCTCCTATATCTATTTTCCAGGACAGTTGTTTTTTCCAATAAGATGTTTCACATTTTCTATTTTTTTCCATTCTTTTGATTTTGTTTTAATATTTTGTTTTGTTTTTTAACTTCTCATGGAATCATTAGCTTCTACTTGTCAAATTATAATTTTTAAGGAACTATCTTCTCAGTGTACTTTTGTATCTCTTTCTCCATTTGGCTGATTTTGCTTTTTAGGAGATTTTTCCTTCAGTAAATGTTTGTGCTTCTTTTACCTTAGACCGATTTTGTTTTTAAGGTGCCATTTAAAAAAATCAAGCTATTAATTTTCTTTTCTCAATATTTCTTCTACCACTCATCTCTTTAACTTTTCAAGAATTTTTGGTGAACTTGGACTCAGTTACGTTTTTCTTTGAGATTTTGCTTGTAGGTGTTTTTATATTTTTGTCTTCCTCTTAAGTTTATGTCTTCAGCCTATCAGCCCCTATAGTAGCATTTGGGGGAGGGGGGGCTGGGCAATGAGGGTTAAGTGACTTGTCCAGGGTCACATAGCTATTAAGTGTTAATTGTCTGTGGCTGAATTTGAAGTTAAGTCCTTCTGAATCTAGCTCCAGTGCTTTATTCACTGCACCACCTAGCTGTTCCCTGTAGTAGTTTTGAATGATCGATTTCTCTTCTTGTCTGTTCATTATCCCAGACTATTTACTTTGAACATGGGCTCTGATTACCTTGGGGTGGGAAAGCACTGTCCCAAGATTCAGGCCTTTTTTGTGCTACTGCTTTCAGAGCTAGTTCAGGGGGTCTGAGAGTTTTCAGTGTTTCCAATGTGGTATGATCCTAGGAGAGGTGTATTTACTACTTTCCTTGTCTGTGCTATGGTCTGTACCCAGGAAGGTCTTCTGCTCCCCTGCAGCTTTGTGTAGTACTACTGTTCCTCTTGGCCCTGGAATTGTGGCTACATCCCCTGTTCTCTTGTAGCCACAAAACTAGCACTCTTCTTGGCCCTGGAATTGTAACCGGGGTCCTTGATCCATTTTGGACAACCACCAATGCTTCCCTGCCCCCAAATTTTGATCCAGAAGTGTTTATGGGCAACAGGGTTGCCAATCATTGCCCCCTTCACTCAGTGTCAGCAGACAGCCCCCTTTAATCTCTTTCTAATCAGTTTCTTGTCCGCCTTACTGTCTTTGGATTGAGAGCACCGGAAACTGTCTGTCACAGCCTCCTCCAAAGCCCATTGCTGGTTATCCTGCCAGTTTCTAGGCTTGTACCCACCTTGGTGTTATATATTATTCTTGTGGACCTCTTAAGTTTTCTTAGAGTGGAAAAAAATGTCTTCCTCTGACATTTTGCTGGCTCTAACACTACAAAATTTTATTTGAAAAATTTTAAAGTTGGTTGGATGGAAATGATGGCATTGTTCATCTAGTTCCCAGCCCATTTTCTGCCATCTTGCTTCTGCTCCCAATTGGTCAATTTTCCATGTGGGCATTTACATCTTGGAAATCTGCAAGCACTACAAATCAGGTCTTGATATATTATGGAGAAAATGGTGGTGATAAAAATCACATTTCAAACATCTGTCATTCCTACAACAAGATCCAGTTGTTAAACATTCGACAGCACACTTTTACCAAGTACACAACAAGAAAATCCATTCTTGCAGTAGCAATTTGTTTTAAAGTATTAGGGATCACTTTACAGGAGATGTTAGGAAGGAAAATATAACAATTGAACAAACATCATAAGCAAATACAGTATATAACCAAGACATCATCAGCAGTATATCAGTAACTCCCAACAGTATTTTCTCACCTTTATCAACACTTTTTGAGAATTATCTATATGACTAATGAACATATCATCAATGGCTATATTAAAAGAGAGCAGATAGGCTTTTGCAAATGATTCCCTATTGCAGACTGTATTTTATGCTAATATAATTAATTGACTGAAAGGTACAGAGAATGTGCATGTTATTTGTTGACTATAGAGAAAGCTTATCATCCAAATTAGGACAGAAAGCTGGATGATTGGTCCATTCAATTTGTATTTGTATTTTGAATTTGAACACGTATTTGAGAAAGAAACTGTATCTGGCCAATGAATTGACCCCCAAATTGACAAAGATAAAGAGTGCCAGTTGGATCACATTTCAGAAAATTCACAGAGCTTTTAATCTACTTAAAATTCTCTCTAGTTTAAATATCCATCTTTTCAACTCAAATTATCTTCTGAGAGAGAAAATTTTGGAATTCCAAAGCACTGAAAGAATTAAAGTTGTGCTGAATTTAAATGGCAATGGAAAGATGTCTGTGGGCTCAGGTAGGTTGAAGAGTAGTTCCAATGTTAACCTAGGCTCAAAAACTGTTTCAAAATATATAAGTGAGAAAAGATATGACTAGAAAAGAAGGTCATTCAGTGGCATGAGTAAGGTACAGCAAATGAATGGGACTAAGAGATCCATTAGTACCTTGAAAAGTCAAATTACCTAGAGGAATCTTCTCACTGATTAGCTTGATCCTCTGTGGAGAATTTCTGGAAGAACATAGACAAGAATCACACAGGCTGAAAAGGCAGAAATGGGGCTTTCCTGAAAGGGTGGATGCCCACAGTGATGAAATAACAATTCCCTCAATGTATTTAACTATTTAAGAGGTGATGAGGTATGTGCACTGATATAGAGGCAGGAGATAATTTCAAATCCAGGCTCTATAATTTACATGTTACATGACCTTAAGTCACTTAACAGATGTAATCCTAAATTTCCTCAAATTTTACTCATGTCATTTTCTCAGGCAGGCTGGGCCGCAGCTCTAGCTCTTTCATCTTCTGTTTACTTTCCTTCATCCAGCTACCACTGGCCAATAGCCTGTCCATTATAAATAAGCACATGTAAGCAGAGTCATTTCCCTAGAATGCACAGGTTACTTTATGTTGACCGCAAAGTGATATTCAAGAACATATATAATTGGAGCATTACTTTCACACTGGTTAGACCAGAAAATGCTATTCCTTAACAGCTGACACTCTGCTGCAGATAGTGGGTTAGCAACAAACAACAGCTGTAACACATATTTATTAGCCGCTGTACATTATAATGTGCTCCCAGAAGCGTTCTGTATACCATGAGAATTTTGCAGAGTGTGAAGAAGTTATGATCGTTGCAGTCTAGCAACTTTCATTTGAGCAGAGGACTAGACAGACAAACCTTCTAATAAACAGGCAGATATTCATATGATCATCCACAATTCACACATGCAATAGCCCAAATCTTAGCAACATAACCTGTACATTCTCATAGGGAGGTTTTGGGGGTTTTTATTGTTGTTGTTCATTTGTTTGTTTGTTTGTTTGTTTTTTAATTGGAGCCAGTGAGTTTAGGTCAGGGGTGGGAGGTATGATTTCAATAGCGTGTGTCAGTGAATAAAGGGGTGGAAGGGTTGGCAGGAAAGAAAAGGGAATTTATTTAAAATTGGTAGAGTCCAAATTCTATCTCTGTTGCTTATTACCTATGTTACTTTAGGCAAGTCATTTAAACTCCTTGGGCCTTAATTTCCTCAGCCATAAAATGATGAAGTTGGAATTGGTGGCTTCAGAGGTCCCATCAAGCTCTGGATCTACGAGTCTGGGTGAAGGACAGCAGGGAAGTAGAGAATTAAAGAAGAGAGTGTTGTTCCTGGCTTTGGAGTCAGAGGAGCTGGATTTGAATTCTGGGTATACCATTTACTTCTTAAATGATCTTGGGTAAATCATTTAAATTTCTTTGGGCTTCATTTTCCTAACTGAAAAAACATTGTATAAAGTGATCCCTAAGGTCTTTTCTGGTTCAAAATTCTATGGACCCATACATTTGAAGAGAAAGAATTTTTTGCTAGTAATAGTCAGTTCCTAAGAAATTTAAAATAATGTAGAGCCATTAACACTAATAATGATGGTGTGATTCTCTCTCCTGGGAGAAAGTGTCAAAACTCATAATATTCCCTTGATAGAAAGAATGTTTGGCCCTAGAAAGACAATGCATATTCTTTGCAAAGAATATTCTCCCCCTGCCTGAAATCATATGATACATCTGTCCAGACTGCTTTAACTGTCCACTCTTCTAGTGACTGATCATGTCCAGGAGGAGAAATTGTTCAGCCAAAGCAATCTGTTTTAATTACTATGCTTATGGCCCTGAATAATGGACCAAACTGAAGAAACAGGGCAGGAAAGTTCCTTTCTCAATTGCACTGTGTATTCCATATGCTGTTAGTCATCCACAAAGACCGACTCAGGACCCTGTGCCATGTGTCTGCCAGGCAAGCATCATGGGATTATCTCCTTATTAAAATTCTAAGGGCATCATCTGGTTCGGTGTAATGTTAAGAGTGAATTTACACCTTTGTGGCAAATAGTTACCATTGCTCTATATGCGGAGTGGCTGTTTGATGGACATGGCTCTAGCAGCAGAAACTTTGGAAAAGAGGTCAAAGGGCCAAGTGGCAATTTAAATACCCTACAGAAGAGGGAACAGAAACAAGGGAAGCTAGTCAGTTCAATGCAACAGTGCTGGACTCATTTTAGCATAATCGCTGCTATACTCTTCATGGCAAACCATTTAGCCTAGAAAATCTCCCAGAATTCATCATCATAGTTAATTACTGCTTCATTATGCTGAGTTTATAATGATTCATTTCCAATTATGAAATGAATAAGCTCAAACCAGTGACAGAGGATGAGAACCAAGGCTCATTCTCCTCCTACTCCCATACTTATTTCCCTGCTTCATTGTAAGACTCCCTACATTACAAAGAATAGAAGGAGGAGGAGGAATAAACAGAAGGAGAAGGAGAAGGAGGAAAAGAAGGAAGAAGAGCAAAAGGAGAAGATGGCCATGACCATAATAGTTAAAGAGGGGGAAGAGGGAAGGAAAAAATGGAAATAGGGAAGAGGAGGAAAAGAAGTAGAAGAAGAAAGAAGGAACAAGAAGAAATATAAACATCAAACCCTATCTGAGAGAGGGGAAAGAATGGGAGTGAGAAATATTGAAATGAATCTGCAAACCAAGTATGTCAAAGTAAAAAATCAGTCACCATATTAAATGAATAACTGCTTCCCAAATGTCCTTTATATTTTGCAACTGGATCCCTTAAACTCTACCTGATCATAGCTGCTATTTATCTCCAGAGAAATCTGGAGACCTGTTTACATGTAATACTCTAGGAATGATCTTATTTGGAGCTTATAAGCAGGTAAAAGCAAAATTCACTTTCAAGCCTTATTTTGCTTTTGGAATAAAAAAAGAGTTTTCCATTTGAAAGGAGAGAATAATAGGAGCTTGTATTCAAGACAAAGAGTTGACAGTGAGATATGTAAGAGGAGTGTAGGATATTCATGAGAAAAGAGTGAGAGAGGAATGAGAAAACTGAGATAGAGAAAATTAGGTTTGATGAAAGGGGCAAGGGAGGTATGAATGGATGAATGAATGGGTGAATGAATGAAAATCATTTATTAAGCATTTACTATGTGTTTGGTAGGGAAAGGGAAAAGAAGGCAATAAACATTTATATAGGCATGTATAGGGTATTCAAGCTATGATGGCTTATTGAACTCTTTTCAGGCTTGCTCATCCACCTTTAGAGTCCACCTGATACTCAACTCTCACCTGTGGCTCCAAGAAGCTGTAGATTGTGTAATAGCCACATCCTAGTAAACTGTCTCTGCAGATGTTTTAAACCAGGTTGAGGGTAACTGACAGGCTTCAAACCCATCAGTGAGTTAGGAGGATGTCTACCCCAAGCATATGAAGACTTCCCCTTGCTGAATGAGTGGATGGAAGTAGCTTGTTCCAACATCCATGAAGGTGACTAAAACAGGTGGATTCTGTGGTGGTATGGCAAAGACAGTGAGAGGACTGAAGGAGTAAAAAACAACATGGAACAGTGGAAAGGGCACTGAATATAGTCAGAGGACTATATATAATTATATGTGTATATATGTATAAATAAGTGTGTGTGTTTGGGTATATAGATAGATAGATATATAGATATATTTCCATGTCTGATGTTTACTGCCTATGTCACCGTGAACAAAGTATTTAACTTCCCTGGGCCTCAGTTTCCTTTAGTATAAAATGAGAGGGTAGGACAGCACATCCTTTGAGGTGCCTTACAACTTCAAACTTATGGTCCTTTGATTCAGTGATTCATGTGAGGACCAACTGAACAAAAGGAGAATATTTAACTTAGAAAAGAAAAGACAGAGTGGATATGAAAGCTGTTTTCAAGTTTTGGAAGTACTCTTATGAGTAAGAGGGTTTGGATTTGATCTGGATGGACCCAGGGAATGGGAGGGTAGACCACTTTGTCAAATATATTTTGATGAGCTGTAGATAAGACTAGATAACCTCCGGTCACCCCTCCAACAAAGATCCTATGATTCTGTTTATCCTGCCTAGGGATTCCTTGTCTGAGAAGTGGTATTCTAACCCTGGTCATCTATCAACCCATGCAAAAACACACAAATATGTACAATCAGTACCAGTAGAGGCAGCAGAGGCAGGATAGGGAAGGAGGAAGACAGAATTCATGGTATAGGGGAGACAAAGGATAGGCTAGTCAGTCATTTAAAAGGGAATCATAGTCCCATTCCCAAGTAACTGCCCTTTTATAATTAGCTGATTAAGACTCATTCAATTCAAATTACCAATATTTATTAAGGGAAGTGGAAATACACAGAGAAAACAAGGAAGAAGTTAATGATTAAATTCCATATCTGTCTCCATCTTGATACTAAATTGCCTGGCAATTACACTGTTGATTTTTCACAGATAATATTCTATCCTCAACGATGGGTCCACATATCTTTCCTATATGTATTTCCCATATTAGGTGAAATCCCTGGTAGGCCAAGTCACAAAACAAAGAAGGTTTCCAGGACCCCTCATGACTGCTGCTCTTGTCTTTTCTGGCAAACTTTAACAACAACCACCCCTTCAAAACTGATATTTTTGTAATGCCATTTGAGCCTCAAAATAGCCTGTGAAATAAGTATTACAACTATTACTATTTCCATTTTATAGCTGAGGAAACTGAGGCTAAGAGAAATTAAAAGACTTGCTTACCACCACACATCTAGTTCCAGGGGAAGGATTTGAAATCAGCTCTCACTAAATCCAAGGGCTGAACTCTATGTACTGTGACATGCAAATCAGTGTCTCCCAAAGCATGCTATGCAAGTGGTTCATTGCCTATGTGTGCATGTGGGGCCAGGGGAGGGAGGAGAGGAAGTAACATCAGTAGGGAAGGGTAGTGTTCAGGGAGAAGTCTAATCTCTGCCTCAGAGACTGTCAGGGGCATTTAATCCTGAGTCACATGGGAGGGACTTCAAGTTTACAGATACAAACCAATAACTTTTTCTCCCTCAGCAGGACCGTAAGTGGTAGTTAATAAGGTGAGTGCTACTGAATATAAATCGTTAACTATACCTGCATATTTTCTATGAATTGGGATTACAGTAAATCCAGAGTTGTACTGCTGTGATTAAGTGTGTTTTTAATAACTAATCAGTGTTTATATGACACATGGCTGTCTGAGTAAATTTAAATGATGTGTATTTAGGAACCTTGATATAAACCAGTACCTTAGCAACATAGCCATTTATCAGAGACTAAGTTGCTGTTAATAACCTTCCCTGGGGGAATTGCAGGCAAATGGTTATGAATCTGGTGATATTGGGCCTTCAGTCAGACATGCTGGGGAACTTAATCTTCCATTTCAGGAGAATAATAGGATGCTATGTGGTAGAATAGTGACAGAATCTACAAAATAGACTGCATCATTCTCTCCAAGTAGAAGGGCAGAGACAGGAGAGGGGAGCTCAGGACATTTGCTTTAAAATTCAGCCCAAGTTTGCTTCAAAAGGAAAAAAAGAAACACATTCTTCATTGATGGGGGCAATATGGTAAAGTGATAGCTTAGGAAGGACTAGAATCATAGAGTGTTACAACTAGAAAAGACCTTGGAGATTGTCCAGGTAAGCAACTCTGTCATTCTTATAATAAATCAAGTAACTGAAGTCTTTTCTGGACTTGTCCAAATGACTTGTCCAAAATCACTCAGCTAATCAAATGAAGAATAGGCTCCAAAACTCAGGTTTCCTGACACCCAATTTTCTTTCCTGGACACGAATCCTCTTTGTTAGATAAGAACTTAAAAGCTGTAAAGAAATAATTTTCTGGCATTCAACAGGGATCATAGATTTAGAGCTGAAGGAGATCTAAAGACTTCTAATAGATAATCTAGTCCAGGGATTTTTAATTGGATTTCAGAAAGTCCATGAACATGAATAGAGAAAAAATATATATATTCACTAATATCTAATGAAACTTAATATTCCTTTCAGTTGTAAATTTTTTCAAAAAGATGGAAATTGATGAAATTGTCTATAGCCTTCACCAGGAATTCATGTTTTCTCCCCCTTCACCTCCCTATGCCCTGCCCAAAGATTAAGAAAACTTGAGTTAGTTTAACTATGACATAATTGACATGACTTTCCCAGAGTCACAAATCTAGTAAGCAGCAGAGGAAGTATTTGAACCCACCTCTTTTTTTTGGGGGGGGGTGGCGGCGTGGGGTGGAGTAATGAGGGTTAAGTTATTTGCCCAGGGTCACACAGCTAGTAAGAGTCTGAGGGCAGATTTCAATTCAGGTCCTCCTGAATCCCAGACCAGTGATCTATCCGCTGGAACCCATCTCTTCATGATCCCAAGTTTGTAACTCTATCCATTATACCACATTGCCTTTCAAAGTTCTGTCTTACATCCTAGTTCCTTACAGTCCATCATGTTATTCAGGCTTATGGAATTTTCCCCCTGATCCTAGAACGGATCCTTTAACCAAAAAGAAAAATAACAATAGATGATGGTCTCCTTTGAAATGACTGAACAATAGTGCAGGTTCTAGATTTGTAAAAAGAGAAAAAAAGAAACAGTCTGAAATAATCTAAGTGAAATTCTACCTGGAAGCAGAGGAATAGATGCGATGGTCTTTTAATTCCTTTCCAAACAAATGATTATGACTCTATTATATTATTTACATAAGCTCTGATCATGAGAGATCTTTCTGTTCAGTTCTGTTAAAAATAACTGGCATTTTATATAGGGTGTCCCCAAAGCCCATATTATTAAAGTTTAAAATGGAACTTAGACTTTTGAGACATTGTAAAGAGCCCTTTAAGGTTTACAAATCACTTTACATGTGTTATCTCATTTCATCCTCACAATAAGCCCATGCTATAGATTTTACAGGGAACATCCTAGTCTTAAAGATCAAGAAATTGAGGCTCATAGAACTTAAATAACTTGTCCCTGGTCACACAGCTCATAAATATCAGAGGTCAGATTTGAACCTCCCATAAAGTGCTAAATTTAGTATCATCCATTATAAAACACTGCCCTTTGAGATAAAACAAATAAGTAGTGCATGAAAGTCCTAAAAGGATAGAGAAAACTTGGCCAATAACAAAGAATTCGCATTGCCAGTGTAGAGGCAGCTATCTCCCCCATATTCCCAAGGCCTTCCAATCTTCTAATGAGGATGCAGTAGAACTAGCTAAGTGAGATGGTGAGTGGAGGCAATTACATTTATAAATCAGCCCAAGAAACTGGATCTAGAGGGAGAATGCCTTTAAGGCATCAATTATCTAGCTTAGGTACTTACTCTGCCCCAGGTCAGCAGATAATAGATTGATAACTTATTTCACCTTAGCTGGATAAATGTCACTTAAGAAAACCTCCAATGGCCCTCACCAACTATAGAATAAAATCCAAACTCCTTAACTTGAATTCATAGAAACATTAATTCTCACAAAATGTTGGAAAAGGAAAGGACTCTAGAGATTATTAAATCCATTCCTTTCATTTTCATTTTAATGATGAGGAAACTGAGGTTCAGAGAAAAGTAGCAGAAATTATAAAGCTGCTTAGTGGTGAAACGAGGAATCAAATTTAAGCCTTCTGACTGCATTTCCAACTCCTGTGCTGATGGGCATTCATTCCAACACAACACAAAGTTTTATGTCTGGGTCTCAAACCACCCCTAAGAGGGATGTCATAGAGCTTCAGAACAATCACTGGATTATAGGTACCCCAATCACTGGATTAAAGGTACCCTAATCTCTGTCTCAATAGTATTTTTTACAAATTTACTACTATCAGAAAACAGAATACTTATCTTGAGTTCCAAGAATAGTCACAATGCAAAGACATGCTGGGAGAGGAAGATGCAAAATAATACATGTGCTCTCTAATTGCTATCTCATCAAGAAAAACATTAAGAAAAGGAAATTTTTTTTTATCTTAAAACCATTTTATTATTTTCCAGTTATATGCAGAGATCATTCTCAACATTTGATTCTATAAGATTTTTATTTCCCAATTTTTCTCCCTCCCTCCTCTCTATCCCTCCTCCCCAAGACAGCAAGAAATCTGATAAAGGTTTATATATATATATATATATATATATATATATATATATATATAAAACATATTTTTGCATTAGTTGTGCTATTAAAGAAGAATCAGAACAAAAGAGAAAAACCTCAAAAAAAGAAAACAAAAAAAATAAAGGAGAAACGGTAGGGTTCAAATCAGCATCCAGATTCCCCAGTCCATTTTTGTGGATGTGAAGAGCATTTTCTATCATGGGTCCTTTGGAACTACCTTGGAACAGTGTATTGCTGAGAAGAGTTGTCTATTACAGTTGATCATGACACAATGTTGTTGATAATGTGTACAATGTTCTCCTGGTTCTGGTAACCGCAGTAAGCATCAGTCCAGGTTTTTCTGAAATCTGCCTGCTCATCATTTCTTATAGCACAATAGTATGCCATTACATTCATATACCACAACTTGTTCAGCCATTCCCCAATTGATGGGCATCCCCTCAATTTCCAATCCTTTGACACCACAAAAAGAACAGCTATAAACACCTTTGTATATGTGGGTCCTTTGCCCTTTTTTATAATCTCTTTGAGGTAAAGACCTAATAGTGGTATTGGTGGGTTAAAGAGTATACACATTTTTATAGCCCTTTGGGCATAGTTCCAAATTGCTCTCCAGAATGATGGTTGGATCAGTTTACAACTCCAACAAAAATACTTTAGTGTTCCAATTTTTCTACAGTTTCTCCAACATTTATTATTTTCCTTTTTTTGTCATATTAGCCAATCTAATTGGTGTGAGATGGTACCTCAGAGTCATTTTTATTTGCATTTTTCTAATCAGTAGTGATTTAGAGCATTTTTTAAAATATGGCAACAGATAGCTTTGATTTCTTCATCTGAAAACTGCCTATTCATATCCTTTCAGCATTTCTCAATTTGGAAATGACTTGCATTCTTGTAAATTTAATTTAGTTCCATATATATATATATATATATATATATATATATATATATATATATATATATATATATATAGTGAGGTAATTAGGGTTAAGTGATTTGCCCAGGGTCAGGGTCACAGAGCTAGTAAGTGTCAAGTGTCTGAGGCCAAATTTGAACTCAGGTCCTTCTGAGTCCCTGGCTGGTGCTTTATGCACTGCACCACCTAGCTGCCCCTAGTTCCCTATATATTTTTAAAATGAGGCCTTTATCAGAAATATTGGCTATAAAAATATTTATCAGCTAAAATTTTAAAATTTAATGTAATCAAAATCATCCCTTTGCATTTCATAATAGTCTTTATCTCTTGTTTGGTCATATATTCTTCTCCTCTCCATAGATCTGAGAGGTAAATTATTCCTTCCTTTCCTAATTTACTTATGGTATCATCCTTTATGTATTAATCACGTACCCATTTTGAACCTTATTTTAGAATATGGTGTAAATTGTTGGTCTGTGCCTAGTTTCTGCTATACTATCTTCCAGTTTTCCCAGCAGTTTTTTGTCAAATGATGAGTTTTTATCCCAGAAGCTGGAATCTTTGGGTTTATCAAACAGTAGATTCCTAAAGTCATTTACAACTAACTTATTCCATTGATCTACCACTCTATTTCTCAGTACCAAATAGTTTTGATGACTGTTGTTTTATAGTATAGCTTCAAATTTGGTACAGCTAGCCCACCTTCCTGTCCATTTTTTCCATTAGTTCCAAGAAAAGGAAAATTCTTAAGGTGATTGAGACAATGCATTCATACCTTTCTAGAGGTCCTCAGAGTCTTACCTGAGTCTAAACTTCACTTCCCACATAGCTGAATTTTCCCAGTTTAGTTATCTGTTAGTGACATTTACCACAACTTTCCTTTCTCACCTAAAATACCCTCTCCAATTGCCATCCCTTTTGGTAACATTATTATAATTGTTAGCTGTACTTGGGTCCACTGTTTCTACAGCTATTAAGTTAATAAGCAGGAATTTAGAAGTCCCCCAGTTCAACTTTCCAATTCATGTTTGAAGAGAGATTCAGGTTGGTGAATATTCATTTGAGAGTAATCCTCTTAGAGGTGAGTAGAAACCTTGGGACCTGTTGGTATTTCTAGGGAAAGGACTGGAACAGGCTACCCTTCAGAAGGACTTTTGCATTTTAATGGGCGAATAATGCTAACCTTAAAGAATTTTAGGATTGAAAGTTCACAGAATTTAGAGTAGGAAAGCAACTTGGGATATCACCTAGGGTACACTCTTATTATAGAGATGAAGAAATTGAGAGGCAGAGAGGTTAAGTGACTGCCAAATCCAGAGAAGTACCAATAGGGACTATTCCAGAAAGGTTTCCCCAAACCAACAAAATAAGAAACATTTTACAAAGTTTACAAAATATCTCTGCTTTCTTAGCCTTATTAATCTTATCATGCTTTTCTTTACATATAAGCAAAAGAAAAACAAAAACAAAGAAAACTGGCTCCCATCTAGACCAGAAATATGGTCCAACACCAAACTTTTCAAACTGCACAGGGTTCTCCCTACAGGGATTTGGGAACTGAGATCAACTTAGTGTTGTTCATTTCTCAAATGATTAGGACCAGGGATTGAGATGGAAACCAGATATTCTGACGTGAAATATACTTCACCAATCATGCCTCTAATCATTATATTTATGTTATCAATTTTGGGTTGCTGTTGTTGTTGTCATCTAATCATGACATTTAAGGCAATATGGCAGGTACATGGTGGATATTTCTTTGGGCAATGATTGACTTAATTTTATACCACCTGATCTGCCTGAAAGAAAAGCTTGCCTGGTACCTGAATTTCCAACCCATGCTTTAAGGGTCTTCTTAAGAAGTTGTGCTTTTTTTTACTGGGTTATGGCACTAAGTTATCTCAGAGGGATAATATAACACATCAGCAGGGGTGTTTGTTACTGATTGACCTGTTAACACACATTGCTCAGCATGTTAACAGGTCAGTGTAGTGTGTTAACAGCTATCTGTGATGTAGAAGAAAATACACTGGATTTGAGAACAGAAGATGTAGGTTTTAATCCTAGATGTTTCATTTGCTCACTTTGTGATCTTAGGTAAGATATTTGTTTTCTCTTGAGTCATGTTTATTTCATCTGTAAAATAGGGGAGAAAGTAGAGACATACTACTGATACCACCTATCTTAAGTGTACCTGGGCATCACATGAGCTAAGGGTTCAAAGAACTTTGTAAACCCTAAAGGTCTCTATAGGTGTCACCTATTAAAGTAATTATTATTGAAACAGAAGAACAACTTTGGTGAGCATAAGGTTTCCCTGATTTAGACCTCACTGGTGTTGGTACTCAGATCATTGTAAATCTTGTGGTTGTTTCTAAACATGGGACCTTGTAAATCTTTCTGCGTGTGTGTGTGTGTGTGTGTGTGTGTGTGTGTGTGTGTAGGACATCTTCTTGGAGAATATCCTAGATAGAGTTCAAATAGAAAATTTCTGTATAGATAATGAGTCTCTTCAATTGTTCTTATTTGTGAACTATGCAAATAGACCAGATATATAACCCCAAGGTCTACTGAATGACACCCACAGTCAATCAAGAGATAGGGTCTTAGCAGTCTACTCAGGAACAAAGAAAATATGTGAATGAAAAATGTTTATTGCTCAGATAACGACATGAAGAAGAGGCAGCACAGTGTCATAGAACCCCAAACTCGATCAGGATGATCTGGGTTAAAGCTCTCATCTTATATACACTAGTTATGTAACCCTGGAAAATTCATTTAACATTTCCATGCCTTCAGACAAATTTAAGACTATATGTGGCTGAACAGTTACGAGATTTATATGGATAGGAGTTTTCTCACTTTAAAAATTTCAGACCAACTAGGCAAACAAAAAAGAAATCTAGATTGGTGGGCAGCCCACTGATCCAGTTAACCACTACATATCCCTTGGAAAGACACCGTGGATGGACAATTAATAAAGCTTAAGGTGGAATAAAAGGAGTTCAGGATCAATAGTATTTCACAGTAAGCAGCTTTCCACAGACAGGTTTCATCTTGAAGAAGCTAAGTGCCTGGGGGTAAGGTGAGTTAAAAGAAAAAATACAGGATTACCTAAGGCAAATAGTACCAAATTCATCAATTTGTCTGGGACCATCCTTGCTTGCAAGGCTTGTGTATGTTCACACAAACAATGAAGTTGAAAAAGAGTAGAGAACAGAGACTTCCAATGGCCCTTAGGGTTAACTCTCTTTAGACAATTACTACATCCTACCTGATACGTCCACCTTAATCTTCCTAAACATTATTTTTTATTATACCAGTTTCCTGTTCCTTCCAAATCCTTTAATATCTCCCCTTTGTCTATAAGAAAAGTCTAAACTCCTCAATATGTTATTCAAGACTCTCATAATTTTGCCTCACACTACTAATCCCACCTCATATTCCACTACTACCCAACACACTTTGTTATACTACACATTCAGGCATTCCTTTTGTTCCCTGCCAATTCTGCACTCATTCCTACTTCCACACTTTTGTTTGCAACCTTTCCCAAACTGGAGTGCCCTCCTTTCTCCTCTCAGTCTAAAGAAATACTACCTATCCCCCAAGAAAAGTTCAAGGCTAGTTTTCCAAGAGATTTTATGGGAATACTATTACCCTTATCTCTTCCTCTTCTAACTCATAAAATTTCAGAGATGGAAAGGACCACAAATCCCATTCTAAATTGGAATAAGATTCCAATTTTATCATTGCTTTTGATTTGTAAAGCATTCTTTGTTTGAACTCATTTTATCCTAACAACAATCCTGTGGGCTAGGTGATATCTTATCTCAATTTTAAATAAAAGGAAATTGAGACCCAGAGACTTTAAGTAAATTGCCCAAGGTCACATAGCTAATAAGTATGTGAGGTAGAATTTAAACTCAAGTATTCCTGACTCCAAGTCCAGAGTTCTATCCATTATTCCATTTGGGATGCCTCTTCAACATGGCCAATAAGTTGCTTATCCATCCCTTACTTGAATATCTCTAGTTAAGGGGTGGGATTCACTACCTCCTAAAGGGGTCTATTCCATTTTGAGTCAGCTCTAAATGTCAGGAAATTGTTTTTCATGTGAACCCTAAATTTACATCTTTGAAACTTCCAACCATTTGCACCATGACCTCTCTTAGGTCAAACAGAATCAGTTGAAATCATGTTTCATGTAACAGCCCTCTAGATAACTGAACACAGATATGTACTTTTCTCCAGATTAAACATCCCTTTGACTGATTCTCATGTGATATGAGATTGAGGGATTTCACGATCCTGCCCACTGCCTAGCTTTTTAGTGTCCACATTACTTTAGATGTCATTTTCTTTGGCAGATACATCATACTTTTAGTTCACACTATTGTTTCGGTCCATTAAAATCCACAAAACCTTTTGCAATAAAGTCTTCTCTAATCATGCCTCACCTCCTATTACATGAGTGAAATTGATTTTTTTTAAATGTGAAATTTTTGTGTATATGTTATATCTTATTAGAATCAGTGCATTGTTCTATCCTCTGGAGGCTCTTATGCATCCTGTCATCTAATGCCCCATCCCTGATTTGAAGAAATGTAAACAGCTGAGGGCCAACTATAGAATCCTATGGCCCTCACTTCTTTATTCCTGGATATACTATATTCTACATCCCTGGATACTATTTATTTGAATATTTGATCCTTTGCTACCCTGCATTCTCATGTAACTAGGTTGAGAGTAATTTTCTATTCTTATTTTTGTGATACTTTTTTTTTTCTCCCTGGGATATGATTGATGGTTTATGTGTCCATATCTGTCTATACGTGCATGTATATATATACTTGTGTTTATGTGCTTGTCTTCCCAGTGAGACTAAGTTTCTTGCAAGCCAGGACCACCACCCCCCCTCCCCCTCCCCCTCCTCCTCCTCCTCCTCCTCCCACTGCTGCTACTACTACTACTACTTCTACCACCTCTGCTGCTGCTGCTACTACTGCTACTGCTACTATTAATTATCTACCTTCTAGGGAAAGCACTGGACTCGGAGAAGCCTCATAGTTTATGGAGGTACTCAATAGATACATATTAAATTGAACTAAATATGTCCCTGAAAAGTGGTATATTGTGGATGTTCTTGGTGAAATAAGGGAACTCAAAATTTAAGTTAAAAACATGGTGAATGAGTTTGTAAAGCCAATACTTTTTTATGATATGAACATTCATTGAATAACCCATTTGATAAAGTTAGATTTCTGTCTATATTTTTAAATCAAGGCCCACCTAAACCTGGGTTTCTAGGGAGATGAGGAATTTCTGTCCAGACCTAAGTCTATTTGTTTTAAATAGGAGACTAGTTCACTCTTTGGAAATAAGGAGGGTATTACAAAGATAGGATTCCAAGGAGATAGGGCCTGTGACTGCAAGGTAGAGTCATAACAAGTAGATCTTCATAGCAGGAGTCATAGCAAGCAATCAAAGATTGTTTAGCTATGAAGGAGCAGAAGCTGAAATACTTATCTTCCTCAAGAGGGAGAGAACATGTTGCTTTAAGACTACATTAGGATAACTTTGATTCCCTGAAATTAGTTCAAAACATTGAGCTTAGAAAGACTACAAAGGAACTTGTATTAAGCTCTGACAATAAAATGTTCTTTTCTTTTTCTTTCTTTCTTTTTTTTTTCAGTGTGCCAGGTCAAGAACTGAGCTGTAGTCAAAAGTCATGTGTGGGAAGAAGAAAATGCTTTTTATCTCTCACTTGTTGCTAACTGCAAAATCATGAAAATTGTTTCTGCTCCTCATAGGAAGAACAGAGGATTAGGTGTCCATGGAATTTGGGACTATATTTTCTTATTGAATGAATGACAAGGAGAAGATATAGGATTTGAATCTGAGTCTTCTGACTCCAGAAATTCCAGAATTTTAGAATCACAGAATTTCAGAATTGGAATGAATCTCAGCATCTATCTAGTCAAATCCATGTCTAAAAAATATTCCCTTTCTAACCTAATAGACAGGAATTCAAGTAGTCCACATTTCTTAGACTGACTGTATCTAGAAGCTTCTCACTTTGGTAGAGGAGGCATTCTAAAACAAGTTTCTCCCATTCTGTACCTCAATTTCACTATCTTGAGGACAGAAAATTCAGTTATTGTACTGTGTGACCTAGTAGAAATTATTGAATCTCATTCTGCCTCATTTTTAACTAAGAATAAAATATAAATATTTTACTCCCCTTCCTTCTCAAAATAACTCAGAAGAGTACATAAAAATGAATATAATGGTTCAGTATAATATAAATTGATTCCCTAGGAAGAAATTTTCTAAGTGAAGATGTGGAAAATGAATCCATAGTAAAAATATTGATTCTAATTCATCAATCATATGGTTTCAGGGAGCCTCAAGAGGTGATTCAGCCTCCCCCACACACACACAAACACACACACTCAGATAATCCTTAGGGAAAAATTCCACAACTTTCTTTAGCAACATATTCCAAACTGTTGCAGATCCTACAGTCTGAAAGAGTCCCACATGCTTAACCCACATTTCTCCTAAGTCCATTTGCCTTCTGTCCTACCCTCAGTTCCAGCATAAAAATAAAGTCCTCTTTCCTGATGACCTCATTGGTGAACTAGGCTGTTCTCTGAACATCACTGGAGATTATTGCCAGACTCAACCGCAGCTGGTCCTAAAGTGGCTTTATTTTCTTAATGAATGAAATGCAATATTAGCTGCACTGGGCTCTGGACTGGCTTCCAAAGACTAACCTGCCACAATTCAAAGAGCAACAGAGAAAGAAGGAAAACTTTCCCCCACAGATCCTCTCTAAATTCAGGAATTCATTAGGCAGCCCCTGAAAGGAGGTGTTCAAGACAAGTCTTAAAATACTGTGTTTTTAAACTGCTGCTTGAAAGGCCTGTTTCATATTTCAAAATAGGTTTTTGGATGCCTTTATAATGAGGAGCTTTCTCAGGAAAGGCAGCTCCTGATTGTGTTTCTGCTTTTCAAGGAGTTTTCTTTATTTGCACACCAGTGAAAGGGTTTCACCTCCGGGAAGGTGGAGAAGAAGAAAGACAGCTCAGTTATGCCAAAGAGGAGCTTTGTGATAGGGCGGAAGGGGAATGAGAACACAAGCACCTGTTTCAGGGAATGATTGCTTCATTTCCGAGGGAGCTAGAAATTGATCCAGGTGCCAAAGGAATTGCAAATTAGCCCTTATGGGAGAAGTGTGGCCCCTACAGATGGTATGTCCTTTTAAACCTGTTTTATCAATAGGTGGACCAGCTGAGTTACCTGGGATGTTCTAAGGGTCCCTCCTCCAATGCTTCTAACCATTCTGGGGTGCAGAAGCAGCAAAGCAGTCCTAATCCTAGCCTTTGGTGATGTCTGTACCCTTGAGACACCCAACTAACTCATCTATTTAGCCCTCAATGTCCCACCCTCTCAGTGCAACCTCTCCTCTACCCCAAATCTAGTCAACACAGCAGAAAGAGTTAGTTGAACTGGTCCCTTGGTAGCCTAAAGAACAAACACTTGGCTGATTTGACACCATATAAAACTATGATTTCCAAACCTTTTTATCTGATGATCAATACCATCATTTCACTCTTTTGATGTAATTATTATCATTCTTTTTGTCTAATACTTGATAGAGTTCTAGATAGAAACAGTATTGAGATGCAGTTATCTTACTATGTTGTTGTTTTTAATGTTTAATGATAGATGGTGTATTGTGTAGGTGGATAAAATGATTGTTTTTATAAGTGAATAAAATTACTGCAATGGAATGTCATCTTTGTAATCTCACTGAAATATCTAGTATGCTCATTATTCATTTTATTCTCATCTTTTTCAATTGGAGTTCACATAGAAACAGACCTGAGACAGCATTATCTTGCTATTATTCTTTTATATTTAATATTCTGTGAAATATTGCACAGAGGAGGGATACTTGTGATGCTCTGGGGATTGTTGGCTTGACTGTGATGTTACCCCAATCTCTCAGATGGAGAACTATGTTTTTAATCAACTGATATTTTAAAAAATTGCCTGGGAGAATTTTAGAACCTTGTAGGAGATAATTAGGGCCACATAAGATAAAGTTTTCATGTGAACATTGAAGAATGTTCTCCTAAGGGGTACCTACCTTGCAGTGCTATTGTGAAAAAAAAACACACATGTATTAAGTGCCTACTATGTGCCAGGCTAAGGGTTTTACAATTATTATCTCATTTGATCCTCACAACATGGGAGGTAGGTGCTATTATTATCCCTATATTATAGTTGAGGAAACTAAGATAAACAGAAGATAAGTGACTTGCCCAGAGGCCAAATTTGTCTGAGGCCAGAAGTGAAGTCAGGTCTTCCTGTCTCCAGGACCCACTCTCTATCCACTGTCACCAAGAATAAAATGAGATAATTGTAAATAATTGTGCTAGCCTTTAAGTGTGTGTGTGTCTGTCTGTCTGTCTGTCTCTCTCTCTCTCACACACACACACACACACACACACACACACACACACACACACACACGGTAAATTGGAGGCAATTTGTCCTATAGGACCCTGCTTATTTCATCCCTTATTTAACATTGACTGAGCTCCCAGAATAGAATGCCTGACGTCCTCATGCTCAAGGCACCAGTATGAGTTTGAGGGGTTAAGATGAACTTTGGATTTATTATTTCCTTTAATATTTCTAGGCTTACAGGGTATGTTGTAGAACTTCCCTTATGCTACAGGTGAGGAAACTTAAGTTCAGAGTGGTGATAAAGCATTGGAGTTGGAGTCAAAAGACCTAGATTTGGGCTGTACCACTATCTATGTCACCTCAGATGAATCACCACTTACTGATGCCTATATTTCCTCATCTGTGAAATTAAGAAATTGATAAAATATCTCAATTTTCATCCAGATTTAAAATTGTAACAGAATATGGGTATATAGTGCCCTCTCATTCATGAAATATTCTCTTCAACAAAGTTCTTAAGAGGTCACTAATGCAAATTTCTCCCTTCTTTCCTCCCTCCCTCCTTCCTTCCTTCTCTTTCTCCTTCTTTCCTTCCTTTCTTTTTCCTTCCTTCTTTCCTTTCTTTTATCTTCCTTCTCTTCTTTTCCCCACTTTCTCTCTTTCTCCCTCTCTCTCTTTTTATCTATCCCTGTCTCCTTCCTTCCCTCTGTCTCTCTGTATGTCTCTCTCTGTCTCTGTCTCTTTATTTACATGGACATATGTTTTCATTTTCCCATGCAGTTGGCTAGGGCTCTGAGAAGTTATATAATGTGCCAAAGTTTACATGGCCAGTATACATTTCAGAATAAAGACGTTACTCTAAGAATTACCCTCTTTCCACAATCTTGGTGTGTAAAATACATATAATAATAATTATTATTATAGTAATGTAAAATTATATGAGAACTCAGTGAGAAGCATAGCATAAATATTATCCTCATATTAATAAATATCATTACACCTTACAGATCAAGAACCTAGTTCACATAATGCCATGACTCATCTAGCTAGCAGTTGTAGCAGTATAGATATGAACCCAAGGTTTCTCCTGAATCCAAATTTCATAAACTTTCTAGAATACTATGCAAACTCCTATGGCTCCATTGAAGTGATACACCAAAGGTCTGAAGATTTTAGATGGCAAAGTTAGGAGTTGAATCCAAGTCTTCTGACTTAAACTCCAATACCCTTTCTCCTCCATCATACTTAAGTCTCTATCTCTCCTCTGTTGATTCTATTCTTCATTGTATACAGTCAATCCTCTCTTTTACTGGGTAACATTCTTAGAGAACATAGCAAAAGTAAAAATAATAAGGAATGTTGATATATTGAACCTATGGGAAATAGGGGGTGTTTCCTCTGACCACCAAAATCTATAATATTTTTCCAGATATTGCTGAAGATGTACTTTTTTTTTTGCAGGGCAATGAGGGTTAAGTGACTTGCCCAGGGTCACACAGCTAGTTAGGTGTCAAGTGTCTGAGACTGGATTTGCTCAGGTCCTCCTGAATCCAGGGATAGTGCTTTATCCACTGCGCCACCCAGCTGACCCCTGAATATGTAGTTTTGTGCATATGATTATTATATTAATTCTGATGATATGCAACTTTCTTAATACAGCAACCATGAAAAAGCATGTAAAATGAAGTATGCAAAACAAAATTGGTAACATACAGTTTTTTTTTGTTAATTATCTCAATTAAAAAACAGCAACATTGATTTCAGATAACAATCACTTTTCATAACACATGATATCTACAGTACCATAGATACTTTCTTCCTCTTTGCCAATATAACAGATATGTCATTCATTAACACCAAACTTGCAACTGATATTTTATTTTCTCACTGTTGACTTAGCACACATGAATTTAAAGCCCAAAGAATGCTTTGCAGACATGATTGTAATGCAAAACTTGAGTTTTAAAGGAAAACCATGACAATATGCAAAAAAATGTATGGGAAACTTTAATAACTGCACTGTGAGGGTGAGGTGGAGTGCCTAATATGATACCAGATGCTCCACAAATTTACATGCATCACCAAGAACATTGAGGACTGACTATCCTATTCCACTACTCCTCTGCTAAATCTATTTCCAGAAAAGGATCTGGTTTCAATTATTTGCATATTAGTGTGAATGTAAATAATTGTTCACTTTTCTCTCATTATTAAATAACAGTGCCTTATATTTATCTAGCACCTTCAGTTTTACACAGTTCTTTCTTCCCAAGAACTCTGTGAGGTGCAAAGCATTGATATTATTATCCTCACTTTACAAATTATGAAAGTGAGGTTTAAAAAAGTCAGGTAGGTGACTATATGAGGTCAAGCATTTAATAAATACTATTACATACTATACTAAATATTATATTGAATATTATTTTATAAAATACATTAGGCAGCTAGGTGGTGGAGTAGATAAAGCATTGGTCTGGCCTCAGACACTTGACACTTACTAGCTATGTGACCTTGGGCAAGTCATGTAACCCTCATTGCCCCCCTCCCAATATATATACATACATACATATATACATATACATAACTTTATATACTATGCAAAATTCAGGGGATACAAAGGAAGGCAAAAATAGCTCCTGCCCTCTGGGAGCTCACATTCTAATAGGAGAAAAGCACGAAAACAACTATGTGCAAACAAGGTATAAACGGATTTAATTAACAGCAATCATAATGGGAAGTCATTCGAATTAAGGGATTGAACGGAATGTGAAAGACTTCTTGAAGAAGAAAGAATTTTGGGAGACAGTGAGGTGGCGCAGTGGATAAAGCACTGGCCCTGGATTCAGGAGGACCTGAGTTCAAATCCAACCTCAGACACTTGACACTTACTAGCTGTGTGACCCTGGGCAAGTCACTTAACCCTCATTGCCCTGAAAAAAAGGAAGAATTTTAGGTAAGACTTGAAGGAAAACAGGGAATGCAAAAGGAAGAAGTGAGGAGGGAGAACATTCCAGGTATAGGAAGACAGAACGTGAAAATACAAAAATATGAGAAAGAAAGTATCTTGTGCAAGGAGATGGGTGTCACTGGAATATAGTCCATGTGCATGAGGAATTAAGTGTAAGACGAATGGAAAGTTAGAAAGGCATTAAATTATAAAGGGCTTTAAAAGTCAAACATAGGACTTTATATTTGATCCTGGAGCAAATAGGGAGATATTGGAAGTTATTGAATAGAGGGAGCAGTGCGTGACTTGGATGGACTGTATGTATTTAAGGAAGATCAGTTTGACAGTTGGGTGAAGATAGACTGGAGTGTGGAGAAACTTGAGCTAAGGGAACCAAAGTGAGGCAATGAAGGCCTGCATTAAGGTGATTACAATGTCAGAGTAGAGAAAGAGGAATTTTTGAGAGAGGTTTTTAAGGCAGAATTGAGAGAATTTAGCCACCAATTATGTGTGAATAGGGAGGTAAGGAGTTGAGGATGACTCCTAGATTGAGAACCGGTGTGATTGAGAGGATGGTAATTTGCACTAATAAGAAAATATAGAAGAGGGAAGGGTTTGGGACAAAAGGAAATAAATTTAATATTGAGCATGTTTAGTTTAAGATTCCTGTACGACATTCAGTTTGCACTGTCAAATAGGCAGTTCGAGGTGTGAGATTTGAAGTCAGAAGAGAGGTTAGGACTGGATAAATAGATCTGAGAAACATTTGGATACAGATAATTCGTAAAGCCATAGGAGTTGATGAGATCACCAATTACAATAATATGGAGGGAGAAGAGGAACCAGGACAGACCCTTGGGAGTCTCCCATATTTATTAGGGGTAATCTGGATGAAGATCAAATAAAGAATAAGACAGGTTGGAGGAAAATTATGTGAGTGCAGTATAGTAAAAGCCTAAAGAAAAGAGATTGTCAAGGAGAAAGTGATTGACAGTGTCAAGAGCTACTGAGAGGTAAAAAGATGAGGGTCAATTAAGAGATTACACAATTAGTAAGTGGCAGTGCTATGATTCAAATCAAGGTCTTAAAGTATCAAGTTCTACAATGAAAGATATCCCTTGGTAAAGATATTTTAAGTATCAGTAAATAACTGGGTAGGCAGCTTTTGGTCAGAGATCCTCCCTAACATCCCTGAAAGCACTTCTTATTTGGAGGTTTCTACTTTAATTAAACATATAAGCAGAGTTATTAATATTAGCATTCTTTAACAGTATTATCTGTCCCTTCCCTCCATCCAAATAGTATTGATTAACCAAGATTTATCAATATATTTATCAATGATTAATCAAATAAGTTCTGAGGTCACACAGGTTACTTGCTCAAAGTCACAGTGACAGAGCTAAGATTATAAATAAGGTGCTGTGACTCCAGTTCATCCAGTTTTTGTTTGTTTTTTTCCTAATGTACCCCACCATAAAGTGACTTTCCCAAGGTTGCACAGCTAGTTGCAGGGCCAGGTATAGAACTTTCATCTATCTCAGTGTTCTGTCTACTATGCTTTACTCCTTATGCTGTACTAGATATTAGGCTGAGTCAACATATTCAAATCATCCAGCTAGATAAGGGCCCAAGGCCCCACTCCTTTGCTATTCTCATATATATCAGGTGAAAGCTGCTTTTTGGCCCCCTTATTGAGATAATTTAAGTACAGAGACCTAGTCTGAGTTTAACTCCCAGTGTTAACATGTAGACGATTTTCCTCTTCCTTTCTGTGTGATAAAAATTTAACAAGGACAGAAAAAGCATTAAATGAATATATTTTTGTGGCTGTTTGAAGGTCTGTAATGAGAACAGGAAATACATAATTGAACACAGAGTGGTACAAGGTAAGTCATCAGAGTAATATATTGAAACACACAATCATGCAAAGTAATAAACTGGAACCATTTTGTATGAGGTCAGGTATGTTTCTTTGAAGTTGGACGGCAATTTACATTCCCCAGGATGGATCTGTCTGGCTCTTCTGCATGCTCATTGATCTACAGCTGCTTAATGAGACAGAGGGTGACCAACAGGTGATATGCAAAAAGAGACCCAAGTTTAGCTGAATGCCCATAAGGATAAAGATCCATTTGAGGCTTGAGCTTGCAAAATTAAGTTTTGGAATTCTTGAGTGTATTATCAGAAAAGTTACCAGGTCCAGAAGAACATTTAAGCTTTCCTTTTGCTATGTGACCTTGAATGGTCATTTATATTTCCCATCTTGCATGACTGTCTCTAAACTGTGATAGAAATGTGTACTGGCGTGTTCTTTCATATATTTTAATGAACAATTCAATAAAGGAGGGAAAGAAACACTTGGTTCTAGTCTGGCTACTTTGCAGGCCCCTTACATACGTCAAATCTCTTGTCTTCTCCCTATCTTAGATTACCCATCACCAAGGTGAGGATAAGAAAGACAGCACAATATAAGGGAAAAAGAACCATGACTGTATGGAGCATATGATTTTTACTTCCCTATACCTTAGTTTGCTTATTTTAAAAATGGATGTATTTCTTTAGATGATGTTTTTTTGAGGTAATCAGGGTTAAGTGACTTGCCCTAGGGTCACACAGCCTATTTCCTGGCCCTACACTCTATTATTTTACTTCCCATCCAGTATTACACGTGCTCTGCATTACCTGATGTTTAATAGGGTCATGATGGAGGAAATCCTGGTGGCCTAGGAAGAAAGACAGGACCTAAATACAAATGCCTCTTAAGGTGCTTGAAATATAGGTTCTATGGTGTCAAAGTTTCTAGTATATCCTTGGAGACAGGTAAATACTAATCAGTAAATATTGTGATGATCAAGTAATTAAGCTCATTTTTGATAATTCTCTCTTCCATCCCACTGGAAATACTGATAAATTCACACTTCAGTAGAGCCTTTCAGGTAGACCTCAATATATTTTATGAACACTAATTAATCCTTAGAACATTCTTTGAAGAAGTCTTGAATGAATAGCGTCTGGAATTCTATCAGCAGTGTATGGGCTTGTTCCAGGAACAATCTGGTTGAATACCTTTATCTGGGTCTTGTGCTGGGTTCCCTATTGAAACACCCTTGCACCTCTGCACTGGATATATCCAGCTCTTGGCATACTTCTCTATGTTCATCAAGGCTCCTATTTGAAAAGTAGACAAATACCCTCTCTTTATGTCCAGAGTATATGAAGTCCCTTCCCTGCAGTGAAATAAATCAATAAAGGAGTATTAAGTAGCTCTTATATATCCAACACCTTACTATATACTGTGAGAATATAAATATATGATAATTCCTTATATATGACATGCAGTAAATCCTGACCTTTGCAGAGAGACTTTTGAGCCATCTGCAATCTTGCCTCCATCCGAAGGCTCCTTCTATTTCTTCAGAGGCCATTTCTACAAATTAGTCCTTCCCACTGTCATCTCTTATCTCCTGAATGGATTCCCTCTGGCCATACTTATGTCTTCTCTTGCCTGCTTTGACCTTGGTCACTTAAGCTGCAGATGACAACATCACCATCTGCCACAAAGCTGGATCTTGACAGAGGATCTTAAGGAGTCCAGTCATCTTCATTCCTCAATTCTCCTCTCCACAATGACATATATTTTGCCTGAATTCATTTCGTAAAGGCTAGCATATCCCTATCCTCCTATTTTCTTTCCATTGCAATGATTCTGAATCCCCAATATACTAATACTAATGCATAACCAAATACTCATGTACAAACTAATGTACATAAGACTTCTTCTAGGAGCCAAGATGGCAGACATAAGCCAGGAAGCTGCTGGAACTATCTTGTGTTTCCCTCAAAAACATTAAATCAAGCCTCGAAACAAATTTTAGAACTACAAAAGCTACAAAAATACAGAGAGACACAATTTTACTACTTGAGATAATTTAGAAGACTTCAGGAAAGGTCTGTCTCACCTGAGTGAAAGGGGAGGGCAGCTCAGCCAACTCACTATCAACTCTATGAAGCTTCAGTGTGACACTGCTGACCACGGGGCAGCTGAGAGTGGTAAGAAGCTTGCTACAGTGACTCCTGTGACCCAGAAGCCAACTTCATCTTTGTAAGTTTAAAAATAGGCTATAATATGAGTAAGAAACAAAAAAGAACCTTTACCATTGACACCTTTTATGGTAAAAGGGAAGACCAAAACTCAAACTCAGATGAGTGTCAAAATGCCTACAAGTGAAGACTCAAGTGGGAAGAGGATCTTGTATCAAGACCAAAAAGACTTCTTTGAAGAGATCAAAAAGGCTTTTTAACACCAAATGAGAGAGATAGAAGAAAAAATGGGAAAATAAATGAGACAAATGAGAGTTACACTGCAAAAAGAAACACAAAAATTGACTGAAGAAAACAATTCCTTAAAAAATACAATGGGCCAAATGGGAGGAAAAAAAATGGCCAAATGGAAAAGGACATGCAAATTCTTACTGAGGAAAATAATGCCTTAAAAATTAAAATTTGGCAGATGGAAACTAATGACTTTATGAAACACCAAGAATCTGTCAAGCAGAATCAAAAGACTGAAAGAATAGAAGAAAGTGTGAAATACCTCATTGGAAAGAAAATTCACCTGGAAAATCGATTCAGGAGAGATAATTTGAGAAGTATTGGACTACCTAAAAGCCATGATCAGAAAAAGAGTCTAGACACCATATTCCAGGAAATTATCAAGGAGAACTATCCTAATATTGTAGAATCAGAGGATAAAAACATCATTGAAAGAATCCAACAATCACCTCCTCAAAGAGACCCCAAAAGCAAAACTCCAAGGAATATTGAAGTCAAACTCCAGAATCATCAGGTGCAGGAGAAAAATACTCTAAGCAAAGCAAAACTTAACATTCTATTTCAGGGGAAAAGGTGGACATTCAATGAAATAAGGGACTTCCAAGGTTTCATGAAAAAAAGGCCAGAACTGAACAGAAAATTTGATCTCCAAATACAAGACTCAAGAGAAGTATAAAGAGTTAAACAAGGGGGTGGAGGAGAGAAATCTTGTTCAATGAGGTTAAACTGTTCACATCCCTATGAAAGAAGATAATACTTTGAACTCTTGGGATCTGTATCTCTATTAAGGTATTGTTATTAAATTGACTTTGAGGTGATGATATAAAGAAACTTAAAGGGCATAATAAAAGGAGACTAGGGGGAGGAGAGGAAGGGGGAGGTGGAATGGGTTTAATTACATCAAATGAAGAAGCACAAGAAAAGAACCTATTACAATATAGGTAAAGAAGGGAGGTCTAATCATTGTGTCAACCTTACTCTCATTAGATTTGGTTCAGGGAGGAAATAAAATACACACCCATTTGGATAAAGAAACTTAGAAAACTCTTTACAGAAGCAAAAGGGGGAGGGGGAAATGGTGGTATTGATATAAGGGAGGGCATAAGCAGGAGAAATAAGGTGAAAAAAAGGAAGTGCAGCTGATAAAAGTGAGGGCAGACTGAGGGAGGCTGTGGTCAGAAGCAAAACACTAGTCAGGATAAATAGGGGTTAAGGAAGGGGAAAAAGGGAGTACTAAAAAAGGGGAAAATAGGATGGAGGGAAATAAACAGTAATCTTAACTGTGAATGTGAATGGGATGAACTCTCACATAAAACAGAAGCTAATAGCAGAGTAGATTAAAAAACAGAATCCTACAATATATGTTGTTTACAAGAGACACATTTCAAACAGAGATACACACAGAGTAAAGGTAAAAAGTTGGAGCAGAATATATTATGCTTCAGCTGAAGTAAAACAATCAGGGGTAGCAATCCTTATCTCAGACAAAGCAAAAGCAAAAATAAATCTAATTAAAAGAGAAAAGGAAGGAAACCACATCTTGTTAAAAGGTACAATAGATAATGAAGTAATATTAA
This sequence comes from Dromiciops gliroides, assembly GCF_019393635.1. Taxonomy (NCBI): domain Eukaryota; kingdom Metazoa; phylum Chordata; class Mammalia; order Microbiotheria; family Microbiotheriidae; genus Dromiciops; species Dromiciops gliroides. Next base: position 501,654,615 of record NC_057863.1, on the reverse strand, counting down.
TACTAAACACATATTTACCAAGTGGTATGGCATCCAAATTCTTAAAGAAGTTAAATGAGTTACAAGAGGAAATAGACAGAAAAACTGTACTAGTGGGGAATCTGAACCTTCCCCTCTCAGAATTACATAAATCCAACCACAAAATAAATAAGAAAGAAGGTAAAGGGGTGAATAGAATGTTAGAAATTTTAGATATGATAGATGTCTGGATAAAGCTGAATGAGAATACAAAGGAATATGCCCTTTTCACAGTGATACATGGCACATATTCAAAAATTGACCATATATTAGGGCACAAAAACCTCACAGTCAAATGTTGAAAGACAGAAATAGGAAATGGATCCTTCTCAGATCATGAGGCAATGAAAACTACATGTACTAAAGAGCCATGGAAAGGTAGACTGAAAATTAATTTGAAAGTAAATAACCTCATCCTAAAGAATGAGTAGGTCAAACAAGAAATCATAGAAACAATAATTAACTTCATGCAAGAGTATGACAATAATGAGACAACATACCAAAACCTATGGAATGCAGCCAAAATAGTTTTTAGAGGAAATTTTATCTCTAAAAGCTTACATGAATAATAAAGAGAACGAAGAGATCAATGAATTGGGCATGCAATTAAAACATTAAAAAAAGAACAAATTAAAAATCCCCAATTAAATACAAAATTAGAAATCCTAAATATCAGAGGAGAAATTAATAAAATTGAAAGCAAGAAAACTACAGAATTAATCAATAAAACTAAGAGCTGATTTTATAAAATTGATAAACCTTTAGTTAATTTGATTAAAAAAGAAGAAGAAAACCAAGTTACCAGTATCAAAAATGAAAGAGGTGAATTCACCACCAATGAAGTGGAAATTAAAGCAATAATTAGGAGCTCTTTTGCCCAACTGTAGGCCAATAAATTTGACAATATAAATGAAATGGATAAATATTTACAAAAATACAAATTGCCCAGGTTAACTTAAGAGGAAATAAAAAGCATAAATAAGCCCATATTAGAAAAATAAATTGAACAAGCCATCAATGAACTCCCTAAGAAAAAATCTCCAGGGCCAGATGGGTTTATAAGTGAATTCGTTTTTTTTTTTTTTTACAAGTGAATTCTAACAAACATTTAAAGAACAATTCCAGTATTATACAAAGTATTTGGAAAAACAAGTGAAAAATGAGTTTGTGGAAATTTGTTTTGATTTCTGGACCCTACCTTTAGGCTGAGATTAGAAAGCCTTAGGTCCTCAGGGTCTCTCCCCCTCCTCCTCGGCTTCGGCTGAGCGAAAAAGCCCAGTGGGCTATACAAGATGCCAGGTCAGACAGCTGGGGGGAAAAAGCCCCAGCTCCCTCCGACCTGAGGGGATCCCAGATGGCCTGTGCTGAGGCATGTGAAACTTGGAGCACTCCCTGCCCCCAACCAGCCGCAGCCCTGGCTGATGGATTAGCTTGGTCTGTGGAGGTGAAGGAAGCCCCAAGATTTGAGTGGAGAGAAGAAAAGGTATATATAGACCTGGGAGTGAGAAAGGAGCCGGGAGACGGACTAGATAGAGGAAGGAGGAGGACGGACTAGGCGGACTAGAGAAGGAGGACTAGAGGAGAGGGGCTGACTAGAGGGGAGCCGGACAAGGATGGAGGAGAGTTCGGTTTGGAAAAGGAGAGAAGGGGCTGACAAGGTTACAGGCCTTATAACAAACCAGGGAAAGTGTAATGTGCCCTGAGGCTGGAGGCTGCTAAAGCCCTTATTGTATTCAAGAAAGTGGAAAGTGGAAAGAGACCGCAGGAAAGCAGTCAGGTTGTACATTTTATTTCCCTGTATTCTTAATTTTCAACAATATCTCATAAATAAACTCTGCTTTGATTATTTGGTTAAGAGGCTTCTTGGTCTTTGATCTGTCAGTTTGGGAGCAGTGTGGTGGAACTTTATCAACGGCCCATATTAAATTAAACAAAGTCAGATAGCCAGTTAGTCACAAATCCCCAGATTAGTCCTCCAGTCAGATTAGCCCTCCAAATTAGGCTAGTCTATTTAAAAATATTCTAACAAGTTCTACCAAATTCCTATACATTTATGACACAAATATGGTGTTGATACCTAAACCAGGTAGAGCCAAAACAGATAAAGAAAATTACACACCAATTTCCCTAAAAAATATTGATGCAAAAATCTTAAATAAAATATTAGCAAGGATATTATAGCAAGTGATCACCAGGATAATATACTATGACCAGGTGGAATTTATACCAGGAATGCAAAGCTGGTTCAACATCAGGAAAACTCTCAACATAATCAACCACATCAATAAGAAAACTAACCAAAATCATATGATTATCTCAAAACATGCATATAAAGTATTTGACAAAATATAATACTCATTCCTAATAAAAACACTAAAGAGCATAGGAGTAAGTGGAGCTTTCCTTAAAATAATAAGCAGTATCTACCTAAAACCATCAACAAACCTTATATGAAATGGCGACAAGTTAGAGGCATTCCCAGTAAGATCAGGGATGAAACAGGGATGTCCATTATCACCACGATTATTTAATATTGTACCAGAATTGTTAGCTTTAGCAACAAGAGAAAAAAAAGGAATTAAAGGAATTTGAATAGGCAAAGAGGAAACAAAACTTTCAGTCTTTGCAGATTATATGATAGTATACTTATAGAATCCTAAAGAATCAACTAAAAAACTACTTGAAACAATTAACAACTTTAGCAAAGTTGCAGGATATAAAATAAACCCACATAAATCATAAACATTTATATTGTGGGGGCCAAATTTAATATATGAAGAGTTAATTGGGTGGCTCACCTAAATATTGGGGTCCTGGAGATAATGAGGGTCCTCTAGGTTTAAAGCTCCCTACCCTCAGAAACTGCCTTTTTAGATATTTCTCTCAGGCCAATAAGAAAGGAGCCTTACAGCCTCTTCCACAGATGTTTTATTAGGGAGAATAAAGTAAACAGCAAAGGTGAAATTAATAAAATCAAAGGCAAGGAAATAGGGAAAAGGAAATATGGTTAACCCTCCTAGCTCAAACCTAAGTCTATTCGAAAAAGCAGAGTAACTTACCACCTGGAACTTGTAGCTTCAACGGAAAGCACAACTTACAACCAGATTTTAGTGACTTGGGTGCTGCTCCTCCTGCTCACACCCCTGGAAGGGAGGAAGAAGAAAGACGAGAAAGAGCTCTGGAAGAGACTCAGCCTCCTCTCATCAAGTGTTTAATTTTCCTCCCCCAAAAGGGGAAGTCCTTCAAATTTTCTTCCCCCGAAAGGGGAGTTCCTTCAAAAACTGTCTATGGAGAGAGATTTCTCCTTCTGACCTCAGTAACATACGTAACTTCAAGGTGGGCTAGGTGTGGACCATCCCAAATGAGTCAGCTGAATTCTAATAATTCTACCACACAATACATGACCAACAAAGCTTATTAGTAAGACATAGAAAGAGAAATGTCATTTTAAGTAACGGTAGACAAAAAATATAAAATACTTGGGAGTCTAACTTCCAAGATAAACCCAGACTATAGGAACACAACTGTAAAACACTTTTCACACAAACAAAATCAGATCTATATAATTGGAATAATATCAGTTCCTCAGGGATAGGTCGAGCTAATACAATAAAAATGACAATTTCACCTAAATTAATATACTTATTCAGTGCCATGCCAATCAGACTACCTAAAAATTATTTTATAGAGTTAGAAAAAATAATAACAACATTCATCTGGAAGAACAAAAACTTAAGAATATCAAGGGAACTAATGAAAAAAAAATCACAGGAGGGTGAGCTAGCTGTACCAAATCTGAATCTATACCATAAAGCAGCAGTCATCAAAACTATTTGGTACTGTCTAAGAAATAGAGTTGTGGATCAGTGGAATAGGTTAGGCACAGGAGACACAGTAGTAAATGATTATAGTAATCTACTATTTGCTAAACCCAAAGACTCCAGTTTCTGGGATAAGACCTCAGTATTTGACAAAAACTGCTGGGAAAACTGGAAGATAGTAAGGCAGAAACTAGGCAGAAACTAACATCTTTCACCTTATATAAAAATAAGGTCAAAATGGTTTCAAGATTTAGACATAAAAGGTGATACCATAGATAAATTAAGAGAGGAAGGAGTGGTTTACCTCGAAGATCTATGGAGACAAAAACAATTTATGAGATAATATTATGAAATGCAAGATGGATGACTTTGATTACATTAAATTAAAAAGCTTTTATACAAGCAGAAGCAATACAGACAAAATTAGAAGGGAGGCAGAAAGCTGGGAAACAATTTTTACAGCGAGTACTTCTGATAGAGGCCTCATTTCTAAACTATATAGGGAACTAAATCAAATTTATAAGAATGTAAGTCATTCCCCAATTGAGAAATGGTCAAAGGATATGAACAGGCAATTTTCTGATGAAAAAATCAAAGCTACTATTGCCACATAAAAAAATACTCTAATTCACTATTGATTAGAGAAATGCAAATTAAAACAACTTTGTGGTACCACCTTACACCTATCAGATTGGCTAATATGACAAAAAAGGATAATAATAAGTCTTGGAGAAGCTGTGGAAAAATTGGAACACTAATGCATTGTTGGTGGAGCTGTGAACTGATCCCACCATTCTGGAGAGCAATTTGGAGCTGTGCCCAAAGGGCTATGGGACTGTTCATACCATTTCATCCAGTGTTACCACTGCTTGGTCTGTATCCCAAGGAGATCATGGATGAGGGAGGAGGACTCACATGTACAAAAATATTTGTAGCAGCTCTCTTTGTGGTGGCAAGGAGTTGGAAATAGAGGGAATGCTTTCAGCTGGGGAGAGGCTGGACAAGTTGTGGTGGATGAATCTAATGGAATACTCTTGTGCTGTAAGAAACGATGAGCAGGTGGATTTCAGAGAAACCTGAAAGGACTTACATGAAGTTATGCTGACTGAGAGGAGCAAAACCAGGAGAACATTGTACACAGTAACAGAAACATTGTTTGATGAACAATGGTGATAAACTTGGCTCTTCTCAGCAGTTCAATGATACAAAACAATTTCATGGAACTTATGATGGGTGGTATTCTCAACATCCAATAAAGGGAACTATGGATTATGAGTGCAGATTGAAACATACTGTTTCTACTGTTGGGCTGTTTTGGTTTTTCCCCCTTCTTTTTTGAAGTTTTTCCCTTGTGCTTTGATTCTTCTTTCACAATATGAGTAATGCGGAGGTGTGTTTGATGTGATTGTGCATATAGAAACTATGTCGGATTGCTTTCTGTGTTGGGGAGGATGGAGGGAAGAGAGGATGGGAAAAAAATTTCGAACTAAAAATCCTTTGAAAACAAATGTTGAAAACTATCTTTACATTTAACTGGAAAATAAAATGTTTCTATGAAGACTTCTTCTCATCCTCTTGAAAAACAAATAAAAACCAAAAACAAGCAAAAAGACTAATGTATATTGTATATTTTATATAGATAAATAGATACTAATTCATAAGCCCCATTCCCTGTCCCCAACATAAATTCTAACATTCTTTTATTTGATGATAATCTTTTATCATTTCATCTTTCCCCATCTCTTATATCCCACAACTCTGCTCTTTGTCCACATCAGAAGCTCCAATATCTTCACCCCTTTGTTTTTTCACAGGCCCTTACCCCTAAACTAGCTATACTGTCTCCCCTTTCCTAATTTGGCCCCTTGGTAAACCAGTTCAGCTCAACATTATCCATTACAGTCAAACCTGTTTTTCCTTTCTACTATTGACAATTATACTTTAGGAGACTCAAATTGTAGGTGGGAGATAGGAGTATATCATATCTTCTTTTAATGTTGGTCAAATTTCTAAATAGAGCTGGAGAAAAATCACAAAATTACCCTGACTGTGTTGACTACAAATTTGCTATAAACAGGTCCTTTACTGCAGCAAGGTAATCCCCTTAAACTCCTTTAATCATTAAGCTTTCCCACTCACCACAACAGCTAGTCTAAATTTTCTCTTTTCTTCTCAAACTCCATTCCCTCTACAATATCCCTTTCCCTCACCTTTTTTAACCAGGACTTTTCCCCATATTTGAACTAAAAAATAAAGCCATTTGTCAAGAGCTCCCTCTTTTTCTTTCCTTATTTTTTTTACTTATATATCTTCCCTCATTAACTCATCCTTCATATGTGTATCTTACGAAGTGGAAGGTAGCTCTTCTCTTTACCAAGGCAAACTCTTTTACATATATATATATATATATATATATAGGGGTGTGTGTATATATATATGTATATACATATATGTATATATATGTCTGATCATATCCCTTCCCATTTTCTCCAGTAAACCAATGCTCCCTTTCTGTCTTCTTCACTGCTACCTACAGATATACCTATTCCTCCTCTATCCTTAAAAATACTCAATTCAACTATTTCTACTAATTATTATGTGCTATCTCTCCTTCCTGTCATGGCTAAATTCCTTAATAAAGCAGTTTATAATCTATTCCTCCATTTCCTCTCTTCTCACTCTCTTCTAAATCCTGTGCATTCTGGCTTCTGACCTCATAATTCAACTGAAACCACCATCTCCAAAATCTAATGCTCCAGTTTCTCCTTGGTGTCTCTGCAGTTATTGATACTATTGTTCAAGTTCTTCTGTACACTCTCATCTCTTTACATTTATGTGACACTTCTCCCTGTTTTTTTTCCTATCTGTCCCATCACTTTTTCTCACTTTCCTTTCTTGGCTCTTCATCTATGTTATATCCACTCTCTCTGGGTGTTTCCCTAAAGATCTGTCTTAATCCCCATTTTTCATTGTAAAAAAATCTCATAGTGATCTCATCAGCTTCCATGAATTCAGTAATCATTTTTGCTCTGCTGCTTCTAAGATCTATTTATCTAAGCTTGGCTTTTGATTAAATAATTCCAAATAGAGGTACACATGTAAAAAGCTAACTATTACACTTGCAAAAAAATCCTACTAAGGCTTAGCTACTACATTCTTCCTAACAGACTGTACTAATGGTTATGTTAAGGTAATGAATTCTGTTGTAATCACTTTGTTAATGCATGCTATTACTCTTTTTTGCTTAGCATTCCTTTTTGTGAGTAAGAACAAATCACTCATCCTATACTTGATTTATAATGCACATTTAGTATCTCTTATACTTTCTCTTTCTGAGAGTTCCAGATAGAGACCATAACTTTTACTGTGATTAACATCATCTCCATGATGCCTGAGTGGGGCTTATTAGTAGGCCAATGAGTATAAGACTAGTGGAACCTACTTATAATTAGAGGTCAGGTTTAACCAGATTTGAACTCAAGCAAACCACTTTTATTTACCACAGTAAATAAAAGACAAGGAGTGATATAGGTTGTAGTACCAATGACCATAACCAAGGAATTTCACTAAGCTAGAATTATTTGACTTTTCTTCTCAGTCACCTTTCTTGTGTCATCTCCTTATAGAGGAAGAATGAGAAACACAGAGATGTGATGCAATTTGCTCAGGGTGACACAGGTATTGGGGCACGTGGCAGAGACATGGCTTGAACCCTTGTTTTCTGACTCTACTATATCAAGAAACTGATCACTTCTATTTGAATTGTCTAAGGAAGATTCTGAAGATCACCTGGGAAAATAAGGTACTAAATACTGAGATCCTTTCTCAAGCTAAACTGTCCGCCAAGGATTCAAACATGACTCCAATGGGCTGTCCATTTTGTTCAAATGCCAAATGGACATTTGCTTAAAATAGTATTTTATGGAGAACTCACACAAGGCAAGAATATTTTAGAAGAAGAGAGTAATGGGAGACCAGAAGAAGTGATACAAGGATACTCTCAATGCCTCTCTGAACGGTTTTAGAATTAATTGTGAGACATGGCATAGGACTAGGCAGCATGGTACTCTCTCATCAAAGAAGGTACTATGCTCTATGAACAAAGCAGAGTTACAGTAGCTCAAAAGAAATGTGAGATGCAAAAATGTAAAGAATCAACCCCAAATATTCACATGGAGTATGTGTGCCCACCCTGTGCTGGAACATTTCAAGCTCATAGCTGGAGACACTGTAACTTGACTCTGACATAGTGATATCATATTATTTCTCTTCAAGCATGAGGGACAACAACCTTTAGGTGTAAGGGAAGAATAAAATGAAAGGAGAGGAGGGGAGAGGAGAGAACAGGAGCATTTATTAAGCACTGACTACATCAGACACTGTGCTTTACAAATATTATCTCAATTGAAACTCATGACAACCCTAGGAGATATTAGCTATTACAATCCCCTTTTACAGTTGAGGGAAATGAGGCAGATAAAGGCTAAGTGACTTAGGCAGGGTCAACATTTAGTGAGTGCTTAATGTGGCATTTGAACACAGGTCTTTGTTCTATCAACTGTACCACCAGAAGTTTCCTAATAGGAGCACAATTCTTTTTTCCCCTTTTCCCCAAATGGGCAGATGTGATCATAAGTGAGAGGGTAATTGACAAAAAACATGCTACTATGGTACTATTCACCACTTTACCCATTCCCAATTTGTTACTATAGTTTCTTCCTTCCCTGAGGGCCTTCAAGAGAAGGGGAGTGAATTTGGTTTCCAGGGTCACTTTCTGAAAGGATAATAGTTTGGCTTCCAAGGATATTTATTTCCTGCTGCTATGATTTTAGTGACAAATTACACCATCCCTGTTCCTCCTAGCCTTTTGTTGCTGATAACATGCCCCGCTGGATTTATGCTGCCACCAAGCCGTTTTTTTCCTGTGGGTACAGCATATTTTCCTAGGACTTCTCTGGATGAGAGGCATTCATCAGGATGGCTCTTATCTTTTGCATTGTATTCTCACCATTTAGGTCATTGAAATCAAATGTTAAGAATCTGGAGCTGACACATAGGGCATCTCCAATATCCATCACCAACTCAAACTGTTGTCTCCAGAATAGGGAAGGCAGGAATCTCCATAAATGCTGACAAGATGGGTACATCCTTATTTCCAGCTTGAGCTGTGGTATTATTTTAGCAGAAGGAAGGTCCAATGCTCTATGATCTAAGTAGATTAGATGAAAAAAGCAAGGGAATGAATAGAGTTCCTGAAATTCTTAGAGTAGAAGTACCATGCTAGAATCATTTTGTCTTCTCTTTCCTGCTTTTCCCCTCCCCCTGCTAACCCAAAAAGTGAAGAAGTACAGTATTCATGATATTACACAGTTAGAGAAGCCTAACCAACCATGAAACAAAAGGACAATCCTTCACATACATTACTTAATAACAAACTCAGCCAGTCTGGTGAACTACCCCTTTACCTGGAGTTTTGTGAACCAGTCTCACTATCAAGGATTTGAGCTGGCACTTTTGTGGCCTAAATGTTGGTCTCTTTGATCGACCTATTCTAGCTCTTTTCTGTACTGGAAAATAGTTCTATATCTCACAGGTTTGCATATAATTCCAGTCATGAGTGATATCTTCTCCAGCAAACCCTCAGAGGGAAATCATAGTCCTCATTTTCTCTATTTGTTATGAAGATGGTTAATTCAATGTCCTTATTTACTACTATTCAAATATTTGTTTCTCTTTTCCAAAGTTTGTTTAGCTTATTACCTATTCTTTTAGGGCAGCTAGGTGGTACAGGGAATAGAGCACTGGCTCTGAAGTTGAGAGGACCTAATTTCATATCTCACCTCAGACACTAGATGTGTAACCCTGAACAAGTTATTTAATGCCAATTGACTTAGGCATCTGGGGCCATCTTTAGTCATTTTTTTCTTTTGGGGGGCAATGAGGGTTAAGTGACTTGCCCAGGGTCACACAGCTAGCAAGTGTCAAGTGTCTGAGGCCAGATTGGAACTCAGGTCCTCCTGAATCCAGGCCTGGTGCTTTAATCACTGTGCCACCTAGCTGTCCCCCATTTCTAGTCATCTTGATGTATATCTTGCCACTGGACCCAGACGGTTTTGGAGGAAATAGTCCTCCCTCATTTAAACTCAATTCACTGGCCAGAAGCACAGGGAAGGGGAGTCGCTGTGGTTTCCTGCTTCAACAGTGCTTGAATGGAACCCGCCGCTTGATTCCTGGCCAGAGCCACCCTTAGCCACCTATCCACCTTCACCTCCACTAACCGACACTTCTCAGTCCTACCGTTGGAGCAGCAGCCTTCCTCATCAGCTTCCCTGGGCCATCGCTGCAGCCAGCCCAGCCCCAGCCGCAGCCCCCTTCTCCTTCCACCTCCTTGGCTAAGCCTTCTCCACCATCTCCACCACCAAGATGACTTCGTCTCCGTCTCCGTCTCAGGTGCGACAGAACTACCACCAGGACTCTGTGGCTGCCATCAACGCGCAGATCAACCTGGAGCACTACACCTCCTACGTCTTCCTGTCTTACTACTTTGACCAAGATGACGTGGCCCTGAAGAACTTTGCCAAGTATTTCCTGCACCAGTCCCATAAGGAGTGGGAGCACACAGAGAAGCTGATGGAACTGCAGAACCAATGAGGCAGCCACGTCTTCTTGCAGGACATCAAGAAGCCAGACCATGATGACTGGGAGAATGGACTGAACGCAATGGAGTGTGCTCTGCACTTGGAAAAAATGTCAATCAGTTGTTACTGGAACTGCACAAACTAGCAACTGACAAAAATGATCCCCATTTATGTGATTTCATCAAAACCCACTACCTGAACAAACAGGTAAAATCCATTAAACTGGGTGATCACGTGACCAATCTGTGCAAAATGGGGGCCCAGATTCTGGCATGGCGGAATATCTTTTTGACAAGCACACCCTTGGAGACAGTGACAAGGAGAGCTAAGCCACACCTGGCTTCCCCTACACTTGGGAACTGTGGGCGCCACTCCTCCTGTCTTTCATTGCATGCATATTTTGGTTATCTGACCTTTTCATAATTTGTACCAAAACACTACCACCATTTACATCCCAATAAAGTGACTTGGTACCGATGAAAAAATAAATAAATCCAATTAACTGCCACTTATGATATCAACGTGATGTCATGGTTCTCTTGGAGAACGAAGGACCAACAACAACAAATTCTTCTAAGGAAAGTGTTATAAAGGGGTATATGTTACCAGTGGTTAGGGAGAAGTGAAAGATGGCTCAATGCAACCCTTTGTAGAAGGCTAGGGGTTGAGATTCCTAATCTATGCCTACTCCTTTGGTAATTAATAATGTATTCCTATAGGAAATCTCATAGTGTTATTTAATGTATACTATTATTTATGTTTCCCCTACATTTATGAATTGTCCTCCTGACCTAGATTATAAACCCTTTGAGTACAAGGTTGGTGCATTACACCTGGGGAGTTAAACGGACTCCCCACCCCTCCAGTACTCTTGACTGCAGCTCAACTATATTAAACTATTAGTGGGAGGGGGCAGCTAGGTGGCTCAGTAGAAAAAGCACTGGCCTTGGATTCAGAAGGACCTGAGTTCAAATCCAGTCTCAGACACTTCACACTAGTTGTATGACCCTGGGCAAGTCACTTAACCCTCATTGCACCCCCCACCACCCAAAAAAAGACATTATTGGGAAATATTTTTTAAAGTAAACAAAAATATAGTAGGACATGTATAATGTTAATGTGTAACTGTGTAGGCTAATCTGTGGCCTGTGGGGACCCTTATGTTTGATTTAGTGGCCCCCTTTTCTATTTTAGCTTGACACTACTGTTTTATACATCTTTGCATATCTTGTGGTGCTGAGTACACTGTTTTGTAAAAACAGATGAGTTATGGTATTGAATGGAGATTGAGTACTATATTTGGAATTAGGGATACTTGGGTTACAATTTTGCATTAAACAGAGTTTGTGACCCTGGTCAAATCACACAAACTCTCAGTTTGTTCATTTGTAAAGAGCATAAAAATAGCCCCTAACATAATGGGTTGTTGATACTGACAACATGTTGATGTATTTTTTTCTCTTAAAGGTAAATGTGGTACAGGCCAAGCTCATTTTGGAATTTTCTCTAGTATCTGTGGTCAGTTACAGCATGGTATGAATGAGGTCAAGGTTATAGTGTTTCCCTTAGTTCTGTGGCTACTGACTAGACCCACTGCCTTCCCAGCTGCTTCACAGATGCACACCCTTGGTCACAAGGGAGACTCAGGGAAGAGTGTAAATGGATTCATGAAGGCCCATTTGCCACTTCTTGAGAAACAATTTTGAGTACAGAGGGAAGGACATTATCTTTGTATCTGAAGAGTAACAAATCAGAAATACATCTTTTCCCACCTTCAGCAAGTTCCTGTCTCAACAATGACCAATGTGCTTTGCACATAAAAACCACTCCATAATTTGGATGGAGGGAAGTGGGGGAAAGAGAGAAGAGGGAAATGGGTAGGAAAGAAGAAGAGGAGAGAAAAGGACAGAGAAGGGAAGAAGAATGAAATGTGTTTTACATATTCCTCATAGGAGGACATGAACATATGTCTGTATGTTCCTTCATTGAGGAAGATTTCTGTCTCTCCCCCACCACCATCAGTCTCCACCGCTACTCCCATGCCTTCATAAGAAAACAGTCTCTCTCTCTCTCTCTCTCTCTCTCTCTCTCTCTCTCTCTCTCTCTCTCTCTCTCTCTCTCTCTCTCTCTCTCTCTCTTTTGGTCTATTGCTTAGTTAGCTGTATTTTCTTCTGCCGAATCTCAGTCCAAGTCTTTATCATGGCTCTCCATTGTGCTGCTCCCTGCTCTGTGTTTTCCAGCATTCACTGTCTCCTTCCTCATTCCCAGAGTACCCACAGGGTTTTCACCAGTCCCAGTGCAGCTGTCACTGGCCCACTGTCTGCCTCTCAGCAAAACTGCTCTTTAGAAATTGTGTGTGTGGAAATCCCAGGAAAGCTCTTATCTCTCCTTTTGTAGGAGTGAAGATGGTACAGCCTGTGCTTTTACGGGCTCTCAAAACACAAATTTGTTTTCATCTTTTACCTTTTTGGGCTAAATCCGATAATAGCCAAAGGTTCTCTCACACTTTTTTTATTGAGAAGAGCCTAGGATAGTCGGCAGACCACAGCAAGGATGGGGAAAATGACTCCTTGAAATGTGGCCAGAGGCTACAATTTCCTGGGTCACTATAACCCAGCCCTGGTGAAGAACAAAGTCGCTAATGGAGAGATGGGTTTATAAGTGAGTTTGCTTCCCCAGAAGGAGATGGAAGCAGTCCTATCACTATAACAGACATATAGAGAAAATTAAACTTGATTTCTAGGGAGACACAGTGTTTTCAATAGAAAGAGCTTTCAACTTTGGAATCAGATGGGGCTGGGTTCAAATTCTGACTCTTCACATTACTACATGTATTACTGGAGAAATGAAGAATCCTTATCTGTAAAATGTTGCTGGAAGGGAAAAATCTATAAGGAATTTTCTAGCTGTAAATCTATGCTTCTTTAATTAATAAAACTACTTCTAGCTCTAAAACTATAATCCTATGGTGCAGACCCTTTGCTTCCAGACTAATTTTGTTTAAGGAGGATATATTTCCGGTGCCTAATGAAGAGTTATTAAGCTAGCATATATAGATAATGTCCAAGGAACACAGACAATGTCTATTCTTAGGTCCTCAGGCTGTATTTTAGGAACCAAGTAAGATGACAATTCAAGATTCTGATAGCAGAAGAATATGGTGATCACACAGGTGTGAAGGAGCTGACCTTTTCCTTAAATGGCTCATTCTTTCTTTGTCATCTAATGGAACTTGTCCTTAGCAGGGGTGACAGACTTCTAGAATAGAAGAGTGAATTCTGACCTATCCTTTTGATCCTGAAAAACAACAACAACAAAGAGGTTTTCTTTTTTTTTCTTCTTTTTAAGCTATTATGAGTAGGGGGTAGGGGAAAAGAAAAATCAAAGGAAAGGAAAGGAAAGTACTGTTCTCTGGGATAAATAGAGTGATGATAATGTACTACAGAAAGAAGGCAGAGCTGGTGAACTTGCTTCAATTTTCTCTGCAGAAGAGAATGATCTTTGGGGTGGGAAAGACAACATCAAATGGCTAATTGAGAGCTGATACCTGTGATAGGGAAGGACTTGATGAGAGGATACCTGGCCACCCTAGTTACTTTCAGTTTTTCAGGTCTAGATGAAATAAATTCTGGAACACTGAGTATTCACAAATATGATTGCTGGGATATGATCAGTAATGTTGGGAATTCAAGTACCCATGAAAAGATTGGGGAAGGGCACATTTTCTTCTTTTAAAAAAAATAACAATAGAAGAGAATGTAATCTGCAAACTATAGATCAATGAGCATGATTTCAATAATTGGCAAAATTCTAGAATATATTATTAAATATATGGGAATATATGGGAAAACAACCCATGATCCTGCCAGATCAACTTCATTTCCAGAAATGAAGTTAATTTGTCAGGATCATGGTTTATTTTTTTCCATATAGTCACTAATCATCCCTTTAATAATATATTCTAGAATTTTGGTAGGAATACTAATCTAGTCTTTACTCAATTTAGAGGTCCCCTATGCAACAGTGAACTCACAACCTCATGAGGGAATCCATTTCATTTTCAGACAATTCCAAGCATTTGGATAATACTTATACTGATTCTAGTCAAGTGAAGCCAGGAAGCATTTATTATGTGCCAGGAGCCATATTAAGTCCTGGGTTCCTTTCCCCCCAAAGAATTTACACTATAATAGTGGAAGCCAATACCAAAAAAAATATGAAGCTGAAAATTGGGTGTAGGAAAAGGGAGGTAATAGAGAGAGGAGTAAGGTATTCAAACAAAGACAAGGTTGGGAAAGAAATCTAGAGTCAGGAGTGGAGTCAATGGAGGAATGAAGTAAAGAATATAATTGATCTTTGTTCTTTCCTTAAAGTGGAAGCTTTTGGGGGAACTGTCCAGTTAGAAGATGAGGCCTCAGGGATGAAGTGAACTTCCAAAATGTTTTTTTTTAATTTTTTAATTTTAAATTATTTATTTATTTATTAATTCATTTATCTATCTATTTATTTGTTTGTTTTTTTTATTTATTGATCCTCCAAAATTAAATAGCATCTAGATCATCATGTTTGTGTGTGTGTATGTGGGTTGGGGGGAGTATACAGAGTCAGGAGCAGAGCCCACAAAGAAACAAAGGGCTCAGCTTGTTTACATTTAGAGCTTCATTAAATATATGATCATTCTATTTCATGACATTCCTTCAAGAAGCTAGCAGAGACCTCCTAGAGTCTTTTCTGCTCCAGCTTTTAGAGTCTCACTTCCCTCTAGCAATCCTTCCATGGCATGCCTTTGAGTCATCTCACTATTGTTCTCTTTTACCACATTGATGCAAATAACTAAGTAGCTTAAGCTTTCTGGATCTCAGTTTCCCCATCTGTAAAATGAGGGTGTTAGAGTAGATGGATTCTGAATCTCTAGAGTTAGCGGTCTTTCTGATAATGTTATAATTATCCTAGTTTTAAGTACTTTAGTCACAATAAGTATCACAATAAGTACTTATAGAACTAAGATTAGGGGAAAGCAACTCAGACAGCTCTCTATCAAGGGAATTTCCCAGTAGCCAGAAAGGTAACTAAGCTTGTATACTTTTCTAGGGAGTAGGGAGAGGAACAATGACCGCCTCCCTCCAGAAATTCTGCCTGATTGAAAGACATTATGAAAATTTGCTTTATATTAGGAGAGGTTGTCCAAGCTTGCTGTGATTCATTCAAGTGCAATAGAATGAGAATATGGAATATTAGAGAGTCAAGGTTGTTGTTATTTTTGATTCATTTCAGTCATGTCTTACTTTGTGACTCCATTTTAGGTTTTCTTGGCAAAACTACTAGAGTTATTTGCCATTTCCTTCTCCAGTTCATTTTATAGATGAGGAAATTGGGACAAACAGGATTAAGTGATTTTCCAGGATCACACAGCTAGTAAGTATCTGAGGCCAGAACTGATCTTAGGAAGACTCATCTTCCTGACTCCAGTCACAGCTCTCTATCCACTGAGCTACCTAGCTGCACCTGAGAGTCAATGTAGTAGAGCATATAGAGAACTAGGCTTGGGCATTAAAAATCCAGATTTAGAATTCCTAACTTATTTTTCTTCTTGTCAAAGCAACACTCTCTGCACTATGCATTTGACTCCCTTCTCATCCTTTCCAAGATTTTGCTCCCCTCTTTTCAGTCTCTGTCTGTTTCTAGTTTCCTTCCTCCTATAAATATATTCAAGCCTTTGCTATTCTTAAAAATATGCAAATAGAACCAAAAATGCCATCCCTGGACCTGTTAACTCCCCCAGCTTCTCATCTAATATAGTTAAATTTTGAGTCAGAGGACCTGGGTCCAGATGTACATTCTGTTGCTTACTATCTGCTTTCATATCTTCATCTATAAAATGAAAGGACAGGTACTAGATGACCACTAAGTTCCCTGCCAGATTGAAATCTATAACTCTATGATTTCTCTTCCAATTCAACAAGATCTTTCTAAAAAAATAGCATTTTATTACCACCTCACTCCTCAAATGCTTCACTGTCTGGCTTTATTTTCACCTCTCTACATAAACAGCTTTCTATCATATCTAGTGGCTTTTGCAGCCTTCATTTCTCTCAACATTTCTACAGAATTTGACACTACTGACCAATTCCTTTCACTGGACATTCCCTCTGCCTCTGAAACTTTTCTCCAAGTTCCCTGATTTGTTGTTATTATTATTATTTTGGATCTGCCTCTTTTGACTCTTATGGGGACATACCACAAGACTTTGTACTTCACCTTTTTCTCTCAATCTGTTTCATATGCTTAATTTAAATGCAGATTTCTCCCAGATCTAGATCACTTCCTCTGCCATCTAGAACTCATTTCTAACCACGCATTTCCTATTTGCATCATAACACCTCTGGTGTCCATTGTACATGATGCAGTGTAAATATTAGATTTAGAGTCAGATGACTAGTTTGAATACTAACTCTTCTACTCATTGATCTGTGACCTTGGACAAGCTACTTGACCTTTATGAATCTCAGACTCCTCATCTATAAAATGAAGGAACTGGCTCTCTGATGCCCCTTTTAGCTCTAAATCTATGACCTTATAATGTCTTCCTGAGTTTTTTACTAGAAACTCAAACTTAGTGCTGAAGTAATCATTTTATCTCACAGTTGTTCTCTTAATTTGCCTATATGAGGTTATACTTCCATGATTTCCCTATATATCTCAGCTTGAACCATCACTCAACTTCTACTTTATTCTCGTCATTACTTCTCCCATGTAATTTAAATTCTACTCTAAAATATTTCTTATAACCACTTTCTCCTTTGTGTTTCCATAGATTCTTACCATAGTTCAGGACCTCATTAGCTCTTGCTTATATTTTCTACCTCACTCCATTCTTCTCCCCTTCTAACTTAGCATTTACTATTTTATACTTTCCAAACCAAATTCATTCATATTCACTTCCTGGGTCCTCACATAGCCCTAGGCAAAAGGTAGGACAAAAAAAAGATGAAGAAATAGGTTATTCTACTATGTCTGAATTCTGTGACAGTGGCAATGGAATCTGAAGCCACAGACTTTCTGTATTTGTTTTGTTTGTTTTGTTTTGCCTTTTTTTCCCCCAGAAGAGAAAGTGAGTCAGTCATTAATAAGTGCTTACTATGCTAGGTTTTTGCTATATAAGGAAAGGCAAACACATGGTCCCTCCCCAAAAGGATCTCAAATTTTGATGGAGCTCTGCTCTCCTTCCTTCTCCCTGTACCCCTGTCTCTCTCCTTCTCCTTCTCCCTCTCCCTCTTACTCTTGTAAATTGAAATTAATCTAAGAGAGAATGAACTAGCCATAGGAAGGTCCAGGAAAAGTCTTTTGTAGAAAGTGGAATTTAAGCTGAGTGCCAAGGGAAGCAGGGAAACCAAGAAGCAGAAGTAACAAGGTAGTAGTTTCCCTTTCCCCTTGAAATTGCATCCAACTTACCCTCTGTGTGTGTGATATTCGTGCTGAAAATATGTACCAAATATGTGTATATATGTGTGTATCTACATGCCCATACACATGTGTGTAAACATATACATATTTCTGTCTTTACATATGTATATGTGTATATATACATATATGGTATTTAAAAATCCACCATCAGAATTTGAGATCCTTTAAGGCAAGCATCAACTGGATTTTTCCTCTTCTCTTTGTATCCCCTCTGCTTAGCACAGTGCATCGAACATAGTAAACAGTTAATAAATTCTTATTGAATAGCTTGCTGACTCTCCTTTGGGACAATGGCCAGTGAAAAGGCATAGAGTAAAGAAGAGCAAAAAAGTCAGTATCTTTGGAAACTATATGTAGAGGGCAGTAATGTATAAACAGACTCATTTAGGAGAGGGTATGGGGAAGAGTTGGGGGTGGGGTATGAAGAATAGAGAAACCAAAGGATTAAGGGCCAACTTTTTAAGTGGCTGCCAAAGTTATGTTTTTAAGACCCAAGACTGATCACATGGATACTTGCCACGTGTTTACAGAAACACCCTGTTGCTTCTGGATGACCCTATACTTCCTTTAAAATGCTAGGGTGACGGGGCAGCTAGGTGGCACCAGCCCTGGATTCAGGAGGACTTGAGTACAAATCTGGCCTCAGACACTTGACACTTACCAGCTGTGTGACCCTGGGCAAGTCACTTAACTCCAATTGCCTCACCAAAAAAAAAAAAAAAGCTAGGGTGAGGGGCAGCTAAGTGGCACAGTGGGTAGAGCCCTGGCCCTGGATTCAGGAAGACCTGAGTACAAATCTGGCCTCAGACATTTGACACTTACTAGCTGTGTGACCCCAGGCAAGTCACTTAACCCTCATTGCTCTGCAAAAAAAACCCCAAACAAACAAACAAACAAATAAAAAAAAACACCAAAAAACACTAACAACAAAATAAAATGCTAGGGTGGGAAGGAAGCCACCATTTCATATGCCAATAAGTATATTTAAACCTATTTCATAGAAAAAATCATAAAAGCCAGCATATACCATCTTTTACCAGGAGACTGTAATAGCCAGGAAAGCAGTATCCAGTTTCACATCAACTATGGCTTTTTAAAAAGACTAATGCATTGAAAAGCAAATGTATTGGCACTATCCATAACCCCGACATTTTGATAAAATACCTTAGTGGCAGACTGGAAGATCAGATTGATTATCTCTGCAAGTTCTCTTCCAAACCAGTCACTTCTGTCTCACCCACTTTTTGATTTTGAAAAGCCCAAGGGCCTGATGCCAACTTGCTGCTGGTATATCACAGGGTTCTTGCCACCTTGTCAAGTCATCCCCATCCAGAACAGGCAATGGGGTTAATGGGATGGAATGGCAATCCCAGAAGTCATATAGATTAAGGAAAGGGAAGCCCTATTCTGGTGGAACTCTGTTTGTCTCCTACTTCCCTGTGTGAAGTCACTCCTGAGGGAATTGTTGTCTGGGTTAGTTCCTTGTCCAAACTCATTTTTAAAACATTTCAAGATAAGAGGCAGAGGTGGTAGAGGAGGAAGACACAGCTAACTGAGATGAATAAATCTGTTAAGTCCCCAGGCTGTGCTCTTCAGGTTCAATCAAGTACAACTTGTATTTGGAGCCAAATAGGAATCTAGCTCTGTGCAACTTCTGAATTTGGACTTAGCATTCTGAGAAGCTGTGGCTGGAGAGCCTTCCTCCAAACTTATGGAGGAATAAAGTCTTCCTGATTCTTTTGCCTGTCTTTGCATTAATGGGGCAGAGTGGTTTCCTTGATAAAAGCAACTTTACTGTGTACTTCATCCTTTGAAAATGACATTGTTAAATGATATTTCACTTGGGTTCTCACAGAGATCTAGGTGATGGGTAGGGCAGAAGTAAAAGATGAAGAAATTGAGACCACTCTATCACACATCTGAATGTTTTTTGGTGGTGGAAATGGAATCAGAATTCATTGATTTGATGTTAATTTCTTTCCCAAAGAGAAATCTCACTGAAAGGAAGGAATGAAGGAAGGAAAGGAGGAAGGAAAGAAAGAAAAATAGGAT
Source organism: Dromiciops gliroides (assembly GCF_019393635.1). Lineage (NCBI taxonomy): Eukaryota > Metazoa > Chordata > Mammalia > Microbiotheria > Microbiotheriidae > Dromiciops > Dromiciops gliroides. Next base: position 501,634,622 of record NC_057863.1, on the reverse strand, counting down.
GGAAAAAAAGAAGAAACTAAAGTGGAAGGAAGGAAAGAAGAAAGGCCAGGAGTAATCTGGACGGGAAGATAGAGAAGATGAAAACACCTGGAGAGTCGTGGAGGCACATAAGAATGAATTAAAACATAAAGGTGCCAAAAAGACAACATGAAACATGTTTTTCAATTAAGCAGAGATATGAAAACCTTTCTTTTCAGTTCTTTGCTACTACTACTACTACTACTACTACTCACTACTACTACCACCACCACCACCATCACCACCATACTATCGTTAACTAACAACAACAATGGCAATAATTAGGATTGAGAGAGGGTCTTAAAATTTACAAAACACTTTAAAAACATTTAATTTGATTCTCAAAACAACCCTGGGAGGTAGATGGTATTTTTATATCCACATTTTACAAATGAAGAAACTGAGGTAGATGAAGGTTATGATCTACCAAGAGCCAAATAGCTAGTCAGTGTCTGAGGCTAGATTTTTGCTCAGTTCTTGTCTTCTTAAATCTAGATGCAGCCCTATATCCCCTGTACCACCTAATTGCTTGTTATAATCATTATGATGTCTGTTATTTATACATAGTTACATGTATATGCAACTTTACTGGGTACTTCATCCTTTGAAAATGACATTGTTAAATGATATTTCACTTGGGTTCTCACAGAGCTCCAGGTGATGGGTAGGGCAGAAGTAAAAGATGAAGAAATTGAGACCACTGTATGTGTGTGTGTGTATATATATATATATATATATATATATATATATATATATATATATATATATATATATATGTGTGTGTGTGTGTGTGTGTGTGTATACATACATATATCTATATCTATCTATCTATCTATCTATCTATCTATCTATATCTCACATATATCCTAATATTATAAATGAGGAAACTGGGGCCCAGCATGGTTAATTGACTTCCACAAGGTCACCCAGGTTTCAAATAGTGTAGTCAATATTTGGTCTCCTGTCCTGTGACTCCAAATTCATTGCTCTGTCCATCACACCAAACTGCTTCCATGTCAAAGCAGAGAGTGAGAAGGTAGTAGGGATGACATTTATCAATGATAAGAACTCCATCACAAGAGACAGGCATGGACAAGGAAAACTAGCACTGAAAAAGGAGTTAGAAACCCTGGATTCAAGTCCGGGCCCTGCTATGGGCAAGTCCCTGAACCTCTCTGGGCCTGTGTCTCTGTGAGGAAAATAAGAATGCTTTGTTTCCCTCATATTGCTATTTGAGGTTTGAGAGAAAACAGTCATAAAGAAGATGATGCTTTTTTGAAAGTATTACATATAGTTTATTATTAGTCTTCTTCTGTGACACACAGGTTTTGTTTCGGTTATTCTCAGGCCTATGGGCCATGGGTTATCTTCAGCCACCTGATCTAGTAACTGTAGGTCTAGTTCCTATATCCTTTCAGGTACCGGAACTGAGGATTAGAAAAAAAAAAACCAGCCTGAAGAGCTGTATCCACAGAGACAGAATGCTGCAGGTGTACCATATGGTCCAGCATGTGTGCCAGGCTAGCTCACACCTGGCTTTGAGAATGCATAGCTAATGCCCGCAGAACTTGAGTCTGTTCCAGGGATCACTAAGGGTATTCTCGACATAGTGAGGCTTTGGAACACACACAGCACACCTGGGGATCTTTTAATACAACCAACCTGGACCTCGCAGGGTAGGTTCTGATGGAAGTGGGCCCTCTGGTCCACCCAGGGTAAACCTGAGAGCTTTGCTGACTTGGAAAGTGAAACTGTGTTCACAGTGTTCACAGGGTTATACCATTGGATTGGTTACAGTAGAGATGACTTAAGTTGACATTTGAAAAATCACCTGATGACTTTGTCCTCCCCTTCTCATCTTGTCTCCCGTCTACCTTCCCATTACTACATGTTACTACCATCAACATACTCTACAATCTAGACAAGAGCAGCCCTTCTTGATCGAATTTGCACACAATACTCCATCTCCTTACCTCACGCTTAACCTGGGGTCCATGAACTTGTGCGTAGTTGTTCTGCCTGCACATATACAATGCCTATATGTATGTACCTACATGTATATACAGGCACATAATGATGCATTGTATTCATGTATACATATAGGCACTAGCAGTCAAATCTGATTAAAAAAAAAAACATCTCAGCAGACCAGCTAACCACATAGAGGCTAACTGACAAGCCTTGGACCCATCAGTGATTCAGCAGTGATGTCTCCCCCAAGCATACAAAGGTTCTCCTCGCAAAAAGAGTAGATGAGAACAATTTGTTCCAATAGCCATGAAGGTGACTGAAGCAAGCTCAGAGCTGGTCAAACATCAAAGATTCCATGTTCATACACGGCATCCTGGGCCATTGGGATTTGATGTCTCTGGGCGAATGAGGGTGATGACTTTACAGAGCTCTGCCTCACTTCAATTCAATTCATGTGCAAGTCAAGATATCACCATGTGATGTCATTGGTCCTCTTAAAGAAGGACAAACAACAACATGTGCATATATACTCATTTGTGAATATATATACACACATATCTATGTTTATATATGCATATATACATACACATATGCATACAAACACATATATATGTTTATGTGTGTACATGTGAATATTTTAGGTTGATTTTATAGTCCTGATATTATATATTTTTTTTTAGAATTTGAAAATATTATTGGGATGAGTTCATAACTTTCACCAGACAGCAAAATGGTTTTATGATCTAAAAATCCTTACAAACCTTGAGTCTACTTGCTTCCCTGTCTGCATTAAAGACTCAGCTTAAAACCCTTTCTGTAACAGTCCTTTCTCAGTCTCCCAGCCATTCCTTGCGCATGGCTTCCCTCTGAAATGACCTGTCTTCTCTGTATATATTTCCTATATCCATAGTTTGCATATTGTCTCTCTAATTAGAATCAGACATCCTTGAGATCAGAGACCTTGTATTTCCTTTTATTTGTCTTTGATTCCCCTTGGTTATCACAATGCTTCCACATAGTAAGCTCTTAACAAAAGTGAATGCTTGGTAACTAAGTTGAATATGTACAACATAGAAATATGTTGCTATAGAGAAAATGACCTTGGAAAGAGCCCACATCCTACTACCTAGATTTCACCTCGATTCTCTATCATCCCCAATTCTATTGCACCAAACTACCCTATTACTTAATGCCATTGATGAATGTTTAGTTTTTGCAGAAGAAAAATGTGAGTGACTCAGCTCTTCAGTGGTCATTTTCCCTCCTCTGTCTACTGACACTTTGGAGCCAAAATCCATTACCTTAAAATTGGCTAAACAACTTTTCTCCAGTTAATAGTGCCTATAAAACAATTTTCCTATTCAAAACTACTGAACACCAGGCTCCATCTCTCATAATAAAGAGGCCATTAATTCTCTGCTACTGCTCATTATTCTTATTAACTATTAGCAGACTTTTTGCCTGAGGCAGAATGTATCTATTAGAGCTAGCAAATAGGGAGTGCTGGCATGCTGAGGCCAGCGTCCTCAAGCAGGGACTCAGCAAAGTTGGGGAAGTTAGATTCCACCAGCTGGACACTGGGCTGAGCATCTGTGCTGTCATGAACAGAAGAGGGAATGTGAGAGGACAGAATACTCTGGGAATTTGGAGTTGTTACTCCGATATGCTTATTCAGAATTTTGTGCCTTGCACAGGCAGTGAGAAGGAACCCTTCTGAATATACAGAATATCTGACAGCTTGTGTTTTCTACAGCATCTTTAAAGTGGAAAAGGAAAATGTTGGCTAATATCAGGGGTGGATGTTGATTTTATTTTTTTATCCTGGATTACCATTCCAGACATCATAAGAAGTGCCATGAGTGGTAGAAGGGGCTAGACTCATGGCTCATCACACTTCTCTTCCATATCACAGAGAAGACAGATCACAGGAACATAGTTTCAATCTAAAAGAGGAGGATGCCTTAGAGAGCATCTGGTCCACCAACACCTTTATTTTATAGATGAACAAACTGAGGCCTAGAGAGCTTAAGTGACTTAACAAGTCACGAAATGGAGAAAAGTAGGATTTAAATGTAGGTCCCATGTCTCCAGAGCCATTGTTATTTCTTCCCCCTGAACTACAGTGTCAATCTGCCCTGTTTTGAAGTAGGATAATTTAATTGTGCATTTTATGTTTTTTATATACAAGATGATATTCAACTAGTTGTGATCTGATACAGTGGAAATAACACATGTTCCAGGTCCAGAAGAACTGTATTCAAATCCTTTCTCTCTCAGTTACTATCTTGTGACAACTCTTCTTGGCCTCTTTTTCTTTTTTTGTTTTTTGTTTTTGTTTTGTTTTGTTTTTTGGGGGTGCTCTTTTTCTTAATCTGTAAAATGAGAGGCTTGAATTTGATGGCTTTTCTGATTCCTTCTAGCGTTACATCTGTGATCCTATAAGCCTCTTCTTCCAATGATGCAGATCAAAATCCACCTATGTCTCGTCACCTTGTGAGACATTGTCTTATCAACATGGTACAGGAGAAAGTGTGCTGAATTTGAAATCAAAGAATGCAAGTTGGAAAATTAGCTCTGCTATTAACTACCTGAGTGACCTTAGACAAGTCATATCCTCAGGTTCCTCATCTCTAAAATGAAAGGACTATATTAATAGCCTCTGAGCAGAGACATGCTGTTAAATGTTTAACAACCATTTCTCCATAAAAATACATGCACAATGCATTTTCAAGTTCGATACACATAATTAACATTTTCTCCATCACTTTCTTAAGACCAAAAATCAAGAAAACAAAAAAATAAATAAATAAAACCTGATTTGTAGCAATTGCTGATTTCTGAGGTGTAAATTGCTCACACTGAAAATTTAACAGTCTGTTGGTGCCAGCTGGTTAAGGCTAACTCCTACACACCCCTCTGCTTCTGAGGCCCCTTTCTGTTCTAGGATTATGACCTGATGATCTGGCCATAATTTTTTTCCATAGGAAGCCCACCCAACATCTACCCATCAACCCTCTTCCTTGCCACATGACCAGCCCATTTTTATTTCTACCATATATCTCCCTGATATAATTTCTTTGGAGTGTCTCACTTACTACATGTGGCTATGATGTGTTTTTATATGATTGCATACAACATATAGTGAATAAGTCCATCACCTGTCCAGCCACAAAGTAACTAAAATATGTTTTAAGCATAGACTTGGTGCATGCCACAACTGGCCTGCCAAAGGTTGCTGTTTCCCCCTCCTCACACATTATTCACCTCAGCCAGGTCCTTTAAAATCTTTCCAGAAAAACAAAAACCAAACCAAACCAAAACAAACAAACAAACAAATTCATGGATATAGATTCCTGAATCAACAGGTAGAGAGCCCTGTCTCCAAAGGAACCATTTAAAAGCTCTACACCTGAGGCAAAGACTTGCCACAATTAATTCCTTCTTGCTTGCCTCTAGTTCCTTGTATCATGTCTAATAATCACAGAATCTGAGAGTTGGAAAGACCTTATAGCCCAAAGAAGATCTAAGCAAAAATCCCCTCCCCAATATTCCCAAGAAGTGATAACTTAGCCTCTGTTTGGAGACTTCCATTTAGGAAGAACCTATTAACTAATGAGGCATCCCCTTGCCATTTGTCTTAGCTCCAATTGCTTGGAATTTGTTCAATATATCAAATTCTACTTTGGATTTAGGGGCCTTTCCTTTTTTTGCCAATCATTGCTTTTTCTTCTACCTTTTGGGGATAGGTAGAAAAAGTCTATTTATTTCTTCCTGGCTACTTGATCTCTAAACTTCAACTGTTTCTATTTATTTATATATGTAAATGTTGTGTTTTCTGATAGAACATAAGCACCTTGAGGCAGGCCATAATTCATATTTGTCTTTGTTTCCCTGGTACTTCACACAGTGCCTGGCACATAGTAGACACTTAATAAATGTTTATTGATTTGTATTTCATTGTGCCTTCATAATAAGTACTTAAATCCTTTTTATTTGTTGATTGGTTGGTTGATGCAGCTTATAATGCCAATACTGAGTGTGATCATCATTATACTGTGATAAAAAAAAAATAGATTCAAAGTTGACGAAACTAAAACCAAGTCCCAAAGATAATGGCCTACCCATCCTTCAGGGAAAGCTTTATTAAGAAGGGAGGAAAATAAGCATAGAGTATTCTGATTAATACAATCAGAAAATTATCAAATAGAAGGAGATTGAGTAGTCCTCTGACTCCTGCATTGATCCTCATAGAGTTTGCCACATGACTTGAAATGGAAAAGAAGAATGAGTGACAGAGCTATGGAAAGAGAAAAGTGCAACATTGGCACAGATACAATACCATTTCAAGGCTTAATTTCTCTCCTTTTGGATACCCAGATGGTGGCATATGAAACTGCCATGTAGTAGCCCATCGATTACTTCCAAAGGGGTGTCACCATGACTTTTCTTTCTCTGTCACTTTTATTTACTCCAGTTTATATACTTAACTAATTTGAATTGACACAATCAGGGCATAGCCATGAGAAGCAAGATGACGTCTTCTAAATTTTTCATATAATAAGAAAGTACCAAATGCTGTCCCCTGCTATTTTTTATTAAGAAAGGAGACATGGACTAACCATTGTTACATGCAGGCTATGCATGAATTTATAATAAATCTCTGCAAGACATATAAAATACCAGTACTTTTTGCTAATGGGAATTGATTCCAAATTTTATTCATTTTTAACAAGGTTTAATGAACTTTTCTTATATGTTACTCCCAGTCTCTCATTATTCCATTAAGTGCCATATAATATGGAAGAGATATGTAGAAGATAACAGCTTGTGATAGGGTTTGTTCAACCAAATCCGTGCTGGCTTTCAGACAGCCTCCTGAAAATGACATGCCCCAATTCAACATGGTGGGTTAACTGATATTATGGCTTCTATACCTATGAAAAATAAATGCTAAGGGGTGGGAGTAAACTATTTTCAACAAATGCACTTGTAGCTGATTTCTTTGGTAGAAGATTAAGGATTTATAAGAGACGCGCCTTGTGTTGATAAATCTGTGGTTTGGATAAGGTGAAGATTCAATTCTCTAAATGGCTTATCAGTATTCAGCTCAACCCACAGAGCCAGTAGCAGAGTTTTAGCAGAAATTGAAGGCTGTTTGCCCACTGTTCTCTTTCAGTTACTACTAACCAACAACATAGAAATGTGGGGCTAGGGGATCCTACTTCCTTGATCTTGTCTTTGGCAAAGTTCTCACCATTCTATTTTATACAAAGATAAATATATATCACTTCTCACCTACAAAGTATGAATCAACTCAGAGAACGCGCAGTGAGTACAATGCCTTTGAATGTAGCAGAAGATGAGTGCAGATAAATTAGTCCTTAATTACTTCTATTCATTGCAGTTTCAAGGAATGATTCTCCCCACTCCCACCTCTCCACTCCACCATGATCTCCTTCTATAACCCACTCTTTATACCAAAGCTTCTTAAACTGTGGGCCATGTAATTGAATGTGGGGGTTGAAAAAATTTGGCAGTAATTATTTTGTCAGCAAATATATATTTTATATACCTATTTACCTGGAGTCATGTAAAATTTTCTCTGGCAAAAAGGGGTCACAAGTGGAAAAAGTTTAAGAAGCCCTGCTTTATACTACTGCCCAATCCACCTTGACTGGACTGCTAGGTAGTGTGGTAGGTAAAATGATGGACTAGGAGGGAGGATGATGAGTTCAAATCCTACTGCAAACATTTACTAGCAATGTGCCCCAGGCAAGTTACTTAACATTTCCCAACCTCAGTTTCCTTCCCTGTAAAATGAGACTAAGAGCACTTGCCTCACAGAGTTGTGAGGAACAAATGGGATTATAAATATAATGCAATTATAAAGGTACTATGTAAATGTTACTTATTATTGTTATTATTATTTACTATATACATGTCAAAGAACAATATTCCATTAAAACCTTCCTACTCAAAACCATTCAATACCTCACTTTTTTGCCTACCAAAAAAAATTTTCATTCCTTAACATGGCATTCAAGGTCTTTCTCATTGTAGTACCATTATCTTTTTTTTTTTTCAATTTTCTCTCATAATATTTTATCTCCTATACTCTATACTCTTAACAAATTGGACTTGAACTGCTTTATTTATGAAAAATGCCTTATTTATGCCCTGCTCTCTCTTACCACTCTGCCTTTGCTCATACTATGGATACTTGGAATATCTTTCTCCATCCTAATACCTGGTATTTGCTTCCCCAACTCTTCCATTGAAAATCTATCCATTCATTAAAGTCCGTAGCAAATGTCATCACAACCACCCACAGAAAGCCATCCATTTTGACAGTAATGGTCTTCCTTCCCTTTGACCTCTGAGAACAATGAGTCTATACTACTTTTATTCACTCATTAGGCACATATTTTATTTTATTTGTTTATCATGTGTCAACATCCTCAAATAGGTCAAAGGTCCACAAGTACAGGGTCTATATTTTATTTAATCTTTGTAGCTTCACTGGCACCTGGGTTGGGGTTGTGCACATAAGAAGTAATTAAAAAGCATGTGCTCAAGGCAAAATATAGCCCTTACTGCAATATGATATAGTAGAAAGATTTATAAGATGAAAGATATTACCCATGCTCCAGTTTTGGGAGGAATTGGATCAAAAACCTGTAATTGGACACCTTGGCAATACACCATAATTACGTTTATTCTTTTGAAGTACATTTAAATTCAATATGATACCTAGCATATGGATCTACCAAAACAATCTTCCTAAAGTAGAATTATGACCATGCCACTCTCCTTTTTAAGAACTTTTACTGGCTCCCTATTGCCTCTATCCTTTCACAATCACTTTTTATATGACAATTATAGCTTAAAGTACATTACTTTCTTTTGTGTGCTCTGACATGGTGAGCTGAACAGGTCTGTTGTCCTGCAGGGTCTATTTTTTTTAGGGTATAGACCCGGTCCCCTTGCTTGTTGAGGTAATACTGCAAAAACATCGTGACCAATTCACTTCTCAAACCAGATATGCCACAGAAAGAAATGAGCTAAAACTACATGACCACCACCACCTTTGCCTCAGAGGCCTATGGAAATATGTTTTACATGACTTTATATCATAATTTTAGCTTTCTCAAATAGACAAGGAAGGAAATGGAGGAAAGGAATTTGGAATTAGAAATTTTAAAAAAGAGAGAGTCCTAGGTTTAAATTCTTCTTTTCACACTTAAGTACCTATTTGACCACGGGGTAGGAATCAATTTTTCCCCTCCAAGAATCAGTCTTTTTATCTTTAAAATGGAGATAATGCATGTAGTACTTATTTTTTTGTTGTGAGGATCAGATAGAATAATGTATAAAAAATTCATTGAAAAACATGAAGCACTTTACAAATTTCAACAAGTTTCATTTGGTGTAAGGACTGACTGGGCACATAATCCCAATAGAGAATCATCCATATATCTCCAATGCTTGCTATTAAGAAATAGATGCATTAAGAGTAAGAAGATTGGGGGCAGCTAGCTGGTACAGTGGTTAAAACACTGGCACTGGATTCAGGAGGACCTGATTTCAAATCCGGCCTCAGCCACTTGACACTTACTAGCTGTGTGAGCCTGGGCAAGTCACGTAACCCTCATTGCCCGCCCCCCCCCCCCACACACACACACAAAAGAGTAAGATCAGGAAGCAGTGTAGACACTGGTGTCTACTATCAAATCCCACAGGAAACTTCACCTCACTCTAGGTCCTGGCCCTAGTAGTTTCAGACCTCAGATCTAATTCCAATCTTAGGTTATACCATCTTTAAAACTCTTCATATTTCCCATCACCCCTCTTATGATTTAGGTCACTGGTCTCCAAAATGGCATGTAAAGTTACACCCACAGTCTGATCCCAAGAGGTATGTGATCAACCAATCAGAAAGTTGAAAGATAGTGTGATTAAAATAATGGGATTTGGCAGATGCCCAGGGGCCCTATCTAGAGATAGGATTTGGAATGATTGAATTGGCTGAGACTAAGAAACTGCCTGAGAACCTACTTAAGAATGATTAAATCAAGACCACATGTGGCCAACCCTGAATAGGGTGTTGTTCTCAGAGGCTGTGGACTGCTACATCAAAAGGAGACCCATGCCCTGGCTGGCCCCTGAGTGTCATGTTAGTTCTTAGAGGCTGTGGACTGTATTATCAACATGAGACCACTCTCAACCAATCAGCTTGAAGGTCCCTCCCCCTTTTGGGGAGGGAGATAGGAAGTAGGGAGCTGGATCTCCCTCTTTTCATTCAGGAAGTGGTACATGGTGGCAGACTGAGAAAAAGAGAGGGCCTCTTTTCATCCAGGATTTTGGTGTGGTGGCAGCAGGGGCAGAACAGAGTAGAAAGATCTACTCCACGTGTTCTCCATAGAAGCGTGGATAGCTAAATAAAAATGGCTTTCTCAACTTCTCTTCACTAACTTCTTTCATCAATCCTTAAAAGACTAAACTTTTGCTGAATTTATCAGTTTCCCCAGCCAGTTTCCCCACCCAAAACTAGGGAGGCCACAGGTTTGGACCCACATTAAATTTTAAACATCAGAATAGATGTCATTCCACTTTACCCAGAATATATAGGTAGGGACTCCCCCTCATGTATGGACTTAGTAGCTCAATAGACAAGTGAGGTTAAGTTGAAAACAAGTCCCACAACTAAACCATCAGGCTTTTTTTGTTTGTTTTTACCAGTAGGTTCTTCATGATAAGCTCTCCCCTGGAAGGTTAGGCACTGACAAATTAAGTCCTGAGGAAAGGGAGAACAAGGGGCTCCCAGTTGGGTCAGGGCAAAGAAGTCTGGGTCATTTGGACACTATCCTAGGAAAGATCAAAAATGGTAGCAAGTGGGGATTAATGCATCAGTCACAAGTTTAATAAGACAGAGAGAGTACGGACGAGACAGACAGCATGGGAAGGTGAGAGAAATGAAGAAGAGAGAGGCAGAAAGAAGGAAAGAGATGAGGAATGGAGAGGGGCATGTAGAGTCACCTTATAAAACTGCAGATAGGTGTTGAGATCACATGGACAGCATGGACCTATAGCAGTTAGAGGAGAACTGAATGAACAGATCTGAGTGTTCTATCTTACTGGGTCTTAGTGAGAGGAGCATCGGCTAAATCTAATTCTAATACCTTAGGGTTGCCTAATTAACATAACTTTTTTTCTGGTATTACTGGGTATTTCTGGCGGTTTAACTGCAGCTTGAAGGCTGAGTGCTCATTACTGGAGCCTACGTGGCTTCTCTTAATTTGGTACATAGTTATCTGTCTGTGTCCTTAATTAATTTAGGTAGCAGTTTTGGCAAGTGGCTTCTATGTTTTCCTTTACACTCTTCATCCTATTTCCTATTTATGGTTAGCTACATTTGCTACTTATCTACTTACATTGTTAACTGCTTGAGTGGTCATGAAGAACTTATGATATCATTTCAACACATTCCCCAACACACCCTTACTTTGCACCCCCTTTTCAACTGTACAAACTCAGAACATCCTACCTCATCACCTAGGTATAAGCCCTTTGGGACAGTAATAATATATTCAGGGACTGGGTCGCAAAAATTTTTCCAAACTTCTTATTTCAATTGAAGTTATTACCATTCTGTTATACACCCACGTTGTAAAACATCAAGACCATCTTCAACATCATTCTCACCCTCATTCCACTTGTCCAAATCTCATCTTTTCTATCTCTATAACATCTCTCCCATTTGCCTCCTTCTTTCTACTCGTAGCATCACTACCTATTCCAGGCTTTCATCACTTGGACAATTACAAATAGCCTTCTAATTGCTTTCCCTGCCTACTTACTCTTCACTACAATCCATCTTTCACATAACTGCTGAAGTAATTTTTCTATAGCTCAGGACTAATCATGCCATTCCCTTACACAGTAAGCTCCAAAGGCTCCATATTGACTTTTGGATCAGTATTATTTCATCTTTCTCTCATCTTTTAAATTTCTTTTTTGGGGCTAAGTTTTATAACGTCAATAATGGTTAGTATATAGTGGCATGTGCATGCCATTTATAAATGATACACATATTGTAGTTAGTGACCAAAATTTTGTTATTGATATGGATCATGAAAGAAGTTTAAAGATTGCTCTTTTAGACTTCAGCTTAGGGGCAGCTAGGTGGTACAGTGGATAAAGCACTGGCCCTGGATTCAGGAGGACCTGAGTTCAAACCCGGCCTCAGACACTTGACATTTACTAGCTGTGTGACCCTGGGCAAGTCACTTAACCCTCATTGCCTCACCAAATATATATCTGTGTGTGTATGTATATATACAAAATTATAGACTTCAGCTTAGGCTAGGATGGTTGACTAAGAATAAAGAAAAGGAATGTGGAAGGTTTGCATTCCTAGAGGCAGAGAGGCTGCCTAGAAAACAGGACAATAGGTAAATGCCACATACTTAGCCTAGGAAAAATGGTACAAAGCATATTCTTAGTTGAGGTGTGATAGGCTATGGACTACTGGTGAATCAGATACTGAGACAGATACTATGGAGATCACTTCTTGGGAGGGATTGTTTGTCAAGGGAGGGCAGGGACAAGGGGAAGCAAGGTGAAGTAGATGAGGTGCTCATCTATATCTGTCATCTTGTAGTTACTATTTTCATTCAATTAAAATTCTTTTCTTTTTTTTTTTAGTGAGGCAATTGGAGTTAAGTGACTTGTGTAACCCAGGGTTACACAGCTCGTAAGTGTCAAGTGTCTGAGGCCGGATTTGAACTCAGGTACTCCTGACTCCAGGGCTGGTGCTCTATGCACTGCATCATCTAGCTGCCCCTCAATTCAATTTCATACCCATTTTTAAAGAATCTACAGGCAGCTAGGTGGTGCAGTGGATAAATCACCCAGCCCTGGATTCAGGGAGTACCTGAGTTCAAATCCGGCCTCAGACACTTGACACTTACTAGCTGTGTGACCCTGGGCAAGTCACTTAACCCCCATTGCCCTGCAAAAAAAAAAAAAGAATCTACTATGTGCCAAATGTGCAAATATTAAAAATAAATTTTAAAAACAGTCTCTGACATCAACAGATTACATTTCACCAGGTCAATGTGACATGTCTAAGAGAAGGAACCCCTTGTCTAAAACTCCCAAGTTTTTATTAACACAGTCTCTGTAAAAATATACAAACAACCGTGACTTGTTTTCTCCCACAGAGTTTTCTCTGATTAAATTACAAAATATAAATCATATCTAGGTCCTATCTGTTGCGGTTAAAAGGGTTCCCCATATCTGTAGAAACATTCAAAATGACAATGCTGTGATAGGTACCAGAGTTTCTCCTACCCACAACAGGGGTAGGTTTGAACTAAAAGGAGATAAAGTTTCTCCTGGCACCTGATTGGTCTGGTTTTTGTGATCCAGTCTCCTTGTCTAATTGGTACCAGTCATGTGCAATCTAGGCCTCTCAGACTTGGTAGGTGCCTAAGAGCACTCAAGTGAAGGCACCCAATCCTGATGATCTGCTATTTAGATGGTTTTCTAGAGAAAGTGAGAGAAGCCTCATCTACCAAAACTGAAGCTCAGTACCACTGTATTTGTGTTACACATCTAGCCATTTTAGGAAAAGTAAACTTCCTTTTGTTAAACATCCAGTGACTTAATGAGTGTTTCCTTTTGTTCCAAAGCAGACCTGAATTAAGGGAATGCTGGCATTAAACTCTATTTGCATGCATCAGGATACAGGACAGTAATTATCCCTTCCCTCATAATAGTCTTCTGTGGATGGCACTCTCATCAGAACTCCTGTTGAGGCAGCACCTCAATCCTCTTTTTAACTAAAGATATGCATGAGGGAAGTCTATTTCATTTTTTTTTTTTGCATTCCAGAATACCTAGGGAATTATCTGGCACTAGTAGGTTTTATTAAGTGATTATTGACTTAAACTGAATACAGGCATCTAGTCTTACGTATGATATTGGTGGTGATATCAGTTTTAAATTTGATTTCTCCTCCTCCTCCCACTCCTATCTCTGTTTCTGAGCTCCTAACAACAGTACAAAACTCAGAGTAGATCTAAGTAGATCTAAGTCCCTGAGAGATGGAGTGGGTGGTTCCCTCTCTAGAAGCTATCAATGAAAACCTATAGGAAAGGTTCTTGAAAACTATAGACAATGTAGCCAAAAAGGAGAGTTCCTGGCACTAGCCTTAGAAAGGCACTATTCTGTAAACTTAACCAATAATGGTTATATGGTAAGGAGGGGGAAGAGGAGGGAGGAAAGAGGGATAGAATTTGGGAATTAAAACTTTAAATAAAAAATGTTTATTATCAAAGAAAAAGAGAAATAAAGAGTATGTACAAAGTACAGTCAATTCTCATCATTCACAGTGTTATGTTCTATAAATCACTCTGAACACTGAAATAGTTAAATACTGAACCATTGCTCCTAGGGGAAATACAGGGTTAGGTTTCTGCATGTCTCTAGTCAGAACATTTACTTGGGACTTCATGATTAGTCTCATGTACAGATTGACAAAATACCTCTTCCTTTTCCTGGATATACTATACTGTTGATTCCTTAACATTGAACTCATGTCCAACAGCACTTTACCACATGCCTTAATGAAATTTACCTAACATACACATTTTCTTAGGAACAATAGACAGCACTGCACTTGATTCTTATCTTTAATAGTATTTTTTATTTTTTCCAATGATATGTAAAGATCATTTTCACATTCATTTTGTAAGATTTTGAATTCTGAATTTTTCTCTATCCCTCCCTTTCCTCCACACTTCTGGAGACAGCAAGCAATCTGATATCTGGAGGTAGTCGATTGGACATGCTTTGGGGGGAAAAAAGAAAAAAAAGGGAAAAATCCCTTGGGATTTTACCCTATTAATTTCATAAATTGTGTGCTAAACCTTATTGCTTCTATGTTTCTGAAGGACTATAAGCCTCATCAGAATCCTCAAGTTTAGTCATACAGGCTTGCCTATCTTGCCCTCCTACATTATGAATCTGACTTCCAAATGGGAAAGGGCATCACAGGTCATTAACAGATATCTTGTCAGCCAGTCATTTTCAGTCTGTTCCTGGGACATGCAAACTGGAGGGAGTTCATCTTACTTTTACTCCAATTGATTTCATTCACAAGGCTCATGAAGAGAAGGCCTAGCCCATGGCTCCTCTGCTTGTGCTCTGATCAGGCAGAAGAAAACCAAGTAAAAGGCCTATGGAAATGCCCTTAAGCACATAAGTGAATGGGGCTAGACTTGAACATCCCTTGCCCATTCCTTTATCCACAGATCTAATGTTGTGTTCACCAGGCTTGGTGCTCCCTCTGGCATATGGCCAGGCATTAGCAGGCTCCATGGAGCTGAAAGACTTTGCAAACCTTGTCTGGTTTTTATAGGGGAGTTATTTGGCAGCTCCGATTCTATTAAATGAGCTGTTGGCTCATTATAAAACATACTCTTTGCTTGTGGTTGAATGGAGGCAGTAACCCAGCAGGGGGGGCATGAGATTGGAAACCTAGACTCTCCAATATGAGTGGAAAAGGAAGGAGGGAGAAAGCTGGTGTACAATGACATTGCCACCTGAGTTTCATGAGTATCCAGTCACAGAAAGTATGCAAGCATCTAAGGTTTCTTCCTTCCTTCCTTCCTTCCTTCCTTCCTTCCTTCCTTCCTTCCTTCCTTCCTTCCTTCCTTCCTTCCTTCCTTCCTTCCTTTCTTTCTTTCTTTCTTCCTTCCTTCCTTCCTTCCTTTCTTTTTCTCTCTTTCCTTCTTTTTTTCTTTCTTTCTTCCTTGTTAAGTACCAAAACATGGTGCACATAAGTATACTGGGTACCAAGTCTCCTCTGGAAGGCAGGCCTTGGCATATATGGAAATTTTGGAGACACAAGAATACTTTTGGAAATTCTCCTTCCCAGGGATTCCTTACACAGGAAGTAATGAAGTGGTTGAGTAAAACTACAAAGAGGTACCTCTCCCCCTGAACAATGTGGTGTTTGTTTTGTTTTTTGACTTCCCATTATCTCTAACTAATTATTTCCTCTCCCTTTAAAAGATGTAGGGGAAAATAAAAGATGGAGGGGCATTTTGCTTGCTAGGTGGGGTAACATAAATGTTCCAGAAAAAATCATAAGATTCAAAGCTGGGGGAAACCTTAGAGATCTTCTAGTCAACTCCATAATTTTACTGATGAAGAAAGTGAGAACCAGAGGACAGATGAAATAACTCATCTGAGGTCACACCAGCAGTAAATTAGCAAAGTCAGAATTTGAAACCAGGTCCTTGGACTGCATGTCCAGTGAGGTTTTTTCTACTATATAACATCTAGAGCAGAGCACAAGTCAAACCTTTACTCCCCTTGATTTTCTACTCTAAAACACTACTAATAAAGCCTGCACTAATGTTGTGTTGCCTTTCTGTTTGTTTGTTTGTTTGGCAAATTCACCATATAGTTGTTTCATTATGCTTGTGGTCACCTAAATACCTGGGTCTTATTCATATAGTTACTTATCTGGTTACACTCCCCTAAGCTGGATTTATATAGCTTGTTTTATGCACCCAAGATCTTTGCATTTCTCTCTATTAAATTTCATTCTATTAGATAACAGATGTTATAAAAGGTTTAGAAGGAAGACTGGAAAACATTGGGTAGACCTTCCTTGGTAAATGTATGGGAGAACAAGGATGAGATTTACACAGGATAAAGTATAGCTAGTTTGTAATTTGCATCAATGACAGTAATAGTTATATCAAAGAGTTGACAGATCAAAGACTCAAAGAAGTCAAAATTTCATTGCTTTGAATTTGATCCAATGTTCTAAGACACTGAGATTTTCCTGTATTCTGCTTTTGTCAACCAATACTCAAGTCAAAATGTCCCTGCTCCTATAATCTGTCTATAAATAAAGATTTGTTAAACATTTACTATGGTCACAGGGATACAAAGAAAAGTTTTTATCCAATAGGGGAATACATTGTGTATATAAATAGGTACATATAAGATACAAAGTCAATGTAAGGTGATTTTAGAGGGAAAGAAAATAGTGGCTCAGGGAATTGGGAAAGATCTGTAGGAGACATTTGATTTGAGTCTTGACAAGTCAGAGATTCTAAACGGATGAAGTAGGGTATATGTGTGTGTGTGTGTGTGTGTGTGTGTGTGTGTGTGTGTGTGTGTGTGTGTGTGTGTAAGAGAAAGAGAGAGAGGCAGAGATGGAGATTCAAGGAGACAGAGGGACAGAGACAGAGACAGAAAAAGAGAAATATACAGAACATACCAAGTTTTCTATAATCTCTTGAGCCTCAAGGCAGCTGGAACAAAGGGTGACATTTGAACATTAGAAATCTCATCCACAGTGCATGGAATAGGATAAACTTTGTTCTAGCGTTCTAGAAAGTATCTAACCACCTATAAAGAGAGATGTATGTTAATGGCTTGTTTTTATATCAATTCAAAATTTTGAATTGATATAATAGGGAGCAACACAGGTAGGAAAGGAAGCATTTTGGAGGAAATGAGAGCTGGTGAGATTATCAACATCAAAGCTGCTTTTGTGTTTGTTTTGCTTTGCTTTGCTTGTTTCTAAGGAATGGGAAAGAGAAAGAAGGATGTCCTCTAGCTTTAAGGAAATTGGATCCTGGATTACTCTCTTCTTTAGAGACTTAGTTTTGCTTTCTGCATTGACAACATCTTCCAAGGAGCATGTTTCATGGCCATTTCCACAACCAAGGAATAAGTAGGCTTCTCTTTGCCTCTGCTTTAGTGGACCAGGTAGACCTAACCTAAGGGTACAGGGTTAAGGGAAAACAGCAAATATATTTCCTATTTTCCCCAAGCATTTCAAAAAGGAAAATAAAACTTAAGGTTCATAACATTTAGTTCATCCCTTTTTTTGTGGGGGGGAGGCTTGGAGGAAGAGGCTGGGGACTTAAAAGGAGAATTTATCTTCAGACTTAGAATGAGCTAACATTATCAAAGGACAAGATCCTAGAATGGAATATAAGCTTAGTCTAGACAGATGAGCCTATTTTCAGAACAACCACTCTATGGCTGCCACCTTTAGGGAGCTGACTTTTGCCCTTTCACTGTGAGAGATTGGTTTTTCTCATATGCCACCTACTGAGATTCTCTTCTTTAAAAGCCTATCAAAGAACTAACACCTCCATGTAAGCATTTCCTGATTCCTCAACCTGAGTTTGGCTTTCTTCTCTCCTACTTCTCTTGGCAATTTGTCTCTAAGGTCTTTTTGGCTTTTTATCATGTTCCACTCTACCTTACTATTTATTTATGGAACAAATAATCATCAATACAGAGATTGAAGGTCTTTAGAGGTTACTTAATCCAGCTTCTTAAATGTATAGATTAAGAAACTGAGCTAAGGTTAAGTTCCTTGTTCAAGGTCACAAATTATAAGTGACAGAGCCAGGACTAGAACCCAGGATGGGTGACTCGAAAACCAATATTCATCTACCTCTTGCAGTCTCATATCAGAAACTCCATTTTATATATATATATATATATAATATATATATATATATATATAATATATATATATATATATACATACACACATACACACAAATATGTGTGTATACATATATTAATATATAATATCTATTTTATATCTATATTTTATCCATAGTGACTAGTCCATTATTCATAAGCGAATGTTTATAGTATTTTTATTGTCAAATCTAAAATGTTTAGATAATATTTACTTCATTGAAAAAAAGATTGATTTGGTTAATCAATAAGTATTAATTAAGGACTTAGTATATGTCAGGCTTCTAAGGTTAGGAATACAAGTACAAAGAATGAAACCTTTCCCTTTTTTGTGGGACAATGAGAGTTAAGTGACTTGCTCAGGGCTCACACAGCTAGTAAGTGCCAAGTATCTGAGGCCACATTTGAACTCAGCCTCTTAGAATCCAGGCCAGGCCTTTATCCACTCCACCACCGAGCTGTCCCCTTTCTCTTAAGGAGCTTGGCTTTTGGTTCTAATACAGGGAGACAATTAATGCATATAAATAGATACAGTGTAAACAGAAAGTGGATAAATTAAAATAATATCCATACAAAGTCATTAAATACAATGGTAGTTTGGGAGCAAAAGTACTAGCATTTTGTAAGATCAGGAAAGGAAAGATGGTTCTTGAGATGATTCATAAAAGGAAGAGAGAGACTCTATGAGATGGAGGTAAGGAGCATGGGCATGGGGCAGGGAAATTGTGTGTGTGAAGAACAGAGATATCCACGTTTGACCTGGATCACAGAGTAATGGGAGGGAAAGCAATACATACAGAGTGTGGGAAAAAACAAAAACCCTTAGCTTGGCCAAAAAAGGCACACAGGTCCATAGTGGCCTCTGAAGCAGCAGGGTGGGCTTAATAAGCTATTGCATCAAATAAGAAATACCATCAGGGCAGCTAGTGGTGTAGTGGATAAACCACTGGCCCTGGATTCAGTGAGGATCTGAGTTCAGATAAGACTTCAGACAACTTGACACTTATTATCTGTGTGACTCTGGGCAAGTAACTTAACTCTCTTGCCCCCCCCCCCCAAAAAAAAAAACAGAAATACCATCAAAAACACAAGTAATCCTTTTGGTTGAACTTCGAAGAAACTAGTCCTTTCTCATGCAGGTCATATGCCCATCTTTCAAGGGCACTAAGCAAAGCATTGGCAATCAATGTACCAACTTCATTTAGCCTTATATACTGGAGTGAGAGTTGTGACTGTTTGAATATGATATGAAAATAGGAGGCAATATGGATAGTGAATAGATCACTTGCAAGCAGGAAGACTGGATATAGGCCATGTTTCAGGCATACACTAGATGTTTGATTCTGGTCAAAACACTGAACCTCTCTCAGCCTCAGTTTCATCATCTGTAAAATGGGGATAATAATCATCATGTAACTTTTTAAAATTTTTTTTGGTGAGGCAACTGGGTTAAGTGACTTGCCTAGGGGTCACACAGCTAGTAAGTTTTAAGTGTCTGAGGCCAGATTTGAACTCAGGTCCTCCTGAATCCAAGGCCAGGGCTCTATCCACTGCGCCACCTAGCTGCCCCCCATTGTTAACTTTCAATGACCAAATGAGATTGTTTACATATTTTGCAAATCTTATAGTCAAACACTCATATATACTCAAAATCTTAAGTATGTCCTATGATTATCATGAGTTCGGTAAGTTCTTCACTGATGCAGATCACAACCCATCCATATTTGCCCAGTCTGTTCTACTTTTTTCAGTGCCCTTTCATAATTTTGATACCCCGCATGCTGGCCCCTTCTCTTTCAGCCTTAAAAAGCACTATGAACATATGAGCTATCTCTATCTCTATCTATCTCTATCTATCTATTTATATCTATCATCTATATAGATACCCATATCTATAATCTATCTCTATACTATATCTATATCATCTATCCATATGTATTTATATATGTGCATATTTACATATGCTTGCATGGTATGCGTATGCATGTATGCATGTATATGTGTGTATAGGAGTTTTTCCTCTTAGAAAATAAAAAAATGCATTTCAGGAGGCTTCTGATCCCAGGAAGCAACTCTATAGAATAGTGTCACATGGGAGAAGAGAGAGAGAGAGAGAGAAAGAAGAGAGAGAGAGAGAGAGAGAGAGAGAGAGAGAGAGAGAGAGAGGTACCCTTTTTTCTTTTTTTTTTTTTTAATTTATAGTTTACCTAGAGAGATGTTATTGGTTAGATTCAGGTGTATGAACAAGGACAGAAATGGTGTGGGAAAGGAAATATCCTCTAGGTAGGAACAGGGTAAGTGATTGCCAGGGGGTACTAGGGTATTCATAAGGGCATTCATGCAAGGGGAATTGAGGTCAGATGGTGTTCCTTTATTTCCTCTTTGTACAGATGAAGGAAGGTGGGTTTAGAATCTTAGACTCATGGCTGTGTTAGTTCTTCTAAAATGATTTCACGCTTTTATCATTACTAATAAGGAATAATTTTCTGGATAGATGAGGGAGAAAGGAGATAGATTGGATATATAAATATATATAGTTATTAAAATAAATATACAGATATATAAAAGATTTTTCATATACATATCTATAGAAATATTTGTATTTTGTGTGTATATTTATGTATATATACATATATGCATGTGTATATGTATATGTATATATGTGTGTAAAATACAGTTATGTAAATGTGATGTAAAGGAAAATGATATTAACAAAATTTTAAATAAAAAAAGAAAGAAGTGTCTGGTGTAGCTAGTGTCTAAAAAGATGGGGTAAATGAGTAAGTCTGAATATCAGTGTTATTTCATTACTCAGCTTTACTGTCAAGGAGTGTAGTGGAAATGGTTTAATGTATACAATCAACAGATATAAAATACAAGGCATTCTTCTGCCTATCTGTTCTTTGAAAGTTACAATAGGTTTTATATTACATGAACACTGCATAATATGTTTGAGTATCTAAAGGATTTATAATTTTATTAACACAGATCATAATGCCCACACACCTTTATAGAGGGCTGAATGATTTGATGGGGCCAAAACATTTCATCATCTGGTCAGCAATGCCTAAATTTCTCCTCATATGAGTCTCCCTGAACTTAGCTATACTGATCCTTCTTCATTCAAGTCTTCTAATTCCTTCTTATGGCCTAAAGCTTGAAAGCCTTTGACTATATGCATGTGAGGGTGATCCTAGCTTAACCCAGAGAATACTACAAAGTGTGTGTGGGTGTGTGATGATAATTATAAAGTAGGCATCAACATTTTATTTTTTCTGCCAAATGTCTCCTGCTAAATCCTGCATTCTACATGACAGATGTGTTTCTGCATCTTAAGGGAATGACATTGTACAAGAAAAAAAACAGCACAAAAAACCTTGTTAGGAAGAAGTATTAAAAAATCACTTTCTCTTCTTAAGTTAATGAATATAGAGTCTGCATCCAGCTCATCATTGCAAACTGCTGAGTCATTTGCCACTTGAAATGAATTGAGGGCTGTTAAAGGTTTTATAGAGATTTCATTAAATATGTATTGAGCCAGCTTAAGATGGAAATTGTTATAAAAACTGGCAACAGTTCAAACAGCAAAACGTTTCAGTTTATGACGGAGATATTTTACTCCCTCCTGGATCCTGTCCTCCATTAGCCCATTCAAACTGGCAATGCTAGAGTAATCTGTATGGAGTACCATAATTGCTGTTGCTGCATGCGTGGCTGGTCTGAGAGCCAACTAAAACATTGTGATTCCATCCAGGTGCTTATTCTCCCATGCAGCATTGCTCTCTTTGAG
The DNA here is from genome assembly GCF_019393635.1 of Dromiciops gliroides. Lineage (NCBI taxonomy): Eukaryota > Metazoa > Chordata > Mammalia > Microbiotheria > Microbiotheriidae > Dromiciops > Dromiciops gliroides. Next base: position 501,612,316 of record NC_057863.1, on the reverse strand, counting down.
TTCTCTGTTAGTTCTAATAGGCAGCAGCCTGGTCCCGTCCATGGGGATAGGGTTTGAGATCATTTATGGTCAGGCTTACAGTGTGCATGTGTTTTCTGCAAGGAAGTGGGGGAGGGTGAAATTCAATAAAAACCATATATATGTTTTTGGTCTACACCTATGATTTCATCATTATTGGGAAGATCCTGGCATGAAGACTCCCTCTACCAATTCAAACTAGCCACACACATGTGGTTTATACTCTTAGGGATTTGCCCACAGCACTGAGAGTTTATCTTGTCTATGTCCACACAACTAGTATGTGTTTGAGGAAGGATTTAATGCCCCTACCATCATCCAATACAATAGAGATGCCCCTCCCCCCAAATCTCCATCTCTTTCAAATTCTTAAGAATTCAAGAATAAACTCCTAGAAACAAAGGTATAATGGCATTACATGAAATTTTTTCCTGTATTGTTTGGACATGACACTGAATCCTTAAACATTTAAAAAATAAAACTTTTCTTAGATCTCACTTTTCTTAGATTTCACCATAACAAATGTGCATAACCTCCAAATTATGTGAAATTAAAATATTTTAGAATATAGATAATTATAACATAGGAATGTATGTGTGTATGCATATATACATATATGCGTGTATGTATATATATGCCATAGAGAGAAATTACAAGCACAAATGTAAATGTATACGTACATATCATTTATATCACACACATACATACAAACACAGAAACATATATATGCATATACACATATATATTCCTATCTATACAAACATACATACACAAATACACACATACAGTTGTATATATACCATGTGGGAACAAGACAAAGTACATACCATCCTCTTCAAACCATCTGTTAATAGCAGCCCTAAGGAAGTTTCACTAAGCTTAAGATCTGAGATTACATACTAATACTTATCTTTAATGACAAAAATAAGTTATTTTCGTACCTTCGCAAAAGTAGGCAGAATATTGAAGATTTAAAAAATAACAGAAGAGCAAATTGTCCTAGTACTATATGTATTTGAATACCTCCAAACAACTTGAGAACAATGATTTGACAATGAGGATGAGGATGAAAGGAAAGAAAATGGTTTCCAGAAAAAACACACATTTTCTAGACCATGTTCTCCTTCCCACCAACTACTTATAAATTTAAGAATGAAGAGGTAGTTGGGGGAAAGGGAGAAAGAAAAGTTGAGAAGGGATATAAGAAGTCATATCCAACAAAGAAATTGGGAAGAGGAAATAAAATTAGTAGTTGATCAAAATCTTGCTGTCCATAATTGGCACCCGAAGTACTAGTCACTGAGGGGCAAGGTGGGTCCTGAAAGTGAGCTGTTACAAGTCTGATGGAAACTCTTATTTGGCTAAAAGTTTTCTTTTCTTAGGAGATTTCCTTCCAGAGCCTGAGTCGTCACATCCAGTGGTTTTATGTTTAAAATATTTCTCACCATCTATTGAGAAATGGCCTTACAAATTAGGTAAGATTGGCTACTACTGGGACATAAATAATGATACAAGGGACAGTTTCAGAGAAACCTGGGAAGACTTGTATGAATTGATGCAGTTTGGAGTGAGTAGTAGCAAGAGAAACTATTTATATAGTAACACATTTTAAAGACAAACAACATTGGAAAACTTAAGAACTCTACTCAATGTAATAAGAACCATTATCACAGAAGCCTGATGATAAAGCATGGAACGCATTGTCTGAAAGAGGTGACAGATTCCACAAAATGAGAATTAATTTGGGAACATGACCAACGTAGGAATATGTTTAGTGTGACGATGCATATTGAATTTCAGTTATGAAGGAGAGATAAAATAGATTTTTGATTAATTCAAATAAAATTAATTATCATTTTTCCCCACAAAATGTTTCTCAGCTTCTTGTTTGGGTGCCCTTCTTGGGTTTTATTTCTATGTTCTCACTGACACCTGATTTTGCAACATTCATACAGAGTTCTCTGGACAACCATGTTCCTTCAAATGTCCAACATGCCTGGTCTGGTAAACAATGAATTTGTGAGCAGTCAGAAATGGGACAAATTGATGTTGATGTTGGATGGAGTTATAGATAAGATTTCATGGAGGAAATGAAATATAACCTGGAAAAAAGCTTAGTATAGTGAAAAGTGCTCTGAATTCAGAGTCAGAAACTTGACATCAAATTCCCTACTTGGTTTGTGTGTGATCACAGGAAAATCACTTAAATTAACAAACATTTTATATGCATGTGTGTGTGTGTGTATGTGTGTCTGTATTGTACAAGGAACTACTGCTAGTCCAGGGAAACAACATCCTACCATAGGGATCCCAAAGAAATATGTACAGGAAAGTTTAGTAGTGGAGGATAAGGATAATTTAGGAGGCGGGGCAATGGGCTGGAAAGGAGAAGAAAAGGAGGACTTTAGAGGGGATTTCCTGCAAATATTGTGTGCCTAAAATGAGCCTTGAAGGAAACACAGATCTTAGGAAGTGGAGAGAGTAAGAAGAAAATTTTGGATATTAGAGAGAACTTGGGACAAATGAATAAGGTGAGATAATAGTGTCGCATTTCTGAGACATCTAAGTCCAATTTGTCTTGAACTAAGTCTGTGAAGGGAAATAGTTTTGTGTATTGTTTCCTTCTCTGTTAAATGAGATTAATCTGATAATCTCTAAAGGTTCTTCCATTATAAACATCTATGTTCCCCTATGAAATAATCCTAAAGTCTCTACTGATAAGACCTGATATGTTAAAAATTTTAGTTCCTATGGTCCCTACTTTCCAGAAGGTTGCCTTAATCCTTTTGTTTGGGAGAGGTAGGGGGAAGGGGAAACTCTTTGTTCATTCAGAGTGAGTCTTTGGATCATAACCCCAGTTGTTTAGTTACCAAAGTGGTAGATTCAAAGATCTAAATCTGGAAATAGCCTCAGAGGCCCCTTATGTTATGGACAAGGTAAATAAAGCCCAAGAAGGTTTAAGTTATTTGCCCAAAGTCCCATAAGTAACAAATGCAGAGTCCATTGTGAAACAACCAGATAATAAAGACAATTTACAATAAAAGACATAATAATTTGTAATCAAGTGTCCAAACAGAAAAAAAGGAAAGGGAAAGAATCAACATCTCATGTTACTATAGTATCAGAGATTATCAGAGAAGGATTCCATGGAGAAGGTAAGGTTTATGATGTACTTTGAAGGATTAGTAAGATTAGGGTTCACAAAAAAGTTGAGGTTTGGGGGTGACTGAGAGACATTTATGGTAAGAATAATGGACCATGAAGGTTTGGGGCTGATTAGACTGTCCAGGATGAGGATATGTTATGTTTGGTGGTAATTAACGTTGAATAATTGAGCTGTTCATCATCATTATCACAGCTCACATTTATATAGCTCTCTAAGATTTGCAATTTGCTTTACATATAATTACCTTATTTGATCCTTATAATACTCTCATGAGGTTGATTATCCCCCATTTTATTTGATGAAGAAACAGAAACTGAGAAGTCCTGACTTCTGCAAAATTACACAGTTGAAATAAGCATCTGAGGCAGGATTTGAATTCATATTGTCTTAGCTCCAGTTCCAGAACTCTATCTGCTGTGCCAGCTGACTTCCCCTAGATAATGAAATACATAATGACACTTGTATTGACCTTTACAAGAAGCCTTCTTCACAGGGCCTGGATGCTACTTAGTCAGGTGACTTAGTCCAATGTGAAAAGGCTTAGTGGTTAATTCAGCTGGTAAGGCTCTCTCAGCCTCCTCATCAATCACAGGAGGTTTTCGATGAGGCTGGTGACGTAAACTGAGCTCCTGTGTAAATTACACTTCAGTATTCACATGGCTACTATTTTTAGCCTGTACAATATGTGATTTTTCGCTCAAGGACAAGGAGATTGTTTCATAAACTATGCATAGGTCATGATGGTGCTTAATGGAGAAATAACCATTTGTTAACAGAGCATTAAATGTTTAATAATCCATTAGCATAAAACCTTTTTTTTTTTTTTAAGCTGAGGATATTTTCCGACATAGATCTTATTCAACTGGCTAGAGGATGTTGCACTGTTGAAATTCATGGTGGTTCCTAATCTTTTGACCCCACCAGAGTCTAGTAGGTTTTTCACTTCATTCTCCTGAAATGTTAGGCCTAATCACTTGTTAATTATCAGTGCCTCTTCATGGGCCCTCTGCATAAACATTTAGAACAATTAGAGACTTAATCCCATTCGTAATTCCATTATGCAAGATGGAGAGGGAGGGATATCAACTCCTTATTAAAAAATAGAAGAGATCTTTGAAAAACTGTAGATATTGCACCAATAGAGATACAGAAGGAGAAGCTAAGAACTCCTGGGTCCTTGTTTTTGCCATCTAGTATTGAATTGCTGCTCATGAAGTCAGATTTATCCTCTCTATCTCTAAGCCAGAGGAACTGAAAGGAAGAAGGTTGATAAAAAAAAAGGAGGCAAAAAGAGAAACCAAGTGGGTAGCAAAGCTATATAGGGCTCTGCCAATCATATTGAGAAGAGCTATAAAAGAAAAATAGCCAGATCCTAGGAAGCCAAATCCTCCATTTCAGTGTGGCCAGTTTGAACAGAAATCTTTTGTGTTCCAAATTGGGTGAAGGCATCTAACAGAAATTAATCCACAAGTAGGAGAAAGGCATTATTATTCAGACTATTTTGAGAGGTGGCATTGATTACTGTTAGCCAATCTGAACCCCTCTCATCCCTCCTCTAGGTGAGTATATATTATTTTTTGCATTTTAAAATGTTGATATCTTTTTTTTTACATAATTTTTATTTTTGAATGTATCCCTCTTACCTTACCTACATAAGTAGGGAGGGATCCTTATAACAAAAAAAATAGAAACAAAAAGAGGGGGGAAGGAATAGAAGCAGAAAGGGGAGCAGCAGTTCAGCAAAACTGACCACCTAGGTGGTATAGTGAAGCAAGGGAGGGTCTGGAGTCGGGAAGATTTATCTTCCTAAGTTCAAATCTTATTTCAGACTTACTAGCTGTGCGATCCTAGGTAAGTCACTTAACCCTGCTTTCCTCAGTTTCCTCATCTGTAAAATGGGCTGGAAAAAGGCAATGGCAAACCACTCCAGTATCTTTGCCTAGAAAGAAAGAAGAAAGTGGTCCTGAAGAGTCTAACATGACTGAAAACAACTGAACAACAAGAACATTTGACCAACTTATGACTATCTCTGACAGCGTATGTCCTGCTCCATACCCATGTCCTTCACCTCAAAAAGAAGGGAGAGTAATGTATGCTCTCATCTCTTTTGGGGGAAGGCCTTTATTTCTTTGCTACATGATTATAATAAGAATATGGTCCTCAATAGTGATGAAGATGTATTTTCTGAGTCAAGACACATGATAGGTATGGTTTGGGTCATGTGGCTTACAATGCATTGGGTCTCTTTGGCTGCTTCAAAGAGAAAATGGAATAAAATAGAATGGTAAGGGAACCTCTGTACATTGCCCTCACCCATCACAAAACCTCTTTCCATTTTAACAAATGTTCCCAGATGCTTTGGGAGGAGAGTACTTCAGAAAGATCAATAATAATTAGAATAGTGGAAGAAAAAAAACTCAGAGATTAAAAATTGAAGTTACTCTTTTAAATTAGACTACATACTGATAAGTAAGAGTTGCAAGGAAGCATAGAAATTATCTAGTCCAATGTCATGATTTTCTAGATGGGGAAACTGAGGCTCTAAATGAATTAACTTACCCAGAGCCACACAACTGGCTAGTGCCCAGACTATAAGCCAATTCTTATTCCTAAGAGCAAGCTCTTGTTATTTTTCTTGTTATCAATAACAATCAGAATAATAATAGTTAAATTTTCTTTACAATGACCAGAACAGCTTGAGGTCATTTGGCATTCGAGATGTAGAAAAATTGATACAAATCATGCTATTAAAATGTGGGTATGCTATAAATAAAAAATAAGAAAATATTAAAAGCACTGAAAAAATGATAAAGTGGAAGCTTTGGGACCAATATTCACCTTTTCTAAGGCTAACTGGAGATGTGTTTTAATTAACACCATTGCTACAATTATAATGTATAAAAAAGTCAGCTACTTACATTTGTCATATCGACAAAATGAAGCATGTGCTGGTGCATGAGGCATTCTGCAAATACATTATTCATGCACCTGATACATCATAATATCATTTTTTACATTGGTTTCTATTAATCTATCTTCTCTTCAAATGCAAAATGATTCTTCTCTCAGTGCCATGATAAGGCTCTAAATAAGAAAGTGTTCAAGTAAAAACATGCAAAAGTTAAGATTCTCAAAACAATAGTGATAATTTAGATTAATAATGAACATATTTATGACCTTTGAGCTTATAGGTAGGTAGAGTTTGATACACTCATGTTTTGAGGAAAAACTTCACATTTACTCAATGCTATGTATTCTAATTAACCCGTAGGTGGAGGGAAGATTTATGTGCAAATAGAGTCCTGGCATTAAAACCCTATTAAGAAAAGTTAACCAGTTTTGCTGCCTAATCATATTTCCATTTAGATGACCTCACTTGGTATGAAGTTAATATCTTACTGAGATGAGTGGGTAAAAAAGGAGCATGTTATACAACAGATCATACTTTAACGAAGAAAACTACAATAAGGTAACATTCTTTGTCACTCTTCTCATTTCCCTTTACAATTGATAGCTAACAGTTTATAGCACTTTAATTTTGGTAAAGTACTTTATATATGTCAACTCATTTGATCCTAAAAACTACAGTGTGAGGTACATGTTATTACTATCCATCTTTTATGGACAAAAAACTGAGACTGAGCAAGGTTAAGTTACTTGATACTGATAAGGGTCACATAGCTATTAAGTGTCTAAGATAGGATTTGAACTTAGGTCTTTCTGACTTTAGGTCTAAAACATTATGCCCAATATCAAAGTGTCTTCTTCTTCTTCCTCTTCTTCTTCTTCTTCTTCTTCTTCTTCTTCCTCTTCTTCTTCTTCTTCCTCTTCTTCTTCTTCTTCCTCTTCTTCTTCTTCTTCCTCTTCTTCTTCTTCTTCTTCCTCTTCTTCTTCTTCTTCTTCTTCTTCTTCTTCCTCCTCCTCTTCTTCTTCTTCCTCTTCTTCTTCTTCTTCTTCTTCTTCTTCTTCTTCTTCTTCTTCTTCTTCTTCTTCTTCTTCTTCTTCTTCTTCTTCTTTGGGTTCTCTTGTTCTGCTTGTTCTGCGCTTCTTCTTCCTTTTTCTTCTTCTTTTCTTCTTCCCTTCCCCTCCCTCTCATAAAGTAGAGGCTCTTGTGATCCCCACCTTAAAAAGACATTAGCACACTGTGTCTTGGAAATGCTTAGCAATAGAATAAGAAGTAAATAGTATTCTGCCTAGGATTTCATTTTTAATATTTATTAAATAACTTCCTATGTGCTAAGCACTGGTAATAGAGACTGATATATGATTTCATTGGTAAATGGAATGTCAGATAAACATTCTCTGCAGAGACAAATCAGTACCTTCTGCACAACTTTTAGTCTTATAAAGTCATATGATTTGCCTAGATTTAGTCTTAGAGAGTCAAGTGATACCCACAGTTGATATGTGTCAAAGATTATACTTGAACCTAGGTATTTTCCAGATTTGAGGGCCACTCCCTTTCCACTATGCCAGTGAATCAAAATTAACAATGAGAAAGACCCTGAAGGAGCTGACATTCTATTGAGGATGAGTGGTTGGTTGGAACACAATAAGTATACAAGTAAGTAAATATAAGATATCCTGAAGATGGAGAGAACTCTAAACATGGTGGGGAGAGAGGAATAAGGGAAGGCTTCTTGATAAAATTTGCCTCTGCGGTTGGACCTTTGAAGGAAGAGATAGATTGTTAAAGGTAGAGATAAGAAATTCTGCATATAGCTAATGAATAATACCAATATACTGTGGTAATGTGGGGTATGGAATGTCAAAATTAACAGATAGATTGGACAGATTGGATACCTAGAAAGTAAAAATAAAATAACTTCTATATATTCAACATCTTGAAGTTATAATGTACTGTAGTGAAATTGTCTCATTTGTTCTTCTGAATTCAATGACTCTAGTATAAGGGAAGGATTTATTTCAAAGAAATTAAGAAACATAGGCTACAAAGTTATAATATCTTGAAGGATCATAGAATTAGAATTGGAAGGGACTTTGTACAACCAATTTAAGTCTACGTCATTTTCCTAATGAAGAAGCTAAGACCCAGAAGGCATTCAATGATTTACCCAGGGACACACAGATATTTAACATTTGAGGCAGGATGCAAACTGAGGTTTTGCTGTTTGTAAGTCCAGCACTCTATACACTGTCACTTAGATTTGTCCAAGGCCAAAATAATTGGCAAGAGTCAGAGTAGCATCCTAAACCCAGATCTTTTGATGCCAGTTCCAAAATAGCACGTTAAATGGGAGGTGAAGATGATATCTATACATAGGCTGATGAGATAGTTTAGCCCTTCATGTCCCAAGAGAAAACTTGACTGAATTATCTGTATATTTAGTGGAAGACATTTTCCTTCAGGTCTGAATTATTGAGATATTTGACTCAATTCTCTTCCCCCTTGCCCCTGAAGAGATGAAAATATTGTCTTAATGCTTGCAAAGTGCTTTCAGATTCTTCATGGATGGTTGGGTCAAACCAACCAGAGGTAACCCCTGAGGAAGATGTTGGTTTTTTTTCCCCTAGTTATTTTGCCTTTATACAATCTTATAGTGTGTGAATGATTCATTGGGAGTGGGAGGGCGAATACACTGGGGCCTGTGATCAAATCAATATGCATGTCTGAATTTGTAGACCAACTATGACTCCTCAATGACATTGTATGCAAGAATTCTATCTTATCTTTCAATTGTATTTATAATAATAGACTATGCACTGCATTTCCCTGCAATCAATTTTATTTGTTGTATGTATGTATGAATGGGAATGAGTATGTTTTACCCAAACATTATTGTTAAATTTTGTCTGAATCTTTGTGAACTCATTATCTCTTGGCAGAGATAATGGAATGGTTTGCCATTTCCTTCTCCGGAAGGAAGGAAGGAAGGAAGGAAGGAAGGAAGGAAGGAAGGAAGGAAGGAAGGAAGGAAGGAAGGAAGGAAGGAAGGAAGGAAGGAAACCAACGTTTATTAGCTACCTACTCTATGCCACTATGCTGAGTTTGGCAAATATTTTCTCATTCGATAACTGAAAGATTTTTTTTAACTCTGCTGTAATATTGGCCCTTAAAACTTATAATTAGACTCTGTGTGTGTAGTTGTGTGTATGTGTGTGTGTGTGTGTGTGTGTGTTGAGAATGTTTGCCATCTATGTGCTGGGGTCTTCATCTAGGTCTCTGACTGGGTTGTTTATCATTTATTGCTTGCTCCTGATGCATGACCAATCTACTTTCTTTTCTGCACATAAATCTCTCTGATGGTCCCTTTTACCTCATCTCCTATGAAACTCTCCATTGTTAAAATGCTGAAACCTGCCATACTCACATATAAAAACACAGATTTGAGCTGAAAGGGGACTCAGAGGACATTTAATCCACCCCTCATTTTATAGATGAGGAAACTGAGGTCAAAGGAAATGTAATGACTCCCCGAAAGTTACTTTGGTAGATTCAGAGGCAATGTTGATTCCAAGTCCTCTTATTCCTTATCCAGTATTCTTCCTATTGAACCATGCACCTTTCTAATGATCTAAATTGTCTGGGAAGCATAGAATTCCATAATTAACAATACTTGGGGAATATTGATATTGTAAAGAGGGATCTTTGTTTTAGGCAGAAATGCAATGATTATTAAAAGAAATGCATAGTTTCCCAAAGAATGATACAATATAGCTGCTGAGGGAAGAGAATACAAATTTATAATAATGTGAACAATAATACTTTGAGGTTTGTTAAGTACTATCTTCATGATACCTCCTGTGATGTCATTTTACAGGTGGAGAAACTGAGACTTCAAGTTAAATCAAATGAGATATAAAATAATTGCAAACTTGAACTACTATATAATGTCAGTTGTAATTATTAATATTATTACTGTTGTTACATGACATGCCTAAGATAATAGAGCTAGTGAATATGAGAGCTGATATTCAAACATATCTCTCAATTTCTTCTTAAGTTCAGTTCATATTTTTCTTCTTCCATACACACAAATATATCCATATTTATAATTCTCTCTATATATATGCATATATATGTAAAATGTACATAGACAGACAGAGAGAGAGACAGACAGACAGACAGACAGATAGAGATAGATAGATAGATAGATAGATAGATAGATAGATAGATAGATAGATAGATAGATAGATAGATAGATTTGGGCCAAAATCTCAAACTCTATTAATTAAAAGACCTTAAACTCGATGAATTCTGAGATTGATTATAACTCTAGACCTGGCCCTGGGACCCTGTGGTCATGCTTTAATCTCAGAATATGGAATAAGGTTTTATAGCTTTTGACTGGGTTTGAGAACAACATATACTCCAACGAAGGATATTTTTCTGGATTTCTGCTCAGAGCACAGATACCACTTGTTTTGCTCTTTGAAAGGGGGGTTGGGATTGAGAGATGTTTTCCTTTCCTGAGCTTAATTCCTTGTAGGCACAAAAGGCAATAGGGGGAGGGTAGAGCTTTCTTTCACTAGAGCTTCTGAGTCATTTTGACAGGTCTGAAGAGCAGCGAATTTATCTCCTCATTTCCCCATTAGTCCACGTTAATATAATACAATATGAGAAGCCCTTTAGCCATGTTACTGAAGGTCTCTGGCTTGTGACTCTTTGACAAAACCTCTCCTCTGTGTGCATGGCTTGGGTTACAATCACAGTGAGTATAGATTCAAATGGTCATATCTTTAACCATTTTTTCCCTCCAGGGTCACAATGAATGGAGAATGCAAGGTACTTAGGATGGAGGTATGTTAGTATGTCCTTGATGAGAATACTGAGGTAGCAAAATTTATCACCTTCATGGATTTAAGACAATAACAAATATAAACAGAGGCTCGAGCCAGAGGGATTAAGAGAAGCACAGAGTGCAGTCAGGACAGGCATTTCTTCTGGGTTGGAGATGAGAGGAAGGTGGGACTAGGTTCAGTGAACACAGGTCTATTCTATGCCATGTCTTTTGTCCCAAGGGAAGTCCCAAACATGCTTCTTTGGCATAGAGATCAAGGAGGTTAATGTTAATGTTAAAACTGAAATACATTTTAAAAAGAGGATTTGATGCCAGTGAGAGGAGCCTGAGAATGTGTGGAACTTTGGGCTCTGGATGCCAGGATTGGAGCAGTTATGCACAACTATTCTACATGGCATACATAATGCCCTTTCAGGATAGCTTATGCCCTGAGGTGCTCTGGAAGGGTTCTTCATAGAAGTGGGAACATTAGTCCTATTCATGTACTCTGAGAGAGCACCTTAGAGATCCATGCTTACAGATGAAGGAAAGAAATATCCTTCCCTGAGCTGTCAGTGCTTGAGCCCCTTCCAAACTACAGGGAAGCTGGTCTCCAAAGGAAAGGGAGATGCAGGAAAGCTCCTTTTCAACTAAACACAAAAGAATTCCAGAAGCCTGCATATGAAGATCTCTCAGAGAGCCCATTTTTACATGTTGTAAATTAGATAGCTTTAGAAATTGCTCTCTCTTTCAAGCCTTTAAATTATGAGGGGATAAGAAGAAGAAAGTTAATAATAATAAGCTAATGGTCATGTCTACTTTCCAATTCTTCCTCCTTCCCAAAACTTTAGGTGTTTCTTTGCTCAGTTTCCAGAATGTTAAATCTCATACTCAGCATCCTGGGACATATCAGTGAGATAACAACTTTGATAGAATAAGACATAATTGTTTAGCACTATGAAAAATATGCAAATACACAAATCATTTACATAGACACATGGATGTCATATATATACACATACACACATATATGTATATGTGCATATATGTATGTATGTGTGTATTGTGCATGTATATATACAGAGTGAATATATGAGTATATTTATTATGTATATCATACATGTACATATATATGTATGTATAATACATATATATTCTACTAAGAATCCTTCCACAGTAATGAATGGCATTGCCTAGCCTGAATGAGCATCTATAAGCCAAGTGAAACAGTAGTCCATAACTACCCAAATCTGTCAAATATGCATATGTTTTATGAATATAGATATATATGTATGTATGTATATATCCTCAAAATTATTCTACAACAGGAAGAAAGGACAGCAGATGACTAAGTAGCAGTGGAAAACAAACATGGCTTAGTTTCCAAGTCAAACTATAGGGTGAGGTTTGGGTGACAAGAAACAAACAAACAACTCAGTAGCCCACAAAGGAATTAAGGTAAATGAACTGTTTGGTGCTATTATGTTAAGTGCTTCCTCTAAGATATTGGAGATTAAAAACAGGAATTCTTTCCAAAATTGAGGATTTGTAGGTGCTTTTGGAGTTTGAGAGAGTGAAAAGTAGAGATAGTGATGGCTGGCCAAATTGTCTTTGACCCCCGCCTCCCTCCCCCCGCCCCCACCCCGAAGCTCCTGATATATCAGGAATTTATATTTGGGTTTGTTTGATGAGTTTGATTACTAGGTTTTATGCTCTTCACTGAAGAACTTCACTGTGTTTAAAGGGGAGAAGTCATGTGATCTGAAGAAAATAAGTTGTGAATTTCATAGAATACTGGACTTGACCTCTGGAAGACCTGATTTTAAATTCTATCTCAGGTGGTTATTACTCATGTAAGCCTGGGAAAGTCACTTGATTTCTCTGATTCTCAGTTTCCTCATCAAAAAGAGGGATTTGGACCAAATGGCTCCAAAGTCCCCTGATTTTAAATCTATGTTGTATGAAAGAACATACATGAACATTTTAGAATGTGTAGGCAATTTGTAATCGGTGTATTGCTAAAGTCACTACATTTGGCATCTGCTGATCTTTATTCAAGTTCTGGATATGCTTCTTCCCACCTATGTTCAAATCAGGTCTCTATCAGCTCTGAATTTATTATCAATGATCCCCATCCCCATCATTTTGAAAATTATCACCAAAATCCATTTATGTAGTATTCCATTGCACTAGTTTTTGTATTAAGTGAATAATGTAGATCACCATTATTCATAATTTTATACTTAAATGTTATATTCATCATTTGAAAAGGTTGAAGAGAAATATAAGCAGTTTTGAGAAGATCTGATAGAAAAACAGCCCCTCAGATAAAAGTTCTTGAGGAGATAAGGATTTTTCTGAAAGGACCTGAGTAGATGTAAACCCTCAGAGATGAAGGTGCTAATTAACTATAAAGATGACTATAGTGTATTGTTTTCCAGCAGGTAATTTATATATGACTATTATGAGGCCTCCAAAGTCTATTTCTATGAAGCTCTGAGTTAAGGAAGTATTTAAGACTATAAGACTATTAGATAGTAAGTATTTGTATTCTACCCTACAGAAATGTGGATTTGGGGCTTCTTAATGTAAGAGAGGTGGGTCATTCCACATGAGAAGGTCCTGATTTGAGGCATTAAAGGGAGAACAAAATTCATTTGAGAAGACAGGGACTCAGAAAAGCCAATGAGTAAAGCTACTTGAAAAAGGCAGATCATTGGATGGATAAAAATTAGAAGCTGATAAGTACATAGTATATTTCAAATCAGTTGATTGGAGACAGGGTTTAAAGTTAATGTTAGGAAAATGTTGATGCTCAGAGATAAATACAAAAAAATAGCATTTGATGTTGCATGAAGAGACCACTTTGGAAAAGCCATCTTCCTTTTTTTTTTTTCTCAAAGGAAGATCCACAGAGCCCAGGACTAATCCTTTTATTAGGTAAAAAAGCTTCACACTAATTCAGAGGCCCATGAGTAACGGAAAAGTAATTTTGTTCAGCAAGAGAATCAAGAAGCACAGTAGAGAAAGACATTGCTGTTCCAGTGACATGTGATGTGAACTGTTTATAAAAGAAACCAAACCTATGATCCAATATAATGAGTGACCTTTGGTACATGGGTTCACTACTCATGCTGAACTGCTAAGTTTGTGTAAGTTTGTCCTCTCTTCCCTCCCAGAACTTATTCGTGTGAGAGTGACCCAGGTTTATAGGTGAACTGTTATATTTTGTTTATTCTTGTCTTTCCCCCCTTCTATTTAGTAAATATTATGATCTTTCTTTGAAGAAAGAAATGACAATCCACTCAAGTATCTTTGACAAGAAAATCCTAAATGGGGTCATAGAAAGTCAGACAGGATAGAAAATAATGAGCAACAACAACAATGATCATTCTTGCCTTTGTCTTCTCATTTACTAAATATTACTAAATATGTGAAATAAGTCATGCTTTGTGATTGATTTATATGAGTTAGAAGCACACTGGTGGGGGTTCAGTACATGTATATGAATATATATGTATGTGTATATATATATATATACACACACACATATATGTACACATCTCTGTCTTTCTATCTTGTCTATCTATATACTCTGCCCCCCCCTCTATATATATGATACACACATACATATACATAAACATATATTGTGAGAATCAGAGCTCCACCCTGAGGGGAAAGCATGTGACTTGGCGTCTTCATGTGACTTGCGATCCAGAAGTTACGTCTATAGAACCACCTGTAGTCATGTCAATCAAAGTTAGCAGCCAATTAGCTTGGAGCTGTGTGTGTGGACGGCCCTGTTTCCTGTTTCACAGAGAGCTTCTGGGAGAGCTGCTGAGGATCAGGCTCTTTTTCATTCAGATATCGGCTTGGCAGCAGAACTTCACGTGGGCTCTAGGAAAGGAGGATCCCTCTTTTCATTCGGGACTTTGGCTTGGTAGGAGACAGAATAAAGGTGGACAGAGAAAAAGAGAGGAAAGTAGATAGAAAGTAGATAGACTTTTCTGGTGTTATAGGATCCCATGTGTTGTCTTTACTCTTTAATAAATCCTTAAAAGCCTAAACTCTTGCTGAATTAATCAGTAAATCTTAGCCAGTTTCTCCCCCACATTGGGGTCAGGTCAGGCAACCACACATTAGATTTTAAACATCACAGCTAGAATTTTAGGCTTTACAATTTATATATATATATACACACACACACACACACGCATACATATACATACATGTACACACATACATATATGCACACATACACAATACACATTTAGTATGTATGTGTATGTGTATATGTGTGTATATATGTATGTTCGTATAACTCTTAAGACCCTGAAAGTGGGTTTTAGCTGTGTACCTGTCCCTCTGAGGACCCACCCTGACTTGCCTAGGTAATTGCAGATGGAGTGAGTAAACAAACCATACTGGACACAGGAAGAGAGAGATCCTGGAAAGAATAGAGGATCACTACTCTATATGTACTGCATGTTGACAATAGGCTTGTCATATGAGACAAGTACAAATGTGCAGCTTCATGGAGCAGAAGAGAAACATAGACAACACATTAACATCATACATAGTCTAAGGGCATCTGCCTTATAGGGCTAGGGGCCCAGTATCATACCTAATTTGGGTAGATACCAGGAAGGCAAATTGAAGATTTCTGAGTTTCAAGGAAGTTTTGTAGCAGCCTGGTCTCCTCTCTGCTCCTCTTCTCCCTCCCCTCACCCCTTCCTCATATAAAACATATGGCATAGACTACTCAGAGCTGAAAAAGTAATCCTTTTATCTACTTAGTTAATTTTCAGAAGGGGAGAATATGAACATATTCATTACACAAGCATTATTAACAGGTTTAGCATTTCAATTCTTTTCTCTAAACTAGGCATTTAAGATGGTTGATTCACATTGCAAAGCAGGACATCTTTGAGTCATCGATCATAAAAATTAGCATAATGTCTTATCTAAATTTCATTAATTTTATGAGGAAGCTCCACATTTTCAGCCCTGTGTGCTATATGTAGGGCACATGTTATATCTAATCATTAATATTTTTGAGAGCAGAGACTCCAATTAAATTCTAAGTGAATTAAGAAGGAAGGAATAGGGAAGGAGAAATAGAAAGGGTGATTAACTCTGGTCACAAAGGTTTGTGAAGAGAATTTAACAAGTATATGTTATACAAGAGAATGGGTACTATGTGGGCATGGTCTGTTACAACTACCCATAATATTATTACTTTCACTGAGCTAGGCTTGTTGAACAGTCAGGTCATATACCAAAATGATTTCAAGCTAAAGGCACTTTCACTTAGCCTTGTATACTGAACAGATCAGAGGGATAAAGATATTGGTAGAGTCAGAGGTGACCCATTTACTTGGTTGGTTTGCAGGCAACATCTCATGTCCTGGCAATTTAGGATTATAAATGTAAGTTAAGAGATACATTAAAGGTCATCTAATCTTAGAATCTTTGTTTGTTTGTTTGCATGGGGCAATGAGGGTTAAGTGACTTGCCCAGGGTCACACAGCTAGTATATGTCAAGTGTCTGAGGCCGAATTTGAACTCAGGTCCTCCGGGATCCAGGGCCAGTGCTTTATCTACTGCATCACCTAGCTGCCACTTAGAATCTTAACCTCTTATATTTGGATCTGGAAAGAGTCTCAAAGGTCATCATATACAATCCCCTTAATTTACAGATGAGGAAAATGAGACCCGGAGTAGCTTTCCTTCACACAGTAGCTAGAGCTGGAATGCAAATAGAGGGATCCCAAACAAGAGAAATTACTTGCCTCAAAATATTATTATTATTATTATTATTTAGTAGAAATTTGATACATTTATACCTAGGCTTTATCAAAATCACTTTGGAAGCCAAGTAGAGGTTGTAGAGGCTAGATTGGAATGCAGAGAGATGAGGCCAGGAGACCAATTAGGAATCTGTTGAAATAATCCAGACAAGAGGTGATGAGGGCTTGAAATAAAATATAAGTAGAGAAGGGAAGGGTAAAAATAGACAGAAGGGATACACAAACACATATACATATACATATACATACATACATATATACATATATATATAAACATGCATATACCTACATACGCATACATACCTTGCATATCAACCTGCTTGTTCATGCTGCAATATGTGTATTTGTGTGTATAATATATATGCATATATATTGTGTGCATATATCTACATATGTGTGTATATATTATCAGCCTGCTCCTTTCATGCTGCAATGTTCTCTCTCTGACACATATGCATGCATATATATTGTGTTTATATATATATGATTATATAAATATAGGCATATATGTGTATGTGCATATCCATATGTGCATGTATATATACATATACGTGTGTGTATGTGTATATATATGTACATATACATATACACAGTTTCCTCAACTTAAAAAATGGGAATAATAACTGCACCCCAGGTTGTTGTTAGGATGAAATGAGATAATATTTGTTAAACTACTCTACAAACCTTGAAGTGCTATATGAATGTTGGCTAGAAGAAAAATATTCTACTCATGGAAGAAGAACCTGGCCCACCACCCTGATAATTTGTATTTTTCTGAATATGCAATGAAGGCTTAGAGGAATCTTAGTTTGGAGATTGGTGGCAGGGATCTTAGATGAAACTCTGTCTCCACGGTCAAGAGAACAGCTGGCCACCATTGCAGCATGAATCAGCAGAAACAGGCTGATAATTAAGGCAAATTCTTCTTGCTGCCACTGTAAGTGTCTGGAGCAGCAGACCAGTAAAGCTTTGGAAGTAGTCTCCTCTTCTAGAAGCCACAAGCCATCAGCCAGGAGATTAGAAGAGAGGCATTGTACTGATGGACTCCATGGGCATTGATACAATTTATCATTCCATATCACATAGCTACCCATCTCCACCTAACCTCTCAGCCTTGGCTAACATTTTACTTACCCATTTGGATCCCTGTCTTCTGTGGTGAAATTTCTCCTTCTTCAAAAGGAATTGTAAATATAGAGATTATACTTCACCCCTTCAGATAGAGAATTATCCATTTTATTTTCCCTCAAATAGAAAGTAAGTTTCTTGAAGATAAATACTATTTTATTTTTGTCTTCATTTCTCCAGCATTGGACATATTGACAAGCACATTGTAGGTACTCTAAGTCCTTGTTGGATGAATGCATAAATGAATAGGCGTGGTGGTGGAGGTAAATGTGGAGCAGCAAATATTTATACAGTTAGTTTTGGAAGTCAATTGGGGCTCTCCTAGGCCAGGTGAGAATTTTCTTTAAGATGAAAATCTGTATTATGAATGCCTACATAGGGTAATAAAGGCAGCCGAGAGTAGTAAAAAGTGCTTTATACTTGAAATTAGATACCCTGTATTTAAACCTCTATCTCTCTTAGCAGTTATTTGGACAATAGGCAAACTAACCTCTCAGAACTCCAATGTCCTCCTCTGTAAAAAGGGAGAAATAGTACCTCTTTCCCTTGTTCATTGGGTTACTCTGTAGAAAAGTTTTGGCAAACCTTAAAAATTCTATCCAGATATTAGGCAATTATAGGGGATAAATGAAGTAGTCAGACTTCCTAAAGCAGAGAAAATTAAGGTTTAGATAGATCAGATTATATGGTGATAGCCCAGGATAGCATGTTTTCAAAAATATTTGTTGGTTCTTTTTGTATTGACCTAACCATTTCCCAATAAATATCCTCTCCCACATGACAAGAATGCCTTTCTTTAAAACATCCACAACAGCAAAACCATCTATCCAGTGATTGTGGCCAACAACATAGAAAAACCTACTCTTAATAGTTTATCATTTTTTAAGCTAGGAAGACGTGTGTACTAATAGTCATCTGGAGGCAGCAGGGGTCATTGTAATTCATCAGAATTTTGTTGTTTTGGGTATTGTCTTCATTTTCATCATTACAGTCATTGTGTTTATTTCTCTCCTGTGCCTGATTTCTTCATACTGCCTCATACAGGTCTTGTCATGTTTCCCTAAATTACTCATATTCATCATTCCTTATTGCATAATAATATCCAATTATATTCACAAAACACAATTTGTTCAGCCATTCACCAATAGATAGTCACACAATTAGTTTATTTTTTTGCTACTAGAAGAAGTGCTGCACAGAATATTTTGGCATAAACAAGGCCTTTTTTTTTAAGAGTAATTGATCTCCTTGATCCCAGTAGTGGGATCATAGAGTCAAAGGATGGGAGCATTTTAAACTTATTTTTCCTATAATTCCAAATTATTTTTTTTCAGAATTATCGGACTAATTCAGAGCTTTATCAATATTGCAATAGCATGCCTAGGCCTTTTAGTATAAAGTATTTCCATCTTTTTTCAATCTTTGCCAATTTGATATGTGTAAAGTAATATTTCAAGGTTCTTTTTAAAATTTACTTTTATTCCATTAATAATCACCATCATTTTCATATGTTGGCTAATAGTTTGCATTTCTTTTTTGAAAAGTTTGTTTATATTAAAGGATAGCTATTAATCATGTACTTATGTCTATTTCCTAAAGGCTTTAGTTATCAGACTTTAACCACCGATGTTTTAGGCAAGGATTTCCCTACAATCAATATTCCCCACAATCATATTATTCTAATTGCAATGATTTTTGCTAATACAAGCATTTTAATTTAATGTAATCAAAATAATATATTTCATTTTTATAATACCCTTGATCCCTTGAGTGATTACTAATTCTCCACTTGATCATGTGTATAATTTTTTTAAAGTGACCATTTATATTTGCATTACTATTCTACCTCTACATTTCTATGGATTGTGATATAAATTGATATCCACTTTTTATTGATAATTCTTGTGAAATAGAAAGTCTTTCCCCCAGGAGCTTTTGTTTTTTTTAATTTATCCAAGCTTTGGGATATAATACTTAATTGCTCTTTGATCTTACTTCTCCACTCTATTTACTGAACTACTTTTCTATTATTTTTAACCAGTACCAGATAACATTTACCATGTAATTTGAGATATGGTGATTCTACGTACTTTTATTCCTTTTAAAAATTTTCATCATTTCCTTTTCAATTCTTAGGTTTTTTTCTTCTAAATTAATATTATTATTTAATTTAGTTAAATACAGTAAAGTGACCCTTTGATACTTTAATTCATATAGCACTAAATCTGTAAAATAATATAAGTATGTTTATAATTTTTCTTTTATTAGTATGACTCATCCACAGACACTGAAGATTTCTATTAATTCTCCTCTTCTTTCTCTAAAGAGTGTTTTATAAGATCCCATGGTAGGGGTGAAGGGAAAGGAGAACACAGAATCTGAGATAGGATAATATGGCCTTAGGAATGGAAACTGATCACAGTGAGAGTAGAGGATAGGAAAAGGCAACCCAGTTTGGGAAATTAAGTGATTTCTACCACAGGGCATTTTTTTCCTTCATGAATTTATTCTTCAAAGAGCAAAACACAGCAGGAAAAAAGTGAATGTGATGAAATATCTTCATTCACACTACCGCATGACCATAAGTGAGCAATGAAATATTTTGGGGAAATTCGTTGAGTAGTAGCATCTAAACTAATCTGATTATTAATCAGTCTGGACTCTAGACAAGTGTATGGTTTCACCAACTCCAATAATCATAGAATATGCAAGTTTGAATGTACTTTGAGGTAGTTTAACACAAACATCTGATACATGAATACCCTCAGTGACATTGCCAATGAGTGACCACTCTGCCTCTGTTTCAGACAGCTCCAATCACTAGGAAGCTCTTTCTTAGATTGAGATGTAGTTTCACTACTTCTAACTCACACACTCATCCTAGTTCTTTCCAGTTGGACAAAATAGTTCAAGCAACAGACAGGTGCTTACTGCATTCTCAAACTAGGTTTGACATTGAAAGTCTGAAACTCAATGAACTAATCTATTACACTCATGAGTAATAGCTTAAAACCCTAGGTAACCGAATGCCTTGTAGTAGGGTATGCTGCTTCTGGATGGGTTATTGTATTTATCTTTCTGTTCTTGGCTAATGTTGGCCTTGGAAAGTAGAAGAAATGCTGATTTTATTTTGCCCACGCCTTATATACTTTGTAGTGATCTATTTTGTAACTATTGAACTTTATTGGTTGGGCCTCTAAATATCTAGTCAAAGTTATCAGTAATCACTTTGCTTTATATATACATTTCCTTATTAATTAAAAAACTATTCTTCTTTGTGTTTATGGAGCTGATCCTCAGTTTGGTACACAAAAAGTGGTAAACTCCCTTAAGGATATGATGTAAGGTCCCTCCTCCTCTTTAAAGGTGTACTGCTATTTAGTCTTTGGCATTTCCCTCTCCTAATCTGATTTTACAATAATATAATACAATAGAAATTTAGTATATTTTCTTTTGGGGAGGGGCAATGAGGGTTAAGTGACTTGCCCAGGGTCACACTGCTAATAGCATGTGTCTAAGGCCAAATTTGAACTCAGGTCCTCCTGAATCCAGGGCCAGTGCTTTTATCCACTGCACCACCTAGCTGCCCCTACTCTTAATCCTCTATTCCATTTTACAATGAAACTCCTAGGGGAAAAATGTATGTCTATACTCATTGCCTCCTCTTTCTTTTTCCCTCTCCTTTACTTAATCTAGTTTTCCCTCCTGACAACTCATTAAAAATTACTCTATATGACTTCTCTGATGATCTCAAATTTTAAATTGAAAGTCCTTTTCTCAGTTTTTAATCTTCTTGATCTCTGTACAACATTTGGCACTGCTGACCACCTTCTCTTGAATACTCCTTCCTCTCTGAGCTTTAGCTTTTTGTTCCTTCTACTTGTCTGGCTATGTCTGCTAGGTTCCCTTTGATGGATCTCCATTCCTCTTCTACCCCCTAAGAATAGGGATTTCCCGAAGTTGCCTTACTTCTCTCTATATACTTTGCCTTTTGGTCATCTCCTAGTGATTCAATTTTCTTCTCTATGCTGATGACCCCCCAAAATGTATTGAGTCAAAACTCATTTTCTTAGTTATATGTAAACATCAAGGCCTTCCGTTTAGAACTAGATATTCTATAAGTACATCAAACTTAACATGTAGCTGAAATCAGTCAATAAATATTTAATAAATGTTTACCATGGGCCAGACACTGTGCTAATTGCTGAGGATGTAAGAAACATAAAAACGTGGACTGTGCCCTTAAGGAACTTTCATTCAAATAGAGGAAAGAACATGGAAATAATTGTGTACATACAAGATATAGGAATGGAATGGTATAGCATTTATTAAGTATTTACTATGTGCCAAGGATAGTGCTAAGTACTTTACATATAGTATCTCATGTGATCCTCATAACACTCTTGTGAGATGAGTGCTATTATTTTTCCCATTTCATAATTGGGAAAATTGGGGTGAGCAGAAATGATTGCCTTGGAACACACAGCTTATTAATTGTCTGAAACTATATTTGAATTTAAGTATTCCTTATTTCATACCCAGCCCTCTCTTCACACTTCTTACAGAATGTGAAATTTGAACTGATTCTTCTTTTTTTGTGAGACAATTGGAGTTAAGTGACTTGCCCAAGGTCACACAGCTAATAAGTGTCAAGTGTCTGAGGTCAGATTTGAACTCAGGTCCTCCTGACTCCAGAGCCAATGCACTGAACCACTGCGCCATCTAGCTGCCTGTGAACTGATTCTTGAAGGGAGCCAGAGGATACCAGTAGGCAGGATGAGGAAAGAGAGCATTTCAGGTTTGGGGAGACAACCAATGAAATAGCATAGATGAGGTGATGAAGTTTCTAGTGCAAGAAACAGCAAAAAGGTAAGTGTTAATCATAAGCATATCTTGAAAGAAGAAAAGTGTAAGAGTAAGACATTTAAAAAAACAAGTTATAGAAGCCTTTAAATGACAAAAAGACATTTCCGACTATCTATCTTAGCTATCTATAGTATCTTTCTATTTATCATATCTATCTCTATTTTTTATCTCTCTATCTCTCTATCTCTCTATCTCTCTATCTATCTATCTAATCTTAGAGGTCATAGAGAGCCAATGGAGCATACTGAATAGAAGACATGATCAGACTTGACCTTTAGTTTGACAAAAAAATCACTTGGCAAGCTGAGTGATAGATGAATTGGAATGAGAAGGGATTGAGGCCAGAAGTCCAACCTGAAAATTAATTGTATTAGTCCAGTCATGAAATTATGATGGCCTGCACCATGGTGTTGAAGCAGCTTAGTGGTTCAGTGGAAAGAGTGCTGGGCCTGAAGTCAGCAAGTCCTGAGTTCAAATCCAGACTCAAACACTGACTAGATGTGTGACTCTAGGTCACACTTAACCTCTGTTTTCCTTAATCCATTGGAGAAGGAAATGGCAAACCACTCCAGTATCATCATCAAGAAACCTCATGGACAGTACTGGCATGATACGGTCCATGGAGTCACAACAAGTCATGACTGAATAATAACAAGGACAGCAGTTGTATGATTAGAGGGAAGGGTAAGTATGTGAGAGATCTTGTGAAAATTGAAACAATTACATTCCCTATGGACTCTATCATAAAATGGAAAATCTATTTGACATTTACAAAAGGATATTGACAGGCTAGAGAACTTTTCTATCTCTATTAAGATGAAACCTTTTAGAGATAAATGTAAAGTCTTGTCCATGGGTATTTAAACATCACTTCCACAAGTATAAGATGGGACTAAGTATGGTTAGACAGAAGTTGTGTTCTAGAAATGATTTGGGCTTTAATAGTGTATAAATTTTAATATGTTAGTAATATTATTTTGCAGCAAATATCTAATATGATCTTGGGCCACTTTTTTTTTGTTGGGGGGGGCAATGAGGGTTAAATGACTTGCCCAGGGTCACACAGCTACTAATTGTCAAGTGTTTCAGGCCGGATTTGAACTCAGGTCCTCCTAAATCCAGGGCTGGTACTTTATTCACTGTGCCACCTATCTGCCCCTCCATTGTGCTACCTAGCTTCCCCAATCTTGGGCCACTTTAAAAGGGACATAGCTTCCATGTAAAAGAAGATGATAATCCCACCATACTCTACCCTCATCAGATGTCTTCAGTAGCATTATATTCAAATATGAGCACCAAAATTTAAAAAGAAATATACTAAAAAGCTGAAGTGTCTATAGGACAGTAACAAGAATAAGGACGGCCCTTATGTCTCTGATATATGAGGATTAGTTGAAAGCAGAAGGTTATGTTTATTCTGGAGGAAAATACTCTGGGGTAATTATAGCTGTCTCCAAAGTATTTGAAAGGTCATATGGAAGAGCAACAAGACTTGTTCTCTCATACTAGGTGACAAAACCAGGATCAATAGGCAGAAGTTGGCAAAGAGGAAATGTATTAATTGAGGTCAGAAGAACCTTCTTAACAATGAGTTATATAAAAGTAGAAGTTGTTGCTTCTAGATGTGGGTAGATCGCCCCTCCTACAAAGTCTTCAAGGAGAAGCTAGATGGCTACTTCTCATTTTTTTTTTTTAGCGGGGGGAGGGGGCAGTGTTAGTTTGACTAGATCATCCCCTGGCTCTTCCAATTCTCAGATTATGTGATTCTTTGATCTACTCATATGACTATAAATTAGTGTACTGAGCTTTAATGATCTCCTGGACTGGTCCTAATTGCTATCTACTTGCTGAGCATTTTTCCATAGTTATCTTTTAAGAAGATGACCAGGCAGCATCAAAATTCACATGGCTAGGAAATAAAATCATTGAATGACAGAAGAAAATTTACTAAGTGTTCATCAAAAAGGTTAGGAGTAGGAAACAACTATAACATGAGATCCCCTGTAATCCCTAAAAGTATGTCCTCTACCATGTCCTGATTTCCCTCTCACTTATCAGAGAGATTCTGTCGGAAACTGTGCCCTTAGTTGTATAGAGGATTTTCCTTAGCATTCATTTTGTAAACTACTAATGTATTTTTTCTGTCAATACTTAGTATAGAAAAACAAACAAACAAACACTGATCGAGTTTCAAGAATTGTGGTTGTAAATAGACTCAGGCAAAGTTTTCTCCCTGAATGGTTTAGTTTAGGGGGGCCCCATTTTTGATTGGGGCCATATATTCCTGATTTATTAATACTGTTACTTTTTCACAAATGTGATGTTCTAGATAAATGGGAATCCTAGCTATTCTCAAAACTTGGCAATCCATTTTCTATCTTCAAACAAGTTGTCTCCTATGCACTTTTTTTTCCCCCTTTTTTCTTGAATCTCAGGATCTTGAGCCTCCTTTTGGATTTAGCTCAACTATGACTTCCAATGTTGTCTTTTCTGATCCCTTTAGTTTGTTGTGTTCTCTCCATCTTCATATGACCTTATTTTTTACATTTTTATGACCCAAGAGAATGCAAATTCCTTGAGAAAAAGACTCATTTTGTGTCTTTCACATATTTGGCAGTAGTATTTGTAGAGGTGAATGAAGTTGAGGTAGTTCCCCTGTTGCCAATTCCTACATTCTCCCATTCATCCAAAGTGATCTTCCCATTAGCAAAGGCCTGATCCCCACCTCATCCTTATTCAAAAACTTTCAGTGACTCTACTAACAACATGGTCATACCATTCTAAATGAATTATTAAAATGAAACAAAACAAAAAACAAAGAGTAAAAAACAAAACACAACATGCTCAGTCTGGCATTTGGAGTCAGTCACAATCTAGCTTCCTAACTTTACTTCTTATTCTTTACCCTCAAGCCAAAATGAACTCTTTTATGTTCTCAAAACTTGGCATTCCATCTCTTTCTTTGTGAAGTTGCATGAGCTGTGTCTCCTCCAAATCCCCACTCTTGCTCATATCTAAAAAGCACTCCACCTACAACCATACTTCAGAATCACCACCTTTCAAGGCTCAGTTCAGGTACCATATGAAATCATCTGATCATCACAGTAATTAGAAATTAATATTAACTTATTTGTGTATGCATCATATCACAGAATGAAATGCCAACTCCTTAAGGTCAGAGTGCATCTCATTTTTGTCTTTTTATCTTCAGTCCCTTGCACCTTACCTTGCATACACCCGATACTGAATAAGTAATTATTGAATTGAGCTATAAATGTCTACGTAAAAACAAACAAACCAACCAGTTCTTAGTAGATTTATTACACCCTGAGCCAAGACCCCACTGTTACTGCATGTTCAGAAAAAAAAAATTACATTTTTTACATCATCTTCTTAGTCACTTATATACTATTAATTTGTCATCATTATTTTGCTTATAAATTCTCTACCTGCAATTAGAAGATGTGTTAAAAATATCTCCTGGGCCCCTTATGTTTTCAGTTTTCTTCTCAGGACTGAAAACCTCTAGAAAGATTTTCTAGGTTCCTTCTAGGGAAATCATTTGATTTCACATGAATCGCCAGAAAGGAGTAGGGGTAGTGGGGTTTGCAAAATCTTGGGAAGCTTTATCACAAATCAGATAAACACCTTGAAATACATATTTCCCTAAGAGTTTCATTGGTGGGATCTCTCATCCCATACATAGCATTTTATTTATTCCTCTCATAAAACTTACTTGAGTCTCATTTATATATTTTCATAGAGTATATACATATGCATATATAATAAATATATACATATATAAAATGTGTTTATATTGCCTTTTATACAATAGCATTTGTTTACATACCTTTACCCCAATATAAGTTTATCTCCCTGAAACCAAGAAGTTTTTTGAGCACCTATTCACAAAGAACTTTGGGGAATGCCAAAAATCAATAACAAAACAAATAATTATAATCAGGACATCTAGATTATGCTGTCTCAGAATACAGTGAGATAAAAGGAGATAAATTGCTCCCAGGGCACTTTGATGGATTTTTAAAAGAGTTTTTTTGGTTGCTACCACTCTTGCTTTTGTTGTTGTCATCCTTGTTGTTATTTTTGTTGTTGTTGAATCATTAAAATCAAAGGGTAATTACCCTGCTCACTGCACTTGAAGTACACAGTGAAAACATGTTGATTAGAAAGAGATAGCTTTATGCTAAGATTCTCCCCCACTTTCCCTTATTCTTTACTTTGACTTCAAATTCATTATGTTGATTGGACTAGATGACTCCTTGAGGCCCCTTTCAGCTTTAAGATCCTATGGTTCTGTGATTAGACAGCAGAACAAATCTGGGCCACTCTTGAAAATGTTTGCTTTTGTTTGAAATATGGAACTATGTAAAACTGTATGAATGACTCACTGCAAAATTATTAATGCAACTTTACAGAAAACATAACTCATTTCCAACTCTTCCATAAGGCTTTCCCCCCCATCTAACCCTGCCCACACAAATTCCTCCTTTTCCTGCACTCTTCTAATTCACTCTACTTAAGGTAGGACTTTATATTATCTTATGCTGTTTTTTAGCTATCTCTTGTGCATAAATCTGCCTTTTCTAAATAGACCATATGGTTTCTTGAGATCAGGGGTTATATTTTATACTTCTGTTGTGCACAGATCTCTTCTCATATTGAGAATTCAATAAATACTTTTCAGTTAATTAATTGATGTTAACCTCAAAAATGACACTAGGCAAAAGAATGAAACAGGCAAGGTATACCTTTCTACCTCCATTTCTGGACTTCTCACTCTCTTAAGGAACCCTCTTTTCCAAAATGCTTAGTGGTTCTCATGAAACTCCTGACAATGGTGTTCTGCTCATGTGACCTTGGCTCGCTCTCTCTCTCTCTCTCTCTCTCTCTCTCTCTCTCTCTCTCTATATATATATATATATATATATATATATATATATATATATATATATTCCAATCTTTCTTCTCCAAACTTCTTATTAATTTGGTACCAGAAGAGGATCTAAGAAGATAATGCTAATTAAGGTGATATTGACTTCTGTAACGATTGGAATAACGCCACCTGCTGGATACTTACTGTAGAAGAGTTCCACCCATGAAGTGAAGGTCTTTGAGGGCAAGACCAGGAGTCTTTTCTTTGGCGGCAGGAAGTGACGCGGCTAGTGGGAGGAGGAAGGAAGAGACTGACTCTCGCTCTGGGACGCTCTTTCCTCTGGACTCGGGTGGAGGGGGGAGCTAGAAATGTACTCTCCCTTTAATAGATAGGAATCTAGGCCTTTCTCTCTCTTTACCAAAATTCTTATTCTCCTTAATAAATGCTTAAAAGTCTAACTCTTGCTAAAGCTTATAATTTATTGGCGACCACTCATTAGATATTTTAGACAGTTTAGCTAGAATTTTAGCCCTTAACAGATGGCTGACCACGAAGAGGAAAGCTGAACCTCACTTCTGATCTTCCGGTTGGGTAAGAAATTTCCCCTACCCTTTAAACTGCTAAGTACTGGCGCACTGGCTGTGTTTTCCCTTTAAATTTTTTCGAATGGACCTTTTAAACTCCCTAATTACCCTATTTTTGATTTTAGTCTGTTTAACCAGACAAATGGGAGATAAGATCATGTTAATGCTTTGTTTTTGTGGATTTTCTATTTTTCTTTTTATTTTTGTTAAAAGAGCAAGCAACTTACTCACACAAGGAAATATCTCTCCCTCTCCCAACCATGCTTTTTCAGAGAAACCTGAAGAGATTCCCACAGCTTTTCCCAGTTCTAACACTAATTGTTGCTCTAATTTTGCATGCCTGGAGGCAATGACCCACCCTCTTGAAGCTTTTAATCCCCTAGCACCTGGAGGCAAAGTGGGGGAAGAGGAATCCAGGCCTTAGTTCAAAATCAAGTCTGATTCAAATTGCGCTGGTCCCTCCCCTCCTCCCCAGACCCCACCCTCTACTCCTCCCATGGCCAAGCCCATTGCTTCCCCTGCCTGGGAAGTCCAGAGATCTGATGCGCATGCTCAACTTTCTCTAACTACATTTGCAGCTTCAGGCTCAGCCCTTTCCCAGCCTGGCTGTGCTTCTAAGACAACCTTAGAAAACCCTTTTAATTCCAGATATGCTCGATTTGTTCATAAGTTTGCTAACCTGCTTTTGTCTTTAATTAGTAATCTTATAAAGCATTTGTATGGTGAAAAGACTGACAGACAATATAGAGGGGTTAAAGAAGAAAAACTTAAGCCGAATAAGAATGACAATCATCAACATAGTTCAAGACTCTGCTTCTTTTGGCATGGAAGGGTATATATTGTACAGAAATGTAGAAGTAAGCAGCAAGGTATTGATATGAGTATTGGGGATTTTAGATATCGGAATCAAAAGTGTTCTGAATTCACTCAGAGTAATAGTATCAGTTCAGAGGTTACATAGGATTTCTATGCTATTATATATACATTTTGAAATTAATGGTATGGGTTTATTTTTATAGAGATTTTCATGCTTTTGAGATTGTGTCTTATACTTAGTTTTTAAAACAAGGAGAATATTTGTAAAAGCTTTTTAGTCATGTGATCAAGTTTATATTTTATAATACTCTTATTAATATTAAGTTCATGCTCATTTAGATTTCCTTAGTTTGAATTTCATTGTCTTTTATTGTTCCATGTGTATTTTCTTCTATTCATTTGTCTATCTAATTTTGAAACATTGCAAGATGGTTTTGATTTCATAATACAATGTTAATTCTAGGAATATTGTGCTCCCATATTCTGAGTTGTTTGTTTTTGTTATTTTTTTTTCCTCAACTGATTATCTGATCAAAGTCTTTAAAGCATTTCCCTGGCAAATTGGTTGCCATGGCAAGTGTAAATTGATTCTAGAAGTATTATTTTTGATAAGCATATTCAAAAAAAAGAGGGGAATGTTTGTAAAAGTTTTCTCTTTTCAAAAAAAAAGTTTTCTTTGAGATTGTGTTGTGCTTTAACTTGTATTTAAATATGTTCAGATTTTTCAAAAAGTAATTGTATACTAAGTTAAAAAAGGGGTATTATTTGAAATTGTTGCATAATTATATATTGTTCTGAGTCAAGATGTATTCACATTTTTGGCAATCATTTATTATCCTCAATTTTTAAATCCATATGAGACTTGGATTATGGGAACTTATCATTTAAGATATTAATTGCCTTTATTCTGAGTTATCAGATGCCAGTTGGCCAAGATGCCATCCAATCACAAGAGGAATACATGCAAGAGCAGACACTGAACTGTCACATGAGGGGAGCCATGCATGAAGTCAAGGTATGGCTGAGGGAACGACTTTTGACTAATGTTGAGGTTGGATTCTCTTGGTTTAATATTTTATTTTATTTTTCCCCACAATATTGTACAGATGGCTGGAAGTATTCATCCCACCCATCTCACTTCTACACCTGGCTTCTATGCTCCCTCCTATATGCCTGATGCCATGGACATCTCAATCCCATGCATCTGATTAAGTCTGACTCAGTTTCCTCCAATATGTTCGGTGGCATGGACATATATTCCATCCACCTATTTTAAGCCTGGCATACTGCATGGACAGTACATATTGCTCAAGTGTGGGAATGCTCATATCCCATCATTTCTCTGTTCTTTTATGGTAACCCCCATAATTATCTCAGGTGTCATGATAAATACAGTGTTGAATTTGGCCTTGACACCTGTTACCAATTATATTAGATTTTTAAATTTCTCATAATGGCATGAGGATAATTAGGCAGATGATGCAAAAAGTGATGAAACAAAGATAAAAATTATTTTTAAAAATTAATATCGCAGCAATTGTCTTCTCAATTACTCTCCATAAGGGGGGACTATAATAATATTATAATTTTAAAGAATGTTTCAATTTTTGTTTTATTATATGTTTCATGTGTAACAACTAAGATTCTGAATTCCCTTAGACATGTTTTTGAGAAATTTCATTGTTTGATTTGATTATTGACAAAGCTATTTTAAAGTTGTGTTAAGCTCAATTTTGTAGGAAATTTCTTGGCTGATTACCAGTATCCACACATCAACCCCTGAAAAGACTTCCATTCCACGACTACACCTAGAGGACATCTGAGAAAAGACTTTCAGAGACTCTAAATGAACAGTTTTGTTTTGTTTGGTTTTTTTTCTCTTTTCTCTTTCTGTTATAATATACACCATCTGTAACATGTATTCTCTGCAGAGGCCCTCCCTTTGCAAGACCAATGTCAAAGCGTCGGTTCATGAGGACAAAAAAAAAAATCGCCCCTCTGGACAAAACTTTCCTCTCTTCCTTTTCTATATTGTTGTTCACATATTATTAGTTAGCAATAGTTATTATATTCTTTTTACTGTTCCGTCAAGGAAACATTTTGTTTCTTGAGGAACAACAGGGGGGACTGTAACGATTGGAATAATGCCACCTGCTGGATACTTACTGTAGAAGAGTTCCACCCATGAAGTGAAGGTCTTTGAGGGCAAGACCAGGAGTCTTTTCTTTGGCGGCAGGAAGTGATGCGGCTAGTGGGAGGAGGAAGGAAGAGACTGACTCTCGCTCTGGGATGCTCTTTCCTCTGGACTCGGGTGGAGGGGGGAGCTAGAAATGTGCTCTCCCTTTAATAGATAGGAATCTAGGCCTTTCTCTCTCTTTACCAAAATTCTTATTCTCCTTAATAAATGCTTAAAAGTCTAACTCTTGCTAAAGCTTATAATTTATTGGCGACCACTCATTAGATATTTTAGACAGTTTAGCTAGAATTTTAGCCCTTAACACTTCTTAAAACTTAATCTTATTTGTCTTGGGAATATTTTTGAGAGGTGAATGCTTAATTTAAAACAACAACAACAAGTAGGATTTAGAGAGCACCTGAAGGTTAATAAATCGCTCTTGTTACTACAACCCTATTCAGTAGGAAATGCAGATGTTATCATTCCTATTTCACAGAGGCGAAGAGTGATGTTCTGAGAAGTTAAGAGATGAGTTTGTTCTTATTCATATAGTTAATAAGTAGGAGATTCTGGATATGAATCCACATCCCCAGAAACCCTGTCAAGTGCACCTTCTATGATAGAGTGCCACCTCTGTAAGAGAATTTTAGGCATGCCTGTAAGTGAAATATTTTGGAGACAGAAAGACCTTTTCCTAGGGGCAAAAATCAGATCCCAAAGGCAGCTATATACTGAGCCTGTGCAGAAGGTAAGCTCTGTATTGCTTGATACATCTCCTTCATGAATCAAGAATATCCCATTCTCTAGGGATGCACACGACTACTTCCCATCTTTAGAGCCAAGAATGCTTATTTGAGAATTAAACTTGAAATGTTCAGCTATCCAGGTGACAAACTCAGAATATGTCTTCTTGACTAGTATTTTCCCATTTTCTTTTGTGTGTGTGTGTGTGTGTGGATCAATGGGGGTTAAGTGACTTTCCCAGAGTCACACAGCTAAGCAAGTATCAAGTGTCTGAGGCCAGATTTGAACTCAGGTACTCCTGAATCCAGGGCCGGTGCTTTATCCACTGTGCCATCTAGCTGCCCCTCCCATCCTCTTTTGAGTAAAGTGCAAGTGATTTCTTTGCCTGCTTCAATACAGAAAAAGAAATACAATTAATACTGACACTGCTTATAAATCACAGAGGTATAGATGGGGCCAGGAGAGGATGGGAAGCCTTATGTAGTATAAACATCAACACATATACATACATACCACAATTTTTCAGAAAATGAAGCAAAGTCTCTTGGAATAAAGAAAATCAAAGTCCACTCTCCCTCCCTGCTTTGACCTGGTCCAGAATGATAGCTCAGCTTTTTGCCCCTTTCTAGATGATACCAGTAAAGGGCCCAATTAGTACCACTTTTATCCATTTCCTTGGAGAGTCTTTGAGCCAGATTTATTGAAAGCTGATGGTGTAATTTCCTCAAGTGTTTTAATTTAATCACCTGAATGCCTTTGCTAGTTGTTATTTAATGACTTTAGGGCCTGAGTAAATGTTAGGGTCAAAA
The DNA here is from genome assembly GCF_019393635.1 of Dromiciops gliroides. Classification (NCBI taxonomy): domain Eukaryota; kingdom Metazoa; phylum Chordata; class Mammalia; order Microbiotheria; family Microbiotheriidae; genus Dromiciops; species Dromiciops gliroides. The sequence continues at coordinate 501,579,563 of NC_057863.1, read as the reverse complement.
TATCTCTGTGGGAAAAGATATCCTCTGATAATCTGGTCCTTCCAGTTTTGTTTTGTTTTGTTTTTTTCTGTGCTCCGGGTTGATCATGTGTCTCAAGTCTCATTCTCCTGGGAGAGTCTTAAATCTTGTAGTCTCTGGGGCATCCTGGCATTATATTATGATGAGAGGCATTAGTTTTCATTTCTGGAGTATAACCAGCATGAGCCAAGGGGAATTTTGTACCGAGGTAACACCTAGAAGGCTCTTCTGTCTGAGAGAGAGATACATTGTTGTTGTTGTTGTTGTTGTTGTTGTTGTTGTTTAACTGTATCTCAACTCTCAGTTCCATACCATCCCAACTGCTCTGTGGTGCAACTCTTCTCAGGGTCCTGTTATAGGTGTATAGATATGCAGAGAGACATATATACATATAGTATACTTTCTAAGAGTCAAGTGTCTTCATATCCTGCTGCCATTGTACCTATCGATCCAGATTTTGCACACCCTACCCAGTGGACTGTATTCTATGTTGGTCATTTCAATGAGGTAGGGAAAAAATTGGTTTAAGGCAAATGTAGGGCTAAATACCATGTTTCTCTCACCAAGTAGAAATCTATTCCCCCAAATTACAAACTGAAACAATTTCAATTACTGATACTGTCTAGCAGAAGTTGTGCTTTGTTCCAGAACTTCTCAGAGCATACTCCCTCCACAATTTCTCCTTTCCCCCACTACCATTTTTGTTCATTTTGGAACATGGAGGAAGAGGATTCAATTATTCATTTAATATAATTCTATCCATGAAGTATTTGAATGGCTGCTAAATACAATTGGAAAATGTATTAGCATGTTCTCTCTGACACAAGTTGGGGCATATCTTCTATCTATCCATGATAAGCTCAGCTTCTTCCTTTTATTCCCATCAGAAGAGTGAAAAGGACTGGAAATAAAACCTTCTTGATAAGTATGGCACAAGGAGGAAAGACCTAAACTTGGTAAGGCATGAATCCTCTGTGGCTTGCTCCTAGACCTAATAATAGAAACCAAATTAAAGCAAGATGAATCTAGCTAGAAGCTTCCAAAAAATCTGTGTTCCTGACCTGCTTGATAGACCTGGTTTCTTTGTGGGGCATGCTATTGTTCTAAAGACAAGCTATATCTGGCAGGAGTCAGATGGTTCCTTGATGTAGTTCAAAACCAGTGGTTGTCTATTTTCAGTGAGCAGTTTAAGGCTCTCCAGGCATTGAGGATTTCCTGGCAAGCTAGTTATCTTGTCAGCCCAGTGGCCCCATAGTTCAGCCATCCAGGAAGGCATCTGAGGAGGCACAACAGATGAATCAAAAGAGAAGGTAAGAAGGAGGAAGGAGACTGGGAGGAGAGGGCTCTTTGTCAAGAATGAGATAACTCCTATAAGACTTCAACAGGTTGGGTTTGGATGGCTTGTGAAAGCTTTCTAAATGAATGCAAATCCCCGGGGACTGCATTCTTAATGATTTCAGTGCGGTAGAATTCCAGAAGTTCAAAGATTAATGCAAAAGTATGAAGTGAATGCAATTTAGTCTAAATTGCTTCGTTTGATCCTGCAACCCATGGGAATTATCCTTCACACGGACTCTGGATGGGTGACAATGAATGGCAAACAGGCAGGCAAATGCAGGAGAAAGTTGCCTTCTCTTTGAACTAAAGAAAAAGAGTTCAAGAGAGGGACTGCACCCAAATTTTACTCCAATCAGCCCAGTCTGCTCTGGGCACCAATTACCTCCCAGCAGTCATCCTTTGTGCTCTCTTTCCTCAGTGAAGTTCTGCCAAGAAGGCATCCTTATGGGGTTCTGGTAAGATTACTTGAAAATGTGAAGTTGCTTGTTCTCATTGGAAGGTCACTACCATTTGTCCACAATTCTAGATCATGTATCATGGTAGTTTCTTCTTTTTTTAACCTTGTACCAATCCTCTGGAAACAGTTTAAGTAAGAGACACCCCCCCCACACACACACACACAGAGGAAACACTTTGAGCCTGAACAATTACACACACACACACACACACACACAAATATACACATGTGCATACATATATGTATATTTTTTGTTGTTTAGTAATTTTTCAGTCGTGTCGGTGCCTTTGTGACTCCTTTTGATGTTTGTTGTCTTTTCTGCAAAGATACTGGAATGGTTGCCATTTGCTTTTCCAACTCATTTTGGCAATGAGGAAACTGAGACAAATGGTGTGTGCATATACATATACATACAACTGTATATACTGTGTGCATGTATGCATATACATGTATATGTGTGCATATGTATAAATGCCTCTCTGCATATCTATACACCTATAAATACCTATATATGCATACATGTGCGTATGTACAAGTGTGTGAATATATACATATATGCATGTGTGTATATATATGTGTTTGTCTCTGTGTGTCTGTGTGTATTTCACAGCTCTTCAAGGACTAGAGCAAAATATATGTCTTTTATTTGTGCTGAAATATAATATGCTGGTTTTGTTCAAACTGTTTTAATTTTTCATTTGGTTTTCCTCTTTATGTCTAAAGATGTTATTGATATTTTCATTTTTATCACCTTCATTTCCAAATATATTTGTCTTTTTTATTGTAAGAGAAAAAATTCAGCAAAAACAATCAATACACAAGCTAACCATAAATGTATGAAATATTACAATCTGATTCAATCCAATAAACATCAATTAACTGGCTACTATATGTCTGGCACTTTGCTGAGTGATAATGATATAGTTAATAAAAGAAAGGCAATCCCTGCCCTCAAGCAGTTTAGAATCAAATGGGGGGGGCACTACACAATAGGAGGCAGAAAGGATAGTGGGGCAGAGACAGGGGTTACCCTTTCTGTGGAGTTGAAATCAGGTAGCAATTCCACACTCAAAATCCTCCACTTGTGTTAAGTTGCGAGGGGGTATTATCTGTTCTTATTCTTTTAAACATTAAACTTTTAAACATTTTAAACTTAATTTTTTTTAAATTTCTGAATTTAAACAACAGTAGACTATGCATTCCCATGTACATTGTAGAACAATAGAAGATTTCACAGGAAAATGTAAATTTTACCAGCCTGAATCCTTAAAGAAGCAAGACCTTTAAATGTAGAAGCGTTGACTGAAAAGTCCTCCCTCTTAACTGTAACTTGAATACAGTCTGGTGCTAAGAGTAGAACAGAGGAATGAATTGATGATTGGCACACCTGAAAATGTCACTTCTCTGTTGAATTATTTTCAGTGGTTGCCTATTGCTCCAGAAGGAAAGAAAAATCCTCAGCTTGACATTTAAAACCTTTCACTAATTGGCTCAAGCCTATTTTTCCAGACATAATACAATTTGTATCCTCAGCATAGTTCACAGTGCCTGGCACATAGTAGGTGCTTAATAAATGTTTATAGGATTGCTACCACAACATGCTATGACTTTTTGTATCCTCAATTCCTCAGTGCCCATCATATAGTAGGCACTTGATAAAATTTTATTGACTAAATTGACTGACTCTATATGGAAGTCAAACTATTCTACTTGCCGTTTCCCCAACTTTAGCATCCCCTATTCCACAAATATACATTTGCACAGGCTTTCTCTCCCTCTTTCCTGCTCTGGGGACCAATTTTTAATTGGGGAGTGTTAGCTAAGCGGCTTGCTGCAGTATTGGGGCAAGGAAGGAGACTGGCAGCCTCCCTCAAAACAGAACAGGATTTATTTTAACAAGAACAAACTTAAAAAAAAAACCACACACACACAAACAGGATCAGTAGGATCAAGGGAAAGGAAATAAAATGGGGAAAGGGAAATTATACAACTTTAAAAGATAAAACCACCCAGGAATCAGCTGAGAATACGCAGCAGACCTCCTGTCATTCCAGTGTCCCACTAGAACGCCCAATTCTCCTCCCCCAATCCCAGAAAAAAACCGACACAGCCCCAGCCAATGGAATGGCCGCTCTGACAGTCACATGACTGCTCTCACTAGGCTTCCAATCATTATAATTTTGCCAGGTCCAGGTAGGTGTCAGAGAGTGGTAATGATGTGAGGTGCCAGCGCTATGACAATGGCTACAACCAGTGGGTGGAACACCTTGCAGTTTGTGGCCCCAGGTCAGTGGGAGCCAAGGCATAAAAACCTCCAATAACAATTAATTCTTTACACTACCCACACCCCCCATCCTGGAATATTCTCCTTTTTCACCTCTTCCTCTTAGAATCCTTCATCTTCTTCAAGATTTAGCTAATATGCAATTTCCTATAGGAAGCTTCATTTTATCCCCTTTCTTGTTTGTGCTCTCCCTTCTCAAATTATCTTACTGTTCTTTTTTACAGACTGCTGGTCTTATACTTCATTAGACAGATCCTTGAGGGCAGGGGGTGTTATTTCAACCAGTGTTTGTATTCTCAGGGATTGGCAAGATGTCTGGCATATAGTGGGTGCCTAATAATATTGTATGACATAGTGAATAGAGAGTTGATCTTAAAGCCTAGAAGACCTGAACTCAGGACTGCTTCTGACCTGTAGAGGCTATATCACACTGGACAAGAAAAATCACCCTTAGGTCTCTTAGCAACTTTCTAAAAGTAGAAGTTGTGGTAAAGGTTTTGACCTTTATTGATGGAGGAATTTTACTTACCTAGGACTTCCCTATGCTAATAAAATCTGAAGTTTGTTCTTTATCCTTAATACATTTTTTTTTTCGGGGCAATGAGGGTTAGGTGACTTGCCCAGGGTAACAGAGCTAGAGCTAGTGGGTGTCAAATGTATGAGGCTGGATTTGAACTCAGGTCCTCCTGAATCCAGGGCCAGTGCTTTATCCACTGTGCCAACTAGCTGCCCTCCTTAATACATTTCTCATGCATCTGGATCCACCTCAGATCATTAACTTCCTGTGTGACTTTGAACATATTCTTTGAACATATCCTTTAATTTCTCTGGTTCAAAATTTCCTCATATGAAAATAAGAAAATTGGTCTAGATTAATTCTGAGTACTTTTCTAGATCTAGAACTAAATTTGGGTGTGAGCCCTCTCCTGAGTCTAATTTTAATTTCACCCTGAAATTTAGTGTCCATCTCACTAGGCAGTACTGCATTTGGTATATCTCTAAAAACTAAAAAGTTTTTCTTTACTTTTAGTTAAAAAATTCCTTCCAGGTAGTTTCTACCCCATTGGTCCTAATTTTCCTATCTCCCTGCATTTGCCCAGACTGATCCCCTTGGGTAGAATGAACTTCCTCCTATCTACTGACTCTTATAATCCATGAATCCAAGAAACCCTCAGTTCAGTACTGGCCTCTGACACTAGCTATGTGACTCTCAGAAAGCCGCTGCTGCCTCAATTTCCCATTTGTTAAAAAAGCAACAATATAACCTATTTCCCAAGGTTGACGTGTAGTTAAAAACAGATAATATTCATAAAATAGTTTGCAAAACCTAAAGAGCTCTACAAGTGGTATGGGCTGTTAGGTCTTTCCTGATCCCCCAGGTAATAGTGACTCTCCACCCTCACCATTAAAAAAAATTGTTTTCATTTTACATATATCATGGGTATGCTTTGATGTATTCACGATATCTCCTTTGAAAGAATGTATGCTTCTTGAGTTGAGGGAACATTTCATTTCTGCCTTTACCATCAATATTCAGATTAGTGCCTGACACATAACAGGCTCTTAAGAGATCTTTGTTGAGTGATTGATAGGCTCATGAGACATTTTAGCTGTAAGGGAAACTCTAGGTCTGGTAGCAGTCTAACCTCCATCGCATTTTGAAGATGAGGACAGAGATGCCTAGAAAGGTGGAGTGATTATCCTATAGTCACAAAAGCAGTAGAAGCAGAACCAATTTCTTTGATTCCAAATTTCCTTGGGAGATATACAGGAACCTTTCCTCTTTCTGATTCATAAATGTAGTGATCAGTCTCCTTTAACTCTTTTCTTTTCAAGCCCAGATCTCCACAATTATTATAATTATCAGTAATAAACATAGCTTTGTAATTTTTTCATAATTCTGGTTGGCCTCATGCATACTAAATCCATTTTGGCATTTCTTGTCCTCTTTAAAGTATAATGCATAGAAATGAGCCCAGTATTGCAGAAATCAATGTCAGTGCAAAGCAGAAAACTCTTCTGTTTTTTACTTGGATTTATCGTAGGCTAATCTCTTTAAGGAGTAAAAGTTCGTGTGAGTAGTATCTGATGGCACAATTTTTTATACCAGGTTTAATTTAACATTTTTATTTAAAATTTTGAGTTCCAAATGCCATTACTCCCTCCTTCTTCTACCCCCTTCTCTGAAGTGGTAAACAATCAGATATATATTCTACATGTGAAATTATGTAAAACATTTCCATATCAATCATTTTGTACAAGAAGATTCAAATAAAAGAGAAAAAAGAAAGTGAAAAAATAGCATGTCTCAGTCAGTATTCAATCAATACCAGTTATTTTTCTGGAGGCAGATAGTACACCTATCATTATAATTAGTCTTTTGAGATTGTCTTAGATTTTGGCTATTGCTAAGGATAGCTAAGTCATTTAAAGTTCTTCATCAAACAATATTGCTGTTACTGTAAACAATGTAACCCTGGTTCTGTTCACTGTACTATGTATAAGCTCATGTAAGTCTTTCAAAGTTTTTCTGGAATCATCCTACTTGTCATTTATTACAGCACAATAATACTCAATTGCAATCATATACCACAGCTTGTTTAGCCATCCTCTAGTTGATGGGTATTCCTTTGATTTCCAAGTCTTAGCCACCACACAAATAAAAAGATCTGATTTAATTATTTTTGTACAAGTAGGTCCCATTCCCTTTTTTTTTATATCTTTAGGATATAGACCTAGCAATGATATTAATGGATCAAAGAGTATGCACAGTTTTATACCCTCTTTGGACATAGTTCCAAATTTGTTGGCCCACTCTTAAAGGAAGCTATGTTAGAGCACAGACCCATGGATTGTAAATTATCTTCTTTCTGGTGTCCAAATTGAATTGTTGTGCCTAAGATCTTTTTAAACTTAGTCTTTTAAATCTCTACTTTTTCTTCCAAGAAGCTATTTCATAATGCCTTCTATTTTTTTCATTCATTTGGATTTGCTTCATTGGGTCTTTATTTCTCAAAAAGTCATTTGCTTCTATTTACTTAATCCTAATTTTTAAGCAATGATTTTCTTCAGAGCCTTTGTACCTCCTTTTCCATTTGGCCAATTTGGCTTTTCAAGGGATTGACTTTTTTTTCATAACCCTCCTTCATCACTCTCATTTCTCTTTCCATCCCCCCCCCCCCTTTGGTGAGGCAGTTGGGATTAAGTGACTTGCCCAGGTTCACACAGCTAGTAAGTGTTAAGTGTCTGAGGACAGATTTAAACTCAGGTCCTCCTGACTCCAGGGCTGGTGCTCTATTCACTGTACCACGTAGCTGCCCCTTCCTTCTACCTCTCTTACTTTATTTTCAAAGTCCTTTTTGAGCACTTCTATGGCCTAGGAACAATTCATATTTTTCTTGGAAGCTTTGAATGGAGGAGCCCTGATGCTGCTATCCTCTTCTGAGTGTTTACTTTGATCTTCCTAATCACTAAAGAAACTTTCTATTGTCTGCATCTTTCTCTGTCTGCTCATCATTTATTTGACTTTTAACTCCTTCTTAAAGTGGGGCACTGCTTCCAGGATGTACCTTCCCAAGCTTCAGGGAATCTAAGGTGGTATGATTTAAGGAGTGTCTAATTCTTTACTTGCCTGGCTTGTTCTCTGGTCTGTGGATAACCCCAGTCCAACTTACTAATTGATCAGGCAGCAAAACTTTGTGTGCTGTGGTTGTTAGCTCTGTGGAGCCTGCACCCATCCCCCACTCCAGGCCACTGCTATTCAAGCATACTTCCTGGTTCCCAGCAGGGGTGAAACACCCAATTTGCCTCAGCACCAACAGAGACCCCTGTAGTCTCCCTCCAGCCAACCACTCAGCTCTCTCATCAGACAGTGAGCTTAGTTCCAGAAGACATTGGTGCTGCAGGTGATTCAGAAGCTCCAGGGGTCTCTTTCTGTGGCGAGGTCTACCTGGGACTGTATCTGTGTAAGTGTGACTATAGGGTTGGGCTCCACTCCCACTCTGGCACAGCAGCCCCCTCCTGCTAACCTTCTAAGCCATCTTTGCCTGGGAAATTGTCTCAGCCCATTCTTTTGTGGGTTCTGCTGTTCCAGGAATTGTCTTATGGCATTATTTGGAAGTTTTTTTGGAGCAATCATGTTGTGAGTTCTGAGAGCTTACTCTACTTTTCCTTAAAAACAAAACAAACAAACAATACCCTACCTCTTTTCCTGATTGTCCAATCATAATCATTGTATGCTGACTCTGGAATGTTCAGGACTATATTTTATTTGTCTTTCTCCTTTTATGCTTTCCTCTATAACTTCTGGTTTTGACATGGACAATATATTTAACTCCTTTCTACTACTTATTGTGGAATTCCTTGTCTCTTCACTTCCATATTTTGACCAACAACCAAAATTCATGGTATTTACAGGAACATCCTACTCCTCCTAAGCCTGATTGCTGCAGCTGACTTTTAACTTCTCAACACCCCAGTGGTAAGTCATTATATACTCTCTACTTCAACTACTTCTGTTACTACTGTCTTAGATCACATTATTTTATTTTTCATTCAATAGATTTCAATAAACATTTTTTTCTTTAAAACATTTGTGAGACAAAGAAAATAACAAAGTAATCCCAGAAGCCAAGGAGTTTACGTTTTACTAAGGGAAAGTAATTCATACACAGGTAAAACATATAAGGGAGTTTGAGGAAGGGGAAAATGCTAAAATTTGGAAGGGTAAACAGAGTCAAGGAAGACTGTATAAGATTTGGTACTTGCATTGAATCTTGAAAGAAGCTAGGAACTCTGAGAGCCAGACATGAAGGAGAGCATTCTGGCATAGGGAAAGCTGGAGTGAAGGTACAAAAACAAAAACAGTAGGATTAGACATGGGAACACAGAGTATGTAAAGGGAAATAATGTGAAATAGGTCCATAAAGTTAGACTGAAACCAGAGAGAGGATGACTTTAAAAGTCAAATTGGGAAGTTAGGATTTTATCTTAGAGGTAAATGGGAACCACTGGAAATTTCTGAGATTATTTGGTGGCCAGGGGGAAATAGAACACAAAGGAGAAAGACTGGAAGCATTGAGATCAGTTTGTAGGTTATTTCAAGAGTCCACAAAAAAGGGATGGGAACGTGAATTAAGATAATAAGCATGTAAGTTTGAAAAAGGAATGAATGTCAGATGTGTTATTACAGTCAAATCAATAAGACTTGGCACTTAATAGGATATGGGTTGCAATGAAAAGGGTAGAGCCAAGATTGAGTCCATGGTTTCAAACCTGAATATTTGAAAGGGAAATAGAGGACACGATTTAGCAGAGATGATGAGGGATTCTATTTTCGATGTGCTGAGTTTGAGATGCTGAATGGGACTTGGCTGGTCAAGCTATACTATTAGCTCATATTGAGCTTATAGTCAATATAACCCATGTCTATTTCACATAAATTGCTTTTTACCCGGTTTTTCCTCATCCTGTCATCCGAGCAGTTGATTTTTGGAAACTAAATGAAGAACTTAACATATATTCCTATTTAAATCACACTTGTTAATTGATCCTCAGTTCCAGTGTACTGAGATAATTTTTGGATCCTAATTCTGTCACCCTTAGCTATCCCTCCCCCATTTTGTGCCATCTGTAAATTTAATCTATGTACATTTTATAAACTTATTCAGATTACTAATAAAATTTTTTGACCAGAATATGACTAAAAGAGTCATATAGCCTATTAATACAATCTTTCCCTTGAGCTTTATAGAAGTTTATGTAAACTATGACCCAAACATACACTGTGGTTTCCAAGGACCAGACTTCTTTTCTCAGAGCTCCTAAATAAGGGACTCTTTAGCTTATGATTTTGGTATTCATGTCCCTTTATGAATTCAATTCATTCTAGGTATCTACAACAAAAGAATGAGATTTTTAGCTTAAATGCAAACATTCAGTGTAAAAATACAAAACCTGAGAACACAGATAATCAGATAACTTGCCTTTCCCTTTCTAGTATACAACAACTCCCTCAGGAGGCTAGTAAGATAATACTTCAAACTCATAAGAACTATCTCAGTAAGGAATTAAGAGAGGACACAGGTCTGAACTGAATACAAAGGGACGTTATGTTTTGTTCTTTATGAGGTGTCTTATGTCTGGGGCCGGATTGGGCTTGGGGCCTCCTGGGTCCAGGCTGGTGTGTGTCCACTGTGCCACCTAACTAAACCCATAATGACATCCTTAAAATAAGGGGGTGGAGGTGTAGGAGAAAGACTGGGAGAGGGGGAAGGGGAGAGTGGTCTGGGGAGAGGTTGTTCACATGAAGGAAATAAGAAAAAAGCTTATGGAGGGGAGGGGAAGAGGGGGGAGGAATTGGGGAGTGAGTGAACTTAACATCATCAGAATTGACTCAAAGAAGGACTAAAATACATACTCAAGTGGGTATAGTAATATATTTTTGCCCTGAGGGAGGGAGGGAGATAAGGGGAGGGGAGAGGGAAGGAGGGAAGGTCAGATTCTGGGAGAGAGCAGTAAAATGCAAAATACTTTTGAGGAAGGTAAAGATGTTCTGCATAACAGCACAAGTGTGACATATTGAATTTCTTGATTTCGTAGGGAGGGTTGAGGAGAGAGCAAGGAAGAAATTTGGAACATAGAATTAGTTCAAAAGACCTTAAACTCATCAGAGTTGGCTCATGGAGGGAATAAAATTCACACCCAGTTGGGAGGAGGGTAATCTAACCCTACAGGAAAGTATGAGGAAGAGGATAAGGAAGGAAGGGTGAAAAAAAAAAGGGGCAGTGCGAGTAGGGGAGGGGACAGTCAGAAATAAAACACTTTTGAGGAGGAATAGTTTAAAAGAGATAGAAAATAGACTAAATATCATAGAAGGGAATAGGATGGAAGCAAATAGTTATGATGATTGAATATAATGGCAAACATATGGTACCTACTTTGCTGGGCTAATATGAAGAAAATTCTTGTCAAGTTTAGGTACTTTATTTAGGTACGATGAACAGGATACTATCAGAAAAACCCTGGAAAGACCTACATGAACTGAAGCAGAGTGAAATGTACTGTATACAAAATAACAACAATAGTGTCAGATGATCTGCTGGGAAGCATGTGGTTATTTTCAGCAAGGCAATGGTCCAATATAACCCTGAGGGACTTATGAAAAAGGCAACCCATCTACAGAGAAAGAAGTGATAGTATCTGAAAATAGATGGAAACACATTTTTTTTCTTTCTTTTTTTTTTTTTTTTGGTGACACAATTGGGGTTGAGTGGCTTGCCCAGGGTTACACGGCTGGTGGGTGTTGGGTGTCTGAGACTGGATTTGGGCTCAGGGGCTCCTGGTTCCAGGGCTGGTGCTTTGTCCACTGCACCACCTAGCTGCCCCTGGAAACACATTTTTTTAAATTTTTTCTTTCTCTTTGACAAATCCTCAGTCTGAAATTTTGTGAGTTTTTTGACTGTTTTCTCTCACAACCTAGCTAATGTGGCAATGTTTTCCATGACTACTCATGTATAACTTATTTTGAAATGCTTGAGTTCTAGTGGGTAGGGGGTGGGAATGGAGGAGGAAGAGAAGTTGGAACACAATTTTTTTAAACAATTGATGTTAAAATTTTGTTTTTTACATATAGTTTTAGAAATAAAATGTGATTCAATAAAAAAAAGTAAGGAAACTGAGGGCCCAGAGACATAGATAGTTGACTTGCCCTATTGCATATAGCTACTTAGTGGTAGGGTTTTTTTTTTGTTTTTTGGGTTTTGTTTTGTTTTTTTGCGGGGCAATGGGGATTAAGTGACTTGCCCAGGGTCACACAGCTAGTAAGTGTCAAGTGTCTGAGGCTGGATTTGAACTCGGGTCTTCCTGAATCCAGGGCCAATGCTTCCAGTGCTTTATCTACTACACCACCTATCTTCCCCCTAGTGGTGGTCTTTTTAAAAGTTTGTTATTTTTGTTTTTCAAAAAACAAGCTTTTTTTTTAAATTTTCAAATTGAGTTACACTTCTACTAGCTTCTCCACCATGAGCAATTAAAAAAATTTCTCTCTATGAATAACAACATAGTCCAGTATAATAAATTTCTGTATTAGTCATATTCAAAAATCTTTTTTATGTAAAGTTCATCACTTCTCTTTCAGGAGGCTAGTGATAGGCTTCATCTTTATTTTTATTTTTTTTTTACTTGGGTTATTATTGAGCTGATTGGAATTCTAAAATGTTTCAAAGTTGCTTTTCTCTATATTATTATCATTGTATAAATTGTCCTGTCAGTTCTGCTTACTTTGTTCTGCATCAGTTCATAAAGGTCTTCCCAATATCTTTTGGAAAAAAAAAAAGAATTAATTGTTATTTGAGGTTTTTATGCCTCAGCGAGCACTGGCCTGGGGCTCCGCAAACTGCAAGGTGCTCCACCCACTGGTTGTAGCCATTGCCAGGGCTCTGGCACCTCACATCATCACCACTTGAGGACGCCTACATGGGGCTGGCAAAATTATAATGATTGGAAGCCTGGTGAGGGCAGTCATGTGACTGTCAGAGTGGCCACCCCATTGGCTGGGACTGTGTGGGGTGTTTCTAGGTTTGGGGGAGGAGAATTGGGCATTATAGGTGGAAGCTCGAAAATGTCCATTTAAAGTACTTAAAATCTTGTCTTCAAAGGAGGGTTGAGATGTCATCAGGGGAACTAGACTCTGGTCTGGATTCTGACTGTCTCTGGATTCTGGTTGTCTCTGGAACTGCTGGATTTTCATTAATCTTTAGCATAGCATTGTCCAAAAATGTTCAAATTAAACAATGAAAGTTCTTCAAAATATACAAAACAAGTTTAAACTTCATATATATATATATATATATATATATATATATACAGAGCATATTGGAGTCCCCCCTTTGGAGAATACTCATATCCATATGCAATACAAAATTGAGACAGTTATGTCATTACTGGCACTTTTTACCACTATATGTCTGGATCAAGGCCAAATTTAGTTATGTGTCCATGATGACACCTGAAAATGTTATGGAAAGGTTACCATACCATATCTTGTGGTGCATAGACATCTAATAATTGTACTAGGCCTCAGGTGGATCGATTCTGACCATGCCACCAGACTGACCATGCTGCCAGATAATAACTGAAAAATACCACTGCCCAGGAATCAGCTGAAAATATGCAGCAGAATGCCTGTCACTTTCCAGCTTCCACCTAGAATGCCCAATTCTCCTCCCCCAAACCTAGAAACACCCCACACAGTCCCAGCCAATAGGATGGCCACTCTGACAGTCACATGACTGCCCTCACTAGGCTTCCAAATTGTAATTTTGCCAGGCCCATGTAGGCGTCGGCGAATGGCGATCACGTGAGGTGCCAGAGCCCTGGCAATGGCTACAACCAGTGGGTGGAGCACCGTGCAGTTTGCGGAGCCCCAGGACAATGCTCGCTGAGGCATAAAAACCTCAAATAACAATTAATTCTTTACAGGCCCCAGGAGCCCCAGGGAAAGCATTGACCCCTTTCCCCAGAAATGTAGTCCACATAACTCACAGTTACAATAAAGAGTAATGCCCAGTAAATGCCTATTTTATATCATTACACTTTCCCTTGTTGCTGTTTGGATCCATCTCCTGCTTAGTTCAGGAACTCTTCTTCTAGGAGAGGAGGCTAAATCCTTTTCTTCTACTGTCTTGATCCATTGCAATCTCTAGGATCATTTGGTTCTCCAGAGGGGAATCAGTTGACAATCCTCTTCAAGGAACCTGGTCTACTTCTCTTCATGTATCCCTTAACCTTTGTTTTTCTTCTCAGCTAATAATCTCTTAGCTACCAAATTCAACAAAATTTTCTCAGCCATCATCTCCTCGACCTCTCTTTGGCCTTTGGGATTGTTAAATCATTCTCTATTATTCCTTGTTACTCTTTCCTCTCTATGATTTCAGGACACCATTATTGCCTGATTTTACTCTTGCTTATCTGACAATAACTTCTTTGTCTCCTTTGCTAGCTCTTCCTCTAGATCAGGCTTTTTAACTGTAGGTGTACCACAAGGTTCTGTCCTGGGCAGTCTTCTCTTCTCCCCATGCATTTGGTGATTTCATCATCACCTGTGGATTTAATTGTCATATCTATGTTGATGATTCTCTGTCCCAGTCTCTCTGCTGAATACAATTCTGCATCTCCAATTGCCTTTCAGACTTTATGAGCTAGATGTCCAGTAGACATCTTAAATTCAATATGACCACAACAGAATTATCTTTCCCTCTAAAGTCTTCTGACCTCCTATCTTTGTTTTTCCTATAGAGGGCTATACCATCTTCCCAGTCTTTCAAGTTTTCAATCTAACAGTGATCCTGGATTCCTCTCTAGCTCTCATTTTTCCCTGACCCCCATATCCAATCTGTTGCTAAGGTCTAAATATGTCACCAAAGTAGTAGGCCTCCACCAGTTGCAGACGACCATGGATCAGTCCATTGAAGAGCCACAGACCACAGTGTGGCTGTGCAGTCCAATACGGGAGCCACAGCTCCTGAGTGACTTATAACCGGTAACTGCCACATAGCTGGAGTGTCCTCTCCAGGGTGCTGGCCTGGGCGGATCAATATGGAAAACAAGTTGTTGCCCGTGCAGCAGGTTTTCCCTCTCTGCAATATTGGTGGATCCAAAGGAGAAGCAGAGCCAATACAGTTTGGCACCAGTGCCACCAGAGGAGTTGCCAGAGGGATGTGATGTCTAACATCCAACTTCCTAAGGGACTCCGACTCCTGATTTTTCCTCAGGGTTAACTCCCAAAGCCTTTCCCATATATGGGTATAGCTGCAAGGCAGTGGAGGTTTAAAATCAGGGTTTCCTTCCCCTAAGCAGCTTGCCTGCCAAGACTAACAAGCCCCACCTGCCTGAAGTGACTGGTTTTAAGGCGCCGGTGACTCGCCTTCGCCCCTTCTCCTGTTAGTGGAAACAGTTCCACCATGAGAAGGCCAGGAGTTGGGCTTTGGTTGTCAGAGGCTATTTGAGACGCTCGCTACTGGAGCATTTTATAGAGAATGGGAGTTTATCCCCACTCCCACCCCAGCATGACAAACCTTTGGAATGATGTCACCAAAATAATCCCTCAAATATGTCCCTTTCTCTCCTCTGACACCACCACTCTACTGCAGGCCCTTATCACCTAATATCTGGATTATTACTGTAGCCTGTTGGTAGATTTGCCTGCCTCAAGTCTTTTCCCACTTTAATCAATGCTCCATTCATCCATTTAAGTGCTTTATCCTAAAGGACTGGTATGGTCATGTCACACACACACAAACCCATACACTCAATAAATTCTAGTGACTTCCTAATATCTCCAGGAGCAAATATAAAATGTTCTGTTTGATATTCAAAGTCTTTCATATCTAGTACCCTTCTACCTTTTGCAGTCTTCTTATACCTTACTCTGTGACATGTGCTCTTCAGTCCAGTGTTAATGGTCTCCTAGCTATTCCATTAACAAAACTCTCCATCTCTTGGTTTCAAGCATTCTCTTGGGCTCTTTCCCATGCCTGGAATGTTCTCCCTCCTCCCCTCTTGATACTTACTTTCCTTAAGTCCTAACTAAAATCCTACCATTGACAGGAATCCTTTCTCAAATACTCTTAATTCTAGTGCTTTCCATCTGTTAATTATTTCCTTTTTATTCTGTATTTAGCTTGCTTTGTTTATATTTGTTTGCATAGTAGTCTCTCCCATAAGATCATAAGATCCTTGAGGGCAGGCACTGTCTTTTAGTTCTTTTTGTATCCTCAGTGTTTATCACAGTGCTTACTGCTTAGTAAGTGCTTAATAAATGTTTATTGTTGGGAGGCAGAGCCAAAATGGCAGTAAGAAGCCAGTGTGAGAATCAGAGCTTGACCCTGAGGAGAAAGCATGTGACTTGGCATCCTCATGTGAATTGGTGTCTGGAAGTTACATCTATGGAACCTCCTGTAGTCACGTCAATCAAAGCTACCTACCAATTAGCTTGGAGCTGTGTTTGTGGACAGTCCTGTTTCCTGTTTCACAGAGAACTTCTGGGAGAAACTGCTGAGGATCAGTATCTTTTCTTTCAGGAACCAGTGTGTAGCAGTGTAACTTCACATGGGTTGCTAGGATAGGAGGGTCCCTCTTTTTATTCTGGACTTTGGCTTGGTAGGAGACAGAGAAAAGGCAGACAGAGGAAAAGATAGGAAAGTAGATAGAAAGTAGATAGACTTTTCTGGTCTTATGGGATCCCATGTGTTGTCTTTACTCTGTAATAAATCCTTAAAAGCCTAAACTCTTGCTGAATTTATCAGTAAATATTAGCCAATTTCCCAAAAAAAAAAAAAAACCTGGGGTGGGGGCAGGTTAGGACCTACATTTACATTTTCAATATCAAACCAGGAAGTTGCCTGAGCTCTCCTTTGGTTCCTTCAAAAACAACATAAGATGAAGCCTCTAAATGGATTCTGAAACTACAGAACCTACACAAAGACAGAGAGACACAATCTTCCAACTTGAGATAATCTAAAAGACTTCAGGAAAGGTTGTTCTCAATTAGGCAAAAAGGGAGTGGAGCTCATCACACAGTGCCACACAGCACAGAGAGGGTCTGGGCAAGTCAGCAGGAAGCTCTTGGCCACAGAGGAGCAACTGAGGCCCCCTGATCTTGGCTCAGTAAGGTGGTGCAAATGTATGACTTATATTGAATTGCTTGATTCTAACATGTCTTCTATACCTTAATAGAAACAAAAGCTTTATTCTTAACAGTAATAGGGCTAATAAATTCTTTTTACTACTTGCCTCAAATATATTGTATCTGTGCTCACCAACTATATTTTTTAAACTCTCAGTGAGGGTTTTTAAACTTCAGAACCAACTATTACATATTTTTATTTGCCCCTTTCCTTGCCAATCATACCCCAGGAAATTAGAGCCCAGATAATCTCAAGAAAGTATTAGAAATTCTTGAGGGGAAAGAACAACATAAGGACTTGGAACACAAGTTGCTGGCTTCTTCTAGGAACATTTCAGTACATCATCCTCCTTTCACAGTACATCAATTTAGTGTTAAAAGATAGCTCATGGGTTACTGAGATCCATGCCTGCTTAAATCATTCATCCTTTCTATAATATCTTTAACAAGTAGTTATCAAACCTATGGTTAAAGCACTCCAAAGACAGGGAAATAATTGTATCCTGAAACATCTTATCTTTTTTCCCAATAACTTTGGTTGATTGATTCTAATTCTATCTTCTAGTATCAAATGGAAAAAAAAGGTTATTTTTGTACCATAGTAATACTTCCACTATTTGGTGATTTCTATCATGTCTTTCCCATATTTTCTCTTCTCCAGACTAAATCCATATTTCCTTCAATCCAAAGAATCAATCAAAGTGTACAGGAAGAAAGGGGGGTTGAACTTGGAACAAGAGGTACCTGGATTTGAATCCTTTCTCTGACACAACTGCTTAAGAGACCATGGGAAAGTTATTTAACTTTTAGTAGTCATATTGCAAATGAGTCAGCTTAGTTTGTCATAATACTTTTGATATTAAGCCCCCTCAAAAGATTTATGAAGTTCAAATGAGTTAATACATATGAAGTGCTATATAAATGCTAGTTATTATTATCCAGTGCCTTAAAGATATTGGTCATTGAATGCTTGATTAAATAAGTTGAACTTATTGTCTAATGATATATGAATATATTTAATACATATTACATAAGTATATATATACATACATATTAACACATGTATAGGCATATATATATGTATATATGTGTGCATATATATATATATACACATATATATATATCTATATATATATACATACACAGATACACATACACACACACACACACACACACACACATACACTCCATAGCCATTTGGTCATCCTCTCCTGATCATGCTCTATCATATTGATGGTTAGCATATATACAATGGGACATCTAGAACGAGATATATGGCTCTACATATCTGACTAGCATGGAATACAGTTAAATGACTACTTCCCTTGTGCTAAACACCATACTTCTATTAATGAAACCTAAGATTACATTAGCTTTTCTGATTATGGCACATTCTGAAATCCTACTGAGTTCACAACTCATTAAAATCCCTTGTTTTTTTCATATGAATGAATTTTCTGCCACATGTGCCCTATTCTTTACTTGCATGGTTGATTTGTTTGCCCTAAATGTAAAACTTTACATTTATCTCTATAAAATTTCAGCTTATTTGATAGATTCCATTCTTCGATCCTGTCAGGATATTTTTAGAACCCAATTCCGTCATCTGCAGTGTTAGCTATTCGCTAGACTCTGTGACATCCAGAAATTTGATAAGTATGACATCTATGCCTTAATTTAAGTAAGTAATATATTTTGCACAGAATAGGACCAAGGACAGAACCCTGGAACCATGTACAGGAGGTTTCCCTCTGAGTCAATACTAATTCATCAAGTAATACTCTGTGACTGGCCCTTCCCTTAGTTTTCTGCCCACTCAACTGGTCCATATCACTAACTTTTCTACAAGGTTATCAGGAAAGAGAGTCATGTTTCTTGGTAAACTCTAGGTGTTCATTTTTTCAAAACATTTCTAAGCTTTTACCTATTTTTATTTTTTAGGTTATATATGTACAATCATGTTAAACATATTTCCATATTAGTCATGTTGTGAAAGAAAAATCAGAACAAAAGGGAAGAACCATAAGAAAGAAAAAAAAAAAACAAAGTGAAAATTATGTACAGACTCCATAGCTTTTTATTGGATGTCAATAGCATTTTGTATAATGAGCCTTTTGGAATTCTCTTGGACCACTGCTTTGCTGAGAAGAATTAAGTCTGTCATGGTTGATCATCACATAATGTTATTACTGTATATAATGTTCTCCAGGTTCTGCTCACTTCATTCAGCATCAGTTCATGTAAGTGTCTCCAGTTTTTTCCCCTGAATTCAGCCTGCTTGTCATTTCTTATAGCACAATAGTATTCCATTTCATCCATATACTGCAACATGTTCAGACATTCCCCAATGGATGGGCATCCCTTCAAATTCCAATTCTTTGCTACCACAAGAGCTACTATGCATATTTTTGTATTTGTAGGTTCTTATTTTTTTCCTTTTTTATGATTTCTTTGGGATACAGACCTAGTATTAGTATTGCTAGGTCAAAGGATATACACAATTTTATAGTCCTTTGGGCATAATTCCAAATTGATTTCCAGAATGGTTGAATCAGTTACCAACTCCAGCAATAATGCATTAGTGTTCCAATTTTCCCACATCTTCTCCAACATTTATCATTTTCCTTTCTTTGTCATATTAACCAATCTGCTATATGTGAGGTATTACTCAGAGTTGTTTTAATTTGTATTTATCTAATCAATGATGATTTAGAAATTTTTTTTCATATGATTACAGATAGCTTTAATTTCTTCATCTGAAAACAATTTGGTCACATTTTGACCATTTCTCAGTTAGGGAATGACTTGTATTCTTATAAATTTAATTCCATTCTCTCTATATTTTAGAAATGAGGCCTTTATCAGAAACACTGACTATAAAAACAATTGTTTCCCAACTTCTGCTTTACTTCTAATCATGTTTACATTGGTTTTGGTTGTGCAAAAGCTTTTAAATTTAATGTAATCAAAATTATACATTTTGCATTTTATAATGCAAATTCATGTTTCTCGCAATATTTTCAAGGTGTAACCTCCCTGCCTCAAGTCTTTCCCCATTTTAATGTATCTTCTAAACAATAGGTAAAGGTAATTTCTTAAAGTATAGGTCAGAAAATGTTACCTTGTAATATATAAACTCCAAGATCTCTTATATAAGCTTTTGGATCTAACATGAATTCCTGTTCAATATTTAAACTCTTCACAACCAGCTTCTTTCCTATATTTTCAATCTATTACATTCTCTTCCTCTCCATACAGTCCACTGTCCAGCAAAACTGGCCTACTTATATAAAATAATGCATCTCCTTTGTCTTTGCATTTGCACATGTTCCCTGTTCCTGGAATGCTTACATTTCTCATCTCTGTCTCTGAGACTCTTTCTTTCTTTAATATTCATGTCAAGTGTTACTTTCTGCAATAGACCTTTCCCAGTCCTCTCCAGATGCTAGCATCTTTCCTTCTAAGTTACCTTCCATCTCTTTAATGAGTGTTGTATTTCTGTACAAATAAATGACATGTTTTTCACCTCCATTAGAATATAAACTTCTTTTTTTTTCAGGGCACTGTGGGTTAAGTGACTTGCCCAGGGTCACACAGCTAGTGTCAAGTGTCCGAGGTCGGATTCAAAACTCCTGAAGTCAGCTCTGGTGCGTTATCTATTGTACTATCTAGCTGCCCCAAAATATAAACTTCTTTAAGACTGAATGTATATTTTTTTTGTTTTTATTTTTTTTCTTTGATTCCTTAATGCTTAGTACAATCCCTGGCACTGGGTTGCACTCAAATGCTAGTGGATTAATGTATAGATTTCATTTATCATCAGGAAGGAAGGAAAGAAAAAAGGAAAGAAGGAAGGGAGTGGGGAAATCAGGAAGGATGCAAGGAAGGAATGACAGAATGAAGGATAAAAGGAAGAAAGAATTTATTCAGAACTTACTATGTGCTGGGCACTCTACTAAGCACTGGTAATAAAAACACAAGCAAAAAGAAAGACAGTCTCTACTGTCAAGAAATGAACTCTTTTTTTTTTTTTTGCAGGGCAGTGAGGGTTAAGTGACTTGCCCAGGGTCACACAGCTAGTGTCAAGTGTCTGAGACTGGATTTGAACTCAGGTCCTCCTGAATCCAAGGCCAGTGCTTTATCCACTGTGGCACCTAGCTGCCCAAGAAACTTGAATTCTAATGAGGGACAAAAACATACAAAATGGAACTGGAAGTAGCTGTGGGGGCAGAGCAAAGATGGCAGAGAGTAGCCAGAAAATCGCGTGAGCTCTCCTTCTGTTCCCTCAAGAACATTAAATCAAGCCTCTAAATGGATTCTGAAAGTACAGAACCTGAAAAGAGACAGAGAGACACAGTCTTCCAACCAGAGGTAATTTAGAAGACTTCAGGAAAGGTCGGTCTCACTCAGGCAAAAGGGAGGCTCAACTCACTGCAGCACAGCACGGGAGAGGGTCAGGGCAAGTCAGCAGGAAGCTGTGGGCCATAGCCGAGCAACTGAGGCCCTTGTATCCTGGCACAACAAGCTGGTGGCATAGCAGAACAGTGGTAAAACCCATGTGCACCAGCCGAGAGGGCAGGTTGCCAGCTGGAGGGCAACCCACAGGACAGGTGTGACCAGGCCTACTGATCCCAGGGGGCTCTGACAGGAAGTCCAGGGTGGTGAAAAATCTACAGGACATAAAGGCCTCAGTGTAGAGAGCCAGTGACACAACCCCTATATGCCAGCACAAGAAGCTTAAAACAGGTACCCTGGTGCCCCCAGAGGAGACCTTAACTTTAAAAAAATAAAAAAAAAATAACCTGCAGTATGAGTAAGAAACAAATAATAGCTCTCACCATTGAGAGCTTCTGTATCAACAGGGAAGAGGCAAACACAAACTCAGATGAAAACAATACTCGCAAATTGCCTACATGTAAAGCCCCAAGAGGGAATATGAATTAGTCTCAAGAACAAAAAGCCTTCTTAGAAGAGGTCAAAAAGGATTTTAAAAATCAATTGAGAGAAATGAAAGCAACACAAAAAAAAATGAAAAAAGAATGAGCAGCTTGGAAAAGGAAACACAAAGATTAACTGAAGAAAACAATTCCTTAAAAAATTCATTTGGCCAAATGGAAAAAAAGAGTGCATAATCTCACTGAAGAAAACAATGCCTTAAATATTAAAAATGGACAGTTGGAAGATAATGATGATTCCATGAGACAGCAGGAATCAGTCAAGCAGAATCAAAAGAATGAAAAAATAGAAGAAAATGTGAAATACCTCATTGGAAAGACAACTGACCTGGAAAACAGATCCAGGAGAGACAATTTGAGAATCATTGGACTTCCTGAAAGCCATGATGAGAAAATGAGTCTAGACACCATATTCCAGGAAATTATTAAGGAGAACTGACCTGATATTATAGAATCAGAGGATAAAATTGTCATTGAAAGAATCCACCGATCACCTCCTGAAAGAGACCCGAAAAGGAAGACTCCAAGGAATATTGTAGACAAATTCCAGAATTATCAGGTGAAGGAGAAAATACGCCAAGCAGCCAGAAAGAAGCAATTTAAATATCATGGAGCCACAGTCAGGATTGCACAGGACCTGGCAGCTTCAACATTATAGGACTGCAAGGCTTGGAATATGATACTCTGGAAGGCAAAGGAGCTTGGATTGCAGCCAAGAATCTATTACCCAGCAAAAATGTTCATTCTCTTTCAGGAGAAAAGATGGACATTTAATGACATTGGGGACTTTCAATCTTTCCTGATGAAAAGACCAGAACTGAATAGAAAATTAGATCTTAATATACAAGACTCAAGAGAAGTTTAAAAAGATAAACAGGGGGGAAAAGTTACTCAATTAGGTTAAACTGTTTACATCCCTACATGGGAATATAACACTTATAACTCTTGAGAACTGTATATGTCTTTGGGCACACAGAAGGATTATACACAGATGATATAAATATAAATTGTCTTTGATGTGATGACATAAAGGAAATTAAGGGGTTAAAAAGGGAGTTTATAGGGAGAAGAGGAAAGGGGAGGTGGAATGGTGTGAATTACATCATATGAAAAGGTGAAAAAAGACACTATTAAAATAGAGAGAAAGAAGGGAGGGGTGAACATTGTTTCAAGCCTAGTCTCATTAGATTTGATTCAAAGAGGGAATAACATATACATTCATTTGGATAAAGAAACTTAGCTTATTCTTTAGGGAACTCAAAGAGGAAGGAGAAGAGGGGACTGATATAAAGGAGGGCAAAAGCAAGGGAGAAAAGGTTAAAGAAAATGGAGGATCAATGGAATAGGCTAGGCACAGGAGACACAGTAGTAAATGGCACTAGTAATGTAGTGTTTGATAAACCCAAAGACTCCAACTTCTGGGATAGGAACTCAGTATTTGACAAAAAATGCTGGGAAAACTGAAAGACAGTATGGCAGAAATTAGGCATAGACCAACATCTTACACCTTATACTAAAATAAGGTCAAAATGGGTACATGATTTAGACATAAGAGGTGATACCATAGGTAAATTAGGAGAGGAAGGAATAGTCTGCCTTTCATATCTTTGGAACAGAGAACAGTTTATGACCAAACAAGAGAGAGGGAATAGTATGAAATGCAACGTGGATGATTTTGATTACATTACATTAAAAAGTTTTTGTAGAAATAGATGCAATGCATCCAAAATTAGAAGGGATGCAGAAAGCTGGGAAACAATGTTTATGGCCAGTACTTCTGATAAAGGTCTCATTTCTAAAATATATAGGGAATTAAATAAAATCTATATGAATCCAAGTCATTCCCCAATTGAGAAATGGTCAAAGGATATGAAGAGGCCATTTTCTTTTTTCTTTTCTTTTTTTTTAGTGAGGCAATTGGGGTTAAGTGACTTGCCTAGGGTCACACAGCTAGTAAGTGTTAAGTGTCTGAGGCTGGATTTGAACTCAGGTACTCCTGATTCCAGGGCCGATGCTCTATCCAACAGGCCGTTTTCTGATGAAGAAATCAAAGCTATCTATTCCCATATGAAAAAATGATCTAAATCACTATTGATTAGAGAGATGCAAATTAAAACAATTCTGAGGTACCACCTGACACTTATCAGATTGGCTAAAATGACAAAAAAGGAAAATAATAAATGTTGGAGAAGCTGTGGGAAAATTGGAACACTAATGCATTGTTGGTAGGGCAGTGAACTGATCCAACCATTCTGGAGAGCAATCTGGAATTATCCCCAAAGTGCTATAAAGCTGTGCATACCCTTTGACCCAGCAATACTACTTTTGGGTCTTTTTTCCCAAGAGATCATAAAAAAGGGAAAAGGACCGATATGTACAAAAATATTTACAGCTGGTTTTTTTTGTTTTTTTGTTTTTTTTGGTGGTGGCAAGGAATTGGAAATTGAGGGGTTTTCCTTCAATTTGGGAACAGCTGAACAAGTTGTCTTATATGAATGTAATGGAATACTATTGTGCTGTAAAAAACGCTGAGCAGAAGGCGGTCAGAGAAACCTGGAAGGACTTGCATGAACTGATGATGAATGAGATGAGCAGAACCAGAAGAACATTTTACACAGTATCAACAACATTGTGTGTTGATCACCTGTTATGGACTAGATTCTTCTCACCACTGCAATAGTACAGGAGAGTTCCAGGAGAGTCATGATGGAAGGGGATCTCCAAATCCAGAAAAAAAAAAAAAAACTGTGGAGTATAGATACTGATTTATCCATACTATTTCTTTTGTTTATGGTGCTGTTGTTTTTCTATTTTGAGGTTTTTCCTCATTGCTCTGATTCTTCTCTTATAACATGACTAATGCAGAAATATGTTTAATGTTATTTATATATACATATACATATATACATACATACATATATATATATACACACACACACACACACACACATATATATATATAGACCTATATCAGATTGCCTGCTGTCTAGCAGAGGGGGGAGAGAGGGAGAAAAATCTGAAATTGGAAAGCTTGTATAAACAAATGTTGAGAACTATCTTTTTTTTTAATTGAATAGAATTTTATTTTCCAAAATATATGTAAAAACAAATTTTAACATCAACTTTTTAAAAATGTGTTCCAACTTCTCTTTCTCCTCCATTCCCACCCCCCCACCCACTAGAACTCAAGCATTTCAAAATTAGTTATATATGAGTAGTCATGGAAAACATTCCCACATTAGCTAGGCTGTGAGAGAAAACAGTCAAAAAAGCTCCAAAACTTCAGATTGAAGAATTGTCAAAGAGGAAAATTTTTTTTTAAAAAATGTTTCCATCTCTTTTCAGATACTATCAGTTCTTTCACTGCAGTTGGGTTGCCATTTTCATAAGTCCTTCAGGATTATATTGCATCATTTCCTTGCTGAATATAACCACATGGTTCCCAGCAGATCACCTGACACTATTGCTGTTATTTTGTATACAGTACATTTCACTCTGCTTCAGTTCATGTAGGTCTTTCCAGGTTTTTCTGATAGTATCCTGTTCATCATAACCTGAATAAAGTACCTTAAACTTGACAAAGAATTTTCTTCATATTAGCCCAGCAAAGTAGGTACCATACATTTTGCCATTATAATCAATCATCATAACTATTTCCCTTCATCCTATTCCCATTCCATGATATTTAGTCTATTTTCTATCTTCTTTTAAACTATTCCTCCTCAAAAGTGTTTTACTTCTGACTGTCCCCTCCCCTACTCTGCACTCCCTTTTTTTTTTCACCCTTCCTTCCTTATCCTCTTCTCCTCCTACTTTGCTATACCATTAAATAGATTACTCCTCCCAATTGGGTGTCAATGTTATTCGCTCCATGAGCCCATTCTGATGAGTTTAAGGTCTTTGAGCTAATTCTGTGTTGTAAATTTTCTTCCTCACTCTCTCCTCAACCCGCCCTATGAAATCAAGCAATTCAATACGTCATACTTATGCAATTATGAAGAACATCTATACCTTCCTGGAAAGTGTTTTGCATTTTACTGCTCTCTCCCCTACTCTGCCCTTCCCTCCTTCCCCTCCCCCCCATTTCCCTTTCCTCCCTCAGGGCAAGAATATAATACT
The DNA here is from genome assembly GCF_019393635.1 of Dromiciops gliroides. Taxonomy (NCBI): domain Eukaryota; kingdom Metazoa; phylum Chordata; class Mammalia; order Microbiotheria; family Microbiotheriidae; genus Dromiciops; species Dromiciops gliroides. The sequence continues at coordinate 501,553,707 of NC_057863.1, read as the reverse complement.
ATACCTGCTTGAGTATGTATGTTAGTCCTTCTTTGAGCCAATTCTGATGATATTGAGGTTCACTCAGTCCCCAATTCCTTCCCCCTCTTCCCCTCCCCTCCATAAGCTTTTTTCTTGTTTCCTTCATGTGAATTACCTCTCCCCAGACCATCTTTCCCCTTCCCCCTCCTCTGGTCTATTTCTCCTACACCTCAACCCTATTTTAAAGATGTCATCATGGTGGGGCAGCTAGGTGGCGCAGTGGATAGAGCACCCACCCTGGAGTCAGGAGGACCTGAGTTCAAATCCGACCTCAGACACTTGACACTTACTAGCTGTGTGACCCTGGGCAAGTCACTTAACCCCAATTGCATCACTGAAAAAAAAAAAAAGAGGTCATCATGGGTTAGTTAGGTGACACAGTGGACAATGCACCAGCCCTGGACCCAGGAGGCCCCAAGCCCAAATCCAGACATAAGACACCCCACCCTGTCTGCCCCACAAAGAACAAAACATAAATTCTTTACAGAGATCATCCCTTCATATTCAGTTCAGTCCTGCATCCTCTGTGAATTCCTTACTGAGATAGTTCTTATGAGTTTGAAGTATTATCTTCCCATGTAGGAATAAAAACAGTTTGATCTTTTAATATTCCTCATGAAGTCTTTTTCCATTTTACCTTTTTATGCTTCTCCAGTGTCTTGTATTTGAAAGTCAAATTTTCTATTCAGTTCAGGTCTTTTCATAACAAATGCCTGAAAGTCCTCTTTCTCATTGAAAATTCCTTTTTTCCTCCGGAAAGATCACACTTGCTTTTGCTGGGTATGTGATTTTTGGCTGTAGTCCCAGTTCCTTTGCCCTCTGGAATATCATATTCCATGCCCTCTGGTCCTTTAAAGTAGAAGGTACTAGATCTTGCTTTATCCTTATTGGAGCTCCACAGTATTTGAATTCCTTTTTTCTAGCTGCTTGCAATATTTTCTCCTTGACCTGTGAGTTCTAGAATTTGGCTATAATATTCCTGGAGGTTTTCCTTTTGGGATGTCTTTCAGGAGGTGATCAGTGGATTCTTTCAATTTCTATTTTAGCTTCTGCTTCTAGAATATCAGGGCAATTTTCCCTCACAATCTCTTGGAGAATGGTGTCTAAGCTTTTGTTTTGGTCATGGTTTTCATGTAGTTCAACGATTTTCAAATTATCTCTCCTGGCTTCATTTTCCAGGTCAGCTATTTTTCCAAGGAGATATTTCACATTGCCCTCTATTCTTTCATTCAGTTGGATTTGATTTACTGCGTCTTTGTTTCTCATAAGGTCACTAGCTTCCATTTGTTCAATCATAATTCTTAGGCAATTATTTTCATCAGACAGGTTTTCTTTTTTGTTTGTTTGTTAGGTTTTAGTTTTTTGGTTTTTTGGTGGGGCAATGAGGGTTAAGTGACTTGCCCAGGGTCACACAGCTAGCATCAAGTGTCTGAGGCTGGATTTGAACTCATGTCCTCCTGAATCCAAGGCCAGTGCTTTATCCACTGTGCCACCTAGCTTCCCCCCATCCAACAGTTTTTTAATCTCCTTTTCCATTTGGCTTTTCAAACTGTTGACTTTTTTCTCACGAATCTCCTGCATTGCTCTCATTTCTCTTTTCATTACTTCCTCTCTTTCTCTACATCTTCGTTCTCTCTGTCCTACTTTCTCTTCAAAGTTCCTTTTGAGAGCTTCTGTGGCCTGAGACCAGTTCATATTTTTCTTGGGAGCTTTGGATGTTAGAGTTTTGACCCTGTTATCTTCTTCTTCTGAGGTTGTATTGTGGTCTACCTTCCCCCCAAAGAAGTTTTCGATGGTCTTCTGCTTTCTCTGCCTACTCATCCTGACTTACAATTTCTTGGCTTTTAAGTCCTTCTTAAAGTGTATCGCTGCTTCCCGGACACTGTTAGTGCTACAGCATGGCCCAGGGGGTGATTGGGTTTCTTCTCAGTCTGCCTGGCTTGTGAATAATCACAGCGGCTTTCTCTTTGTCCCGGAAATAGAAGTCTAATTGAACTCTGATTCTCTATGGTCGGAAGCTTGGCCTGCTTTTGCCCCTCCCCCACTGCACCACCACCACTCGATTCAGCCCACTGGTTCAGACCCAGGGCTCTTTGCCCCAACTCTAGTAGATAGTGCCTCCACTTCACCCCGGCCTACCTCACCAGTCCGTGATTAGAGTCTCAGAAGCTGCTGGTGCTGAAGACTGTGACCAGTGCTGGAAGTACTGTCCCTGGCTGGGTTCCGACTGCATGCTGAGCTATTCACCTTGATAAGTAGGTGATCAGAATTTCCCTCTTTTGTGTCGAAATAGTCTCACTCTGTTCTTATGTGCATTAGGCTGTTCTGAGTTTTTGGGTTTTTTTTACCGCATTATTTGGGCATGAGTGGATGGGTTTATTTGGGGCTTGTGGGAGTCACAGTCTCTCCTCCGCCATCTTTGAGAACTCTCTTTACATGTAACTGGAAAAAAATAAAATACTTTTATCAGAAAAAAATATAGCTGATTAAATAAAAAAGAAAGTAGCAGTTGGGACAGATATTAGAGCATCGTTAGGAAGTGCAAAAAGGAAAGAGTAAAGCCAGGAGGGGAGTGATGGCTAACACACCTGGGACACTCCACAAAATGTAAGCCCTAAGAAGAACTGACCAATAATACTATGAGGTTTAGACTGAAGTGTAAAAAGTTCAATGAATTAATATAGAATGACATCTGTGTACAAAGGCAAGAGCTAGAGGAATCTGCTGAATTTCTTTTAAAAATGTGTTTGTGTTTTGGTGTGTGTGTGTGTGTGTGTGTGTGTGTGTGTGTGTGTGGTTTTCAGTTGGTATTATTCAATCATTTTGAGGCATATTTGACCCTATTTGGGGTTTTCTTTGAAAAGACACTGAGGTCAGACAGACAGACAGACAAAGACATAGATACGCAGAGAGAAAGAGATAGAGAGGGCCAGAGAAAAGACACAGAAACAGACATATACTGATAGACACAGAGAAAGAGACAGAAACAGAGAGATGGAGACAAACAGGCATAGAGAGCCCTCTGAAGCTAGGGGTCCTAAAGTCTCCTTTCAAGCTCTTTTAGTGGGAAAACAAACAAACAAACAAACATGGAATTTGGATTCAGAATACTTGGGTTTGATACCAATTTCTAATAATAACCATTATTTAAGGGCTCATTTGCAAGCTTTTATAGAGGGAATAACTAGAATTAATACCTAATATGGCTCCATCAAATTAATTTCATATCCTACTAGCCCCACTGACTTGGGGAATCTGTCATCAAATCATTTTGGTTCTATATCCACAACTTCTCTTTACTCATGTCCACCACCAAAATTTAGGATCTTACCATTTATTGCATGAAAGAGAATAGTGATCTCCTAATTTATCTTCCTGCTGCAAGTCTCTCTTCTTCTCCACCCATTTAAACAATCTTTTTCACAGCTACCAAAATTTTTGTTTTATAAAGTACAAATTAAGCCATGTCACACACCAGTCTTTAAACTCCAGTGACCCTCTCATCTCCAGGATCCAACTTAAACCCCTCCTTTTTGATGCTGAAAATTATTCACAACTTTTATTTAAAGGCTTCCTACATAACATTCTCCTTCATTCCTCCCATGATCCTTCCATACAAATGTAATATAAATGTTTATACACAATCCTCTATCCCGCATTATCTTGTCTTTGTCCTTGATATGTAACAACTAAGCCTAGAATATTTTTCTTTATCTGTGTTTTTTTTCAAAGAATCCCTGACTTCCTTGAAAATACAACTCCAACCCCATATTTTATATAATGAGGTTTTTCCTAGTTCTTCTTGCTACTAGTGCCTCTATTCCTAAGGTTATCATATTTCTACTTGGTATTTATATTGTTGTTGTTATTATTATTATTATAATATAATTTAATATTAAACTATCTCTTCTATTACAATGGAATTTCCTTGCTTTTTCCTCTTTTTGTGTCCCCATCACTTAGCATAGTGTCTGCCACATAGTAAGGATTTAATAAGTGCTTATTCATTTATTTGTTGATTGACAGGTTTATTGGGCTTATGGTAGATCACACTATAGCAAAATTTCAGTAAAGTATTTGAAACATTTCTGCTATCTTTATATAAGGCCAAATGAAAGAGATGTTAGATAGATGGTAGCACAATTAGATGGATTTACAATTGGTTAAATGATCATACTGAAGAATTATCACTACTGAATTTATGTCAGATTATAGAGAGTTCAACATTTGATTGTTCCAGGGATCTTCTTATTGGCCCTTTGTTGCTTAGCATTTGTGACACTAATGATAAAAGTAATTATTATAACAATTATGATAGTCAAAATAATATAATTTAATATAATATAATTTAAGTTTTATAAAGTGCATTCTAAATATTATTTCATTTGATCCTCATTACAACCTTGGAAGATATGTGATATTATTATGCTCACTTTGTAGAAGAAAAAAAAACCAGAACAAACAGAAGTGACTACTTGCCCAGTCACATAGCTAGTAAATGTTTGAGTCTGTTTTTGAACTCAGATCTTTCTCACTCCAAGCCTAGCACTTGATCCATTGAGCAACCATTTCTTATAAATGTTTGGGTGAAGACAGCGTTTATACACATAAAATTTTCAGATGACATAATACTTGGAGGGGCAGTGTGCTGTAGTGCTGAACTTGGAATCAGAAAGGCCTTCATTAAAATTCTTTCCCTATACTTACCAGTTTTGTGACAAAGGACAAGTCATTTAGCTTTGAGCTATCTATAAAATGAGGATAATAAAAATTATGCTACCTACTTCACATGGTTGTAGTGATGTTAAAATGACATAGTCTATGAAAAATATACCACTGACTTTAAAGCTCTAGGAAATCATCACACATTATTTTTATTGTTATTGAAGAATTAGTATTATTGTATAAGAGTAAAGATGCAAAAAGATGTCAATGGGCTAGAATAAGGAGCTGATTCTTATAAGGTGCACACTAATAAATAGGAAATTTTATACAAAATATAGATTCAAAAAATCAATTTTACAAATACAGAATATGAGAAAGATTGAAGGACAACTATTAGTTTTGTTTTAAAGATCTTGGAATATAAAATGAATATGAGTCAACTATGAAACAAGGAAATAAAAAAATATTAACACTTGTTTGAGTGCCATTTAGAATTAAAGAGTCCAGACAATAGAGGGAAAAGAAAGTCCTATTATACTGTCCTGATCAGACCCTGTTTGTGGGTTTTTTTTTCAGTTAGGAACATCACATTTTGAAAAGAACATTGAGAAGTTCAAACATTGTGAGACTGTCAGACAACTGGAGAACTAGGGAACTTGCCATGTGAGGGTTGGTTGAAGGTACTGAAGTTTAGTGAGGAAATGTAGAAAGTGAGCAGGGAGTTGTATGTAGAAAAGACTTAGGTGGAATGGGCTAGCTGTCTTCACAAATTTGAAAACCCAAGGTGTAGAAGAGGCATTAGACATATGCTTCACCCCAAAGGCAGAACTAAGGGGTGATGGATGGGTGAAAGTTTCAGGTAAACAGATTTAGGAAAATACCTGAACAATTAGAGCTGTCCGAAATCAGAATAGGCTGCCTCGGGATGCAGTATGTCTCCCATCAGTCGAAGCCTTGAAATAAAGACTATCAGCCAATTTGTTGCGAAGTTGTTGTTGTTATTTTTTTTTCTGGTCAGGTACTTGTTGGATATACTCATGCAGATCTCTCTCTCTCATCTATCTATCAATATAGATATCCATTTCTCTTTCTATCTTCCTACCTAGCCTTGTATAATGAATAGAAGTTTAGCCTTGGAGTTTGAAAACCTGGGTACAAGTCCTGACTCTCACATACTCTGCTTATTATGGTCAAGTCACTCACTATTAACTTTATCATGGCTCAATGGTCCAGTAAATAGAGAAAAGAACTTAGAGTATGGAAGATTTGAATATGAATCCTGCCTCATACATTTACTAGCTATGTGACCTTGGGCAAGTCATTTAATTTCTTTTAGGCTCACTTTCTTCATCTATTAATAATATAGAACTCAGAAGGATATTGGAAAGTGTTTTGTAGACCTTAAAGTGCTATGTAAATGAAACTTTTATTATTGTTATTTGAGGTACAGTTGTTATCTGCATTGATAGAGAATGTTTTCTCACCTGGGACTTGCCTACACCAATGAAATGGCCGTATGATAAAAAGATACAAATAAAGACATACAAAGCACTCAGGTGTACATAAATAGTGTTACTGATATGAATAGATCAATGTATATATTAATATGTATTCTTAGTTGATGGAACAGTGATATTAGGTTAATTTAAAAATGCTGTTGATGAGGTTTCTATGGGACGAGGGTATCTGATGTTTGATATACTAGAATGGGGTTTTGGACTATATTCTAAAAGCTGAGCTCCAGAATTAATAAGGGCCAAGGCAGGTTGTGGCTTTTAATTTGTTCCAGCTGCTTAAAAACCTCTTTAGCTAAAAGCCCTTGAGTTATGGCCACCAACTCCTTGGTATTCATAGACATCAACTCTAAAGACATATAATGGGGACTGTGTACAACTAAGTTGGATAAAAATATCAAGCACCCTTGGAAATAAGCATAAGGTATTTCCTACATCCTAGAGTTTCTTTGGCACATCTTATTATTTTTCAGGGGACAAAGAAAACTTGCTTCAACCTACAAATTGGACAAGGGACTAACTACTAGAGAGATAGCAAAAGATGGGAAAACAGCCTTGAGCTTGGAGCCAGAAAATCTTTAATGAATTCTAGCTATGACATTTACCTTAGCTATAATATTAAATCAGCTTTCCCTCTGTGAATCTCAGTTTCATCACCTGTAAAATAAGAATAATATTATCTTCATTAACTACCTCAGAGTTATTGTGAGGATGTCTTTAGATGTCTTTCACTATAAATCAATGGGCAAATGTAGATCATTATTATTCTTGATATTATTCGTGTAGGTTCTTTTTCTTTTACAATTGCTATGGGGACTCCTTGGTTTAAAAACAACCTAGGGCAATTCAGATCAATAACCCATCTCTATGCAAATTAGAACAACTCTGAGGTACCACCTGACACCTATCAGATTGGCTAATATGACCAAAAAGAAAAATCATAAATGTTGGAGAAGCTGTGGAAAAATTGGAACACTAATGCATTGTTGGTGGAGCTGTTAACTTATCCAACCATTCTGGAGAGCAGTTTGGAAATATGTCCAAAGGTCTATAAAACTTTGCATACCCTTTAACCCAGCAATACCACTATTAGCTCTTTTTTCCAAAGAGATAATAGAAAAGGAAAAAGGACCTACATGTACAAAAATATTTACAGCTGTTCTTTTTGTGGTGGCAAGGAATTGGAAATTGAGGAGTTGCCCATCAATTGGGGAATGGCTGAACAAGTTGTGGTAAATGAATGTAATAAAATACTATTGGGCTTTAAGAAACAATGAACAGGCAGATTTCAGAGAAACCTGGAAGAACTTGCATGGACTGATGATAAGTGAGATGAGCAGAATCAGGAGAATCTTATATACATTATCAACAACATTGTGTGTTGATCAACTGTGATAGACTTGATTCTTCTCAGAAATACAATGGTCCAAGAAAGTTCCTAAGGACTCATGATGGAAAATGCTCTCCAAATAGAGACAAAAAAAAGAACTGTTGAATCTGGATGCAGATCAAACCAGACTATTTCTATTGTATTTGTTGTTGTTGCTTTTCTTTTTTGAGATTTTTCCTTTTTGCTCTGATTCTTATCTCATAACATGTCTAATGCAGAAATATGTTTATTGTGATTGTACCTATATCAGATTACTTGATGTCTTGGGGATTGAAAACTGAATGTCCATATTTATGATATCATTCCCCTTTGAACCCCACTCTAATTCTTCAGTAGATATATGACCTTAATGCTCTAGATGTACTTCCACCAGTAGAGATTAGAACCACTCCATCCCATCCTCTTCTTTTGTCATTCTTGTCCATACTTTTCAGTGAAAAGTCCATAGAGGACACACACAGCCCACTGGAGACCTGCTCACTCTTGTTATAGCCTCATATCTGTGCAGTACACTAATTATGACTGCCTCCTCATTTTCTAGACAAATATTTTTGATGGCGCTTTAAAGTAATTACTTGTATGCAACATTAGTAATATTCTGAAACTGTTTGTGCTTCTTATACCCTTTTCCATTTAATCAAATATGTGATTCTTCTATGGTATCATGGGCATAAGCACCCTAATCAACCAGCTGCATCACAACCTATCCATGTATTCTCATCCAGTGAAATCCATGTCAAAGGCATGTGAACACTTTCCTCTAAACATCTTGATAGTTCATGGGCACCTTCCACTGGATATCCCTAACTCTGCTTAAACGTCTAATGGATTACCTTTTGAATCATATAGCATGGTGTAGTTGCCAGAGTGCTGCAGGTGAAATTAAGATGACCTGAGAAGAAATTTGCCCTCAGACACTATCTCTGTGACCGGGGCATCAACTTTACTATGTCACCCCTTTATTTAAGAACTTGCAGCACTTCCCTTTTGTCTCTCTAATAAAATACTGACCCCTCTGTGTGGTATTTCAATCTCTTCAAATAACTCCAACCTATTTTTCCAGGCTAATTATACATTACACTCTCTCATCCACTAAATTTTACTCAAAGTTTGTAAATTGCTATTTCCTACAGATATCTCTGTTCTTTTGCAAAGTTTGCACACTGTGCCTGGAATGCTCTTCTTCTTCATCTTTACCTCTTGGAACCCCTCATTCTCTTTAAGGTTCAGTTAAAGTGCCACTCCCTACAAGAGGCATTTCCTGATTCCTTTAGTATGATTTCCCTGAAAAAAATATTTTGATATTCTGTCAAATATAATGTATATAATGCTTTTCTGATCTTAAGTTAACTCCTATAGGCCCTGCCTAAAGAAAAATGACAATTTCATTTATACCTTTTTATCCCTACTACCTACTAAAGTGATTGGCATAGAAGAAAATTAATTTCTGGATGCAAAATTCAACATCTCAACCTCAGTTGCCTAACCTATAAAATGAGGATCAAAATGTATACAGTATCTTCTTCAGAGGTAGTATGGATCCAAACTGATAATATATATTGAGTTTTTCAGAACTTAAATGATTAGTTATTTTATTACTAATATCACCGCTGCTGCCACTACCACCATCGTCATCTTATTGCACCCCTCAAATCAACTCAATAAACATTGAGCACTTATAAATTAGTCATTGATTTGTTGTTATGTTCATGTTCTATACTTAAGAAAGTGACGGAGAAAATGAATCACAAAAATTAAACTTAAAAGTGTGTCCTAAGTACATCTTTAGGGAGTTGGTTGTTAAACACTTGCCAGCATAAGAGTTTGATCTAGAAACTGGCTATTCAAAGACAGATATGAAAAATCCCTGTTCCCTTCTTTAATGAGGCCTTATTGAATGCTTATAATTTAGTTATTATGAAGTATATATGAAATAAAACAAAGCAATTTCATAATAATGCTAACAAGCAAGAAGACATCATGGATAGGATATGATGGCTCCCTATGTGTGCTTTAAAGATACCTAGGAATTCTCTGAGGCGCAAGTGAGAAAGGAAATTAGGAACAATGTTTCAGAAATCGGGAACAACTTTGGCAAACTAATAGTCAGGAGTTGGAATGCCATGCATGGGACCAGCTAGCTGACCAGTGTCACTGGAATGGAGAATATGGTAAGGAAAGTCAAATCGATTAAGATCAGGAAGGTAGATGGAAAGCAGATTATGGAAAGCTGTAAATGACAGATAGGAGTTTTTATCCTAGAGTACTGGAGAGCTACTGTTGTTGTGATTATTGTTGTTGCTGTTATTGTTTAGCAGTCTTGAGACATCAGACCAGTGTTTTAGAAGTATTAATTTGCTGACTGTGTGAAGGTTATATAGCAGAAGGGGAGAGAGACTGGATGTAGTGGAGAGGTAAAAGGTTGAAAGCAGGAAACCAATTATAAGGCTTTGGTAATATTCCAGATGAGAAGTGGGCTGACATAAAATAAAAAAATCTTGTTGACTGAGAGGCTATAGGGTAGTATTTTACTCTACTAACTCAAATGTTCTTTTCACATCAACAAATGAGCATTGCACAATCTTGCATTCCCATTGTTTCCAACAAGAACAATAAGAATAATGGCTCACTTTTATAAATCATTTTATGATTAAACTACTTTAGAGCTAACGTGATTTAACCATAATAAACAATGCTCTGAGGCAGAATATGAAAATGAGACTCAGAAAAGAGTAGTGACTTATTCTAGGTCAAAGCTTCTTAAGCTGTGGGTTGTGACCCCATATGCATTCACATAGCTGAATGTGGGGTTCACAAAAAATTGGCAACTGTAAAAGGTTATCTATACCTATTTCATATACCTATATACCCAGGGTTATATAAAAATTTCTCTGGTGCAAAGGGGTCTTGAGTGGAAAAAGTTTAAGAAGCCCTATTCTAGGTCACTCATTTAAGTAATGACAGAATTAGAATGAGACACTGATTGCTTTGCTCCCTCTCCAGTGCCTTCCTTTTTCTTCTCCCATTTTGCTTCTTGGGAAATGAGAGAGTAATTTTTTCTATCAGATTAGTGATTCAGCTGGTAGAGAACTTCACTTGTGTTTCTCCATCTAAGGAACTATAGTTTATATCTCAATCCAATTACACTAGTCCCTGAAAAGAAAAAAAAAAGACCACCATATTCTGAACCTCTGGGCATGGCTGTTGGCTTGGTCATTCATCAGCCATTTTCTTCTGTGAGTTAGCTAGTTGGCTTTCTTTCCCACCTAGAATCAGAGAGTTTCATTTGCACTGATTACCCCACATTCCACATAAAAGTCATTAAGAATTCTGTTTCAGTGAATAAAAGAATGTAAATGAGGTAATTATGAGCTCCACTTACCTTCCTAACCCCATGCATTGTGAGATCATTAATGCCTTTCCATGATCTGTGCACTGGAAAAGTTAGGAAGATAGAAAAGCAACATTGTTGAGAAAGGAGATTGGAGTTAGATTTGGATTTGTTTCTGTGGGTTGTTGTTGTTGTTGTTGTTGTTGTTGTTTTGGGGTGTTTTTGTGGTTGGGGAAGGTCTTTCTAAATAAATTGTTGAGAGTTAGTCTCAACAATGAAAAGGTAGAAAGCTCAGGTACTCTTTGGCTGCTGCCACTCTCACAATGCTGATCTCCCCCACACATAAATTAATGTTACTAAGTTGCAGAGGTTTCCTCATACCAAAACTTCACATTCTGAAAAGCATCATTAATTTTGAAGAGTTATGCAAATAGTATACATGTTACTCATTGTACCCACTGGACAGAGGTGGGCAGCTGCTCAGCCTTCCTAAGTGAAGTTCAGAGAGACAAACTAGGACTCTGAGCCCATCTGACAAATTCACTTTTGTAGTTAGAAGTCAGGAAACAAAACCATGTTTATGTGGTGTGAGGTAAAAAGGAAATGTTGGATTGAAACCATATTGTGTGCGGCATCTGTCCTCATCTAATGGAGATTTTCATAAAGCTACTCCAGGTCTGGGAAACTTTGTTGTTGTGTGTCATTATTCACTCCAAACTATAGCCTATGACCACCCAACAATGGAAGGTCAGGGGACATAATCAAAGATATTTCATCAAATAGCATAGCAAAAGAATTGACAAGAAAATATACCTCCCAGACAGAGGATACATTATCCCATAGGTTCCCACATATCCCCCCCCACCCCCCCCGGGAAGGCACATGTGTTGAGGATATGCATGACAAGGGAATGTGAGTGCTAAGACTTATTCCAGGAACATATAGTCAGGGCACATGGAAGGGAAGATACATATAGAAGAACATGTGTGTATTAGGGTAGCTAACACCAATGATGGTATGGGATCACCTATGCTTTCTGGTGTGTGATGATATTGCTCTTTCTCTTAGTTTCTGCCAAATGTCACACATCTACTCTGTTGGGTAACATATCTAACCTCAATAAAGTCCAAAATAAAATCTCACCTTCTACAGGATATGTTTCTTTATCCCCCTCAATGCTAGTGCCTTCCCTCTGTTGTTTACTTCTAATTTATCCTGCAGGTAGCTTGTTTCTGCATTTAGTATCTCATATATAGCTGTTTGCATGTTGCCTCCCTCATCACAATATGAGTTCATAGAGGAGAAGGGTTGTCTTTTATTTTTTTTAGTAGCCCAAGAGCTTTGTAAACATAATAAATGTTTATTCACTGATTGACTAATCCATTCTCTGCTATGTTGGGCTATGTTAGGCAAATACCACGTTGCTGCTGGACATCTCCATAGTATACCGCCTCTGGACTTATTTTCAGTAAACTATTCTCTAATACCAAAAACTGTCATTGTCTTACCTAGTAAATTTTGTTCTTCTTGTTGTTTTTGTTTTGTTTTTTCTTACTGAGAGAGGACTTAAAGTTCTCCTGCTATATTACTTAGGGTTATGAGCCACCATTCAGTCAGGTAGCAGGCAAAAATCAACAGAAGCCATAGGAGAAGAATTTCTATATTTTAGCTCCCTTTCCTAGTTCTGTCCCAAAGATGCTGACCCAAACCCACTATTTGACCTGGAATTCGTAAAAGTTCTCAACACATATACAATTTTTGACTGTCAATCTGTAGTTAATCAAAATATTTCAGGAGAGTCACCCCAAAAATATCTCTGCGAATTGGATGGAAATGAAACAGTGAAATTACCCTTAGCAAACACAATAGTTCCTTGATAGCTTGCAAATAAACTTAGCAGAGGGGCAAGATCATACCAGCAGAATTATTGGTGTCATCTATGGTTTATATTTCTTCATTTAGTATGAAGGTTCTTAATCTGGGAAATATGAACATTATTATTTTACAACTAATTTGACTTTGTAATCCATGCATTTCATTTTATTTATTAAAATTTTATTCTCAGAAGGGTCACATTACCATCACTATATTCCATGGGGGTGCATGTCACCAAAAATATTATGAACCTCTGATATCTATATCTATATCATCTCTCTCTCTCTCTCTCTCTCTCTCTCTCTCTCTCTCTCTCTCTCTCTCTATATATATATATATATATACACCTATACCCTTACCCATATCCATACCCATACCCATATCCATACCCATATCCATATCCGTATCCATATCTACCTTTGCTTCATATGCACACTTATACATAATACATCCACATGTAGGTATATATTCATATATATTTACATATAATATATAACAAGAAATGATGATGATGTTTCTGTTGACTTTTATAGCATTTAAGCTATCACAAACCTGATTCCTTACATGTTTTTTTTTTTTTGCCTAATCTTTTTTTTTCTTTTTTAAGGTCCACATATTAATGATATTTTTCTAGAACCTTAAAGTTTGTCAAACCCTTTACACACATTATCTCGACTCATAATCTTAATCTCTAAAACAATCCTTTACAGAAAGCACTGTAGGTATTATTATCCCCATTTTTCAGATCAGGAAATTAAGCCTCAGAGATGTGAGTGACAAGTATCATTCAAAGCCAGCTTTCTCCTAACTCTAAGTCTAGTATTCTTTCCACTGCACTACACTGATTCTAGGGTGTGTGCATGGCATGGGGGAGGAGTGTTGGCTAGAACAGGTTTATTCACTTAGTTATCTATCTCCTCTCATCTGAACAATATATTCTATCTAAAAGTCAATTAATCAATCCGTCCATATTCATTTAATGTCAGCTTTTTTTTTTTAAGCATACACTGTGTTTCACAACTGTACCAGGTTTTATGGCGAATACAAGAGATGAATAAGAAGTCCTTTCCTTCAAGGAGCTTATAAACAAATGAGAGAAAAAAAGAGATACAGTGAGACAGAAAGACACAGAGACAGATAGAATGAGACAGAGAGAGAGACAGAGACACAGAGACACAGAAAGACAGAAAGACAGATAGAGACAGGGACAGAGACAGAGACAGGGAGGGAATAGGCTAAGTAACAAATGACATCGATGAACAGATCAGGCCATATTATTATTACATGTGAAGTTATAGTCAACTGAATTGTCATGTGATAGCATACATAAGATACATAAGAGAATATCAGAATATTAGAGTTTACTGAGGCCCAAGAAATATTTTCCTTTTTATTGGGGAGGAAATAAAATCCTAGAAAGGACAATGACTCACCCTAAATCACAAAGTTTGGTGGGAGATTTTGGAGTAGAACCAAAGACTCCTGATTCATGGTTCAGTGGTTTTTCTAAGTCTCCTTTCCTATAGGCATCATAGAGGACTGCAGAGTCAAGAGCCCAAAGCAATGAGACCATTTCAGCTGCCTTTGCAAACAATTAATGGCCTATTTAGTTGTGAAGCTTTCCATGATATGGTATATGCAATGCCTGTAAACTGGACATCCCATTGAACAGATGTAATTATATCATTAAATGTCTGTAATGACCATCTGTAAAACCTCATTCCATGTAACCCAGTTTCCACTAGTGTCACAATGACCTAACTCAGGTCAAAGTGGTGATGAGAAAGAAAAATATACCTTCAGGGAAATGGAGTCCAAACTGAAGACCGTCAATTACTGAGGGAATGAGAGGTAGTTTTTGGTGAGACTATAAGGGGATGGAGGGCAAATGAAACAATCCCAGTTGACCTAAGGATTGTGAATGTTCTAGACAATCTTCCTCAGGACTTGAATTTGTGGCATAAAGGAACCTTGTTATTTCACATCTAAATTTGAAAGCCCTAAAATATCTTTCATGTACCAAAAGGGAGAGCTAAATTTCAGTCAGAAGTATGAAGAGGAATGAAAAGATAGATGGCAAAGAACATGAGGGAAAACTTAATAGCAAATGCTTTATAGGTTAGAAGGAGTAGGCTTTTACCGAAGGAAAAGAAATCCTTCCAAAGGATTTAAAGTGATTATGGTACTTTTGGACTACTGCTAACTTTTGCATAATAAATGAGATGGTAAGCATTCTGTGATTTCCTGTTCTTTAAGGAAAATGTGTTTTAAAGAGTCATTAAAAGTAACCTGGACTAGCTGGACATCAGAAAGCTCCTACAAACCAACATTTTGATGATATAAGCGTAAATGAGTCAGAAATGTGTGGCTGCAATTTCCTTTCAAATGAATGGGGGAAAAGCGCTTGCAGCAAAACCCATTCTGCAGTGTTACTGAACCAAAACGTCTGAAAATATTCTGAGGCACATATCACCCGAAGCATGACCTAAAGGAGACAACAGGAAGCTGAGAGTGATGATTCCTAGGGGGCAAAGTTGTTTGGGTCTTTATCACTTATCCACTGCTTTTGTCAAGGCATCTTGCAGCAGGTACCTCAGTTTCCACCAGTATTCTAATGTTGGCCATCTTTTTCCACTTGGCAATAACATATCACAATTGAATTGTTAGTGCTTTTTCATTCCTGTGTGATATTTGCCTGAACAGAGTTACATAAATGCAAACTATTAGTAATAGCATTATTGTAATAAAATGTGTGGGGCCTAGAACTCCTTTCAGCCTTCTTCAGATCAAGGGGATTAGTAGCAGTTCAGTTAATTTCTAATCTCTGGCTCAGAAACTTTAGGAATCATTTGTAAAGCCATCACAGGAAGCTGACTTAGAGGCACCAGGGGACCATCAGTAATTATCCATAGTGGGAGGGGAGTTAAATGGGACTGTTTTTGTTTGAGTTGACTTGAGTTTTTGGAGGGAAAGATATTACCCTGATGCGCTTCTGAGACTTTATCTAATTAGATTTGAACAAGACTGATCAAGAAACATGCATTTTCCCATTTGGAAGCCAAGGCTGCAGAGAAATGCAAGAGATATGAGTACATACACAGCAGTGGTTTTCCACGTGAGTCTAAAGAGATTAAAATTGAAGTTAACCCTATTCCCTCTACAGTATTTAAATGGCTTAGGTGATGATATCAAGACCAGGAGGACATCTTAATTTGCTAATAAATGGGAACAACGTGGAAGATCAGCCTATCTCATTGACATGAGGAGGATTCAGCAGGATTTACACAGATTAGACATCACAAGTATCAAATAGCAGATGTCATTCCCGCCCCATTGCATTGAATGGCAAAATGAATTTCTGACAGAAAATGTCAGGTTATTGGAAAGAGAAAGGGATGAAGCCCACGAAAAGCAGGAGAAGAGGCAAAAAGCCATATTTTAGTAACAGTTCACTTCTCTCTGATGATTTCGGGAAAATCTATTAAGGATGAAATAGTGATCTGATGCAGTACTTTGAATTTCATTTCCCTGAAAAGAGTAGGCGTATTATTTTGTTGTGATATAATATGAGTTTACATTAATGCATAGACCTTCCCCTAAATGTTTGGCCATTTGTCTTAGAAACTCTTACATGGCTTCATTAACTTTCTAGGGGCCCTTCCAAATCTATGATTCTATGAGATTCCTACAATCTTAGAATATAAGCTCTCAGAGGGCAGAGAATGTTGTCCCTGTTTTGGTTTTCTTTGTATCTTCAACTCCCAGAACAGTGCTTAATAAATGCTTTTTGATTGGCAGGATTTAGAAAAGGCCTCAGGGTTAAGGAAATTGTGTTCTGATTCTTATATTCATTGTCTATAGGTAGAAAGGGAATATTGGGGTGCTTCAGTGCAAGTCTAAAATAAAATACCAAGTGAGTGGTTCTTAAATCTCAGGGGTACATAGTTCATTTCAATAGAGATTCCATATTGCATTCCATCTAGCCCTATTCCTGTTTGACACCATAACAAAAACAAAACATAGCACCTAAAATAACAGGAAAACTTTAGCTACTTTGGGGTGATCGAGGCCCAATTTTAATGAACACAGTTGAATAATATTCTTCTATCACTCACAGACAAGAAAGATAGAAAATGCTACATTATAAACACACAGTGCAAAAAGTCCTATCACCTGTACTTTGAGAACCACAGCACTGGGCCAAACTCTAAACACATAAAGAAAAAAAATCCCATGATGGGTGATAACAAAGAGGAAGGCAATGGATAGATTGCTGGGTTAGACTTCTAAATCAGTTTCCCAGGTAGTGATGATACCATAAAGTATGAGCCAAAGGCTGAGGCCATTTATAACTGCATCAGAGTCCCAAATGGATTTCTTCCTGCTAATCCATCCACCTTCCCCATGATGGGTTCATTCATACAGGCATCTACCTGGCCTCTTGCTAGTTTAGGAACTGTCAGTGTTTCTATCACAGAGAGATTTATAACTGAGGCATTCTCAATCCAGCCACACAGACTTGGTTAGTAAACTGTGGGCAAACTTAACATGAACTTTTCCAGCTCTTTCTTGAACACAATGTTATCATAATCACCTTTTTATTGTCTGCTCTAAGAGAGTGGAACAGGACTGTGAAGGATCCCAAAGTTATTTGTATTTGGCTTTGTAGTGTAATAGATGATTTGTTTTCAGCAAATTTGTCTTCCTCATTATGTTTTGCTTGGGTTAATATTAAAATGAGTTTGCAGTCCCTGGGCACATACAATGGTTGGGTAGCAAAAAAGGAAGCTGGCTCATATATTAAAAGTGACCACTAACAATCTCCAACCTGGCATATTGGATAATATTTCCCTGGACTGTGGAGAAATGACTGCCAATACAGAACAGCTAATGAAAAAAGCTTAATGTTTTAAATAAAAAATTAGGACAATTCTGGTTTTTCTTCTACTGAAAAGAAGATTCTTTGTAAGCCTAAATTAATATATGTAAAAGATCAAAGGCCCCTTAGCAAGTCCTATGCATGATAAAATCAAAGCATCTCAGAAATTGAAGGAACTTATAAACTTCCAGGGCTTCAAGGGACCTGAGAGGTCACCTGTCCAACCCAGAGAAGAAATGCCCTTCACAACTACATTCTAGATTGTTCCACCTACTCTTGCTCCTTTGAGAGAAGAAAGCTTATTTCTATAATTCCACATACAAACTAAATGACTTTTACCTTTCCTTCAATATCCAATCTACATAAGAAGGCTCTCATGATCTCTAGAGTCCAATACTCCCCACCTTCTTGTCCCTCATACATACCCACACACATACCCCCCACACCCACACACTCACAAACACCCATACCCACCCCCCATACACACACACACACACACACACACCTGGACAGGAGATAGCCTGAAAATCACTCTAGAATCTTATGCATTCCCTGTCTCCAGGATGTTTGTTGGGCAATGCACTAAAAATAGTATTGATAATAACAGTTCTCTTTTATAAAAGGTATTGAAGGCAAAAGCTTAGAGACCAAGAAGCTATTGACTGCTTCTGTGGCTTTGAATATGTCAAATACTTTTCTTTAAATCCTTGTTCTTCCATCTTCAACATGAGAAAATTATACCAGACTAAATTCAAGTGTTGAAAATCGTGGACAGGAGCAAAGATTCCATGCCCTTGCTTTCAGTATTCAACAAACTATGTTCTTTCAGCATTAATTCAAGAATAACCAAAGTTGAAAATGCTGAGAACTCAAAAAAGCAACATTCAAGCAAATGGAAAAGTATGTAAATGCAAAGTCAAATAAATTATTCACCCACTCTGCAGGTTGCCTTCCTTGTTTTTTTTTTTTTTGTTGTTGTTGTTTTTTTTCCCTCTCCTTTAAAAGAATTTTCTAGCAGTGAGAATTGTTAAACATTAGAATGGACTACTGAGGGAAGCTATAGATTTTTTTCAACAATTCACTAAAGAAAAGATATTTATTCATTGGTCTTTGATATCAGTTCTGTATCATCTGAAGGCAGGGGAATGGACAAGATGACATTTTATGTCCCTCTGAGCCCAAGAGTTTATCTGTTTTGTGAATACATTTTCTGGAACATTTTACATATATCATAAAATAATAATTATTTCATTATTATTATAGATAAATTTTGGCACACACTTTCACTTAAACATGATATCTACAAATGGAAGAAACCTTTAACTTAGCACATTTTTTAAAAATATGTTTCCAAAGAGTATATTAATTCTGCTGCTTTAAAAAAAGAAGATGATGAAAGTCACAATTTGGTAAGGAATCCAAGGTATAGGAATGACTACTTTAAGAGGGATAAAGAGAGGATGAGTGAAGGAAATCAAGTCAGTCAAAGGATAGGTAAAATGTGCAGCTTAAGAAAATATCTAGTGGATAAACCACTGGCTCTGGATTCAGGAGGTCCTGAGTTGAAATCCAGCCTCAGATACTTGACAGTAGCTGTGTGACTCTGAGCAAGTCACTTAACCCTTATTGCCCCACAAAAAAAAAAATCTATAGACTAAAATGGAAAAATAGGATATGTTGTGCAGAGACTTTTAAACTGATCTAAAGTGACCTGATCTTTAAAAATGACAAGCTTTGCAATGAGGGACAAGGGTTAGGTATGTAAAAGTTCATTTTTTTTTTTTGTATTGGAAAGAGATATGAGCAACTTATAATGAGCTAATCAGCAAAAAGCACGACATTTTAATAAATTTATTAAGGTTTATTCCAGTCACTGTGCTAAGAATTGAGCTTACTTTATATTTAAAGGAAGACTATGCATTAAAAAAACTTTTTTTTTCTTTTTTTTTTTCCTGGAGGCAATCAGAGTTAAGCAACTTGTCCAGGGTCACACAGCTTGTAAATGTCTGAGTGTGTCAGGTTCTATTCACTGCACTACCTAGCTGCCCTCTTTCTGATCGTATGAACTAGCCTTTATTTTTTATTTTAATTTTTTTTGGTGAGGTAATCTGGTTTGAGTGACTTGCCCAGGGCCACATAGCTAGTAAGTGTTAAGTGTCTGAGGCCCGATTTGAACTCAGTTCCTTCTGACTCCAGGACTGGTGAGGAGTAGAGTCAGAGCATGATGTAAAAATGATCAAGTAAATAATATGGAAGCTTAGTTCCTGTCAAGATAAGGCCTACCAGAGTCAGAAGGAGGATAGAGTATGTGTATAAATGTGTATACACATATAATCTGTATATTTATAATTTATATTCAGAAATCATAGAGGTACCTTTCCTTGTTTTGTTTACTGTGCTTCCCAAGTGTAGATAAACCTTCAAATTTGTACCAGTAATAGTTCTATTTTAGGTTGTATTAGCATTCAATTAGTTTGGTTATTTTTTCTATGCTGGTTTAGGAATGATAATCCAATTTGTAAACAGCAAGGCTTTCCTGAAAATGGTCCATACTATAACATAAGTATATATTAACATATGCACGATTACAATAGTGTATGCTCATCTAGGATCAAGAAGTATTCTATGTACCAATATACAGTAACTCTCCATTCATTTTTGCCATAACAATTCATAATTTATGATAGCTCAGAGTTCAGCTAGTTTCCCTAAAATTACAGGGCCTGCTAAGCAAAGTAATGATTCAAAAATATTGAAAATAATTATAGACAACATAAAATATTTGGGAGTCTACCTGCCAAGACAAGCCCAAGAAATATTTGAACAAAATTACACTTGTCACACAAATACAATCAGGCCTAAACACCTAAAAATATATCAATTGCTTATGGCTAGACTGAGTTTAATAATAATAATAACAATAACAATAATAATAATAGTAATAATAATAAAATTATACCTAAATAAATTTACTTATTCATTGCTATTCCAATGAAACACCAAAAAATATTTTAGAATGCTAGAAAAAATAATTACAACATTCATATGGAGGAACAAAAAGTTAAGACTACCAATGGCATTAATGAAAAGAAAATGCAAAGGAAGGTAGCCTAGCCATACCATGTCTAAAACTATATTATAAAGTATCAATAAGCAAAAGAATTTGGTAGTGGCTAAGAAACAAAGTGGTGGATCATTAGAATAGGTTAGATACAAAAGACATAGTAAAAATACCTATAGAAATCTACTGTTTAGATAAACCTAGACTCCAGCTTATTGAATATGAACTCATGACAAAAATCCTGGGAAAACTGGAAAATAGTATGGTAGAAACTAGGCATAGACCAAGGTCAAAATGGAAACAGAATTTAGAGATAAAGGGTAATACCACAGGCAAATTAAGAGAGGAAGGAAAAGTTTATCTGTCAGATCTAAGGAGAGATGAAGAATTTATAACCAAACAAGACATAGAGAACATTATAAAATACAAAATGTATATTTTTATTACATTGAATTAAAAAAAGGTTTTGCACATACAAAACCAATGAAACAAAGATTAGAAGGAAAGCACAAAACTGAGAAACAATTTTTACAGTCAATGTTTCTGATAAAGACCTCATTTCTCAAATGTATAGAGAAATGAATCAAATTTATAAGAATACAAGTCATTCCCCAATTTGACAAAAAATGATAAAAGGATATGAAAAAATTAAAGAAATCTATAGTCATATGAAGAAAATGTTATAAATCATTACTGATTAAAGAAATTCAAATTAAAACATTTCTGAGGTACCACCTCACACCTATCAGATAGGCTAATGTGACCCCCCCCAAAAAAATAAAGAAATTCATAAATGTTCAAGAAAATGTGGGAAAATTGGAACACTAATGCATTCTTGGTGGAGTTGTGAACTTAGCCAAACTTCCTGGAGAGCAATTTGGAACTATTCCCAAAGGGCTATAAAACTGTGCATACTCTTTAACCTAGCAATATCACTACTAGGTCTATATCCCAAAGAAATCACAAAAAAGGAGAAAGCATCTACATGTACAAAAAATATTAATAAGAACTCTTTTTGTGGTGGCAAAGAATTAAAAGTCAAGGGATGGGGGCAGCTAGGTGGTGTAGTGGATAGAGCACTGGCCCTGGAGTCAGGGGTACCTGAGTTCAAATCCGGCCTCAGATACTTAACACTTACTAGCTGTGTGACCCTGTGCAAGTCACTTAACCCCAATTGCCTCACTAAAAAAAAAAAAAAAAAAAACAAGGGCATGACCATCAATTCGGAAATGACTGAATGAGTTATGATAAATGAACATAATGTAATACTGCAATACTGGTGTGGTATAAGAAATGATGAGCAGGCTGATTTCAGAAAAAAAAAAAACAAACAAATCTGGAAAGACTTACATCTATTAATGCTAAGTGAAATGAAGAGAACCAGGGAAACATTGTACACAGTAACATACATTTTGTGTTATGATTGCTTCTGATAGACTTAACTCCTCTCAATAATACAATGATCTAAGACAATTCCAAAAGACTCATGAGGAAAAATATTCTCCACATCCAGAACTATGGCATCTGCATGCAGATTAAAGCATATTTTTTTACCTTTCTTTTTTGTTTTGTTTTTTCTTCCTTGTGCTTTTTCTATTTTTTTCTGATTCTTCCTCACAATATAAGTAATGTGGAAATGTGTTTAACATGATTGTGCATATATAACCGATATTAGATTGGTTAATATCTTGGAAAAATTCAGAACTTGAAATCCTACAAAAATGAACATTGAAAACAATTTTGGGGGTCAGAGCCAAGATAGTAAAGGAAAGGCAGTGACTTGTCTGAGCTCTCCACAAGACCCCTTCATATGCCTTCAAATAATGCCATACGACAATTTCTGGTGCATCAGAACCCTCAAAAGGACAGGGTGAAATCATTTTCCAGCCAAATGTATAAGGTTGGCAGGAAAGGTCTGTTGTACCAGGATGAGAGTGGAGCTCAGTCCTGTGCTGCAGACACAGCCCCAGTGAATCAGGCCTTGGAAGCACCTGAATCAGCAAGCTGGGCCAGTGGATGCTTCTGGGACACAGCCCACAGACTGGGAGGGGGTGGAGTGATTGGCCAGGGGGAGATTACAGGGGTATCTTTGCTGGTGCTCAAGCACAACTATGTTGTTTTGCCCATGCTGAGATCCTGTTCCCTGTCTTGGGTAGTGGTCCCAGGTGGGGGAGGTATGTAGGCACACTAGAGCTTGTAGCCACAGTGGAGCAGGACTCTGTTCCAGGTTCTAGGGCAGAGAAGAGAATTTGTGGTTGCTTGCAGGCCAGAGCACAGGCTGGGAGAGTGGTGAACATACCTTTCTTAAGTTGTGCCACCTTGGAATAGCTGGGGACTTACAAATTCCTAGAGTTATTTTGGAGAATATCCACTCAAGTCCCCTGGAGCTTGGGACACTCCTCCCTGGAAGCAGTACCCTACTTTAACAAAGAGTTAAAAGTCAAGACATACACTGGGAAAGAGAGCAAACAAAAAATGGTGACCTAGAAAGTTTCTATGTTGACAAGGAATATAAAAATACTCCCACAGAAGAAGATAACAAAGTCAATGCTCCTACATCCAAAGCTGCCAATAAAAATATGAATTGGTCTTAGGCCATAGAAACACTCAAAAAAGACTTTGAAAATAAAGTAAGCAAGGTAGAGGAAAAAATGAAAAGAGAAATGAGAGTGATGCAAGAAAATCATAAAAAAGTCAACAGCTTGAAAAGCTGAATTGGACAAACAGAAAAGGAGGTACAAAAGCCCTCTAAAGAAAGTAATTCCTTAGATATTAGGATTGAGGGGAAGCTAGTTGGTGCAATGGATAAAGCACCTGCCCTGGATTCAGGAGGACCTGAATTCAAATCCAGTCTCAGACATTTGACACTTACTAGCTGTGTGACCCTGGGCAAGTCACTTAACCCTTATTGCCCTGCAAAAAATAAATAAATTTTATCAGTATTGAGCAAATGGAAGCTAATAACTTTATGAGAAATCAAGAAACAATCAAGCAAAACCAAAAGGATGGAAAAAATAGAAGGCACTGTAAAATGTCACATTGGAAAAATAACTGACCTGGAAAATAGATCCAGGAGAGATAATATGAAAATTATTGGACTTCCTGAAAGCCATTATCCAAAAAAGAGCCTAGACATCATCTTCCAAGAATTTGTCATGTAAAAATTGCCCAGATATTCTCAGAGCAGAAGGCAAAATAAAATTAAAATAATCAACCAATCACCTCCTGAAAGAGATACCAAAATGAAAATTTCTAGGAATATTATAGCCAAATTCCAGAGCTCCAAGGTTGTGATAAAAAATGGGATTTGGCAGACACCCAGGGGCATCTGAATTAGGTAAGACTGAGAGACTGACTGAAAACCTACGATTGATAGAATTGAGACCATGCCTGGTGGATGCTAAGTGGGGTGTTGTTCTCAGAGGCTGTGGACTACATCATGAACAGGAGAACACCCTCAAACAATCAGCTTGAAGGGCCTCCCTTTTCAGGGAGGGAGATAGGAGGTAGGAAGGTGAGGGTGGCTCACTAGATTGCTCTCTTTTTTGTAAAGGACTTTGGTGTGGTAGCAGAACTTCACGTGTTAGGTAAAGGGAAGTTTTTCTCTCTGACTATCCCCCATAGATCTAAGCTAGGATTTTCCATTCTCTCTCTTCAGTAACTTCTAATACACTTTAATAAATACTTAAAAGCCTAAACTCTTGCTGAATTTATTAGTAATCTTAGCCAGTTTCCTCCAAAAAAACTAGTGGGGGCAGTTAAGGGGGTAAAATAGTTCACATAAAAGAAGCAAGGAAAAAGCTTATGGAGTGGAGGGGAAGATGGTGGGGTGTGGGGGAGTTAGTGAGCCTTACTCTCATCATTTGTCTCAAAGAGGGAATAACATGCACACTCAATTGGGCATACTAATCTATCTTACCCTGCAGGAAAGTAGGAGGGGAAGGGGTTAAGGAGGGAAGAAGAAAGGAGGGCAGTTTGTGGAAGAGAGCAGTCAGAAGCAAAACACTTTTGTGGAGTAATAGGATGAAGGAAGATAGAACATAGGGTAAATGTCATGGGGAGGAAATAGGATGGAGGGAAATACAGTTTGCAATTGGAAATGTGAAAAAAAAATGACACAAATTTGTCTGACAGGCTTCAGTTCTCAAATTCATAGATAACTGAGTCAAATTTGTTAAAATAAAAGTCATGCCCCAATTGATATATGATCAAAAGATATGAAGTTTTTCAGATGAAATAATCAAAGCTACCTATAGCCATATTAAAAATGCTCTAATTCATTATCTCTTGGAGAGATGCAGGTCAAAACAATTCTGCGGTACTACCTTACATCTATTGGATTGATTAATAGGACAGGAGAGGAAAATGGCAACCATTGTAGGGAATTTGGGGGAAATGAGACTTTACTACACTCTTGGTAAAGTTGTAAACTGATTCAAACATTCTATATAGCAATTTGGAACTATGGCCAAAGGGCTATAATACTATGCATACTCTTTGACCTCGTAGCACCATTACTGGGCTGCTATCCAAAAAGAGATAAAAACAAAACAAAACAAAAAAATGTTGCATTTGAAATTGAGGAGATGCCAATCAAATTGGGGAAATGCTGAACAAACTGTGGGATGAGATTATGATGGAGCACAGTTGTGCTATAAGAAGTGATGAGCAGGATGCTATCTGTAAAACCTGGAAAGGCATGAGCTGATGCAAAGTGAAATGTACTGTATACAAAATAACAGCAATATTGTAAGATGATCTGCTGTGAATGACTTAGTTATTTTCAGCAATAAAATGATCCAAGACAACTCTAAAGGACTTCTGAAAAATGCAGTCCATCTCCAGAGAAAGAAGTTATGGTATCTAAATACATATTGAAACATAATTTTTGTTCATTTTTCTAATGTTTTTGTCTGTTTTCTTTCACAACCTGATTAATGTGCAAATGTTTTGTATGACTACACATGTATAATTTATTTTGAATTGCTTGAGTTCTTAAGGAAGGATGGGAAGGGAGAGAAGAGGAGAATTTGGAACACAAAATTTTAAAAATTGATGTTAAAATTTGTTTTTACATGTAATTTTGAAAAAAATAAAATTCTAAATAAATAGGAAGGAAAAGAGAACTATTTTACATGAAATTGGGGAAAAAATAAAATGCAATTTAGTACCAAAAACAGATTGGATGGGGTGAACATTTGTCTTCATTAAGAAAAGAATGTTTCTAGTACTATACCTTTTTGGTTACATATAAATAAACCAAAATCATCCTTTAATATCAATTAAATAGGTCTAATTACACCTTTTCTGGACAGTGCATTGTTAGGCGTTTATTTTCTTTTTTTTCTCCATTTGTTAGTTATGAAGTTGTATGTATTTAAAATTTTACATAGTTTAGGGGGCAGCTAGGTGGTGCAGTGGATAGAGCACTGGCCCTGGATTCAGGAGGACATGAGTTCAAACCCAGCCTCAGACATTTAACACTTACTAGCTGTGTGACCCTTGGCAAGTCACATAACCCCAATTGCCTTGTAAAAAAAAACAAAAACAACAAAAAAAAATTTTTACATAGTTTAGACCTCATTAATTCACATGGGTATCCCCATGTAATTGTTGAGCATTCATTTTTTGCATACACATATTGTGAAAGATTATCAAAACGCATATCCATTAATTTTTATTCAATTCAACAAGAATTTATTAAAAATGTGCTATATGCTAGGCATATGTCTGGGCATATATTGATAAAAATGAAATAGTTTCTGCCATTAAAGAGCTTACATTCTATGTTGGAAAAAACACCCACAATGATCGGTAAACACACACACACACACACACACACACACACAGACACTAAATAGAAAGTCAAACATTTAGCATTTATTAACCAACTACTACGTACCACCACTGTGCCAAACCCTGGGCATACAAAGGAAAGCAAAAGATAGTCCCTGTTCTCAAGAAGTTCATTATCAAATGGAGGAGAGGAAATGATTAACAGAGAGAAGTACCTAGAGGTAATTCTGGGTTGTGAGGGAGATATTAACAATGGGGAAAATTAAGAATCTTAGATCAAAGTGAAACATGAATAGAAATAAGTATTCTAAGAACAATAGTATATTAGGCACAGAAGAGGTATGGTGTAGCTTTTGCAAAGGTATAGAGGGATAGGCATAGCTGTTTGTAGTTACATATCATATAAAATATGCATATATGTGTGTATAGGCATTCATGCATACATATGCACATATGTACATACACATTTACTCAGGGTTATCTGTACTAATATAGAAGAAGAACTCTGTGTTTGTGTGTAACAGTGGCTTGGGTGATTCAACAACTATCCCTGTTCAGTTATCACATGCAATTTAGAATTCATGTCTGAATGTGGAGGAGGCTCATTTTTTGAGAAGCTCCAGAGTCTCTCATCTTCTTCCAAACTCCTCCCCAGCTCAGAACCCATCCCTAATGATCACTTGTTATTGTTGTTTATGCTCTCCTTTAGAGGTTCTTAATCTTTTTTGTATATGTCATGGAGTCCAGGGAAGACTATCGACCTTTTCTCTGAATTATGTTTTTAATGCATAAGATACACAAGGCCACAAAGAAAAGCAATCATATTGAAATAGAGGTATATAAATACTCTTTAAAAACAAGTTCACAGACTCCAGGATAAAAACCCTATTCTAGCTCAAGATCATAGCTTCTTTAATGTATATTAAATTTTAGTCTCAGGAGAGATGTTTCCCCTTAATCTCAGCCCTCCTAAAGGAAATAATAGGACAGTATTAAAAGTTTGAGCTAAGATGGTGAAAGAATAGAACATTTCTGGCTAGCTGTGCCAACCCAACCCTCTAACCAACTTTTTTTAAAGAAGTGGTTCAAATAAGATTCTGAGTAAGATAATAAAAATATACAATTGTAATATCTCATTTTTTCTAACTGAAAACACCAGATCTAGCCATAGAAACTCAGGCTAATTATTCTTTCCACAGTTGAGCAGAGCCTAATTTTAACATAAACCCCCAAATCAAGAAACAAGCTAGAAAAAGTAGTAAACAACAAAAAATAACCTGACCATAAAAACTTCTATGGAAACAAGGAAGCTCAAAACACGAGCTAAAAAAGACAAAGACTTTAAACCTTCTACAAACAAAGCTTAACGAAAAATGGAGATTGGGTACACGCCCAATAAGAATTCCTAGAAGAGCTATAGATAGGATAATTTTGGATTAATTATGAGTTTTAGAACTAATGTTCAACAACCTTCATATTGAAATAGTCAATTAAATTCATCAAATATATATCAGACAACTAAAATGTCAAGTGCACAATACAAGATGGATCTTGTTATATAGAAATTACAAACACAGTTCCTGGTTTCAAGGAACTAACAATCTAATCACCAAAATAGCTATTTGTGTTATTTGAGGTTGAACAGGATTAGTGAAAAGGAGAAACTGAGACAATGTGAAGTGATTTAAGGACAGTAAGATCACTTTCAGAAGGTGAAATCAAGGAAAACTTAATGAAAGAGCTGACACAAACTTGGCCCTAAAGAAAGAGAAGCATTTGACACTTATAGATGTGGAAACAGTGCATTCCAAAGAGGGAGGGAAAACTGCTTTAGTGAATGAGAATGGAAAAAGCAAGACAAGATTTGAGAATATAGTAAATAGTACATCTGGATGGGAATAAGGAGGGTAAAAGGAGATTAATAAAAAAACAGGTTAAAGCTAAATTGTGTAGGCTCTTAAATGCTTATAGACAATATAGAAGCACTTAAGGCTTTCAAGCCACATTTTTGATGTGATCTATGCTTTAGGAAGGTTATTTTGGACATTGTGTGAAAGAAAAAAAATGAATGGGAAGAGACTGGAATGAGAGGGATCACTTACTAGGCTATTTCAACTGTCTGAATGAGAGATAATGAGGGCCTTATCTAAGGAAGAGGGTAAAGTAATGCACAGAAAGGAAGAGATGTGAGATCTATTATGATAGTAAAATTGCTAAGACACTGCCACTAACCAGATGTGGGAGGTGAAAAACAAAAATGAATAAAAAATGCTGGTTCGTTAAAGCCTTAGTGTCTAGAATTATGATTCTATCAACAGAAATAAGGAAAATAGGAAGACAACAAAGTTTGGGGAAGGAGATGAAGAATTTTTTGGTAGCATTTGAGTTTCAGGAATCAATGTGATACATATGTGGACAGATAAATTGAGTATTGGATATTATGAATGAAAAATCATCAGAAAAATTTTGCATGACTATATCAATATAATCATCTATCTATCTCTATCATTCTATCTGTTTACTTCTATCATTGCAGTTCAGTAGTTTTCACGCATTTCTGATTCTTTTTGACTCCATTTTTTTTTTTTGCCAGACATACTGGAGTGGTTTGCTATTTCATTTTCCAGTTCATTTTACAGATTATGAAACTGAGGCAAAGAGGGTTACATGACTTGCCCAGGGTCACACAGTAATGTGTGAGGCCAAATTTAATCTCAGGAAGATGAGTCTTCCTGACTCCAGGTACAGCACCCTACCCAGTATGACACCTCGCTGTCCCATAATTTATCTTGTGTTCAGTTATCATTTCTCTCCTTACCAAACCATTTTATTGTCATCAAAAACTATTGGTAAATATACTCTAGTATTCATTGTTGTTGTTGTTTATGTTTTTTCCTATCAAGCTGACTAGCTTCAGATTCTCAGTGAAACAGAGATTCACATGTCCTACTTTTCAATGCAGGGCTCTCCTGTCTTCTTTTCCCCCATGGGGGAAATATGAAGTGGACCATTGATTCTGAGTTGCTTTGGAATAGAGATGGCAAAATTAGTCTTAATTTAGCCTGTGTAATTGTATTCCATACCAATCAGGGACTACATTGTGAAATGCAGAAACATTTTCCTTTCACCTCCTTTTGCAGAGGGGGAATTTGGACCCTGCTAAGGAACAAAAGAAAATGCCTCCCTCCCTACCTCCCCACCCAAACCAGAAAAAAAAATGCTATTTTCTGCAGAGAATTTGACTTTTCCTTTTCTCATTTTATTGCATTTTTATTGAACCTGTGAGTCACATCCTAACAAAATGAGGCCCCTTTTACTTCTTTTCTGAAATTCTCTGTATTCTGCTCTCACAGACATGTATTATTATAAAACTCTGTATGACCAACCCTCTAAAGGAATTTTGATCTGTCCTCTTCTCATCAATTTCTTCCCCCTATGGATTTCCTTATTGCCTGTGTTCATCACAATCTACCCTCTGGGCACATTTAGCAGTTTGGTTTTTAAAAGGACAGTCACTACCACTGTGGTTTTGACTGAAAAACTCTGAAGTCTCTCTGCTTTATAGGAGGGTGGAAAGTTACTTTGTGTGTCAACAGAGCCAGAATTGTCTCGGTCAGGAGCTGTTTGGTTATATGCCAAGTCAGGCAGGCTGGGCAAGGGCATGGCCATGGACCTAGTGAAATATGAGACAGAAACAAGTTGTATATTCATCATAGATCATGATTTCTCTAACCCTGGGATTTATGGAGTACTGTTTGTCTAAACCAGTGATTCTCAAAATTGCTTTTGCTACATGGTGTCTCCATTTATCTTCAATAGCATCATGAAATCCTTAAAACAAAGTTAATTTTCATTTATTTACACTTTTTAAGAAATAACTGCTTGCCATATGGTGCTGGTACTTGTGAAAAATAGCATAATGCAAGGAGGATGGTGGAGTCGATGGGGAGATGGGGAGGATTTTTTGAAAGCCAACAAGAAATAGGAAGGTTCTTCATTAACAAGACGTATATATCACTGGCCTGACTTCTTTTCTATGAGAGGTTAGGTCTCTGATCAGCAATAGTGGGGGTTTCTAAAGGCTCAAAGCTAAAAAAACATCTTTATCATATATAGACATGAGGCCTGAAGTTTCAGTGAGGCCATTTCATCTGTCTTTACACATACTTAGCTGGATTGGTTGAATAGTTTTCAGAGATGTAGTGGAGATGCCTTTTAAGGAAGCTTGACATAAAATAAAGAGTGATTGATTCAGAGTGGGATACCTTGATTCAATTCCTGAAGAGAATGCAAAATAGCAATGTGGCTGTGGGAAAATGGCTAAATTTCTCAATATCATTTTTTCATTTGTAAAATGGGAACAGTAATGGTAACTGTGGGGCCAGGTAGGTAGTCCAGTGGAATCAGAAAGACTGATCTTCCTAAGTTCAAAGCAGGCTCATACATTTATTAGCTGTGTGACCCTGGACAAGTCACTAAGTCCTCTTTGCCTCAATTTCCTCATCTATAAAATGAGTTGGAGAAGGAAATGGCAATCCATTATAGTATCTTTGCCAAGAATATGCCAAAATAGTACCAGGAAGAGTTGTACATGGCTAAAATGAGAAACACCAGTAACTACACTTAAAAGGTTGTTATAAGGGAAGGACCTTGGGTGAGAATTTGTTGTCATCATCATCATCCTCAGAAGCAGCAACATCTTTCCTGGTAGAAGTCAGGTAAGCATCTAAACGTTCAAAATGCCAGGGCTTTCAGACATAGCAATTTTCTTGAAAAATTTAAGTCTTTATGGGGCTGCATCAAACTGAAACCTGAGGATACTTTGAAAATATTTGGCCCTTAAGGGAGCACAAGTGCAGAAGTGACCTTATCATCTCTTTTCTGATTTGGTAAATAAATTATTAGAATTACACAAGAAATTATTGCATGTATCTGTAGATCCTAAAAGGACTTTTAAAAACATGGCCTACATGTCTTCTAACATTCATGATTTGGGACACCATGAGGAGATCTTACTTCCAACTTAACCTTATAAACAGAAAAACAAATTTCTGTACATATTTGGGGTTTCTATAGATTGTTACACTAATTAGAAATGAAACTGCAGTGGAACTCTGCAATTTCTGACATTAAGAAAGAAGTGGTCATATTGCATGGTAGATAGAGTTCTAGATTTCAATAAAAAAAAAGGCTTGGGTTCAAATCTTGCCCATGGCAATAATTATGTAATCATGGGGAATTCACTTACCTTAACTGAAACGCAGTTTCCTTGTCAATAAAATGGTTACAGCAATGCCTATAATGCATACCTACCTCATAGCCTTGTTATGAGAATTTGTTTAATGTAAACATTTTTCAAGTCTTAAAATACTATATACACATTAGTTGTTAATAGTAGCAATAGTATCCCTCTTATTATAAAGCCAAGTAACATGGCATTTGGTTTTTTTTTCTAGTATAAATGGGGAAAAGGAACATAAGAATTAAACAATTAATTCTTAGATAACACAAATCCAAAATAGGAAATAGCACCTGAGAATAAGCTCTGGAAACATTTTCTTCTTTCATTCTTTATCTACTGAGTCCCCCAGGACTTTCCAAATGGAGAAAAAGTCTTAAATTTCTAAATTATTAGACAAAAAGTATCAGACAAGATCTACTTACTTATACATTAGTGTTGCTGAATTCAGTATTTAGTCATGCAGCTTCTGGACATGAAGAAGTCAAGCCATTAATAATAAGTTGTTTTGTTTTGTTTTCTCAAATCTGGTTCATAGGATCTGAGACCTAGAGCTGTAAAATATCTCAGAGATCATCAAGTCTAACTTCCTCATTTTGCAGATAAGTAAACTGAGAGGCCCAGGGAAGTTAAGCAACTTGCCCAAAGTTACACAGGGAGGGAGAGGCAGAAGTAGGGTTTGAGTACAGGCTTCATGACTCTCTTGCTCTTTCCCTTTTATAAAGCCACCTGTTTCTCAATGGTTGGAATAAAACTTGAGACTTAAAGCATTCTGGGAATGAAAATGCAAATTATTGCTCTTACCATGATGGCTTTGTTGTGGAGAGTGGCACAGCCAATGATCTGAGAACAGAACATCAAATCAAAAGTTTCTAAGTACGTAATCGTCCCAGATCCAGCCACGTCCTTTATCTCTTAGCTTCTATATCAGAGAGAGAAGATAAAAATACTTACCTCCCTCCTGAGATTGGCCTTGGCACAATTCATATTTGTGAAGTTCTTTGAAGCTAGAGAGGGGCTGGCTTAATGTTAGGAAAGTTTTGGTGTCAGAGAAAAGAACAGTTTCAAATGCAGTTTTATTCTTTTTCTAAATGGTACAACAGGGAGGGATTTTCTGCCTTGATGATGTGCACATGCAGATGACAAAGGAATCTACTCTAACAAAATATTTGTAGTCCCAACCAAAGCAAATAGTCATCTAACCTGCACTAGCCTAGATCAACTGAAATGCCTATGAGCCCTTATCCTGACATTACCAATAGAAGGCAATTATCAGCAATTTTAATAAGCACTAAAAATAATTTCCATCTAGTTGTAAAACATCACATTTACGTGGCTGGATGTTTGACATTAAGAGCACCGTCCAAGTTCAAATGACATTATTTATTATCAATAATTATTCCATTGGCACTTTTGGAGAAGAGAGATGAAAGCCTTTTATCTCATTAACATGTTTTTGCTGTTAACTTTTTGTAATATTAGTTTCCTTTGATCTCCCTTTTGATTGCAGTGTGAAAACAAAGATGGTATAATCTGTTATTATTCCCATTAATAACCAAGTATCTCTTGTGGTTGACAAGCCAATTTGTTATTATCAGGCTGCCTTTGTGAATCAAGGAGAGGTTTACACCCTTCCTCCCACCCTGCCTATGTTCAGTGACAGGTGTTTATCTGGTCCTGACAGCTTGTAAATGCAGGATTCTTAAAGGGGAAATCTGTGTAGGGTTTAGCCAGAGAAAGGGAAGAGTGGCTAAAGAGAGACTGAGACTGAGCAAGAGACAAGCCAGAGCCCCATTATGACACTTTGCATCTCAAATGTTCTGCCACATTTGTGAGTCTAGCCCTGAGTAGGCTTCTCAGTCTCTGTTCCGTTCACCCAATAAATACCATGGCAGCTCTAATGAAATAGCAGTTTGGATAATTATGGTTCATTTCCAACAAGTCCAAGTACTATAACAATTGCAATGGGCTAAAGAGCTACAGTTCCTGAAATAAATTCTTAGTAAAATAGGAAAGGAAAAGTTGCTACATAGGGAGTTTCCTTTTAAAATTTCTACTGGGAGTCTTTAATTTGATATGTATCTACCATGCTCATCCCAGGAAATATTGAAATACTTGAAAAACTTTGGTGCATACCAGGGCTATTTCCCCACCTCTGAAGTGCTGAGTGATTATGGAAATAATATTTCAAGGAATTATGATTTCATTGGTATGTGTGTGCTCTTTGTATCCACACTGATTTGTATACAGACATCTCATGGAGACACTAGTCTAGTTTTCCAAAAATCTAGTTTTGAGGGATTTCTGATACTAAGAAAAACAATGATACATTATATAGTAAAATGATCAGTCAACAGAAGATGAGGTTATATTGTGTAATGGACCCAGTAGGCTTTCCATCTTTCTAAATGAAGAAGTCCTAATGGGATCCTAAAACATCTGAGTTATTCTATTTGAGTAAAATTGACAGTACTGGACCCAAAGATCCTTTCTTACCAGTGAGGACTTAAAATATAAACTAGTAGGCAATTCCCTAGGAGTCCTCCTTTCCCCGACTATCATCAATCAGTTCTAGCTGTGTGACCCTGGGCAAGTCACTTAACCCCAATTGCCTCACTAAAAAAAAAAAAAAAATTCTCTCCTTTCATCATCATCATCATCTTCCTTCTTCTTCTTCTTCTTCTTCTTCTTCTTCTTCTTCTTCTTCTTCTTCTTCTTCTTCTTCTTCTTCTTCTTCTTCTTCTTCTTCTTCTTCTTCTTCTACTTCTTCTCCTTCTTCTCCTCCTCCTCCTCCTTCTCCTCCCCCTCCTTCTGGCAATTGGAGTTGAGTGACTTGCCCAGAGTCACACAGCTAGTGAATATTAAGTGCCTGAGGCCATATTTGAACTCAGGTCCTCCTGAATCCAGGGCTGGTGCTCTATCTACTGTGCCACATAGGTGCACCCAAGAATTCTCTTTTCAAAGGAAAAAAAGGAAGTTGGATTGGGAGGTGCCCCATTCCCTATGGTACTCTAATAGGATGTAACCAATTCCACTCATGTCCCAGTCCACCTGACCAGTTTCTACTCTTCACCATGACAGCCCTTCATATGTCCCCCAATAAAACTGGCTTAATAATGTCTTGTTCTGCTCCATGTTTCATTGTAATAGCTGATGAGTATTCTGAAATATTTCTAACTCTGTATTAAGACTTATCCTAGGGGCAGCTACGTGGTGCTGTGGATAAAGCACCAGCCTTGAATTCAGGAGGACTTGAGTTCAAATCTGGCCTCAGACTCTTGACAGTCACTAGCTGTGTGACTCTGGGCAAGTCACTTAACTTCAATTGCCTCACCAAAAAGATATATATATATACATACATACATATATATCCTAATAATTTTAATTATAAATAAGTTATTTTTCCTTTCTTTCTTTCTTTCTTTTTTTTTCATGAGGCAACGAGGGCCAAGTGACTTCCTCAGGCTCATGCAGCTAGTAAGTGTCAAGTGTCTGAGGTTGGATTTGAACTCAGGTCCTCCTGAATCCAGGACTGGTGCTTTATCCACTGCACCACCTAGCTGCCCCCATCACTAGATTTTTCAAAAGATATTGGGTTGACACTGACTATATCAACTGGCATAAAATCTTTCATTCTAAACTTATTTATCCCACACATTTTAAAACACTGTTCTGTTAGAGGTAACTAGGTTGCACAGTGGATAGTGCAAGTCCTGGAGGCAGGAAGACTCCTCTTCCTGAGTTCAAATCTGGCCTCAGATCCTTCCTAGCTGTGTGACCTTGGGCAAATCATTTAATCCTGTGCTGGATAAGGAAATGGCAAACCAATCCAAAACTCTGTTGTGTTGTGAATATTCTTCTTTCACTCCAAGCCATCTCATTCTGCTTTGAAATTAGTGAGGTAAACTCCTTTTAATGAAGATAATGTACATAGAAAAAGTGGTCCAATAATTTCATAAACATTCATTTATTCAAATATTTAATAAACATGCATGGTTTACAAGACAGTTTACTACATATGGGTTACAAGAAACAAACATTCCCTATATTTATAGTGTTTACATTCAGCTGGGGGAAAATGAACACAATATACATAATATTAAAGATAAAATAGGTACTGGATCTGTGATTTCAATGCTATAAGCAGTGTTCAGATAAGGAAATTTCCTCTATAAATGCAAGACAGCACCTTTTCTGTGGCTTATAGTCTCAGTTACCTAGAACACTTAATGGGTAAGTAATTCTCTAAGGGTCACACAACTAGTATGTTTCATAGGGAACAATGTGGACTCAAATCCTCCTGGCTCTGAGATCAGCTCACTATCTATTATGCAACACTGCCTAGCTAAATATATACCAAATATATATACAAAGTAACTTCAAAGTAGTTACTACAGAGACAGTCAAGTAGTCAACAAACATTTATTAAATGCCTACCATTTGCCAAGCACTATGCTAAGTGATTGAGGTACAAAAGAGGCCAAAGAGCCAAAGACAGTATTCAGAATTGGAGGAGACCACAAATAAACAAAATTGTGCGAATAAACTATAAACCAGAAAAATAAGAAAAAACAAAGATGGAAGGCATTGCAGTTATGAGGGGTTGGGAAAGTTTTTCTATAAAAGATATGATGTTAGTTGAGAGTCAAAGGAAACCAGGGAAGGCAGTAGATAGAGATAAAGGTGGAGAGAGAGAGAGAGAGAGAGAGAGAGAGAGAGAGAGAGAGAGAGAGAGAGAGAGAGAGAGAGAGAGAGAGAGAGAGAGAGAGATGGGGCAGTGGTGACAGCCAGAGAAAATTCCCAGAGCTGAGAGATGGAGTAACAAGTAAGGAGACTACAAAAGTAGGAAGGGGCTAGATTATGAAGGGCTGTGAACACCAACAGAAAATTTTGTATTTAAACCTAGAGATGGTAGACACTAATAACTAACTAGCTGGGGAATGGCCACATGTAGAAAATAGTACTTCAATTGAGACCTGAAGGAAGCAAAGTATTATAAGAATAAGGAAGGTATCCAAGTCCAGAAAACAGCTCATACAAAGGCATGGAGGATGGAACTATGCTATTGTATGTGGGAAATAGTAAGCAATTTGTCTGGAAGGTAATTGAAGACAGACTGTCATGACCTTTAAATACCAAACAGCAAAGTTTGCATTTTATCCTAGAGCTAATAGGCATCCACTGAAACTTCTTGAGCAGGAGCATCATATGTGCACACTTGTGCTTTAGGATGATCACCTTGGCAGCTGGGCAGAGGGTGGACTGTAGAGGGGAGACACTGGAGACAATCAGGTGAATTTAGTAGCTATTGTGATAGTCATGGAAAATGTTGGATATGGTCTAACTTTATGGTGGCAGATGATGAGCAAACAGAGGGGACTCAATTCACAAGTTGCTATGGAAGTAGCATTTAAATTAGTTGGAAATGAAAAGTGAGGGAAAGTGAGTACACTGGGCTCTCTCATGTGATGATCTTGGGTGACTGGAAACATGTCTTTCCAGTCTTCTTAGGAATTAGACCACCACTACCTCTTTCCCAACTCATCTCCACCTTTTGGCTTCCCTGGCCAAGTCAACTGATTAAATCCTAGATAAATCCCAGCTTCTGCAAGAAGCTTTTCCTAACCACCCCTTAATTTTAGTGCCTTTCTTCTGTTAATTATTTCTCTTTTATCCTGTATATGACTTGTTTGTATCCAGGGTTGTTTGCATGCTATTTCTTCCATTGGATTACGAGTTCCTCGAGAACAGGGGCTTTCTTTGTATCTACAAAGCTTAGTAAGTTGTCTGACACATAGTAGGACTCTAATAAATGTTTATTTGACTGACTGACTATGCCTTCACAAAAAGATGGAGGTAAGAGGAATGGGTTTTAGGTAATAGATAACAACTCCATTTTGTATATATTGATATTGAAATGTTTATCAAACATCTTTTTGGAGTTGTCTATTGTTGTGTTGTTGTTATTGTTATTGTTCAGTTGTTTAAGACATACCTGACTCTTCAAGATCTGTTTTTTTGTTTTATTTTTGTTTTTGTTTGTTTTTTTTGTAAGTATAACCCTATTCGATTACTTACTATCTCAGAAAGAAGGCATGGGAGGGAGGCAGGGAGAAATAGAATTTTAAACTCAAAACTTATAAAAACCAAATATTAAACATTTTTTAACATGTCATTTGAGGAAAATAAGATACTGTTAAAACAGGATACCTGAGGGATTTGTCATTTACTTCTCCAGCTCATTTTTACAGATGAATAAACTGAAATAAATAGTGTTAAATAACTTGTCCAGGGTCGCACAGCTATGAGGCCATATTCAACTTTAGGAAGAAAAGTTTTCCTGACTCCAGGGCTGGCACTCTATCCATAGCACCACCTAACTGCCCTGGAGATGTCCTACAGGGAGTTAGTAATCCAGGCAGGCAGGCAAGAAGGCAGGCAGCATTTCTAATACCAGAGGTCAAAAGAAAGTGTAGGACTGCATAGATAGGTCCAGGAGTCAACTGCCCAGAAATTATCATTGAACCTATGAGAGCTGATGATACCACTGAGAGAAGGTTTGAATGAAGAGAAAAGAAGACCAACCACAGAGTCTTGAGAGCCATATTGTAAATCTACTGTTGTCTTTATTTCAATTGTTTACATTTTTTCTTTTTCTTCATCACCTTCTTGGGAGTGAGGGTGGTGTTGAGGGATGTTAATCTTCAAACTCCACATCCCCACCATGTAAATACTTGGTGGTTATCATCATGTGGAGTCAAGGGAAAAAAAAAACATTTCCACTTATATGGGTGGTGAAAATAACGGAATATGGTACACAGTATAGTGTAGTGAGATAATAATTAATGTGGGAGTGAGGAACACCACTAACTAGCTATGATTTGGGGCAGGTGACATCACTTTTTTGGGGTAGTAGTTGCCCCTTCCCTGAAATGAAGGACTAGTATTAGATGACCTCTTAGGTCCCTCCTGCAGGTCCACTTCAAAATTCTCTGATGAAATCCTTGAGGAATCTCAATCTAACCCTATCTGCTCCTTGGCTCCATGGGCCTCTAGGTCCTTATGGAAACATATTTACTCTTTAAGGGCAAACCTGTGCAAGGGCTCTTTACCTTTCCTGAATTTTCAATGACTTCTTTCTTTTTTTGTGAGGGGTTGTTTTTTTTTTTTTTTTTTTTTTGGTGAGGCAATTGGGGTCAAGTGACTTGCCTAGGGTCACATAGCTAGTAAGTGTAACATGTCTGAGGCCGGGTTTGAACTCAGGTTCTCCTGAATCCAGGGCCAGTGCTCCATCCACTGCACCACCTAGCTACCCCTTCAATGACTTCTTTTTTTTTGCGGGGCAATGGGGGGTAAGTGACTTGCCCAGGGTCACACAGCTATTAAGTGCCAAGTGTCTGAGGCTGGATTTGAACTCAGGTCCTCCTGAATCCAGGGCTGGTGCTTTATCCACTGTGCCCCCTAGCTGCCCCCTCAATGACTTCTTAATGGCATAAAGAAATGACTGCAGTTCCCCAAAATGGGTACTATAGTCTAGTGTATGTTTATATCCCAAATGTTACAGAGCAGAGGACAGCTAATTCCAGCTGTCATGATAGTGCAATTGTGTCTATCCCACAATTCATTTGCAGATGGGCATCTCCCAGATGGATTGAAGGGAAAAGGTCAAACAAGATCAACAGACTAACTAATAACTCATATGTCTTATTCTTAAAGTAAATTTCTTTTTATATGAATTTAGCACTCATTAGCACAATGAACATTTTAATATGCAAATAAAAGCCAAAAAAGGTTATATGAAACTCAACTTCTGTTAATTAAGCTTTTAAAAGTGTATTATGAATTAGTAAAATTAGTAAAAATTTTGTCCTATTTGTGTCCTTTTCTGAACTTCTTTTTGTTTGAGTGTTTTTGATGTTTTATTGATGTTCTTTTCTCTCCTTTTTTGATGTATCTCTATCACTGCCCATTAATTCTCCTTCCCCTCCTTTTCCCCCTCCAAATAAAAACCCTATCTTGTAACAAATAAATATAGTCAAGCAAAAGAAATCAACACATTGGTCATGTCTGAAAATGAATGTATCATTCAACATATCTAGTCCATCATCTCTCTGCCAAGATGCAGGATGCATGCTTCACCATCAGTCTTTTGAGGTCATAACTGGTCACTGCATTGATCAGATTTCTAACATCTTTCAAAGTTAATGACTCACATTTCTGTAAGATGATAGCATCATAGAATCATGGATTTAAAGCTGGGAAAAAAACTTAGAGAGTCTGGCCATAAAGTAAGCACATCATAAATGTTTTTGATTGATAAGATGTCAATTACTTCAAACCTCTCATGGAGAAATTAAGGACCAAAGACGTTAAATGTTTTGTTCAAGGACACAAAGTACAAAGTGACAGGGCCTGAATTTGAACCTTGGTCCTGAGACCAAAATCACTAGTGTTTCTACTATATCATCTTACCTCTGGAACTTCAAGGTCTATCAAAAAAAAATTAGATGGGGGAAGCTAGGTGGTGCAGTAGATAAAGCACTGGCCTTGGATTCAGGAGGACCTGAGTTCAAATCCAGCCTCAGACACTTGACACTTACTAGCTATGTGACCCTGAGCAAGTCACTTAACCCTCATTGCCCTGCAAAAACAAACAAACAAAAAACCAAAAAATAAATAAATAAGATGGTACATATATTACTGTTCCCATTATATGTATAAGGGGCAGCTAGGTGGTGCCACAGTGCATTAAGTATTTGGCCTGGAGTCAGGAAGACTCATCTTCCTGAGTTTAAATCCAGCATCAGACACTTATTAGTTATGTGACTCTGGGTAAGTTATTAACCCTATTTACCTCATTTTTCTCACTTATAAAATGAAATGTAAAAGGAATGATAAATCATTTCAATATCCTTGCCAAAAAACTCCAAATACATTTGTGTGCATATGTGTATGCTTGAACACACACACACATATACATACACACACATATATATACACATACATATGCACATGCACATACATACAATATATGTATATATATATACTCAAATATATGTTTATGCATATACACATATATATGCATATATAAACACATGGGTACAAATATAGACATATATATATAAACATGAATATATACATAGTATATTCACACATGCACACTTGCGTACACAAAATAAATATGTATATATGCATACATATGTTTAGGTTCATGCAGACACATATGCATGTATGCACATATGTGTTTATGTGCATTGCATGTCTATACACACACAGTTATATGAAGGAATAAAAGCTAGGGAAATATAAAATGATTCATCTGAAGTCATACAGATAGTAAGTGACAGAGGCAAGGTAGAATTAATCCCGAGTAAACTGACTCTAAATAAATGCTCTTTCCATTGTACTGTATGGGGATCTTAGAGATCAATCATTCAGTCCGGTTTCTTCACTATATATAGAAGGTAACATACCCAAAGAAGGGAAATGACTTACCCAAGATCACTTCGCTAGAACATGGCAGAACTAGAATTCTCAGCTCCCATTCAGAAATGTTTTCCACTGCTCCACCATTTGATTGAATAACCACAACTCAGATTATTAGTTGCACAGCTTTTTTAAGAACTTGTTTCAACATGTAATTCTTGTTAATAGAGCTATATTAGCATGCATATTGTTTATCAATATAAAGAATTTGCATTATGGAATTTGTTTTGTTCACGTACACACTCTCTCTTCCTTATGAACCTACAGCGGGGGAGGGAGAGGAGTCATATAGGCATTTAGAGACCAGCTCATTCTTTCTGGGTTGGAATTTGGAGTCCCCAGCCTCATTTTACCATGGTCCATGTCCAGAGGCTGACTGATGAAGGCAGCAGCACCATTGCTGACCCATAGTTACTTGATACTTTTTTTTTTTTTGGTCAGGCTGTGTTAGGCAATGCAGACATTTATATTTTTACTCATTAAGAAAGCTTTTTGTTCGCCTTTACTCAGTTCCCAGATTACATTGGTTAAGGAGTACAAGTGCCTTGGGGTTTCCAGCAAAGCACAAAAGCCACACACATTTTGTGTGACAGCTCAGTTCTGAGAGGACAGATGTGAAATCGTAAAACACTCTGGAGCATAATATATTCTAGCTAAGCCAGACCATAGCCTTCCAGGAGCTGCTTCTTATTAGCTGGTCTTGTCAAGAACTAATCACCAGCTTTCAAGTTCTGTAAGGCCTCTTTGAAGGTTTACTTTAACCTTACCATACACAAAAATGTTTGCATTGCTACCCACTGATAAGAAAACTATTAGCATTCATTAAGTACAGCCATAAATCTCTCCCTCTTGGAATAGCAATAATGTATTCTTTCAGTTGCCATAATAAATGTGGTGTTTAATCTCTCCTCGGGAGAAGGCCTACCTTGGAGACTCTATTGCATGGAGACACGGTGGGAAGGACATGGCACTGGGGTGAGGAGATAGGACAGAAAGGGACTACAGGTTTGCTGTCAGATGAGAGAGGTAGGGTTTCCAGACTGAAATGATCTATCTCCATGCTCTATTGCTCAGTCTCCAGACATTTTTTAACTCCTTTCCAGCTACCTTCTGACCTTAGAGAAACTTCCATCCTTGTGGATCTCTTACTGTACCCTGCCACCCCCTACTTCCTTTCCTCCTCTTCCCCTTTTGGTGTTGTCTCCCTCCCATAGAAACTAAGCACTTGAAGATAAATGATGTCTTTTTTTTTTGCTCTCATTTATATTGCCAGCACTTTTCACAGTGCATTGCATATAGTAAATGCTTCATAAATGTTCTATCATCTATCTATCTATCTATCTATCTATCTATCTATCTATCTATCTATCCATCCATCCATCCATCTATCTATATCTAGCCATCCATCTAGCCATCCATCTAGCCATCTATCTGTCTACCTCTCTATCAGACCAGGAGGCTCCTTTCACCAAGGACATAGAGGCAAAAGAGAATCTTAATAATTACATTTTCCTACTAGAAATAAAACCTTCTCCTGGCTAAATAGGAGATAGGACCTCAGGGGACCTACATACTGGTCTCATAGCAAGGGAAGGTTTGTGACAAAGAACCTAGAGCTCACTTCTGTTCCCATCCTCTGACAGTTTTCTGCTGTTCATTCCTGAAGAATAAATTCTCTGAGTTACAGTTTCCCCAAATTATCTAGCAGAAGGATATGGGGTAGAGAAGACCTCATCTTCCATATTATCCCTGTGTAACTGGAAAGATATGTCCTGTAGCTCCATCCCTGATGGGCTATGGGAGGGCTCTGTAAGCATTTCTAACTCAATGGACCAAGTAATGAACAAACCACTTGATGCTAATGCCAAATGATCAGCCAGATGGAATTAGGGTTTAGGTATTTAAATGAATTCTTGTTCTTCCTACTCCCTCTGTACTTCTCCCATAGGAGCTTCATCTTCATACTGCTTCAGAACTAGTGTGCTTCTTGAGCAGAAGGTAATGAAGGATCTTCATTCCCTATGGGACCTGAATACAGAGAAGAGGAGAAGAGCTGGAGTACCTAA
Source organism: Dromiciops gliroides (assembly GCF_019393635.1). Lineage (NCBI taxonomy): Eukaryota > Metazoa > Chordata > Mammalia > Microbiotheria > Microbiotheriidae > Dromiciops > Dromiciops gliroides. The sequence goes on along the minus strand of NC_057863.1, from coordinate 501,510,384 downwards.
GTCTGGAAACAAAACCTTCACCTTGTTCTCACCACATAATCATGTAATGATTTTTTCAGGGTACTCTCACAAGAGGAGTGTAAATGATAGAATTGGCAGTGACAGATTACCAACAGATTACTGGAATGAATTTGAGAACAATGGAGAAAAGAGTTTTTTGCGATTTTCCAACTCTGATGAATGAAATTATAAACTACAAGTCTAAAAGAATAAAAATAAAATGTGCCACCCTCCCATCTCCTTCCATAGAGATGATGGACTTACAATGCAGAATGAGGCATGCCTCTTGTGGTTTTTTTTGGACAAGATTCATATGGGAATTTGTTTTGTTTGATTATAATATTTGTTATGAGGATTTTCCTTTACTTTTTAAATTGTTCATGGGAATTAGGGAGGGAAGCTAAATACTTGTAAAAAAAACCACTAAGTAAAATAATCTTTAGAAGAAATGGAGGAATATTCTAGAGAACAGGGGTTCTTAGCTTTTGTTGTGTCAGGGATCCCTTTTTTCAGTATGGTGAAGCCTTGTGGACTCAGAATACTTTTAACACATAAAACTAAATACATAAGATTAGAAAATGTTTATTGAACTATTTCTACCTATCATCTATCCATCTATCTACTTATAATTATCATCAAAATCATCCTTCTCATCTAACTTGCTCTATTATTTATAGGTTTCTGGTTAAGAACCCTTGGTCTAGTAGATGGCAATAAACTACTCTTCTAACAGCTATGGTTCTTTCATCTCATCATTAAACACTCATATAGGAAATGTCTACTGTGTACAGAATACAGTGATAGGTGGAGAAAGGGTCAAGAGAGATATGCATTTTGAATGAGTCATAGCTTCTTCCCTCATATAACTGAGATTAGAGTGGTAGGATAAAAAAAATATTCATATAACTACAGTTCTGACAGAGAAAATTGAGCAAGCACCAGGAATAAATACATGAATGGTTTCCATTGTGAGGGTATGACTACTAAGTCAGGGGGATGGATTAAATGACCTTTGGAAGATTCTTCCAGTCAGGGGATTCTATCGAAGGCAGCTATACTTGCTATCAACTCAGTTTTGTCTGTTTTCCAGTTCATCACTATTCAACCCAATTTATAAAATATTCTGTTGGAATATCAGCCTTAAGACAAGGTTTATATGTGATTGCTAGTGTTGGTTTAAAGTTTCATTAGGCTTTGCATTTTAGCTTGATCTAATACAATTGCCTGCCTTCCTATTCTGTAAAGGATAGAAAAGGAAATGGGGAAAATCCCATTCACAAGGAATGGGCTTTATATTATTTCATTATCTCTGTATTTTTAATCCCCAACTTAACTTGACTGTGAGTCATATTTGTATTATCCAACCTCCCCAGTAATGACAATAATAGGGATATTCATGGAGTGTGTGTGTGTGTGTGTGCTTGAGAGAGAGAGAATTGAAATCTTTTTTTAAAATGAATTAAAAATGAAACCTGTGTGATCCTATCATATTTCTAATAATCTACGGAAATGGTATTTTGGTCTCCGTAGGAGGTTAACCAGTTGCATCTGATTCCAATTCCCTGGGGGCCCTTGAAGAGAGAGAGGCTGCCAATAGCCTCAGTAGAACTGAGCTGGATGAATCACATACCTCACAATGGGGAGACATCAAAAGGTCTAAGACTGGGAAAAGGGCTAGAAATAGGCTCCTCTTGGTTTGGTCCTGCTGTGACTATTGGTCTTTGGAGATGCCCTCTGTATTATTGCTTGTTACCTCCTGTTTCATAATTAGAGATGAAACTTAAAATAGCCTTCTTTTTAAGATGAATAGGTTACAGGAACAAAGATTTAGCACCAAAAGGAACTTAACAACCGCCATGAATATCCAAAGTCATAATTTTACAGATGAGAAAACTGAGGTCCTGAGTTACTAATCATTTGCCTAAGATCATACAGGGAGTAACAGAGACAGAATCTGAATTCGTATCCTTGCTCCAAGTCCATAGGAATGCCTGCTTCCACTCTGGCCAACAGTTCCCATTTTCAAGCCTCACTTTTCCTGAGTGCTTCACAAAATCACCAAACTTTAATTACATTAGAATCTGTACAATTTAATTCCGTAATGTGGGCAAACAATAATGTCAGTTTTCAACTTCTTCTCTCTCTTATTTTTCTTCAGTAATTGACTTGATCTTTAATATAAATACCCCTCATTTAATGGATTAGATTAATGCTTTCCAAACTAGAATCCTTTTAACATAAAAAATCCCAACAGTATGTGGACCCTTCATATGTATATGAAAGAAGTTGTACTATTAGTATCTAGTGATCAAGGAAATATAGATCTATAAACTAGTCAAGGGATTCATGAACCTCAGGTTGGGAATCATCTGTTCTAGGTTAAACAGGCAAGCTTAAATTAGGGAAATCAAAATCCAAATTTTCTACTAGAATAAATAGAAAATTTTGGAGGAAAATTAAGTAAAATATAGTCCAGCTCTAAGGAAGGCTGCACATTGGTAAGGTTGAGTATGTGTCTATTGAAATATTTGTCATTTATAATGGATACAGAATGAAGTCAGTGTCACCAATTAGGCAAAATACATAAATAGTACATATGTTTTATTTTTTAGTTATATAAGATGAATTAGTTCTGTACTTTATCAATCCATCCCATTAAGATTTTCTGTGTAAAATGCAAACAAAATAAAACATCATTTTAATCATTGTTTTATATTGCATCATTCAAAATAGTGTCTATATTTAATAGTTATATTTCTAAGACAGCTAGCTATAGTTTCCCCCATTTATGTGGTTATATTAATTTGATATATGGATAATATTGGACTTTAAGGATACCCCCAGATCATTTTAGCTTCTTAAATTGTGTAGATAACTAGAAGGGACAAATTTAATGTCAACCACTCCCATGACATGTCAATAGAAGTGAGTATGAGGTTAAAACCAAAACAGCATTACCTCACCCTTGTCCTCTTCCCTTCCCTGACAAGTTTTCAGGACTATTCATGTTAAGAAAAAGTTGCCGTACTGAATTCCCTGTTCTTTTACAGCAAAATGAGAAATCTGAAAGATAGTTCAATGTCCTTTTATTCCAAGTTGCTTTGTATTTGATCCCCTTCATGTTGCTGGTACAAAACACTCCATTCCAGCAATGCTATTAAAAGCTGTGTTTCAGCATCTTTGTCTGAAGACCTTCAGATCCATTATATATGTGCCACCTCCTTCCTTCTCAATAGCTATTCCTGAGATAGACCATTATTGTCCTCCTCCTTCTGCTCATCATCAAAGAGTGTGTATTGGTCATTCCCATGGGTAGGGGCACTGTGGGAAAGAAAATAAAAGGTATAGTCCTCTTTTCATTTATGCTTTAAGGCCTGAAAAAGATGACAGGAATATGGATCAAGGCATATAAATAAGAGGAAATGTGGTAATTAGCAAGAAGACAGAAGAGTTGCAACATTGTGAATAAATGAAATGATTGGCTTCATTGCCTGATAAACTCAGCATTATAAGGGTTATGCTGTAGTTATAGCAATGGACCAAGGAAGGGATGAGCAGCTAGGTAGAGCAGTGGATAGAGCACCAGTCCTAGAGTCAGGAAGATTCGTCTTGCTCAGTTCAAATCCACACTCAGACACTTACTAGCTGTGTGACTCTGAACAAGTCACTTAACCCCGTTTACTTCAGTTCCTCATCTGTAAAATTAGCTGGAGAAGTAAATAATAAGGTAATTCAGTATCTTTGCCAAGAAAACCTGAGTTCAAATCTAGCCTCAGACAATTACTAGCTATGTGACTTTGAGCGAGTCATTTAACCCTGTTTGCTTCAGTTTCCTCCTCTACAAAAAGAGCTAGAGAAGGAAATGGCAAACCACTCTAATATTTTTGTCGAGAAAACCCCAAATGGTATCACAAAGTGTTAGGCATGGCTGAAATAACTGAACAACAACAACAATAACAAGGAAGTAATAATAGGCAGGGAAGCCTTGTAAGAAAAGGCATCATACAACTAGAGAAAAAAAGTGAACTAGTCTGGCAAATACTGAAAAAGAAACTCAAAGGTCCTGTTCATCTCTAAAATTATGCAATTCTATGACTCTTTTGAACTCAGTATCTTCTATGTATACTAGTCTCCTATCCCCTATGTTCTTATCCATAATTGATTGCACATTGGAAGATTAGGCTGAGACCCAGAGGAAATATCATCAGAGTTCCTTCCATCTATTCTGAATTTTTTCCTGTCTCTTCTTACAATTGCATAATTCTGTGATTACAGTAGAGATAAGAAGAGAAAATAGAGGAAGCACTGTCCATACAAATAGAGGTAGATCCGTCTTGATTTACGCTTACACTGGAATTTTATCGAGGTTATTATGTCAATGAGAGAGCAGAGACTTGAACCTAGTCTTTTTTCACCCCCCTAGTTCCTCGCTTTTGCCTAATTCAGTAACCAAGTACATTTACCATGTAAGGCCTTATGCAGTCTAAGGACTGAAAACATAGAGACAAAATCAATGGAGTCCCTGTCCCTCTGAAAGCTTCCATTCTATAGGGAAATAACATGCACAGAGATAAGTCATTTTCTCCTTTTTTGTTTTTTTTTTCTTTATCTTAAAAGTGTCTTATTTCTAGTTACATGTAGAGATAGTTTTCAACTTTGTTTTTATACGATCTCTAATTCCACATTTTTTCTCCCTTCCTCCCTTTCCTCCCTCCCCTTCCCAAGATGGTGTGGAAATTTATTTTGATTTGTGGACCCTACCTTTAGGCTGAGATTAGAAAGCCTTAGGCCCTCAGGGTCTCTCCCCCTTCTCCTCACTTCAGCTGAACCAAAAGCCCCTTGCCTGCACAAGACACCAAGTCAGACAGCTGTGGGGAATAAGCCCACCAGCTCCCTCTGACCTGAGTGGAGCTATCCAAGAGATCCTGGACTGGTCCAGGCCCAGTTCTGGCATAGCCTGAGGCACATGAAGCTGGAGCACACCCCTACCCTACCCCAGCCATAGCCCTGGCTAGCGGATTAGTTTTGGTCTGTGGAGGTGCAGGAAGCCCCGAGATTTGAGTGGAGAGAAGAAAAGGTATATATAGACCTGGGAATTAGACAAGCAAGGGGGGGATGGACGAGAGAGGCTGAGAAGAGGTTCAGTTCGGACAAGGAGACAGGGGAGCTGAGAAGAGGTCAAGTGGTGGCTGGCGAGATTAGAAAGGTTGTAGCGGTGCAGACTAGAGATGGGGCTACAAGGATGCAGGAGAAGAGGAGAAGGACTAGAGCAGGAAAAGAGAGGCCAAAGGCAGACTGACAGAGCAGACAGACAGAAGGTTGGTGAGAGAGAACACAGCGGTTCAACAGTGGCAGTAAGGAGGAGAGAAAAGTTAAAAAGCAGGGGATTTACAAAGTGAAAAGGGCTTGGAGTTAGAATAAAGGACCTGAGTGCCCCTGAGGCAGGGCGCGCTAAGGCCCTTATTTTATTAAAAAGGTTACAGGCCTTATTACAAACCAGGAAAAGTGTAGAGTGCCTTGAGGCAGGAGGCTGCTAAGACCCTTATTGTATTCAAGAAGCTTGAAGGGCTGCAGGTGGGAAAGAGATGCAGTGGAAAGCAACCACAGGAAAGCAAGTCAGGTTGTACATTTTATTTCCCTGTATTCTTAATTTCAATAGTATATCATAAATAAACTCTGCTTGGATTATTTAGTTAAGAAGCTTCTTAATATTTTGCTTATCAATTTGGGAGTGGAGCAGTGTGGTGGAACTTTATATAGGGCCCATATTAAATTAACAAAAGTCAGATAGCCTAATAGTCAAAAATCCCCAGATTAGTTACTCCATTCAGATTAGCCCCCCAAAATTAGCTATTCATCAAAAATATTTCTACAATGGCAAGAAATCTGATATAGGTTATACATGTAGAATCACATTAAGCATATTTCTGCATTAGTCATGTTGTGGAAGAAGAATCAAACAAAAGGGAAAAACCTCAAAAAAGAAAAAAAAAACCAAGCAAAAAAGTACGGTTCAATATGCATTCAGATTCCACAGCTCTTTTTTCTGAATGTGGAAAGCATTTTCCATCATGAGTCCTTTAGAGTTATCTTGGATCATTGTATTGCTGAGAAGAGTTTAAGTCTACCAGAGTTGATCATCACACAATGGCATTGATACTCTGTACAATGTTCTTATTCTGCGCATTTCACTCACCATCAGTTCATTAAATGTTTCCAGGTTTTTCTGAAATCTGCCTGCTTATTGTTTCTTACAGGGCAATAGTATTCCATTAAATTCACATACCACATCTTATTTATCCATTCCCAACTGACAGGGATACCCTCAATTTCCAATTCTTGGCTACCATAAAAAGAGCCGCTATACATATTTTTGTACATGTGGGTTCTTTTCCCTTTTTATGATCTTTTTGGGATAAAGACCTAATAGTGGTAATTCTGGGTCAAAGGGTATGCACAGTTTTATAGCCCTTTGGGCATAATTCCAAATTGCTCACTAGAATGGTTGGATCAGTTCACGGTACCACTAAAAAATGCATGTGTTCCATGTTTCCCACAGTTTATCCAACATTTATTATTTCCTTTTTTTGTCATATTAGACAATCTAATAGTTGTGAGGTGGTACTTCACAATTGTTTAAATTTACATTTCTTTAATCAGTAGTGACTTAGAGCATTTTTTCAAATGACAAAAGATAGCTTTGATTTCTTCATTTGAAAACTACCCTGTTCATATACTTTGAACCATTTCTCATTGGGGAATGACTTGCATTATTATAAATTTGATTCAGTTCCATATATTTTAGAATGAGACCTTTATTGGGAAACACTAGCTGTCAAAATGGTTTCCGAGCTTTCTGCTTCCCTTCTAATTTTGGCTGCATTGATTCTATTTGTAAAAAAATCCTTTTAATTTAATGTAATCAAAATAATCCATTTTGCATTCCATAATATTCTCTGTCTCTTCTTTGGCCACAGATTCTTCTCCTCTCCATAGATCTGAGAGGTAAACTATTCCTTCCACTCCTAATTTACCTATGGTAACACCCTTTATATCTAAATCATATACCCATTTTGACCTTTTTTTGGTATAGGGTATAAGATATTGGTCTATACCTAGTTTTGGCCATACTATCTTCAGTTTTCCCAGCAGTTTTTGTCAAACACTGAGTTCTTATCCCAGAAGCTGAAGTCTTTGTGTTTGTCAGACAGTAGATTACTATAATCATTTACTACTGTGTTCCTGTGCCTAACCTATTCCATTGATCTACCATTCTTTTCTTAGCCAGTACCAAAAAAGTTTTGATGAATGCTTCTTTATAATATAGTTTCAGATTTGGTACGCTAGCCCACCTTCCTGTGCATTTTTTTATTAGTTCCCTTGATATTCTTGAACTTTTGTTCTTCCAGATGAATTTGTTATTATTTTTCTAGCTCTATAAAATAATTTTATTACTCTGATTGTATGGCACTGAATAAATAAATTCAGGTACAATAGTCATTTTGTTATATTAGGTCAGCCTATCTGTTATTTTTTGTAAAGATACAAAGTAAATAAAAATTAATTTAAATTGAGGGTTGGTTTAGCACTAAGAACTGACTGCTCAGGGACAACTCATAAGCTGTTGTACCTGAGCTGGCTTTAATGGGAGTTAGTGCAAAGGCATGGAGTATAGATAGAACAGCAGTAAGAGTGCTTGAAGGGGAGTTATATGCAATGTTTCAAAAGATAAGTGGCAGTAAAGTTATATAGGGTATTAAATACAATCCAAAGAATTTCTATTTTATCTCAAGACAATAGGGATCTGCTGGGGGGCGGGGTGTTAAGCAAGGGAGTGATGTTGTTAGACCTGTACTTTAGAATGTCTATCTGTCAGCTGAATGGAGGGATACATAGGATGGGAGATTGAATGGCAGGAGCCATAGGGTGAAGGAGAAAAATTGAAAGACTATTACAATAGAATAGATGCTTCTGGTCTGACATGATGGGGTGTCTATATAAAGAAGGGCTGTATATGAGAGTTACAGAGGTAAACCATTAAATATACACAAAGACCTTACCATTACTCGCACCAATGAGCCAATTAGAGAAAAGGAGGGGAACCATGGAGTTCAGTCAAAGGAAATGAACTGCCGTATTTGAAAGATAAAGATAGCCCCTTGGCTCACCTGCCAGGTAACCCCAGTGAGAACAATGTCCTTCAGTCTCCAGAAGAAAATCCCTTGTGACCTACAGATTTTTAGATTCATTAATCTTACATGACTGCTCTCAGGCAGTTTAGAGGAAGTGCCCCCCTACACTATTGCAGAAAGAATTTTAGATAAAAAAGATACATGCAAGAAGCATGGAGTCCATTCTGAGCATCCTTAAAAGTTCAATAGCAGTGTCATTTAGTAGGATTCAGGAGTAAGATGCTTGTTCCTCTTGTTCAAAGAGAATCAAATCTCCCCTGCTCCCTCCAGCAAATCAGCCTCAGGAAAATACTGCTGCTATCCAAGTGATCCTCTGGGCACTCACACCTGGTCAAGGCATGGGAGTTCAGATTCTGTAACTTCCCAAGTCTTCCTTGAGCCTGGTTGACTGGCTGCAGAGGAAACACCCCTGCTGGGGAGGTGCCTAGAGCAGCAGATCATAGGAAAATGCAGATGGCTCTCTGAGGACAGGCCTGGCTTTGCTGAAGGATCTATGCCAAGTACTTGCTTGGTGCATCTCTGTTGCTATTTGATTGAAAATCTGCCTATCTAGGTGTTGAAATAGAAGGATTGTTGAGAAGCCAGGTACTGTAGACAGCAAGGCTTTCTAAAGTCCAGTAGAATCTTAGTCATTCAACTACAAAAAGAGTATGGACCACCAGCAAACAGTATGGTACCTGGCTTAGAACTTGTGGACAACTTTAACTCTTTCACTTTTAAAAAAGTCATTACTTAAATCTTCATTGTCATCTTCAACTAGTAGTTTTTTTTAATAATCCAAAATATACTATACCGTATTTTTTCTTTCTATTTCACTATAATCAATGTGGGCATGGTAATTCCCACAGTGAAAGAGCAAACTCAATATGTTCTGTGAGACTCTGGATTGTACTATCCCACAAATCCTTTATGAAAGAGAGTATCTACTTGATGCACTGGGTGCCTTCCTTGGATTTTTTGGCACTGTTTATCAAGAGTGTGTAGGTGGTGTCTTTTTCTTATTCCTATCAATCAACATATGATTGCCTGGCCACTTCCTTCTGTTATCACATTTCTTTCTTTAAAGTCATCTTTTATGCATATTTTATAATATTTTTTAGCATGATACACTGGGCAGAGGACTGACTCTAGTCTCAGAGGACCCAAGACCAAATTTCACCTTTGATAATTCTTATATGTAATGACCTTAGGTAAGTCATTTAACCTGCATGGGTATCAGTTTCCTTATTTGTATAGTCATGGGGTTATACTAGGTGGCCTGTGAATTCTCTTCCAGCTTTATATCTATGATTCTGGGACACTGTACTTCCAGTTACCAATGCCCACCCTGCTCTGTTAGCCTTTTGACAATATATGACTAATAATAGTATACCTAGGTCATGACTAGTGTGAATAATGAACCTATGAACCTGCAAATTGTATTATTAGAAATTATAATTATATAAAATATGAACAAATAGCTCCAACTCAATGGAAACATACAGTGTAAATCTAAATAATGCGATCAATTCTCAGAGTTCATACTAATTGGGAGCTAGCTATGATAATAAGCTAATATTTACATAGTGACTTAAGATTCGTATGTGTTGTTGTTCAGTTATTTCAGTCATTTTTTTATTCTCTGTGATGCTATGTATTTTGTTTGGTTTGGTTTGGTTTGGTCAAGATGCTAGAGTAGTTTGCCATTTCCTTTTCCAGCTCATTTTATAGATAAGGAAACTGAGGCAAAGAGAGTTAAGTGACTTGCCCAGGGTCACACAGCTAGTAAGTGTCTGAGGCCAGATTTGAACTCAGATCTTCCTGACTCCAGACTTTATGTGCTATGCTTTTTTGCCACTGAGATGTTCATTAAGATTTATATAGTGCTTTACAAGTATTCATTTCATCCTCACAAAAAGCCTGTGAAATAAGTGCTATTATTATCCCTGTTTTAAATAAAGGAAAGTGGGAAAAATGGAAATTACCACAGCTAATGGGTATCTGAGACTGGATTTGAACTCAGTTTTTCCTGACTCCAGGACAAGTGTTCTATGGCACAATGGTGCCACCTAGCTGCCAGCATACGAATTATAACACATATCATGGAACTTACAACATACCACAAACAACTTTAAATCTTTGGAAACTATAAGTAGCACTAGGAGAATATTGGTGTTTTAAAGCACGTGTCCTTTTTTCTCAGAGAGAAGCACCACATCATTTTTCAAATGCAATCCAAAACTTTCTATCCTTCTATTGAATTCTGGACCCAGTTTCATTTTTCATTTGTAGAATCTTTCTAAAATACATGTACTGGACGGACCATCTTTATTAGAATCACATCCAACTGAACATGGTTCTCCACAATAGGCATTCATACCATTGACTCAATTTTCCCTCTGATATTTATGAACAAAGATTTTTTTTAAATTTTTTTGTTTGTTTTGTGTTTTTGTTTGGTTTTTGTTTACTTTTTTATTTTGATTTTTCTGCAAGCAGATTGAAGCCTATACAACCCCTAGAAGCAGATGACAAATTTAATAGCAGTACCTCTGAAGGCTTATTAAGAGTATTTCAGGGGGCAGCTAGATGGCACAGTTGATAAAGCTACGGCCCTGGATTCAGGAGGACCTGAGTTCAAATCCGCCTCAGACACTTGACACTTACTAGCTGTGTGACCCTGGGCAAGATATTTAACCCTCATTGCCCCACAATAAAAAAAAGAGCATTTCAAGTTTTATAGATAGTAGTTAAACCTTCTTTTCTTGTTTTTCTTATAACCAATCTTTTCACCATTCACCTTCTCTTGGCAGGACTTAGATTGTCTTCCTTTTGCTGTTGATGAACATAGCAGTTAGATGGGGCAAGGATGAGGATGAGCTGGCAAAAATTAAGCAGAGGGGAATTTTTTTTCCTTTTCAAAATGATTATGCAAATTATGAAACATAGATGAATAGGCTATTTGGCATTTGTGTTGTTGTTGGACAGCTAGGTGGAACAGTGGAGAGAGCCCTGGGCTTGGAATGGGGATGACATACTCATGAGTTGAAATCCAGCTTCGGGACCCTGGGCAAGTCACTTTACTGTAGTTGCTACAGTTTCCTCATGTGTAAAATTACCTGGAGAAAGAAATGGCAAACCATTCCAGTATCTCTGCCAAGAAAACCCCAAATGGAGTCATGAAGAGTTGGACACAAGTAAAATGACTAAACAACAAAAGGTGAATAAATTGGCATTAGTACATATATAATTTCATCTTTATTATCTTTCATCTATTTCTCTAGCTCTATGGTCATCTGTTTTACACTATGATGTCCTTTTAGATGATAGACAGGATATTTTTATAACAAAGAAATAATAACTTCTTGAACCAGTCAATCAATAGACCACTGCTAGGTACATAATAACTGTCCAATATCTGTCTCTTTCAAATGGTTTCTTACTTACAGACAATGGGCCAAATAGCCACTGGGTGTATTGGGTAACAACATAAGAGCTTATATTATATTTATGTCTATCAAGTGCTTCAACATCCATTATCTCATTTGAGTCTCACCATAGCCTTAGGAGAAAGGTAGTGAACATATCATTATCCCTCTTTTACAGTGAGGACACTGAGTGTCAGGGAGCTAAATGATTTGCCCCAGGTCAACACAGTTTAGTAAACTGCAGAACCAAGATTCATATCTAGGTTATCAGTGTCTCTACTATGTGGTTCTTGCACTTTTTGTTCACTTTTGTCTTAATCTTTGTGACCCCATTTGGAGTTTTCTTGACAAAGATAGTGGAGTGGTTTTCCATTTCCTTCTTCAGCTCATATGGATGAGAGAAGTGAGAAAAACAGGTCAGGTTCCCACAACTAGTGTCTGAGGGCAGATTTGAACTCAGAAGATGAATCTTCCTGACTCCATGACTGACACATCTACTGTGCCACCCAACTGTTCTTGGTCTCTGCTATACCTCACTATGACTCTACAGTTGATAAAATGATGGTCTATTAGTTTAGTGGCTTACAACTTCTGGAGGAAATGGCCTTTGAAGTCCAAGAGTATACCCTATTTAATCAGTTATGTAACTGATTTCCATAGTCTTCTTATTTGTTGGTTACCCAGCTTAGAAGACCAAACCCATAGTGGAAAGAACCTGTATATGACCTGGATTCTAATCCTGATTCTATTTCTATTAGTTGTGTGATATTAGGAAAATTACTATAAACGCTCTAGGTCTCAGATTCATTACTGGAAAGTAAGAGTTTGGGAACAGATGGCAGCATGGGCAATAGAAGAAGCATGTAACCTTCACAGGTTACTTAAAATTTTCTGCTCCATTTTTTTCACATGTCAAACAGAGTAGATAGACTTTATGACCTCCAAGATTCCTTCACTCTCTAAAGTCTTTTTCCCTCTCTGACTAGGCTCTAATATTGAATCTTTCTTGTGACAATACATCATTTAACCTAAGACATGCCTTCCTCAAATGCAATTTGGCCTCTGATTTCAATGTATTGTTCTTTGAGAGCTCAGAGCTTTTTGTCAAGTTTCCAATGATCACAAATGTGGTACTGTAGAGGGTAATGGCCTGGATAACTTAAATGATATTCTTGATATCACTAAAACTGGACTGATGGCACGTAGGCATTTGAAGTTTTGAATTTTACTGGAACCTCTGGAGGTATGATCCAAATAAGACTCCAGTTAGAATCCCCATCCCCTATCTTCAATTGCTGATCTTTCTAAATGCCACCTAACTGTTTCTGGACCTCTATGAGCACAAACTTCTGTGCATAGCCCTGTTTGTGTCATCCTGTATACTTATCCTAGAATCAGCAGTTCTGGTAAGCACTGAAGAATCAGGTCCTCCTCAAACAAAGTGGGCCATACTTTCATGAAATATGTATTCTCTCAAAGCTGTACATAAAATGAGTGTTTTTTTAAGCTGAGCCATATATTTCAAATATACTAGAGAGGTAGGTATTTTTAAAATTCCATGGTGACTCTTGAAAATTCAAGTAAATATATAAAATATGAATATCAACGCTCCATTTAGTTGTTAGGGCAGTATTTGGGGTTTTTTCTTTATGAAGTAGGGAATACCCCAATGATTACATGTATCGCTTCCCTCCCCTGCTCCAAATGAAAATTGCCATCTGATCATGATATTTTTCACTTGGGAAAGGAGAGTAATAGATGAGTGTGATGGATAAAGGAATCAGAGGAGGGGGAAAGCCTGGGTATTGATTATGGGGTCTACCTACTTTCATGATAAGGGGAGAAATTAGCAGAGTCCTAAGGAAAGAGCTTTCTAGGGATAGAGAAAATGGACAATTCATAATTATAAGTGAGTACAAGAAATTCTATGCTGAGTTAAGATAAATGTCTTAGACTCAACCAATGCTAGTTGGACTAGAAGTGGAAAAGGAAATTCATAACGATGTCTTAAAGCCAGAGAAGTCAGTGGATAGTCAAAAAGTCAGTGGATAAGATAAAATAGCACATAGAGAACAAAAGGAAGGATATTATCTAGGCATTGTGGGACATGCCTATAATCCTAGCTACCAAGGAAGCCAAAGCTGATAGAATTCTTAAACTCAGGACTTTGGAGCTTCATTGGGCTAAGCTGATCTTGTATACTTTATAAAGCCAGAGTTAGTGTATATAGTCCCCAAATATGGCATAGGTTGTGTAATGAAGAGGGAATGACAAAGAATGGAAGTTGAGGGAGTCAACCAGGAGTGGGATTATTCCCATGAATCAACCTTTTTATCATTAGCCTAGGCAAGATAGGAAGGCCCAGTCTTTTCAAAAGGAAGAACAATACCACATATTTCAGTTGGAGTTTTTCCTTTAGAAATTCTCTCAATTTCATGTGACCTTTTGTTTCTGGATGTGGCAGCCCTGACATATTTTTCCTAGGTCCTCCATTTTGGAGGTCCATATTTCTACACCAGTGGCATTTTCATCCTAGATTTCTATTGTCTCCAGAACTGAGCACCTGCCATGAGGCACAACAACAGACTTAGAATATGCATCCAAATGTCCTGTAGTCAATATATTAGGAGTTATCAGAACATATTGCTGGAAAACAACAAAAAAAATTAATCAAAATGTCCCATTTTAGCATTGCTAGCAGCAGCAGGACACAGCAGCTCTGCAGAACTGATTAACTTCTTATTAAATAAGAACAGTGGTGACAGAGCTTTAAAATATCAAATTAGCCCAACACAGCTCACAGCAAAATAGGAAAATGCAACTGCGAATTTAGCTGCAATCACAGCATTGTTCAGTCCAAGAAAGGTGTTGATATTCCAGAGGTGACAGAGGTTCTTGTCCCTGTCTCTAATTTCACATTTGCCCTCCTAGTGAACCTTGAGGATGCTTTTGCTGAACTTTACTGCTACTGCGATATTTCTACCTTGAAATGAACTCCATCTCCTCAAGGCTAGCAGTCAAGTTTATAGGTCCCTACATTCAGAGACCCTCCATAGCCTAGACCTTCTGAATCTCCTCTTAAACAGGCTTTGCTTGGAAGACCTACCTACTGATGGACAGGCTCCAATTTAGACACGCCTTGCAATAAAGTCTACTAGTTGAAAGACTCATCAAACTCTATTATTACCCCCTTGTGTTTAAACTCCCCCAGTTCATATAAATTAGATTGGAACTGATCATTATCGATTCACTTCAAGTAACTTCAATTCAATAAACACTGCTAAATTGTTTGCAATGAGTGGGGTACAATGCTAGATCTAAAGTTTAGGTAACATGTGCTCCTTTACTTCATAGAGTTTATCATGATGCAGAGGAAATAAACAATAGATCTGAAGTCAGAAGATCTTACTAATATGTAACCTTGGGCAAACCATTAACCTCTCTGAGTCTTAGTTCCTCATCTGTAAAATGATGAGATTGGATTTTATGGCCCCCTTCCAAGTTTCCTTTCAGCTCTAAATGATCTAGGAGCATAAGACATAAATATGTTAAAATGCAATAATATTCAATACTACACAAACATATACAATAATCATGGTTCTATAACTGGGGAGAGGGGATAGGTAAATGAGTGAATGATCATTTTGGAAGGATAATGTCAATGTTTAAAACAGTGGAATTCATGAGATGAAGATCCATGCAAACCTCTCCCACCTTAATGATGCTGGGCAAGAGAAGTGCTGACTGAGAAGTTTAATTTTGTCCACACATCCATATTCTAAGAAGAAATTTCTGAGGATAATAAGCAGGGGTATGCTATAAAGTGTATCAACCTGTTCAGGGGGTTGGTGGGTAGGAAGGTGGGCATACAATATGCTTTTAAGCTTCTCTGCATAATTAATGGTTTCCCTATCAGTTTCTTTAGTCTAGACAATGAATAAAAAAAAAACAAATCCAGATTTGTATCATTTTCCAATTTCCAATGTGTAAATACTCTCACTGAAAATTTAATGATCAACTCTCATGAGTTGGGGTGAGCTGTTTCCAGCACTCTGATAGCATTCTACAAAGGCCAGTTCTCTGAAACTTAGCAAATATATATTGGTGTGGCTTAAACTCCTTTATATTTTCAGTATGAAAAGTGACACTTTTGATCATTTCAGCCATAATGGTATATCAAGTGCTATCTGATAATTAGAAAGGCTAGTAGTAGAAGATTCAAAAGGGAGGAGACAAGACTATTTTTTTTATCCTATAAAGACTAAAAGACAGTGATAACCAAGTGACTGTCCAGAAGATGGAGACTAGGATCATGAGTCTATTAGAAAACTTGGTTTAACTATTAGAAGGAACAGCAATCATTATCGGGGAGGCAGATTTCATCTCAGAGGCAGGGGAAAAAAGTCTTCCCTTACAATGAATTATCCAAAGGTATATCATGGGCTGCTTTGGGTTATAATAGGTTCCCTCCCTCCCTCAAAGTCTTCAAGGAAAAGTTTGTTCACCACTTCTTGGGAAATTTGAAGATGAGATTCTTGGTCAGGGTATGGGCTAGATTTTATGGCCTCTGAGTTCTATACCTACTCTGTGATTCCTTGAGTCTCTTATTCCTTAAAGCATACTTGTCTTTGTATGGGCCATTGCTCTATATCCAACTCCTTTCCCTCACTAACACTGAGAAATTTAAAAGGTTACATTCAACCTCTGCATGTAATAGGTTCATTGTGAGTGTGAGTTGGTAGGGGTATGGGGAACTAAGACTGTTTATATATCCCATTATCTCTTCTAGTTCTCCTCTTTGACTAATTGACATGACCTTGGGTGTATCTGCTCTTGAATATCCTTGACATCTGTCTGCTATGAAGATGAATTACTTATTTAGGTAGCAATTGGCTTTCCTGGTTTAGCCAAAGTGCATCCATTCCTCTTTAGTCCTATTAAGCACTGGATGAACTTTCAAGCTAATGCACAATACAATCACTACTGTTCTGCAGATGTCAGACACCTAAATATTTGGTATTCACTAATGAAAAACTTCTTTTTAAAAAAGGAGAGAGAAAGGAACTGTGGGAGGGAGGGAGGTGAGAGGGGAAAGAAAGTCAATAAAAAACTAGGGATCTAATTAAGAGTTTAGGTAACTGTCAACTTTATTAGCTCTCACTCTGACTTATTCTGCTAAGGTCAGCAAGTGGTCAGGAAGGAAGGATCTAGGTAGGGGTGTGTCTTGTACAGAGAGAGTAACAAATACTCTTAATGGATGAAGGGAGGAAATTGGTGCTAATGGGGGAAATAATCACATTATTATTGAGGAAGGACAGGATTGTCCTGTTGAGTATCCTACTCAGTGGCACAGCTGGTGTGAGGGTAATCACTCAATATATCATAAGGTTGGCAGATACCTTTATATCCCTTGAGGCTACATTTCTTTCCACCAAAATAAACAACTTGTGGAGAGAAAAATTAAATTCAGTACCATGTCAGATTCCAACAGAGACATAGTCTGATAGAGTGAATTTGCCTTTAGTGATGAAAGAATGGTATGACAGCTGGATTTCTATATCAAATATCCATAATTGTGCATGAGAAGTGCTAAGATGCTTTTCCCTCCTTGTTTATTTTTCATTATGGCTGATTGCTGTGACTTTTAGGATTTCATTTATTTATTTTTCTCTCATTCAAGAATTACTTCCTTTTTCAAGGATCATTTGGTATCATAATGGGGCCAAATAGAGCTAATGATATTTTAGTTGATGGATTCAGGCTCTTCTCATTTTCAAGCAATAGTATCCCATGCTTCTACAATATTTTGAGGTTTTTCCATCTATTTTCTTATTTGTTCAGCACAAAAACCCTGTGAAGGTCATGCAAAAATCACTGTATCCATTTTTTAGGTGAGATTACTGAAGCTTCTCCAGGTCAAGTGACTTGCCCATGGTCACACGACTAATAAGTGTTGGGACTCAAACTAGAATACTATTTGTTCAACTCCAATTCTACTGTCCTATATAGGGCTGGCTCCCTAAGAAGACCTACTGGAAAAGGGAGGCCTAGAGAATTCCATGGCTGTCTCAACATCACAAACAGAGGAATCTTGAGGTGGTATTTGGACTCTTAGTTTTCCCAGATCTCTTGCCTAAAAATTAGCAATTATGTCCCTCACTAGGGAGTTGGTTTCTACCTTCACTTGATAGTTAATCAAAGAATTTCAGCAAAGACAGCTGCATATCTTTCAACTCTTGTGTCTCGTATATGTTTAAGTTAAGATATATACAACACATGGAATAGATCCATTCGTGGATTAAATATTTAATGCTTTGATAACCAAGTTGAGAGAAATGCTGACACTAGATGAATGAACTCAGATAATCACACCCAGTCAACCACATCAAAGATTATGCTCTGTTTGGGAAGTTGTAAATATAAAACCTGGCTGGGCTACCATCTTCTCATGCTCAACTGCTTAGAAATATTGTGTGTGTGTGTGTGTGTGTGTGTGTGTGTATGTATATATGTGGGGAGGGGAGTTGGGAGAATTTGGATTTAAGCTCTAATGTCCCCAGTCAGCAGACAGATTCCCCCACCTGGAAGTTCACAATTGAATACAAACTTCCACAGGAGTGAATTAGAAAAGAAGAATAAAATGGAAATTATAGATCAGACAGGAGATCTGTGGAAAGAAAACAGAAGACTATGTGCTCAGAGGTAAAGCTTAGCTTGCTTTTCACTTGGTACACAGAGATAAAAATCCGGCTGAAATTTGAGAGACATTTAATTAAGTATTTAATGATATCTTGATAATCCCAAGGGCATAACTCAGAGAAGGCACATTCTTTCATTGTGTCATTACCCATTTATGTGTGTATTCTTTCTAGAGACTTTTATTTTTTAAAGTCCCCAGTGCCTAGCATAGGACCTGGTACACAGAAGGTGCTTAATAAATGCTGGCTGCTTCATCAACAACATGAATGATAATAGTTTTTGGGGTTGCTTCATATTGGTACTGTTCAGCAGCTAAGTGTGTGACTGTGTTTCAGGGATAAAATGAAGCATTACTACTTTTCAGTAGCTAGAAACATAGACTCCCATGAGCTTATGGAGATGGCTTAGAGAAAAGAACAGGTCTGACATTCACTTGGTTTCTTTGTAAAATGCATATTCCCTATAATGGTTGAGTAGTTAGCCTATGGGCTGCCTCCCTTTGAGCATATGGTTAGCCTGAAGCTTCCTATCCCATGGATTATCCTCCTGCCATGTGCTTTGGAGGCTGGATGGTGTTGCTGCAATGGACTGCAAAGGATTTGGGAGCTTTCTTAGCCCTGCTTTTGAGACAGACATCCTGAATATACTTTCAAGCTGCAGTTGAATCAGCCACCAATTCATTTGTCAGAGAAAATACATGGGGCTTTCAGTGCATAAGCTGCTGAGATAAAATGCCCAAAGATGATACAGGAAAAAAGAGGACAGACTGGAGAATCCATTATCAAATTAGCACTGCCCTTTTAAACAGTCAAAAGAGCCTGTGCAATGTGCTGGTGAGTTATAAGAGGTGGCAAAAAGGGAATCCAAAAGACTGTCCAATTCTAATTAAGAAAGGGTGGGAGGCGAGAAAGAGAAGCTGGAAAATACAGTGGGCCCCAGCTCAAAGAAACTGATGATGGGGATGGCTTTCCTTTATATTTATGTCTTTGGAATAAGGTAGCATAAATGCTAATTTTGCCGTTTTGAAATTTACTTAAAGCTGAAACCAATGGAGTAAAAGGAAAATCCACAAGTCCAGCCCAGCCTTATGGTTTAGATAATGTCCATTGTGTGGTTCATTAGTTGTACAGGTCATTTATTATCCTCTCAAGTCCCTTGACAGGTCCACATAAGAGAAAGAAGTAAGAGATGTGCTGGAGGGTCTGAAAGCATTACTTTCTTTCCCATAGAACTTGCCATCTTGGAGTTTTTTTCAGGGCAATGAGGGTTAAGTGACTTGCCCAGGTCACACAGCTAGTAAGTGTCAAGTGTCTGTCTGAGTCCAAATTTGAATTCAGGTCCTCCTGAATCCAGGGCCAATGCTTTATCCACTGTGCCACCTAGCTGCCCCAAGACCTTGTCATCTTAAGGGGAAGTTAAGACCAATGCAAATGAATATGGAAATATGCATGTAATATTGGTGCACATATTCCTCTAACTGAAACAGAATCCACCTGAGAAAAGAAAGTTTATGGAATTGTCCATAACTGTATGCCTAGTTCTGGGGCTGTAGCCAAGATGGTGGAGAGAAGCTAGGAACTTTCCTGAGCTTTCCTGTATTTCCCTCAAAAACAACATTAAATCAAGCATCTAAACAGATTCTGGAACTACAGAACCTACAAAAAGAGAGACAAAATCCTGCTACATAAGATAATTTAGAAGACTTCAGAAAAGGACTTTCTCACCTGGGTAAAAGGGGAGGGCAGCTCAGCACTACTTGTCCCAGTTCGCAGCTCACCTCAGCAAAGCTTGGCTTAGTGGGCAGCTCTCTCAGCATAGGTTGGCTCAGTGAGCAGCTCAACATTTTTGCAACTCGACACTGAGAGTGGGGCAGCTGAGAGCAGTAAGAAGCTTGCAACCATGAACCCTGTGCCCCAGGAGCAGACTTCAACTTGATAAGTTTAAAAATAGCCTACAACATGGGCAAAAAACAAAAAAAAGAACCCTTACCATTGACAACTTCTATGGTGAAAGGGAAGACCAAAATTCAAAAACAGATGAGTTTTACAAAAATGCCCACAATTAAAGACTCAAGAGGGAAGATAATTTTGTCTCAAGACCAAAAAGCCTTCTTTGAAGAACTCAAAAAGGCTTTTAAAAACCAAATAAGAGAGGTAGAAGAAAAATGGAAAAAGAAATAAGAGAAATGAGAGTTACACTGCAAAAAGAAACACAAAAAATGACTGAGGAAAATAATTCCTTAAAAAATACAATTGGCCAAATGAGAGAAAAAATTAGCCAAACAGAAAAAGAAGTATAAAAGCTTACTGTGAAAAATAAGACCTAAAAGTTAAAATTGAGTGGATGGAAGCAGATAATTCCATGAGGCAACAAGAATCTGATCAACAGAATCAAAAGACTGAAACAATAGAAGAAAATGTGAAATACCTCATTGGAAAAACAACTGACCTGGAAATAGATCCAGGACAGATAATCTGAGAATTATTGGACTACCTGAAAGCCATGATCAAGAAAAGAGTCTAGACACTATATTCCAGGAAATTATTAAGGAGAACTGCCCTGAAATTTTAGAATAAGAGGATAAAATCATCATTGAAAGAATCCACTGAACACCTCCTGAAAGAGACCCCAAAAGGAACACTTCAAGGAATATTGTAGCCAAACTCCAGAATTATCAGGTGAAGGAGAAAATACTCCAAGCAGCCAGAAAGAAACTATTTAAATACCATGGAGTCATAGTCAGGATTGCACAGGACCTGGCAGCTTCAACATTAAAGATTCACAGGGTTTGGAATATGATATAAAGGAAGGCAAAGGAGCTTGGATTACAACCCAGGATCAACTACCCAGCAAAACTGATCATTTTCTTTCAGAGGAAAAGATGGACATTCAATGAACTAAGGGACTTCCAAGGCTTCCTGAGAAAAAAAGATCAGAAATGAACAGAAAATTTGATCTCCAAATACAAGACTCTAGAGAAATATAAAGAGGTAAACAAGGGGAAGAAAAGGGTTGTTCAATGATGTTATACTGCTTGAGTACATATGAGGGAGGATAATATGTTAACTCTTGAGATCTGTATCTCTGTAAAGGTATTGTTATTAAATCAACTTTGAAGTGATGATATAAAGAAACTTAAGGGGCAGAATAAAAGAAGACTAGGGGGAGGAGAGGAAGGGAGATGTGGAATGAGGTTAATTATATCATAGGATGAGGCACAAAAAGAACCCATTACAACAGAGGGAAAGAAGGGAGGGGTGGGCATTGTTGCAACCTTACTCTCATCAGACTTGGTTCAGGGAGGGAATAAAATACACTCCCACTTGTATAAAGAAACTTAGCTTACTCTGTAAGGAAACAAAAGGGGAAAGGGAAAAAGGGTGGTATTGATAGAAGGAAGGGCACAAGTGGGGGGAAAAGGGGCAAGAAAAAGAAGGGCAGCTGATAAAAGGGAGGGCAGATTGAGGGAGGCAGTGGTCAGAAGCAAAACACTGGTCAAGTGGAATAGGGAGAAAGAAGGTGGAAAAAAGTACAAAAGGAAAAAGAAGATGGAGGGAAATAAACAGTTAATAATTTTAACTGTGAATATGAATGGGATGAACTCTCCCATAAAACAGAAGCAAATTGCAGAGTGGATTAAAAACCAGAATCCTACAATATGCTGTTTACAAGAAACACATTTAAAGCAGAGAGATACAAACAGAGTAAAGGTAAAAGGCTGGAGCAGAATATACTATGCTTCAGCTAAAGTAAAAAAAGCAGGGGTAGAGATCCTTATCTCAGACAAAGGAAAGGCAAAAATAGATCTAATTAAAATAGATAAGTAAGGAAACTACATTATATCTTGCTAAATGGTACTATAGATAATAAAGTAATATCAATATTAAACATGTATGCACCAAGTGGTATATCATCCAAATTCTTAGAGGAGAAGTGAAATGAGTTACAAGAGGAAATAGACAGTAATACTATACTAGTGGGGGATCTGAATCTTCCCCTCTCAGAATTAGATAAATCTAGCAACACAATAAATAAGAAAGAAGTGAAAGAGGTGAATAGAATACTAGAAAAGGTAGACATGATAGATGTCTGGAGAAAATTGAATGGGGATAGAAAGGAATATACCTTATTCTCAGCAGTACATGGCACATTTTCAAAAATTGACCACGTTTTACTGCACAAAAACACCATAGTCAAATGTAGAAAGGCAGAAATAGTAAATGCATCCTTCTCAGATCATGATGCAATAAAAATTGCATGTAATAAAGAGCCATGGAAAGGTAGACTGAAAATCAATTGGAAACTAAATAATTTCATTCTTAAAAATGTGTGGGTCTTAACTGTAGGTGTATAGGGCAAAAACATGGAAACACAGACATGGACAAACACAGGAGGTGATACATTAACATGTCTCTAGGCTAACTCATTAGGGAAGAGGTATAGGTAGGCATACAGTGTGGTTTGATTATGCTGACACAAACTGGGGGAACATCCCCATTGGCCCTCCCATTGGCTATATGTATACTTATGGGAGGAGGGAAAACAGAAATGTTCAAATTAGTCCTCTATTACACTTCAGTAAGTCCCCATTACTACTTACCTCTCCTGAATCCCAATTAGATTTATGAAATGTCTAGTACTTTAAGACCATTCCCTTTATGTACTTTTATCCTTTATTAGTCATCTGAGTACTTATCTCATCTATTCCACCTCCACTAATTCTGAGCTTCTTGAAGGGAAGGGA
Organism: Dromiciops gliroides; assembly: GCF_019393635.1. Lineage (NCBI taxonomy): Eukaryota > Metazoa > Chordata > Mammalia > Microbiotheria > Microbiotheriidae > Dromiciops > Dromiciops gliroides. The sequence continues at coordinate 501,487,342 of NC_057863.1, read as the reverse complement.
TGTATCTCATTTATTTATTTATTTATTTGTTTGTTTGTTTGTTTGTTTTTAATGAGGCAGTTGGGGTTAAATGACTTGCCCAGGGTCACACAGCTAGTAAGTGTTAAGTGTCTGAAGCCGGATTTGAACTCAGGTACTCCTAATTCCAGGGCCTGTCCTCTATCCACTGCGCCATCTAGCTGCCCCCTCATTTATTTTTGAAGATGTATTAGACATTAGGGATACAGATTTACTAAAGCATAGCCTTATATTTGGAAGGTACTTCAGAGGGTTACATAGTAAAATCCCCTCATGACAAATGTGGAAACTGAGACCTAGAGAGCTAAAGTGATATGTCCAGGTGATATATGTGTGTATGCACATATGTATGTATATTTGTATATGTGCATATATGTATACATACATACACACATGTGTGTATGCAGTTTGTGGCAGGCAGAGTAGATATCAAAACCGATTTCCTCTGGCTCCAAATCTGCCACTTTCAAACATATCACCTTAATTGAGAGGCATCATTCCATCATATCATTAATTGAGGCATCATACTGTGATAGATTGCAAGCTGGAGTTGGAGATAGGAAGAATTAGCTTAAAATCTTACATCAGACTGTAGATTTGGGCTAAGATCAAGTAAGCCTCTTTTTGCTTCAGTTCCCCCATCTGTAAAATGGCCTCTGAGGTTGCTTCCAGCTCGAAATCTATGATTCTATCAAGCCTTTGGGAAACATTTAGCAAGCAACTACTATGTGCAGATACCATGTGAGGTACAAGGCTTTAAAGATAGGTATAACAGGATCTCCAGAAACTTATCACCTCCAACACAGTATGTGCTTAATAAATGTCTATGACATTGGTTGGAAGAAGACATAATAAAAATGTGATATGCTATGAGGCAAAGGAATGAACATGTAATGGAGAGGTCAAACAAAATTCCTTAAGAGATTTATGAAAAAGAAGGCCATTTTCATGTGGAATTATCAGATGGAGGAAAATACAATAGGTTGGAGCTTTGAAGGAAGTGAGAAGCTCTGACAGTTGGAGCTATGGGATGGATCCATTCTAGGAATGGTCTGAACAAAGATACAGAGCTAGAAGAGGACAGGATGACAATGGGTGATGGAAATCAATCTAACTTGGCTATAAATTAGAATATTCAGTGGAAGGGGAATAATGTAAAAAGACCCTGAGAAAGTACTTTGGAAACGGATTGCAGAGAGCCTTGAATTCCAGTAACAGGGGTTTGTAATTTATTACATGGACAAAGGTAAACTCCTTGCATTTTATAAAGAAAAAAGAAGTGACATTATAAGAGCAATGCATACAATTGTATTTTTAAATGTGTTTTGAAGTAAGTCATTGGGGAATCAAATTATGTGGAGGCAGGCCAAACCTTGATGACATTCTGTCCTAAAAGGATTGGAATATTTACCCCACAACATGTTCTATTATTGCTTAACATATAGGATTGTGAGGGGAAGGGAAGAGGGGTATGAAGAAGAGGAGGAAGGGAGGGCAAATGAATAATCAATAAATGTTTGAGCTATTAAGTGCTTAGTATATTCTAGGTCATCTGCTAGGTACTGGAAATACTAAAAAATATTAAATAAGCCCTAGTCAGAAGGAACTTACACTCTAAAGCAAAGGGGGAGAAAAACATTTAGAAGTATATAGAGAATAAATACAAAGTGAATAAGAAAAATTAAATACAGAGTAGGTAAATATATGGTAGTTTTTGGAGGACAGGCTCTAGCAGTTGAGGGTGGGGAAGCAGATCAGAAAAGACTCCAAAAAATGTTGCTTGAGTTGCATCCTGAAGGAAGAAGGTATGAGGTGGAGGTGAGGAAAGAGCACATTCCAGGACATGAGAATGCCTTCTACAAAGGAACAGAAGTTGGAGATAGAATAGTGTGAGTAAGGAGCAGAGAGAAGGCTATTTTGGCTAGATCACAGGGTATAGCAGAGGGAGTCCTATACAGTGAGGTTGAAATGATAGTTTTGGACAGGTTTTGAAGGACTTTAGAAGCTAAACAGAGGAGCTTATAATTCATTCTAGAGATTATGGGGAGCTACAGTAGGGGGAAAGCAGGCATGAGAGGTCCAATGGAACAGTTAGCTTTGAGTAAATGAGTGGAATTGAGAAAAATAAAAACAGGAACAACATTCTCCTAGTTTCTTTTTGTCATCCTTGATGGCTTTGGCTGAACTAAATTTGTAGCAATTCTTCCCTGGGTTTCTGTCATAGTTGGTGGGTTCTGATGGAATTCCAGGTTGGAAAAATATTGGGATGTCCATGGGATTGAGAAAGGGATGAGAGACTAGGGGGGTCTTGCAAGGATCTAATTAAAGGAAGAGCACACCATGTGGCACATATATTCTGAACTCTTGGAAAGATTGGCAGGCATAGGGGAAATAAATAATAATCAAGGAGGAAACACATGCCTTCAGCGAAACATGGAACAATGTGTCTGATTCTCCATGCTCTGGAGATGTAGCCCTTCAATCTAGCTCTTCCCAAGATACAATTACTAGGTGCTGCTCCATAACTATAGTGAGTTGTTTCTAATGATGATACTATGCATGCTCCAGGATTTGGCAGTGGAGAGTGCACTTTTTAAGGGAAATCATCGTGGTGACAGTTCGGGGAGCAGGAGGTCAAGTAAATGCATTTTCATATAAATGGAAGAACTATTCCTATCCTTCTCTATCTGGGAAGATAGCAGGTAGGGTAAGCTTCTTCAGAGAATATTGTGGCCTCACAAATGTAATCCCTGGCTGATTAGGATAGTGCATTTGGAATCAGAGGACCTGGGTTTAAATCCCACCTTTGATACCCAATATGTGTGAAACCCTGAGTAAGACATTTAAACTCATCCTTGATCCCCTCCTCTGAACATAAGGATGTGATGCTAGATAATCTCTATAGTCACTTCTGACTATCAATTCTATGAGCCTGGCATTAGAATATTTACACTTACATAAAAATCATATTGAAAAAGTTTCAACTCTTTATCTATTATACCCTAGGCAGCAACTTATTTTGTGTAAAGCTAGTTCTGGATTTGCCTAGAAGTCACAAAGGACTATTGCCTGAAGGTATCAGTCTCCTGTGGTACTATGGTCAAAAAAGAACAAAATAACGTGGGTATCAAGAAGCATAATTAAAAGAAAATGCAAAATATTTTCCTTCTCACATATAAAATACTAACTTAAAATATATCTCCTCCCCTTCTTTAATCTTTATCTATGTCATTCCCTAATGTTGGACTATGTCCTCCATTTACCTTTTGATGTGGTTAAATCCTATCCAATCATCGGTGTCCCATTCCAATCCTATCTATTTTATGATAGTCTCACCTCTGACCGCCTCAGTAATTGGGTGGTACAGTGAATATAATGCATAATCAGGAAGACCTGAATTCAAATCTGATTTCAAACACATATTAGTTGTATTACCTTGGGCAAGTAACTTAACCTCTGCCAGCTTCTATTTCCTCATTATAGAAATATGGCAAGTGTCCAATGAAACTGCCTAAGTTAAGCACTTTGTAAAACTTAGCTGTAAAAGCACAAGTTAATCACTATCTCCCACCAATTGCCCTGATCATTATATTATTTGAAACATGACCTCATAATTGGTCTATAGCATCTAGCATTTAAATTTTTTCTAATGTGCACATACCCACTCATCTCAGCTAGAGTATAAGCTTCTCAGTGTCTAAATCATATTTTACTCTTTTTATATTCCTATCAATCCCCAGCATAGGGCCTTACACAAACTAGGCATCTGATCATTATTTGAATACTGATGGATAAAATTTTCACACAGTTCTAGTGATTCATCATAATAAAGTTTTGAGAATGGATTCTGAGAAGTTCAAACAAAGTGATCAAGGGAAAGTGAAAACTAAAACAACTATAAAGATGAAAACTCTTTGGTCTGGGAAGACAAAGACTATGATAGGTCAAGGTCAAATGTAAAAATCAAGAAAAGTACAGATAGGGCAAAGAATTGTTGACAAAATTTCAATAAATTTGTATGGGACTTATCTTTTTGAAACTGAAAATTTAGGACAATTCAAAGATGGTATTACAATCCACAAAGATACTAAGCTTATGAAGCTCACTACCCCAAAGTGGTACAAGATAAAAGTATAAATAAGCATAAATTAAAGAATGACAAATACCTAATGGGTTTTTGAGGAAAATGTCTGTCTGTGAGATAAAGCCTAAAACTACTACCATTAACTTTATTATTATTATTATTACTATTATTATTATTATTACTATTATTATTATTGGGCAAGGAGGGTTAAGTGACTTGCCCAGGGTCACATAGCGAGTAAGTGTCAAATGTCTGAGGCCAGATTTGAACTCAGGTCCTCCTGAATCAAGAGCTGGTGTTTTATCTACTGCACCAACTAGCTGCCCCTACCATTAACTTTAAAGAGTACCACCATTCCTTTCCATGTCATGCAGGTACATACAAGGAAATAAAAAGAGGGAAGAAGATGAAGAGGAAGAGGAAGAATCAGTGATGGGTGGGTGCTATTGCAGCAACATGATTAGTGGGAGGAGCTGGTAAAGGAAACATTCACCCTCCCCCTTTCAGAAGCAGGATGGATTTGGTGTCTCTGGATGACATACCTGGATTTAGAGTTAGAAGACCTGACTTCAAATTTCTGCTTTACCACTTTATACCTGTGTGGCCTCAGACAAGTGATTAAACCCTCTGAGCCACAGTTTTCTTATATCTAAAATAAAAGTGTTTTAATTAGGTGCTGTCAAAAAAAATTCCTTATTTTTGAAGGTACGAACCTTTAAGTCACTTCACCTCTCAACTTCACTTTCTCTATCTGTAAAATGAGCATGCTGCATTATAGGATCTCTGTGTGCATATATATCCTTTTCCTTTTCCTTTTATATCTTTGGTATATACCCCTAGTAGTGGTATTGCTGAGAGAATGAGTTTGCGCAATTTTAGAACCCTTTGGCTATAGTTCCAAACTGTCAGAATGGGTGGATCGATTCACAATGTCACCAAAAGTGCATTAATGTCGGAATTTTTCCATATCCCTTCCAACATTTCTCATTTTACTTTTCTGTCATACCAGTTAATCTGATAGGTGGGGGTAGTACCTCATAGTTGCATTTTGATTTCTCTAATCAGACATGATTAAGAGGATTTTTATATGACTATGGAGAGCTTTAATGTCTTCTTCCAAAGGCTACATGTCCATATGCTTTGAACATTTGTCATTTGGGGAAAGACATACTAAAAATTTGACTCAATGTTCTATATATTTGAGAAATGAAGCTTTTATCAGAGAGACTTACTTAAAAAATAATTCCCCATTTCCTGCTTCCTTTATTAACTTGACTGCATTCAGTTTGCTTGTGCAAACCCTTTTTTAATTAATATAATAGAAATTACCCATTTTATGTTTTGTAGGGTTCTTTATCTCTTGCTTACTCATAAATGCTGCATTTATTCATACATCTGACAGCTAAAATTTCCCATACCCTCCTAATTTATTTATAACACTATTTCTGAATCATATACCCATTTTGAACTTATCTTGATAAATGGTTTGATATGTTGGTCTACACCTATTGTTTTCTAATTTTCCCAGAAATTTTTATGAAAAAAAATAAATTCTTACTGTAAAAGCTTGAGTCTTTGAATTTATCAGACACTAGATTATTATGGTCATTTGATACTTTGTATTGTATATGTAATTCATTCCACTGATCTAGCAATCTGTTTCTTAGCCAGTACCAGATTATTTTGATGATTATTCCTTTCTACTACATTTTGACGTCTGGAATTACTAGGCCCCCTTCCTTTACTTTTTTTTTTTATTGATTCCCTTGATATTCTTGACCTTTTCTTCTTCCAGATGAATCATGTTGTTTTTTTCTAGATCTATGAAATATTTTTTTGATAGTTTGATTGGTATTACACTAAATTAATTTAGGTAGTTCTTCTTAGGGCTATCTTGTCTACTTCTGCTATTCCATGAGAGCCAAGTGGAGGAAGAAGCAAATGCAAAGGCTAAAACACAGGAGGAGAAAGATAAGGCAGAGGTCCAAGTAATCAAACTGTGCTGACCACTGAGGCCAGAGGAGCAGAAATGGAATGACATTCTCAGGAAGGCAGAAACCACCTGGAAACATCACTCTCCCTATGAAGCACTGTGCTAGTTCTCCCATCTGACAAAGGACTCACCACCATTTGGCGCCTCCCTGACAAAAGTACATGCCACCTATTGATGCAGATTCCACCTACCTACTTCTTGATTTTGTGCTGTGTGACTCCGGACTGATTGTTTGTTGTGTCTCAGTGTAGCACACCTGTACAATAAATCCTTGCTACTTTCTTGCTTGAAAAATAAACAAATAAAAAATGAATAAATAAAGGAGTGAATGAGTGAGCGAATGGATGAATGAACACATAAATAGCTAAATAATTTCATAAATTACCAAATAGATGAATAATGAATAGATGAATAGAGAAATAAATAGATAAATTAATGAATAAATAAATAAATGAACAAAAGAATGAATACATGAATTAATAGATAAATGAATAAATAGATGGATGAGTAAATAAATAAGTAGATAAACCAATGAATGAATAAAAAAAATAAATGAATAACTCTAGGTAGAATTTTGTTTTTTATTATACTAGTTCAGCCTATCCATGAGCAATAAATATTTCTCCAGATGTTTACTTGTTTTTTTTTTTTATTTGTGTGAAAAGTATTTTGTAATCATCTTCATGTAGTTCCTTGGTTTGTCTTGACAGGCAGACTCCCAAGTATTCTAAATTATCTACAGTTGCAAATGAAATTTTTTTTTTACATATTTTCCTACTGACTTTGTGGGTAATATATGCAAATTCTGATGATTTATGTGGGTTTATTGTATATCCCACAAATTTACTCATATTGTTATTTGTTTCATCTAGTTTTTTAGTTGATTCTCTAGGATTCTGTAAGCATGCAATTATTTCATCTGCAAAAAGGGATAATTTTATTTTCTCATTGCCTATTATAATTCCTTTATTTTTTTCTTCTCTTTTTGCTATCGCTAGCATTTTTAGTAAAATATTACATAATAGTAGTGATGATGAACATTCTTGTTTTACCCCTGATTTTGTTGGGAAAGTTTCAAGCTTAACTTCATTAGAGATAATTTTTGTTAATTGTTCTAGACAGATACTACTTATCATTTTAGGGAAAGTTCTATATATTTATATGCTCTCTACTCTTTTTACTAGGAATGAGTGTTGTATTTTATAAAAACTTTGTTCTGCATCTATTGAGATTATCATGTATTTTTGCTGTTTTTTGTTATTGATGTAGACAAATATCCTGATAGTTTTTTTTTAATTATTGAACCAGTCCTGCACTTCTGATATGAATTCTATCTATCTTTGGATTATATTAATATAATCTCCTTGCTAGCATTTTATTCCAAATGTTTCTATCAATATACATCAGAGAAATTGGTATATAGATTTTTCCTCTATTTTTGCTCTTGCTGGTTTAGTTATCTGCAGCATATTTGTATCAGAAAAAGAATCAGATAGGACTATTTTATGTATTTTTCTAAATAGTTTATAGAATGTTGAACTAATTGTTTAAAATGTTTAGTAGAATTCTTTTGTGAATCCATCTGGTCCTGGTGACTTTTTTCTGAGGAAGGTTATTGATGACTTATTGAATTTCTTTTTCTAAGACAGGATTACTTTACCATTTTATTTTCTCTTCTGTTAATATGGGCAATTTATAGTTTTAATAAATATTCGTCCATTTTACTTATCTTGTTAGATATGTTGACATATAATTGGGGAAAATAACTTGTAATAACTACTTTAAATTAATTTTTATTGGTGTTGCATTCACCCTTTTCAGTTTTGATACTGGCAATTTGCTTTTCTTTCTTTTTTCTTAATAAAATTAACCAATGGTTTGTCTAATTAATTTTTTTTAATAAAACCAACTCCTAGTTTTATTAGTTAAATTTCTACACTTTCAATTTTATTGATCTTTCTTCTATTTCTTAGGATTTCGAATTTGGTGTTTAATTAGGGATTTTTAATTTGTTCTTTTTCTCTGTTTCTTTTTTAATTTTGTGCCCAGTTCATTGATCTGATCTTGTTATATTTCATTGATATAATTATTTAGAAATGTAAACTTTCCCTTAAGTACGGCTTTGGCTGCCTCTCAATCACTTTGATATGTTGTCTCATTGTTTTCATTCTCTTTTATGAAAGTATTTATTGTTTTTGTAATTTTTAACCCATTCATTATTCTTTAGGCTTAAATTATTTTATTTCCATTTTTAAATTTTAAACTTATTTATTTCTTTTAAACATTTTATTTCTCTTAAAATTTTGATTTACAAACTCTCCCTCTCTCCTATCCCTTTCAAGACTCCATGAGAAGGCAAGCAATGTGAAATCAAGTATACATGTGAAATCATGTGAAACATTTCCATATTAGCCATATTTCCAAATAAGCAAGAAAAAAATTAATAAAGTGAGAATGTAATATTTCAATTTGCACTCAGAGTTCTTCAGTTCTGTCTCTCTCTCTCTCTCTCTCTCTCTCTGTCTCTCTCTGTCTCTCTCTCTCTTTTCATCATTATTCTTTTGGATTTATTTTAGATTTCCTGGTCTATGCCCTGTTCTTTATCCAGTGAGGCCCCTGATGACGTGAAGCCACAAATGCTCACTCCTTTTTGCTTTGGAACTGTTACCAGGCCTTTTGGGGCTCCTTCTCACCCAGGAACTGGGGCCCAGAACTGTATATAGAAAATAAGTTCCCAATCAGTGCCAGCTGTACCCAGTGTCAGTAAAATATCTCCTGTAATCTTTTTTCTGATCCATTTTATCATCTCCTTATCACCTCTGGGATGAGAGTTCTGGAAAGCTGCTGCTGTTATACTAGTTGCTCTTGCTGCAACCACATATGTGGGCTCTGGATGGGCCTCTACACCTGTGTCTTGGATTTCTCTTGCTGACATCTTAAGTTTTCTTACTTTGGAAAAGTATTTTACCCTGACTTTTTATTGGCTTTGCCACTTCAGAATTCTCTTCATTGTACTTCATTTGAATTTTCCTTTAAGAATTTGGATTTTGGGGCAGCTAGGTGGTGCAGTGGATAGAGCACCGGCCCTGGAGTCAGGAGGACCTGAGTTCAAATCTGGACACAGACACTTAACACTTACTAGTTGTGTGACCCTGGGCAAGTCACTTAACCTCCATTGCCTCACCCCCCAAAAAAAGAAAATAATTTGGATGTTATCCCACTGTGGCCGGTCTTGTCCCATATGCTCGGATCCCAGTCAGCAAACGGCATCTGGAGCAACCCGTGGTTCTGAGCAGGAAAACAGCAGCCTCACGCCCTGGCCTTGGCCCACGGATGGAGAAAGCTTTTGTGCTTGTTCTTGACTCCTCCAGAGGCATCCACTGTTACTGGCCCCGTTTGACACTTGGTGCGTGTGAGGCTGGCTCTTGGAAACCATCCTCACTCCTCCTCCCCCCACCAGCAGAGATGCCAGACCTCCGCCCTCTCGCCTGCCGAGCATGACCCTGGAGAAGGCTTGAGGCGGGACTGTGTGAAGATATCGCGTGTTAACAAGGACCCCCACCCCAAGCTTGCCAGTGCAGACCCCTCTCAAGGACTCGCAGTGCTCTCTTGTGAGCTGTAAACGCTGGGGTCTTTCTTGTCTTGGTCACCATTTTACTGAGGATAGAAATTCTTTTTTCCAGTGACACCAAAAGAGGATGTTTTTCCTGGGGGTAGGAAGAGAAGCATGTGACTTGTCCCCTGTTCCATCCAGCCCCTCCCCCCCCAAAAAAACCAAATGTGGATGTTTTTCCATGACCACATATGTGTTTAGTATTCATATTAATTCAATGTGTATGATACCTTTAGCAAAATGTAGTTTTACTTATCTCTTTCACTTATGGCTATTTTTGCACTTGCTTTCTCTGAGATAATGATTGCTACTCATACTTTATTTTTAGCTCCACTAAAGCATAATAGATTATTTCTCATCCATTTATGTTTACTCTGTGTGTGTCCCTCTGTTTCAAATATGTATCTTATAGACAACATGTTTTTAGATTCTGATTTCTAATCCATTCTATTTGCTAGCATTTTTTTTCAGTTGAGCATCTCATTCACATTCACAGTTAACATTAACGCTGTATTTCCCTCCATCTGATTTTTCCATGGTTAACCTTCCCATTCTTTCTCTTTTTACCCTGCCCCTTCTCAAAAGGCTGGTTTGTTTTTAATACTGCATCCCTTAATCCATCTTTCCTTCTATCAATTCCTACCTTTTTCTTATCTCCTTACCCTACTCACTATTTATATACTGAAATGAACATGTATTTGTGTGTGTGTGTACACACACACATAAATACATGTATGTGTGTTGTATGTATTCTTCCATCTTTGAACTAATTTCTATAAGACTTAGCTTCAAGCGGAATGGTTCTTTTGTGAAATCAATCTAGGCCCCCTTTTACCTCAATTTTTACCTAGGCTTTAATCACTGAATGGATGTTGTCTTAGACAAAATGAGACCTGGGAAAGACCTTAGGTTAAAAATGCAACCGTCTTCCACTGTATCTGAGCCAATGCCAGTTATCCTGAACTTTGTCTTGCCTCTGGATTCTGATGACTCTTGAGGAGAAAGTGAGGCTGATGACTTTCCACTGCAAGGCCTCACTTAAAACCAAATCACTTGCAAGTCAAGGCATCACCCTCTGGATGTCACTGGTCCTCTTAAAAAATGAAGGATGGGGGCAGCTAGGTGGCGCAGTGGATAGAGCACCGGCCCTGGAGTCAGGAGTACCTGAGTTCAGATCCGGCCTCAGACACTTAACACACACTTACTAGCTGTGTGACCCTGGGCAAGTCACTTGACCCCAATTGCCTCACTAAAAAAAAAAAAAAAATGAAGGATGAACAATAACAACAAGCTATAAGCATTGCCTGCCGCCGCCATCCCATTTCCACCTGTGAGATTCAAAATTGGAAAATGGAACATTAATCTCCCCCTTTGAACTTTCCCATATATATATATCACCCAGGCCAATAAGAAAAGGAGCCTCTGACCTTTAATCTGTGAGGGATTAGTTTTTATTGCTTGGGAATTAGACAACAAAGGTGAAACCAATTAGGGAAATAAGGAAATAGAAATACAGATCAGTAGTCTACATCTAAGCTTAGTCTATTCAATCCCAGAGATTAAGCTGGTTTAAAGGAATTTAGGATTTTCCTTTATAAAACTCACCAAATCCCAATCTGCCTGCCAGGTGACGAACCAGCACACTCAAGACTGAAGCCCAATCAAGTGCTTCTGAACTCCTCTCACCCAAGTGCCACCATGGCTAAGTCAACAGCCAGAGAGAACAAACTTCCGTTCCTGCCCTCACTTTTAAGTTGGCATCCCAGAAGTTCCTTGCGTGTTCCTCCCCAAAAGGGGAGGTCCTTCAAAAGTCACTTCAGTAGCATGTGCAATCTCCCAAATGATTCAGCTAAAACTTCCGATATTAATCTTTAACACAAATAATTATTACCACATTCCTCTACTATAAAAACTCTTCTTGAGTGACTCTATTATATGAAATAATTTTCCTCATTCTTTCTCTTCCTTTATTTCTTCTCCTAGTGCATTCCTCTTTCTCACCATTCATTTTTTGAGATTATCTCAGGATAATCCACTCAGACTCATTTCCTCTATTTACATTTCTTTTAATTGTCCTAATAATGATAAAATTCTTAAGTTATACGTACCATCTATCCATATAAAAATCTAAACAGTTTAACCTTATGATATCCCCTTAATTGTTAACTTTTTTTTTGCTTCTCTTGTGTCTTGCATTTGAAAGTTGAATTTTCTCTTCTGCTCTGCTCTTTTCATTAAGAATGCTTGGAAGTTTTCTGTTTCCTTATATATCCATTCCCCCACCCCCAGAAGGGATATATTCCATTTTGGGGGGTAGAAGATTCTTAGTTTTAATCTTGACTCCCTCTGAATATCATATTCCAAAGCTTCTGCCCCTTTACTGTAGAAATTCTTGGGTCACCCTGATTGTGGCTGCATGGTGTTTGAATGATTGATTTCTAGCTTCTTGCTATAATTTTTCCTTGACCTGAGAGTGTTGGAATTTGAATATACTATTTCTGGGAGTTTTCATTTGGGAATCTCTTTCAGGAGGAGGTCAGTGGACTCGTTCAATTTCTACTTTACCCTCAGATTTTAAGATATTAGGAAAGCTTTTTATTGATAATATCTTGAAAGATGATTTTTCTGCTATTTTTTATCATGATTTTAAGGTAGTCCAACAATGCTTTTTTAAGCTTAACAATTCTTAAATGATCTCTACTTGATATGTTTTTCAGGTTAATTGTTTTTTCTGATGAGATATTTCTCATTTTCTTTTTTTTTCTATTTCTTTCAACTTTGTTTTATTATTTCTTGATGTCTCAGGGAGTCTTTAGCTTCCACTTGCCGAATTTTAGTTTTTAAGGAATCGTTTTCTTCAGTGAGCTTTTGTACTTTTTTTTTTCATTAGATCAGTGGGTTATTGTGTTTCTTTTACCATTCTATTTTAAGATGATATTTTCTTCAATACTTTCTGTGCCTCTTTTACCAAGCTAGTTTTCTTTTTCATAATTTTGTCACATCGCATGATTTTCCTAATTTTTCTTCATTCTTTCTTATTTTATTTGTTATATCTTCTTTGAGCTCTTCCAAAAATTCTTGCTGGGCTTATTTCCAATTCATGTATTATTTTTTTTTCTTTTGAGGCTTTGCTTATAGCTGTTTTGACACTGATGATTTTTTCTGATTTTGTGGCTTCCATCTTCCCTCTGTCATTCTTTGTTGTTGTTGTTTGCTCATTTTCCCGTCATATTTTTTGACATTTAACTTTGTCTTAATGTTTGGGTCTGCTGGGTAGAGTAGGCATTTTCCCATGCTTCAGGGTTTTTTTTGTTTGTTTGTTTGTTTTGTTTTTTGTACTCCTCTTTTCAACCCTAGTTCTGGGAATTCATAAGTTTTTGGTGCTTCTGAGGTGATATGATTCAAGGACAGGTGTAGTCACTTCTCTCCTGGTATCAGCTTTTCTCTTTACCCTGGAAGGCACCTTGTTCTCCTGCAACCACAAGTGCTAGAACTCCTCTTGGCCCTGGAACTGTGATCAGGTCTCCTGCTTTCCTGCAGCATCAAGTGTTAGTGCTCCTTTATGCCTTGGAACTAAGACCAGGGTTCCTGTTCTTTTGTGATGAACCACAAGCAACTTTCTCTGCCCTGGTAGTATGACTAGGATCTCTGCTCCCTTTTGGTCATAAATGCTAATGCTCCTCCTTGGCCATGAACTGAGACCCAAAAGTCACTATAAGGAATGTAATAGGGTCCTGTACTCAGTCGTAGCAAAAGTTCCCATGTAATCTTCCTGACTTCTGGCTGAGAGCTCCTGAAGCTGCTGCCACCACTGCTGTGCTGCTGGCAAGGCCTGCTGATGACATTGCTGGGCCCTATGCTGTGCTCTGGAATGAGCCCTCCTTTATATCAAAAGCTCTCATTCTGAATTTCTTTCTCTTTTTTTGCAGGGCAAGGAGGGTTAAGTGACTTGCCCAGGGACACACAGCTCGTAAGTGTCAAGTGTCCGAGGTCAGATTTGAACTCAAGCCCTCCTGAATCCAGGGCCAGTGTTTTATTCACTGTACCACCTAGCTGCCCCCTCATTCTGACTTTCTAAATTATTTTTAGCTCTGACCTTTTGTTGGCTCTGACACCCCAGCATTTGATTTGATGAATTATTTCAAAGGTGTTTGGAAAAGAGTATTAAGTTATTTTAGCTTAGTTGGTCCCTGAATCCTAGCAGTTTGGCTCTACCCTGTAGTCTTCCTTTGGACAGTCCATCTTTGCTCTAGCTATTGTTCCTCTTTTTTCATGGAACCTCTACCTTTCTTCTTTTTTTTTTTCACTTCCCAACTAATATCTGGCTAGAATCATCCATACCTATTGAGACTCCTCTAATTGGCATTTTTCTTCCAATGGCAGCAATTAATTAGGATTAATGTAGGAAATTATTCAGATGAACCTGATATCCTTACTTCTCTACAAAACTTCTGATCCTCATCTGCATCCTTTAATATCTGAGCTATCTGGAAAGCCAAGTATCCTCCCTCTGAACTGGAATGGATACCAAGAACATGAAATAATTTGAGTACTAGGTTGGGGGCAGGAGATGAAGTTGCCTCCCGGTGAACCCTTGCTTCTTTTTACCACAGCCTAAAGGTTATCTGCAATGCAGCTAGGTGGCACACTGATAGAGCACTAGGCCTAGATCCAGAAAGATCTGAGTTCAAGTCTAGCTCCAGCCACCTGCAAACTTTATGATCCTGGGCAAGTCACTTAACCCAAATTGTCTCAGTTTCTTCATCTATAAAATTAACTGGAGAAAGAAATGGCAGACAGTTCCAGGATTTTTCCAAGAAAATCTTTCCCTTTCAAAAATCAATGGATTCATGAAAAGTCAGACATGACTAAAAAACAAAGCAAAACAAAACAAAAACTACTAAACAACAACAAAATGGCTATCTCAGATAAGGCATAAGTCCATCCTCTACTCATGGAATCATATATGTGTCCTTATTCTCTGGAGACCCACTTGCTTCCTTGTCTCTCTAGTGACTTTGATTAAGATATGTCATTTGTCCCCACTCTTATGCACCTGACTGTCACAAATTTCCATAGTCCTTCCCTTGGGTGAATTAAGATGCACCAAATAAAAGCCATGAATTTTAGTATACATTTTTAGTCTCTGTATACCCAAAAATGGACAGAAAGGACATCAATACTATGCAAGTATCACTCTTTTGATTTTGAAAATGAAGAAACAGAGGCTCAGAGAGGATATTGAGTCTGCCAGTTCATACAGTGGTGAAAGGGGTTAAAATTCTAGCTCTACTATCTAAAATCTAATGAGTGGTTGCCAATAAATTATAAGCTTTAGCAAGAGTATTTAAGTGTTTAAGTATTTATTAAAGAGCATTAGGATCAGAGAGAAAGGTAAAAATCTAACTATTTCTAAGAGACCCCATCATCCATTCCACCATGGTGAAGTCAGGAACCAAAAGAAGCAAAAGCCCTCTGCCAGCATCCACTTCCTACTTCATGTCCTCCTCCCAGAAATGGGAGATGATTGGCTGGTAGCCTTGATAGACAGTACCCACAAGCAAACATCACTTCCTCATGCCAAGGACCTTGACCACATGGTTTGCCCTCAGATGCCTTCTCCTCATGACAGAGCTTTCCTATAGTAGCTCTCCAGCAGGTGGCATCATTCCAATCATTATAGTGGTAAACCCAGAGTCAGTTTTCTATATTCTGACTGCTCTGTACTGGTATTATTTTTGATTATCTGAATTATCAGTGGATCCTCTCCATTAACACAAAAAATTGAAAATTGACTTTAATTAGAAAATGTTATCAGCCCACCTTCCATGTAGGAGGTATGAAGGAAATAAAATTAATCTGATCTACATTCTTTCCATTACCCCCCCACCGCCCCGTGCTGAAGTATTACTCATCTTGAGTGACAAAACTAGTAACTACTTGCCAAGCTGGACTAAAGTGATGAGGTTGCTTTTGTACTATCTCCTTTCCTTTGGCATGAGCCTGGGTTGGATAATTCTTCTGTTCACTGTTGAGCTGAATCTCTGAGGTAGTTCAGAGGCCAGCTTCATTAGCAAATAACAAAGGGCAACCAGGAAGTGTATTTGAGGCTTCAAACTAGAGTCATTCTGAGATCCAGGTGTTTGTTCTACTCATTGGCTCAGGATTGTTTAGTCAGCTAAGATCTATGATGAAAGGGTGGCAGAAATAGAACTCCTGGTTCATGGAATAGAGAAGGTGAGGCTGGAAGGGCTTAAATGAAATACCATACATTTATGGGGTGGTGCTCCCTATTAAGCAGTGAAAGCTTTTCTACTGTACAGCTTGATGGATAAAGAACAAAAGATCACTCAATGTAATTAACTGCTGCTACATTTAGAATTAATAACATCAAACAATACTTTGTACACATTTTCACCAAGGAACACAGAGATGTGGGTAGTGTATCAGTTCCAATGTCAAAGAAAATTGTAATAGACCTGGGAGAACCTTTCCAACTGAGGATAGCATCAATAATTATGTAGTTAATATCAGAATAACAATCTCATTGGCTCTTGGTAGAAACTGATTGTTGGCAGGATAGCAAACTTTATTCACATCCCAGCAATACAGAGTGTGGGGTCTAATGGATGATTGGGAGCAAACCACAGTGTATAAATCCAAGCTGGGGGAGCTAACAAACATTTCATTTCAACTATTGCACATTTGAGAAGATTTTTGGGGGGTAGCATCTGTAATTTCATTAATATAGAAATTACAGGTGTGGAAACTCATTCAACATATATAAAACATCACCTGTTCTGCAATTTGTGCCTTTAGAGAATACCCTGGGCTACTATGAATTTTAATGCCTTGCCCAGGGCCACACAAGCAGTATGTTTGAGAGGCAGGATTAAACACAAATCTTCCTGATTTTGAGGCTGAATCTCTAGTTATTACACCATGCTTTCTCTCTTTTGGCAAGAGTAGAGGTTCCTTTTCAAATTGTAATTCTGAGAGAGAAATCTTAGTAACTTTGTCCTACCACTACCAATCAAAGCTCTCTCTCCATCTTCACTCCAAGGTTCAAGAAATAGAGGTGCCTGACAGGTGGCAGCCACAGTATGAAACCAGATGGGGAGGAGTTGAAGATGGGATAGTTTCCCTGGAGGGCAATATCAACTCATACCATTCTTCTCTCTAATGTCTCAGTTTCAGGTTTTAAGATCTTAGATGGTGGGTATCCATTTGTTTTAACAACTTTAAGAGTCTGGGTTGCTTAACTAAAAACCCATTGTACCATCATTTCCCAGGCTGTGCAACTATCAAAAGCCCCTTTGTGCTTCTATGATCTTGAGAAGACCTTGCTATATCACCTGATATGCTCCCAAATCAAAAGTGATAAAATATAGAAGAATGGCTTTCCAGATATTCTGGGCCAACTCTCAGCAAAATAATGAGTTAGGTAGTTTGTTGACAGGCCCCCAACCTCCCCTTTCTCTACAATTTCTATCACTTCCTCACCTCAATTCCCCTCTTCAAGTGCCCAGGGAAATCCTTCTCTCCTCCCTTGCCAAAACCTGCTTTCAGAAAGGGATATTATAGCATCAGTCACTGACACCTCTGTATAAATGGAACATGCTCCCTTACCCTCTAGGGTATTGGCATGTTCATCCTTCTTTTGGTAAGTGGAATAAAAGGTTTTGTGCCCTGAGAAAACAATGCCAGACATTTGGGAATGGTTTATAGGAAGTACTGAATGTGGGGAGACAAGGAAGTAGGGTAGTATGGCTTAACCAGTTCCAAGGAAATCAAAGAGAGAAAAGAACACTGACTGTGGAGTCATATGCCTTTCAGTTCAAAATTTCTCTGTGATGCTTACTATTTGTGTAGCGTTAAGAAAGTCACTTAATCTCCTTAGCCCCCATTTCCAAATCTGTAAATCTAAAAGTAGATTTCCACATCTAAAATAGTTTTCTACATGTAAAACAAATTCCACATCTGGACTCAAAATTCCCTTTTAGCTCCAGATCTATGATGCTATGATCAATTTCCTACCCGGCCTGAATGGAAGAAGGAGCCTTGATAGTGGAGAGCATTATTTCCTCATTCTTCCTCAACACAATTATTTAATAAAGCAGCGTAAAAGATATCTGGGAGGTCTTGAACCAATGAAGGCTCTGAAAGATTGATCTTTTTACTAGTGAGGGTGTTTTAAGTGAAATATAGCACATAAGGTTTATGTAATTCTGCAATCAACTAGTTATTTAAATAGCCTTTATTAATCAATTACTTGATTTCATTCACTTTGCTAAGTGCTGGGAATACAAAGACATACATACACACACACAAACACACATACTCACACACTCAAACAGTCCCTGCCCTCAAAGAGGTTATATTTTAATAGAGGAGAAAACATTCAAATTATAAGTATGTAGGAGATACTTAAAGAGAAAAAACAACAACAACCTTAGAGAAGAAGGCGTTAGACTTCAGAAGTTTACCACCATGAGACTGTCATCCTAGGTTGGTCCAGTTGGCTGGGTCTAATGGGTACATTGTAACTGGCAATTTAAGGCCAATTGAAAGTCCACCCACCATCTCTTATATTTACTAAAATTCTGCTCTAGTTCCTAATTTTCATAAAGTGAATTTATATAACATAGGTTGAGCTGTTACTCTTTATTGGAAAGAACACTAACTCTGTAATCAGAGGACCTGAGTTCAAATCCAATCTTTGTGTCACCTTGGACCAATCAATTTATCTGCCTCTTCTTCAGTTTCCTTATCAGCACATAAACACTAAATGGACACTGAGATACCATCTAGCACTAAACCTATGATTCTATTTTTGAATGCTAGATCTGCAGAGCACAGGCTTCAGAAGAATTTACCAAGCTTGAAAGATTTGGAGCACAGGCTGAGTAACTGAACCAACCCTACGGTTGACCAAAAAATGATACATAGACATAAACAGAGACAGAGACAGAGAATCAGGGATATGTACACATGCATGTATACATTTGTGCATATGAAAGTGGGTAAGCACATGCATGCATACATGCATATATACATACCATAATCTCAAATGAAAATTGTCTCTAAATTTGAAGGTTTATGGTCTGCATCAGGGTATGAGATCATAGATGAAAATGTAAGTAAAATTAAGTTGCGTAACCCCAAGACAATAATGGCTACAGTCTTCCATGCCTCCATTTTGCATATCAGTCCTTCATTGCCTTTAGCTTTTTCCCAGTTTTCTTCTTCATCAAAGAAAGGTATCATCTGTGGAGCAAAACAGTGTTGACATTGGAACTGATTGGTTGTTTTCTGTTTTTGAAGAGGACCAATCACTATGCTAGAGGCAAGTTATAGTGTGTCTGACTATG
Organism: Dromiciops gliroides; assembly: GCF_019393635.1. Taxonomy (NCBI): domain Eukaryota; kingdom Metazoa; phylum Chordata; class Mammalia; order Microbiotheria; family Microbiotheriidae; genus Dromiciops; species Dromiciops gliroides. Next base: position 501,468,263 of record NC_057863.1, on the reverse strand, counting down.
GCTGATCAGACCAATATGAACTCACAATGTTCTACCACAAGTTGGACACAAATAATCCATGTGAACATTTAGGTTGAATTCTCTAAATTTGTGCATCTATCCTTCTTAGTTCTAGCAAAAATTTTTATTAATTCCTTAATATGTGCTAGACATTGAGCTAAGTCTACAAAGAAAGGCAAAAGCACAAAAGCAGGATCTTATATAAGAATGGATGGCATTATATGAAAATAAATAGGTATATATAAGATACATAGAGTCCCAGAAAAGTAATTTTAGAGAAAAATGTTCAACTTCATGGGGAAACAGGGAAAAGCCTCCTGAAGAAAGTGATATTTGAATTGAATCTGGAAAGAAGCCAGGCAGGCCAAAGGTAGAGTTAAGAGAGAAAATACTCAAGGCTGGGGGTGGGGGAATCATCTAGTGGTATCTCCATTACTTTATATATGAGAAAATGGAGATCTAAAGATGCCCAATGACCTGTCCAAGATCATGTGACTAGATAATGGCAAAGTGAGGACATGAACTTTTGTTCAAACAGTCTTAGAAATTAAAAAGAAATGGCTTGTTCTTTGACTCCAAAGTGCTTTCCAGCACTGAGAATTAAAAACAAAATGGAAAGAAAATATTAACTGTAATAATTAGTAACAATGATTATAACAATGAAACAGCAAATAGAAATGTTTCAGAGGCTTCTATTCCACAGGTGTAATGTAGTAACATAGATTTGGGTGACTAAGTAGCATAGTAGAAAAAGCATAGGGCCTGGAGTCAGGGAGACCTAAATTCAAACCCAGTCTCAGATACTTACTAGCTCTGTGACCTTGGGCAAGTCACTTAATTGCTCTTTGCCTCATCTTCCTCATCTATAAAATAAAGATAATAATAATAAAGATAATAATAATAATAATAATAATAATAATAAGGCCTACTTACCAGGGTTGTTGTTCATATCAAATTATATAATTGTAAAGCACTTAGAACAGTACCTGACACTTAGTAAGCAATATATAAATGGTAAACAGACATTTAGGAGGTGACTTTGACAGCCACCCCTCTCAGTAAAATATGACTGATGAAAATCTCTCCTGCAGATGCCTTTTGCTTCCTACACAGGAAGAATATCTCAGAATGGCTCATTCTCAAGCTAATTTCAGTCTGGCAGGATGGAGAAGTGTGGTTAGTTTCCTGGGGATAATGAATTTTCGTAATGCTAAGGAACTGAGAAGAAGAGGATTGAGCTGCCTCAGAACTGGGAAGACCTGGGTTTGAGTCCTTCCTCAGATATATCCTGGCTATGTGATTCTGGCTCTAGACAACTCTCTAAGGCTAAAGGGCCAATCTATAATAATAGAGGGAAGTTTCTTCATCTTGGCATTTCCTAAATCAAAGAAATAATAAGTCTAATCCTTCCCCCAGGTATAGGAGAGTGAAAATTTCCTCTCACTCCTTTGGTTAGCAACTTAGCCACAGCATGAGAACAAGATACAAGGGTGGTTGAGGGTGACATAGAGATTCATTCAACCATGACTTGGCACATAGCAAACCTTAACAAAATCTTGTTGACCAAATGACTGACCTTTAGCTATTTTGCCTTTGTGTTCAAGTAGGATTAGTAATGGCATCTTGCCTCCAGCTATCGCTAAGCCCTTTTCTTTCTCTATTTTTTGTATAATTTCATGTATTGCACTTGGCATTTTGTTTTCCTTACTGCCTCTTCCCTTTTTGTGGCTTTCTCAGCTGCCATTCACTAAATGCCTTCCCCCAAGTCCTTTCCTATTTGCCTCCTTTTACCATTTCCTCTCCCTTACTTCAATTTCTCCTTTTAATCTACTGCTTAGTCAGGAACATGGATTGTGTTCCTGTCTAGTGTCATAGTTGAAAGGGGCCTTGGATCAATCAATCAACAAGCACCTATTAAACATTTATTATGGGCTTAGCATATGCTGAAACCTTGACTAGGTGATTTGGGGAAAGAGGGAAGAAAGCAAAACTAGTATCCTTTCTTAAAATAATCAACAAAGCTAGATAAAATAAGAGAAAAATAAAAAAATCCACTTGAAATGAATTATGAAATTTGGGAATAGTAGAGGCTTTAAAAATCATAAAGTCTTATTGTCTTTATCTTTTTATTATTATTCTATGTTTAGAATTAGGATTGTATTTCCCAAACTACATGTAAAAACAAATTTTGAAATCAATTTTTTAAACTTTTTGTTCCAACTTTTCTTCCTCCCTCCCTTCCCAACACCACCCCCAAGAACTCAAGCAATTCAATATAAGTTATACATGAGTAGTCATGGAAAACATCTCCACATTAGCCAGGTTGTGAGAGAAAACAGATAAAACAAAACTTCAGATTAAGTGGCTGTCAAAAAATTGTGCTTCAATATGTTTTAGATACCATCAGTTCTTTCTCTGTAGAAGGATTGCAATTTTCATAAGTTCTTCAGAGTTATAGTGTATTATTGCCATCCTGAAAATTATCGCTAGTTTCCCAGTAGATCATCTTACACTATTGCTATTATTTTGTATATAGTACATTTCACTATGCTTCAGTTCATGTAGGTATTTTCAGGTTTTTCTGATAGCATGCTATTCATCATAACTTTTATATTGCACCTTAAGCTTGACAAAGAATTTTCTTCACGAAGGCCCAGAAAAGTAGGTATCATATGTTTTGCCATTATAGTCAATCATCATAACTGTTTCCCTCCATCCTATTCACTTCCCATATTTACTCTATTTTCTATCTTCTTTTACCCTATTCTTCTTCAAAAGTGTTTTGCTTCTGACTGCTCCCTCCCCCACTCTGCCCAGCCTTCTTTTACCCTTTACTGCTTATCCTCTTCCACTCCTACTTTCCTTTAGATACATTACTCCTCACAATTGGGTATGTATGTTATTCCTTCCTTGAGCCAGCTCTGATGAGATTAAGGTCTTTGAGCTAATTCTGTGTTCTAAATTTTCTTTGTCCTTCCCTCCTCAACCCTCCCAATGAAATCAAGCAATTCAATATGTCATACATGTGCAGTTATGCAGAACATCTTCACCTTCTAGGAAAGTGTTTTACTTTTTATTGCTCCCTCCCCCAGTAGGCCCTTCCTTCCTTCCCCTACTCTCTCGCCCACTTATCTCCTTCCCCTCCCACTTTCCCTCATGGCAAAATATTACTATACCCACTTGAGTATGCAGGTTATTCCCTCGTTGAGCCAATTCTGATGATAGTAAGGTTCATTCACTCTCTACTCCTTCCCCCTCTTCCCCTTCCCTCCATAAGTTTTTCTTGTTTCCTTCATGTGAGATACCTCTCCCCAGTCCACTTCTCTCCTTGCCCATTCCCCAGTGCATTCCTCTTACCCCTCAACCCTATTTTAAAGATATTTTCATGGGTTAGTTAGGTGCCACAATGGACAAAGCACCAGTGCTGGACCCAGGATGGCCCAGCCCAAATCCATCCTCAGACATAAGCCACCTCACCCTGCCTGCCCCACAAAGAACAAGGATAAACAAAAAATAAATGCTTTACAGCTATCATCATTTCATATTCAGTTCAGACCTGTGTCCTATGTTTAAATGTATTCCTTTCAGCTACGCTTGTACTGATAAAGTTCTTATGACTTCAAAGTATTATATTCCTATGTAGGAATGTAAACAGTTTAATCTTTTAATATGCCTCATTATTTCTTTTTCCTGTTTACCTTTTTATGTTTCTCTAGGATCTTCTATTTGAAAGTCCAATTTTCTATTTACCTCAGGTATTTTCATCCCAAATGCCTAAAAGTGCTCTTTTTCATTGAAGTCCCATTTTTACCCCTGAAATATTATACATAGATTCATTGGTAGGTGATTCTTGTCTGTAGTCCCAGATCATTTGCCCTCTCAGATATCATATTCCATGATCTCCAGTCCTTGAATGTAGATGCTGCTAGATCTAGTTTTATCCTTATTATAGCTCTACAGTATTTTAATTCCTTTTTTCTAGCTGCTTGCAAGATTTTCTCCTTGACCTGGGAGGTCTGGTATTTAGCTATAATATTCCTGGAGGTTTTCCTTTGGGGATCTCCTTCAGGAGGTGATCAGTGGATTCTTTAAATTGCTATTTTACCTTCTGCTCAAGAATATCAGGGTAATTTTCCCTGATAATTTCTTGGAAGATGCTGTCTAAACTCTTATTTTATTTATTTATTTTTTTAGGTAGACTAATGATTTTCAAATTATCTCTCCTGGATCTATTTTAAAGATCAGCTGTTTTTCCAAGAAGATATTTCTTATTGCCCTTTATTTTTTTTTATTCTTTTGGATTTTCTTTACTCTGTCTTGGCTTCTCAAAAAGTCACACTAGCTTCCATTTGTTCAATCCTAATTCTTACAAAATCATTTTCTTCTGAGAGCTTTCGTATCTTCTTTTCCATTTACCTTTTCAAGCTGTTGACTTTTTTCTCATGACTCTCCTACATTGCTCTAATTTTTCTTTCCATTCTGTCTTCCATGTGTTGTTTAAAATCTAAATGTGGGTCCTAATCTGCCCCCTACCCCACTTTTTTGGGGGAAGCTGGCTAAAATCACTGATAAATTCAGCAGGAGCTTAGGCTTTTAAAGACTTATTAAAATATGTTATAAGTTAGTGAAGAGAGACATTGAGAGTAGATTCCTTATAGTATGGAAATCCTAGCTTAGATCTAAATCAGTATAGTCAGAGAGAAAGAAACCAATTTCCTTTCCTAGCAGCCATTGTGAAATCTCTCAGCACCAAGCCAGTGTCCGAATGACTAAAGGGGCCCTCCTGTTCTCCATCTCCCACCATGTGCCTATTCCTCACCAAAAAGAGAGAGCTTGTTCCATGAGCGAGTGTGCACTTCCTAGTTCCTCTCTCCCTCCCCCAAAGGGGAGGTCCTTCAAGCTGATTGGTTGAGAATGGTCTCTTGCTGATGTCAGTAGTACACCACCTCTGAGAATGTCATTCAGGGCCAGCCAGGTGTGGTCCCCATCCAATCATCCTTAAGTAGGTACTTAGTTTCTTATTCTCACCCAATTCAAAGAATACTAAATAAATCAGGTGGAACCCCTGGGAAGCTGCCTAATCCCATTGTTTTATCACATTAACCTCTCTAAATCTTCCTTCTCTCTCTCCTACTTTCTTTTCAAAGTACATTTTGAGTGCTTCCATGGCTTGAGACCAATTCATATTTTTCTTGGAAGCTTTGGATGTAGGGGCCCTGAGGTTGCTATCCTCTTCCGAAGGTGCATCTCAATCTTCCTTGTTGCTAAAGAAACTTTCTATTATTCTCAACTTTCCTTGCTTGGTCATCTTGCCTTTTTTACTTGACTTTGAACTCCCTCTTACAGTGGGGCCCTACTTTCTTTTTCTTCTTCTTCTTCTTTTTTTTTTGTGAGGCAATTGAGGTTAAGTGGCTTTGCCCAGGGTCACACAGCTAGTAATTGTTAAGTGTCTGAGGCCAGATTTGAACTCAGGTCCTCCTGAATCCAGGGCTGGTGCTCTTTCCACTGTGCCACCTAGCTGCCCCAGTGGGGCCCAACTTTCAAGCTTCATTGTCCCAAGCTTCAGAGGGTACCAGGTGTTTCAGTTTGAGGGAAGGCAGGTTTTTCTTTTGCCTGGCCCTTTTCTGGTCTGAAGATAACCTCAAGCCAACTTGCTAAATAACCAACAAGCAGAACTTTGTGTACTGTGGTTCTTAGCTCTGACAAGCCTGTGCCACTACCCCACCTGGGCTTTCCTCCTCTCAAGATTTCCTGGTTCCCTGCTGGTGTAGGATAGCCGAATACTTCCTTAGGTCCCTTAGACAACCCTATATCCATCCCCACTCCTGGCCAGCTGTTCAGCCCTCTCACTCAACTGTAAGCTTAGTTCCAGAAGACCCTGGTGCTACAGCTGATTTGAAGGCTCTGGGGTAAGTTTCTCTGGCACAGCATGCCTGCGGCCTGTGTCAGTGTGATCATGGGGTTGGACTCTGTTTATAACCCAGGAAGATCCCCTCTAAGCTGACTTTGACTGGAAAATAATCTCAGCCTCAGCTTTTTGTGGGTTTTGATGGTCCAGGGGTTGTTTTATTGCTGTTTTGGGGGTAATTGTGTCAGGAGCTCTGTGCATTTAATGTCTTTCCTCTGCCATCTTGGCTCTGCACCCATTTTTGTCTTTAAAGATGATTTCCTTCCCCAATTGGTTATTTCTGTGTGCATGCATGTAATTACCAGATGTTCATATATATGTGGTGTATATATATGTGTGTGTATCTATATGGATATATGTACATATGTATGTATATATGTATATGTATAATACACACATACATATGTATCTATTTTTAATCGTCTGTCTTCTCTTTAAGGAGAGGAGTAGCATGTTTTCATCATTAATCCTCGGAATTGTGCTGATTATAATCTAGTGTATCAATCACAGAGCTGAGCAAAGTAGTAAAATATATTATAAGAGCACATGGATAACATTTTGTTTGTTTTCTTTGGTTTTATATAGTATCTACCTGAGAATTATATTTGACTGGGATCAGTAAATACCATTTTATTTCAGAGTCTCCATAGTCTGTATTCTCTTGAATGGAACTGGAAACAAGTAGTCAAGATACTGGAATTTTTATTCCTTGGTTCTGCCATTAGTTAGTAGTGGTGACATTAAGGCAAATTGCTTTATTGCTCCAGGCCTCAACTCCAAGATGAGGAGGGTTCTTTCCAACCTCAAGGTTTTGCATGTATCAAAAACTAAAATATAGTTCTTGAGCTGAATCCTTCCAGATAAAAAAATACCTCCTAGAAAATGGAACAAAAAGAGTAAACTAGTAAAAAAATTGTTTTGTCTGGCTGATCCCACACTCTTTAAACACCAGGAGAACCTGACTATCCTGCTAGCTTAGAATTTATAGAGGCCTTACTTTTAAATTTGAAAGTGTTGTTCGATTCTTTTTTTCCTGGAGAGTTAAATCGCGAAATCTGAACATCTTGGAGGGAAGAGAAAATTATGTAGAAGGTTCATATAAGCTATAAGATCAAGAATGAGGAAAGGTACTAAAAAATGTGATAGTTGGAGTTGCCAGCTCCTCCATCAAACCTAGCCCCCAGGGTTATAAAGAATGAAAGCTCTTCTCATGATTTTTCTGCATCAGTCTCATTTCTCTTTTCAATTTTTCCTCTACATTTCTTACCTTATCTTCCAAGACCTTTTTGAGTACTTCTATGGCCTGAGACCAATTCATATTTTTCTTGGAGGCTTTGGATGTTGAAGCTTTAACTTTGTTACCTTCTTTTTTTTTGTTTGTTTTTTAGTGAGGCAATTGGGGTTAAGTGACTTGCCCAGGGTCACACAGCTGGTAAGTGTTAGGTGTCTGAGGCCGGATTTGAACTTTCAAATTCAGGTCCTCCTGACTCCAGGGCTCTATCCACTATGCCATCTAGCTGCCCCCAACTTTGTTACCTTCTGAGGGTGTATTTTGATCTTACTTGTCACCAAAGAAACTTTCCAGGCTCAGCATCTTTTTCTTTCAGCTAATTTTGCCAGCCTATTTCTTGACCTTTAACTCCTTCTTAAAGTGGGACACTGCTTCCAAGGCATACTGATCCAGGCTTGAGGGAGTCCCACATGGTAGGATTTCTGGAGACACATTCTACACTCCCCTGGCCTATGCTCTCGTCTTTAAGTAACCACAGGCCTGCTTGCTCTTTAACCCAGGAACAGAATTCTGTTTCACTGTGGTTGCAAGCTCAGGTGTGCCTATACCCATCCCTAACCTGGGATGCCACTCAAGACTGCTTCCTGGTTCTGAGCACAAGGAACACAACAGAGTTCTGCCTCAGTGCCAGCAGTGACCCCTGTAATCTCCCCCTGACCAACTGCTTGACCTCCTCACCAGACCATGGTCTGAGTTACAGAAGTAGCTACCACTGCAGCCAATCCAGAAGCTCCAGAGGCCTGTTTCTCTGGCACGTCCTTCCTGGGGCTGGATCTGTGGCTAGTGTGGCCATCTGTGTTCCACTCTCATCCTGGTACAAAAGACCTATCCTGCTAATATTTTTTTGTTTGTTTGTTGTTATTGTTGTTGTTTATGGGCAATGAGGGTTAAGTGACTTGCCCAGGGTCATACAGCTAGGAAGTATCAAGTTTCTGAGGCCAGATTTGAACTCAGGTACTCCTGAATCCAGGTCCAGTGCCCTATGCACTGCACCACCTAGCTGCCCCTGCTGGCTCATTCCAACCTTCTAAAGCCATCTTTAGCTGGACAATTATCTCACACTATTCTTTTGTGGATTTTGCTGCTCCAGAAAGTATTTATGACATTATTTGAAACTATTGGGATGGATTGTGGGAAGCAGGTCCAGAAAGTCACAGTCTTTTCTCCATCCGTCTTGGTTACCCACCCCCTGAATGAAAGCTCCTCGTCACTTTGCTGAGACTGGATGACAAATAGTGGCATGTAAGGATAATAATTTAGAAGGTCTTGGAGGGGGGAAGATAGGTGTGCAGTGGATAAAGCACCAGTCCTGGATTCAGGAGGAACATGAGTTCTAATCCAGCGTCATACACTTGACACCCAATAGATGTTGACTCTGAGCAAGTCACTTAACCCTCATTGCCAAGCAAAAAAAAAAATTATTTGAACTCAGTTTGTTTCATGTATCTGATTTTTATTCAATTTCCACTGATTTCCCAAATTTCAAGAAATTAGCAGCAATTTGTTACTTTCTGGCTTTTTGATTGGGTTAGTATATTCCGAGCCTCTTAAATCACCTTCCAAAGTTTATGTGCATGTATATGTATAAAATAATATACATGCATGTTTATACATACATGCACAAATATATGCACATATCATATATACACACGTATGTTGGTTTATATGCACATGTGTGTGCATACACATGCATATATATATATTTCTATGGACATAGACATATATGTGTGTATATGTGTGTGTGTGTGTGTGTGTGTGTGTGTGTATAATAAACAAGAAACCAGTAATGGTGAGGGTAACAGGGCTGTTTCAGGTTTTCTTTAGGGGGAAATTTAAATTCATTATAAGAAGTAAATGACACTAGGTTTGTTTAAAAAAAAATTTTGAAGACTAAAACTCACATCTTTGTATTTCCATTTCTCCATTCATAAAATGGAGCAATGATGTTTCACCTCACATAAAATCGTTGTAACCATAACTAGGATAAGCCTGGGCAGGTCCCAAGGGAAAATAATTTGCATTTCTCAATAATACAGTTCTGAGTATCCTAAAATAGCCAAAAGAAGTATATTGTAAACTTCACCCACTTACCTCCCAGATCTCTTGCCTATGAAGCCTGATAGAGAGGCCTATTTAGAGACAAATGCCTAACCTTATTATTGTCATTGAAAAAATTACATTTAAAAAGCAACATAGTGTACAACAGTAGTGTCAAAGTCAAAGAGAAATAAATCCCTGAGGACAGCATATTGCCTTGTAATTTTATTTGTTTTCTTAAACATTTCTCTATTATTTTAATCTGGTTTGGGCCACACCTTGAGAGTTTTGTGAGCCATGAGTTTGACACGTCTCATATAATGGATAGGGAAATCACTACTGAACCAATTAGTTAATCAATAAATAAACATTTATTAAGCATCTACTACATTTCAGACACCATACTATACCC